>NC_084541.1:17018684-17618684 GCF_024500275.1 Phycodurus eques | reverse complement strand
TAATACTTATTAAAACAAACTTGAAACTATTCCTTGGGTTCCATTCACACGTTCTCGCTGTCAAAAAATAGGAGACTATTGTATAGCATCACTGAGTAAATGAAAAGACTGGGAGGCACAGTTCTCCAAATAAGAGTCCCAACGTGCTTGGCTAAAGCTGTTTTTCACTCCCATTTGTAAAACGGAGATATAAAAACAAAAGAGAAGTAAACATTGTATATTTAAACACCAAAATGTTTAACCAAACCATATAATTTTGTGTAGCAAAAAGTCTGCTAGCTTTATGCTCACATATAAGGCAAAATACCATGACGGGCTAACATAAATGAGGATAGATCGGAGTCACCAACCGTTTTAAACGTGAGTGATCAATAATGCAAAGTTACCAGTTTGATGCACACTTCTGGAATAACAAATTTGCTCAAATTAACTAATTATTTTATCACTAATTTATAATATTCATTTTTGTCAAGGCACTGATCACGTTATTTCTCAATAATTAATACTGATTTAACAATGTAGGAAACATAACATCAATGTATAACAATTTATTTCAATAATTCTCTCCAAGTATTTACATTTTCAAATGATCGCTTCGACCATATTCCTAGGAAATCACATGGTACTACCACTGGTGAGCTAATTTTTAACACAAGCCCGCAGGCTCCTCATGTGGCCCTTGGGGGGCACCATGTTGGTGACCTCTGGTATAGCTTTTACGTTAATTACAAACCTTCAAACAACTGTTACTTAACATACATGGAGTGTGAAACATACAAAAAGAGAAAATCTGCAAAACGAAGATGAACCACAATATAGCGGGTGTTCACTGTATTGAGAATGACTCACAGGCTAATCCAATCACCTTGCAGTTCGGTCAAAAAGGACAAACCCTGCTATTGCAAAGTTTGGCTTGTTTTGGACATGAGGTCTCTAAAGAGAGAGCCCTCGAGGCTCCTTGACACTGATACAGCGCCGACTGGACACGCCGTCGGTGTGAAGGGTCCACACCCTGCCGAGCTCTATCACCGAGCGCAGACGCAGCCCGAGATAAAGCATCCCGAGCTGGCTCGCTCAAGACAAGTGGCTCATCTCAAACAGCTGATAGTATGTGCGTGTCACTATGCGTATGCGTATGCGTGTGTGTGTGTGTGTGTGTGTGTGTGTGTGTCGAGTGGGTGTGTAGGCAAAGGTGGAGTCGAGTGACATTTTCTAAATGGAATGAAAGCGTTTGGAGTTAGCACGAATGCTAAAGAGGCAGTCACACTGCAGGCCAATTCTTATTTAGTGCCAATATTACTACATACAACAGTGCCTTGAGATCCAAGTTTCATTTGTTCTTTGACCACACACGTAATTCAAAACGTCTCATAAATCATCTTTCCCCATGGAAACGAATGGAAATGCCATGGAACCTTTCCAGCCTTAACCCCCCCCAAAAAATGTTTGGAATGTGTTTTTTTAATTTAAAAAAATAAATAAAAATTAAAAAAAAAAAATCACTCTATAACATTGTACTTTACAAAAACATACAATAACGGCATAACTACATAAAATGTAAAGAAACTGTTTAAACCAGATTTTTTGCTTCAATTCAATGGACATTGTGCTGCTCCTTCTGGTGTGCACCTTGGGTAGTGATTCCCAACCAGTGTGCTGTGACACATTAGTGTGCCGTGAGAGCGCTTCTGGTGTGCCGCGGGAAATTATCAAATTTCACTTAATTGGTCAAAATATTTTTTTTTTTTTATAACAAATGCATCTTTGTTCATTAACTATGCCAGCGGCATATAAAGACAGACAGAACAAATAAATGCTATTCTATTAGATGGCAGAAAGTGTACAATTGACTTGTGTATCCACTTTCAGTGACATTTTTGTTTGTTGGTGTGCCATGAAGATTTTTCAAATGTAAAATATATGCCTTGGCTCAATAATGGTTGGGAATCACTGAGCTAGGGTAATCTCGTAGGACAACATGATTCTCGGGTGAGCAGTGAAAATGTTACCATATTAAATACATGTAATTTGTAACATTAAACATTACATATCATATTGGAATAAAAGCAAACCTTTTTCACAACCCCTTCGTACCGATATAAGTCCATACAATGCGACATAAAAAAATATATATATCATTTTCCTTATATCTATGTATAATACGCACTCAGGGCTCTACACTAACTTTTGTTGCACTGGTGCAACCAACTTTTTCAGTTGGTCGCACCAGCACATGATTTGGTTGCACCCTTTTTTGGGAGGTAGAGCATGACTATGCAACGCGTTTAAATAAAAAAATAATGTAAACTGTACATAAAGTTCACATTCTAAATAAGAATGCTTGGGTGTAGTGGTGGTCACATCCTACAACATATTGGCGCTGAAATCCTTAAAACAGGCCACCTGGGATGTTGAAATACATTTCCACTCTTTATGGAGTCCACTTATCCACGACTGGATTACATCCAAAACTGATAAGAGTTAAATTTAACCTTATGCTCAAGTCAAAACTCCCAAACTTGCACTGGCATTAGTTGGAAAACTGGGAAATTTTGTGGGTTCTTTGGTTTCTTGTTTTACCCATATGTAGCTCTACTTACTGTCTGGAATGACTCACTTCTTTCAAAGATGAGTTCCATTCGAAACACTGACCTAAGGCACGTGGACTATAGCGATGTGACCCTTAAAATGATTTATCAATTAAAATGATAACTAGCCCAGCCCTACCTACAAGAGTTTTTCATATTTACTGTAATCACGACCTTACTACTGCTTTACCCTGCCGTGATGGACTACGGTGTGATCAACTAGGCTGCAAATTCGGGTTATGCCGCGGCCGTAGTAACGGAACGCTCAACTCAATTTATAGAGCAATTTTTTTTTTTTTTAAAACAAGAAAAACAGCTAAAACAAAGTGCTTTACATAGATCAAAATCAAACATAAAACAAATAATAGTGGACCCCTGCATACTCGCAGTTTGGCATTCACAGGTTCATCTATTTGCTTATTTTTGGGGGGAACATTATCAGTTATTCGCGGAAACCCCCGTATTCACACTATTTTTTATCAGATCCCTGCTTACTGTAATTCCTCGTGTATACTACACTCGAGTATAATGCGCAACACCAAAATTAACTCTAAATATCAGGAAAACCCTCTCTTCTATCTATAATGCGAACCATCTATTTGCTGCGAGCAGTCAGCTAGCCGTGGGAGCTAGCGGCAGGAGCTAGCAAGCTTATGTAGCAACAAAGAGTAGCGAAGCAAGGAGGAATTAGTTCAGAGTGAAACATTTAAGAGGTAACTAACCTGCGGTGGAAAATAAGCTGTAATTTACCAGACATATTGGGAAAAAGTAGCTAGCGAGCGGCGTGGCAATGACATCCCACTCCGTCCTTGACCCAGAGGTCCATCCAGAGAGATAAAATATTGATATGGCAGTGATGCGAGGATGTCATGATTGTGTGCAGCAAAAAGTTACCGTATTACTGTATATACACATTTGTAACATTAGACATTCCTGATCACATTGGAATGAAAGTACTGTGGTGGTGGGTTGACGTAATTCCCGTACAGAACTAAGGGCCAACTCATGTGTTCCACACGTTAGTTTTTGCTGTGTCGGACTACTTGTGGTTGACTTCCGTGTTTTCTTTTGAACGCGTTCTTTTACTCAACTTTTGTCCCTCCATATATTCTTTATATATTTTTTTTAACTTGGGAGATCTGCTTTGTGATGTGGCAGCACCAGAAATAAACCGGCCGTCGAGCAAACTAAGATGCTAAATCGGATGCAGTCAAAGGATGGACGCGGGAGCAACAGATATGATATGGCAACGCGGCTTCTACTTCTTTGTTTTTGATTACTTCACGTGGCAGCGTTAAAGAGTGCCACACAGGTCTGAGATATATAGATATATATATATCTATATATATATATATCTATATATATATATAGAGAGAGAGAGAGAGATATATAGATGTATATATAGAGATATATAGATATAGAGATATATATAGAGAGATATATATATAGAGAGAGATATATATAGATATATCTACATATATATATATATATATATATATATATATATATATATATATATACATACACACACACACACACACATATATATATATATATATATATATACACACACATATACACACACACCACAACGTTTCAGCGTTTTCGTGTGGACGCACACAATTCTTGAAATGATTCCGTTTAGATCAGCTCCGTTTCTGTGTGGACGCAGTAGACGCAATCAGATTGGATGCGAACTGAGTGCTTTGATGCAATGTCGCCGCATCATCGCTTTTATGTCCACTACCACCCCTTTACTTTGGTAGGGAGTGGGGGGGAAACGTTGTCAGGCCTAATGTTCCCAAAAGTTAAATGGCAGAAGTGTGTCACTTTTTTTTTTTTTTTAATAAACGCACAATTGAGTCTTACCGATCAGAAACATCAACGATGTCAACAAGTGCAACAGTTAATAGTTTTATGAGTCTGAATGACTGTGCAATAAAAAAACACCAACAGCATTAGTTATCCCCCCATTTGTGTCAACTGACGAGTCCACGAGAGGCTGTTCAAATGCTGCTCCGCCTTGTGTTTTCATCGCCTCGCTACATTTCATTCGTGCTGCGGTGATATGTTTCAAATGAGTTTGACGAACCGTCAAAAGCACATCACGAGGCCATTTGTTTACCAAGTACCAGTTACTAATTCATGTCCCTTACCTAATGTTACGTGTGGGAACTCGGTACGCTTTTGTACGTTACAAAAAAAATCTGATTACAAATACAGACGTTACCCTGGTTACAAACAAGTTACCTTCCGGAAGGCTGTTCGTATCTTGAATTGGTTGAAAGTCGATATTTAGCAAATTTTCTATTGGTAGGAACATTATCAGTTTTGCTATTTTTTTTTTTTATCCTCACCACTAACCGACATGTGGTGCAAACCGACAAGTTTCTCAGCCGATGACACCAGCCATAACTTGCTGAAAAGGTTTCATCGACAGTGTCGTCGTCCCCAGCCTTAACCTTTAAACCCCCAAAGACATTTCCACCCATCTATCGTATGCCGAGGTGGGGGACTCGAGTATGACATAAGTCGACAGTTTTAGGACTTGCTTTGCTTGAACTTGTGGAAGACTTGTTATTCATGAGAATCGACAGAGTGAGCGCAAGCCAAACAAAGTGGCAACCCACAAATACACGGCGTGCAGAGGCTGGTTTTAGAACCATTCAAAAACTATGCGATTGTGAATCTCAACATGTTAAGTACAGCAAACTAACGCAAGTATACAGATACTGACTGCAAAGCGGCTAATCTGCGGATATACGTTGTAACTGTGCTAGACTATGTGTTGCTTTAAATTTAGTGGGGACTGGCTTGTTTTTTTTGCCATAACACTATCTTGGGACTTAGTTGAAACACAAATAAATGGTACAAACAGGTAAAAACCTCTTACTAAACTGACACTATGATGATGCTGTGGTGCGGGATTTGGCGGAGTAGACGGTGCTGCACAGCATGTGTTTCAGAAAAACATCGTACAACACCGAAGGCGCGCAACTCAATATACAAACTCACAGAAGACGATTCCCTACTTATTAACAAGTGATGTTCCCGAACGCTGTTCACATCTTGAATTGTTTGCAAGTCGTTATTTTGACACGCCACGCCCTGGAAGATTGCCAACTTTGGTACACTCGACAAAACAAATGTTAACAACAGCTAGGTGTCAAAACATACGGTCAGCATTAGGGCTGTCAGTATTGAATATTTTTATAATAGACTATAGTATAGATTATAAAAATATCAATCGAATAAAAAAACAAAATCTTTTTTGATTACAGTTTATGAACTGATTATTGTTTATTTGGTAATGTTTAATGATTAAACAATATTATATGAGAGCGAGTGAAGTACTAAGCAACCTTTTTGAAACGGAGAGCTACTTCTTGGGTACTTATGTAAAGGGCTACTAGTTTGATACACACTTCTGACAGTGATTCAGGGTCAACTCCATGTCAATTACAGATTATTCATATTATGGCTTCAAATAAGGTTAATTTCCATCATACATTAAAGTGACTAATATTGTTTCCCCATAAATTATTCAGTTACTTGCTTGGTCCCCAACATCCAAAAAACATGGAAAATTGTTGACCATTGTTTTCCAAAGTAATGTTTGCAAATGCCTTATTTTGATTAAACACTAAAGATAATCAGTCTGCTTTAATGAAGGACTTCAGAAATCAGAGAATATTTACTGTTGAAAGGCTGAAATCAGACAATTTGGAAAATTATCAGTTAAACAATGGCTCTAAGCGATTAATCGGTCAAAATAGTTGTCGATTGATTGTTGATTATCGATTAACTATGACATCTCTACTCAAATGTTCGTATATTGTGTCTGTACTGTATTGCGAACAAAATGTTAAATAACATGTCTGAATGTTCCTACACAAGGTTGTGTCCGTGTAGCAAACATGATTTTCACTAACGTGGCAGTGTATTTGTTAAATCCAAATATTCTGAACTTGAATGTTCATAAGTAGGCTCGTGTTGGTCTTGCAAACAGAATTTTAACAACCACAGCAGTCTGTATGTCCAAATGTTCGCAAGTTCGGTAGTATCTGTATAACTAACTAATTTTACGCACACTGCGATCTGTTAGTATTTCAGAAAGCTAGTAGAGGCGTGTACGTAAGGCAAACAAAAGTTTTACTAACATCCGAATGTGAATGAATCTGTACATTTAATTCCACTTTTGGATCCCGATCAACCAGTTGAGAAACAGTGGCCCAAGGAGTAGGGAGGGGGGTTGCTGGTGTCAAAACACAGTCAGCATAGTTGTTTATCACAGTGGAATACACCACGTGAATAAATCAGCTTTACTTGCTGATGTTGCAACAGTTCGGTCCAATGTCATTTTAGAGTTAAACGTACACCAAACTTCCAGAAGCTTCGTGAAACAGCTGTGCAATTTAAAACACAACAAGCACCATGGCGATGGGGGGGGGGGGGGTCACAAATGGCTGAAAGACACGTTGTCGTTCCACTCACCAGGCCCTCTTGGGCGGGTTTAAAAACGCCTAATCTCGATCTGCACAACATCATTTTCTTTTTTTTTTTTTTTTGATTAACGTTACTCCCGATGACAAAAACATCAAGCAGAACTTGGTGCGTTTAAGGGCGAAAGCACGATGACTTGCACGCAGCCTGGTTATCTTCCACGGCTAACTGGTAGCACGAGAAGCGGTTGACGACGCACGGGCGACATGACAACCGGCTAAACAAAACACTGGGGGATGCCACAAGGAACGTAACAAGGGCGTGATTTGATTTGACCAGCGTTACAATTAGCCGGCGAGCTAGGCTAACCATGCCTTCTACACGTGGAGTGAACACGTGACGTCTCATAACAAACCTGCTCGCATTTTTAAAGCGAATGTTTCGAAAGACTTACACAGAATTGTGTGCGTTTAAAGACGGAGGGCGTTTTTTGTTGTTGTTTTTTTTTAAAGTAGAATGTAGAAACGAAAGAAAAGGCCGGGGCGGTGAGCTAGGCCCGTGCTATTGTTAGCCGGCTAGCTTTTCGGCTTGATATGTGAGACGCTGGGCGGGCGTCTCCACTTTTTTTTTTTTGGCTAAATGCCACTTTGAAGAAGGTGTATGCGCACCAACAGACACTTTTAGCTCGGCCGGTGTATCAGTTACGAAAACTCAACGTGGTGGACATTTTAAAAGTCCCGTGACGTGTACGTTTAACACCCCAAATGACCAGCGGAATCGGCGCTTTATCGATTTTTTCCCCCCCATGCACTGATGTGACGTTGCACTTTCGTGCATCACAACTTTTTAACGCGAAAAAGAAAATGTCACTACTCAAAGGGTGCGTGTGCAACGAGACACTCGTGGCCACCCTGGATTCCAGGAATAGCCTGCCCGAGCAGGGGAGGTGGAGGAGGGGTGCATTTATGGACTCCGAATAGATCCGGCATGGCTTGACATTTGGACAAAATGAACGCTACCTGGCCCACCTGACAGACAGACAGCTGCAGCTGCTGGACGGACCCACCGAGGAACAAACGTGGGGGGAGGGGGCGAGAAGGAGGAGAAAGGGCAAGGGGGGTACCCACCGTGATGTGCTTGTCCGTTGACGCTGACCACGGTCACCGCGTTCATTTTCCTAGTCCACGGGTTCACCTTGGGCGGGGGAGCGTCGGTAAACTCCTTCCGGCTTTTAACGCTCTCGTCGTCGGACTTGGCCTCGCTGTCACAGTCCGCCTCCGTCGGGCTCCCGAAGCACTCCTCCTCCTCCCCGGCGACACCCGCCGCCTGGCCCCGCTTGGCCCCGTCGACCTCCAGCTCTGGCTGGCCGCGGATCACTTTGCCGTGCTCTTCCGCTTGGATAAGCGAGTTGCCCGGCAGGAGAGGAGCCTCCACCTGAGTGGCCATTTCCAACCTCCGTCGTTCTCCCACCCCCTTCGGGATTACCAGTCCTCCGCCTTCTTCCCCCCCGGTCTGAATTCGCTCGAATGGGGAAAAGTGAAGTTGTTCGCCCGCTCCTCTGTCGCTTAAATTCCAAACGAGCTTCCGCCCAAGGCACAGACGTCCACGTTTGGTTTAAACATATAAAACAAAAATGTAAAAAGAACGGCGTTCGATTGGCCTTTACGGTGGGGGGGCGGGGGGGAGAACAACCCTACCTCCGCCACTAGCAGCAATATGGTCGCTCTCCACCACGCGATGCGAGGGGGCGCGCACGTACGACGTAGAGGGTAGGCACGTACAATCGGGAGCGCGCATCCGTGGCACGTCAGAGTCATGCTGCGTTTAGGTCTTCAGGCAAAAAGTGAACGTATTTTCCATTTCGAACATTGAGCCTTTATACAGAGAGTTTCGATTCCAATTTCAAACACTGTTTCATGAATAGTGCACCAATAATTTCGAATTGCGATTAAACAATATACTTATTGACTCGTAATCGTGTTAAACCAATCGTAGTTGGTTTGACTTTGTATTATCCCGATAGCGTGAATGTAGCACAAAATCTTCTGTACGTCATAGTAATGCTGCATTCAGTGTCTTCAGGCAAAAAGATGAACCTGTTTTCCATTTCGAATAGCGACCCTTTTTACTGGAAGTTTCGATTCCAATTAGTCACACCGTTTTATGAATACCGTAACTGTAATTTCAAATCACAATTTACATCGTATATTATAATTAATTCCAGTAACGTGAAAGTAGTGGCATGTAATCGTGTTAAAACTAATCGTAATTTATTTAACTTTGTATTTTCCCGTTGTTTTAAACGGAGCACCAAACCTTCGTTTTTCAACCTCACGTCGCCTTTAAATTACTTGAACTCTTTAAACTTTCATCGCATAATACACACTTCTCACTAATGTGCATAGCACAGTGGGAAACAGACGTGACTTGAGTTGGCCTATCTGGAAGTAGCGTGCCCTTGAATGCATCTTTTGCGACCCCCTCCCCCTGCACGTGTCCACGCCGTGTGCGCATGTCTCTAAAAGTAATAGTATTATTATCGTTGTGATGTTTTTGATGTACTTGCATGGAGTAATCACCAGTAATATAATGGCAACAAAGCACTGCCATATGTATTCAATGTAAAGAGTGTTTCGGCGTTAAAAAGCGTAATTCAGTGAGAAGTCAGGTGATTATGTAATATGTATAATGTGCAGAGAGGTTACAAGTCTGACTCGGGAAGTGATAAAGTAGAACATATTTTTTGTTGTTTCCCCCCCCCCCACTGTTATTAAAGTAGATTTAATGTGGAATGCAGCATGGTAGCTGGAGGAAAGTTGTTCAAGACTGCCTCGTTTGCCTCCGGCTGAGTCAGTAACTGTTGGATTAGGAGAGAGGGTGTCACACAGTATCTGGGTGGAGTGCGTGAATCCATCTAGGACGCGTTTCGTCCGACCTGTACCGCAAATTATCATTAAATAAAGAAAGGCAGGTGTTGCACGTTAGGCCAATGATATGGGGACATATTAGCCGTACAATGTCTTGAGTAACAGTTTGACAGAAAAGTCACACAGGTGTCAAAATAAGTCACGCTGTTGTTTGAACACCCACAGTTTTCCCGGTAAAAGGTTTCAACACTCAACATTTTGTTGCATCCGTGCGCTTGTGGGTGTTTAACAACTCCCACTTTTGCCGGTGAAAAGTTTCAACACTTACACATAACATAAATGAATTTGGGTGTTTCAATACCCACACTTTGCCTGATGAAAGGTTTCATTAACACTTTTCGTGGCACCTGTGGGGAATACAATCACACCCACAAAAACGCCCACAATTTCACGGTGAAAGGTTTCAACAGCCACACCTTTCATTTCTTCCTTGAGGAATTGGAGTGTTTCAAAACCCGAGATTTTCCCGTTGAAATGTTTCAACACCCACATTTATTCCATCTCTAGGTGTGCGGGTGTTTCAACAACCCTCACTTTTGCCGGTGAATGGTTTCGACATACAGTTTTCTACCGAGGAATACACGTTTTGTCGCAAGGGCTGTGGGTGTTTCAACACCTACACTTTTCCCGGTGAAAGGTTTCAACACTTACAATACCCACACTTTAGGGCGAACCAGAGGCAGTTGTGAGCGTGTCAACACCCACGCTTTTCCAGGGGAATCTTTTTTTTTTTTGGGGGTGAATTTTTTTTCTTAAATGTGGGTATCTATACACAGAATACATCAATCCTCCACAGCCCTTACAATAGAAGTCACATGATGGTGATGCATTCATGTACCGGCAGCATTTTCTCTTTTGTTGGTTCATTCGTGTGCACTTTAAAAAAAAAATAAAAAATCAATTACCCTTTCTTTTTATAGACAATGCGTACCCACATGTAGTGATTTATTGTTGATCCTTATTTTCTGTCAGTATTGTCCATGCCATTGTTCTGTTTCACTACGAATGGCGCATTGAGGATAATAAAGACAGCTGATCTGAGATAATCAATAATCACCCTTACATTGCAGACACACTTATTCTCCACTTATCCTCCAGTTTGTTCCTTCTCCCACCGCGGCCCACTGAGGCCCCCCGAACTGTAAACAGGTCGCCGTCGGCCTCAATGGCGGCGGGCTATACTCTTTGTGTGCGACTGCACCGGGGACACGTAAATCTCCGCGCTATTGTCCATCGAGCCGCACCCTTTTGGCGCCGTAATCACCAGTGAAAACACAACAAGTCAGCAGCTGGTCAGCAAGTCACAGTTGAAAGCCACTAAATGGAACATTTGCCCTGTAAGCAGGACCAGCTCGGGGGGGGGGTACGTATATGTGCCCATTTGGGTGGGCATGGATGGTGGGTAACTTTGTCTCATCTTTATGGACAAAAAGCCAAGGCCAAGCCACACTTTTTAGTCACACACCTTTGTCAATGGACGGTGTCAACACCCACACTTTTTGTCACACCTGATGTGGGCGTTTCAAGACCCACAGTTTTCCCAGTGACATGTTTTAACACCCACACTTTTATTTGCGCCTTTGGAAACACCCACACTTGTCACAGCAAAAGGTTTCAACACGCGCACTTTTGGTCGCACCTGCGCAGTATATGGGTGTTTCAACACCCACTCTTTTCTCAGTGAAGGTTTACAACACACATCCACGGGAGGTGTGGATGCTTCAATAGGAAACACGGTTTTCACAGCGAAAGGTGTCAACACCTGCACTTTTTGTCACACCTGCGCAGGATGTGGGTGTTCGAGACCCACAGTTTTCCCAGTGACAGGTTTTAACACCCACACTTGTATTTGCGCCTTTGGAAACACCCACGCTTTTCACAGCAAAAGGTTTCAACACCCGCACTTTTGGTCGCACCTGCGTGGAATATGGCTGTTTCAACACCCATTCTTTTCTCAGCAATATGTTACAACAGTCACATCCACGGGAGATGTGGATGCTTCAATATCCATACTTTTTCCAGGGTAAGAATTTCATTATGTCACCCTTGCGGCGGGTGCGGGTGGTTCAACACCTTCACTTTTGCTCGTGAAAGGTTTCAACAGTAATACGTCTCATTCCAACTGATGCGTTCAATGCAGTGTGGTATTTACAGTGTTTTGAAGTGGAAAATGACTATACAGTGAAAATAAATTCCTGCATCTGCACCTTTCCATACATTCCTACAAATCATGTATTTCAACGATGTTCCCTGTCAGGGTTTGAAGGCATTGTTGCGCGTTTGAGTGGTCGTCCAGCTATGAAAAGCACCTCGAAGTGATTGTTGCGGCCTGGCATGTAAAATGATGAATTCATCAAGAAACAAGTCACACCCTGCAGATGCAGATGAACAGCATTGTGATTGGCCAGCAGGTTTTGTTCCACACCCTCCGATGAAGAGGACATGTGACCTGTCATATTGGAGCTGTGCTAAAAGTTGGCCGCGCTTCCACGACGCCGCGCGGCTCTACTGCCGCGGTCGTGTGCGGTCTTGCCAAGTATGTTTCTCCGGGGCCTTCGAAGCCACTCGTCCTCGGCAGAGTTCGCACACAAAAAGTTGCTTGCAAGCTCGCGACAACATCCACAATTTTCGTCCCACATGCAGGAAATGTGGGTGTTTGGACACTCTCACTTATCTTGGTGAACGTGTTGAGCACCCACACTTTTTGTCACACATGCAGGAAATGTGGGTGTTTGGACACTCTCACTTATCTTGGTGAACGTGTTGAGCACCCACACTTTTTGTCACACTTTTTAGCTCTTCCCGGTGAAAGGTTTCAATACCCACCCATTTGAACGCACCGGCGGGTAATATGGTGTTTGAACACCCATACATCCGTCGGTGAAAGGTTCCACCAATCACACTTTTCACCACACCCACGGGGGATGTGGGTGTTTTAACATCCACACCTTTGCCAGTAAAATGTTTCAACAAAGATTTTTTTCTCACACGCGTGGAGGTTGTGGTTGAACACCAATACTTTTTCTGGTGGAGGTTTTCAACACCCCCACATTTTGTCACATCCACACCTTTTTTGTCACATCTGTGGGTATATGGTGTTTCAACACCCACACATCTGTCAGTGAAAGGTTTCAACACCGACACTTTGTCACACCTGCAGGGGATGTGGGTTTTCAACGTACACACTTTTCATCACACCCACAGGATATGGTTGTTTGAACACCCACACTTTTCTCGGTGAAATGGTTCAACACCCAGATATTTCTCGGTGAAAAGGTTCAGCACCCGCATTTCTCGTCACACCTCTGGAGGTTGTGTTTGTTTCAACACCTAGACTTTTCGTTCCGCCTGCGGGTTGTGGCTGGGTGTCTTAACACCCGCACGTTTCCCAGTGAAAATGTTCAACACCCACACTTTTTGCAAGCACATCGCCGTTGCAAGTTGTATCGTCAAACTGAGTTAAAGTGATGTGCAACATCGAGGGAGCGTTGGAACAGGGCGTGTCCTCCCTGAGAGCAGCTGATAGGAGTTCAGGTCCAACTCCCCACACAGACGCCATGGTGTGACCTCACACAGAAAAGCACTCTATGAATTCAATGACTTTTCATTTCTCTTTTGCCCTGTGGTTGGCACCCGTGGACCATAGACCATTCTCAAAGAGTGGTGAGCGTACCACTTGTGGTACATGGACTCTCTCTAGTGGTACGCCAAAGGCTCACTGCCTAAGTACAGTTCTGTTGTATTTAACTTTGAGGTTCAATACATTTACATTTCATATTTAAGAATTATTTGTTTTTAAACATTTTTCTAGGTACAATTTTTATTTTTGTTAGAGTGATGCCTTCAATTCAATGGACATTGTGCTGCTCCATCTTGTGTGTGCGCCTTGGCCACCTGGGGGCAGTATAATGCATCTATGCATCCATTTTCCCCAGTTATGAGGATAAGCGGTCGCGGGCGTGCTGGCGCCCATCTCAGCTGACTCTGGGCGAGAGGCGGAGTACGCCCTGAACTGGTCGCCGGCCAATCGCAAGGCACATGTAGACAAACAATCATTCACACACACATGCACACCTATGGCCAATTTTGACTCGTCAATTAACCTACCATGCATGTTTTTGCAATGTGGGAGGAAACCGAAATACCTGGAGAAAACCCATAAAGTGGAGAACATGCAAACTCTACACAGATTTGAAACCGGGTCCTCAGAACTGTGAGGCAGATGTGCTAACCAGTTGTCCAGCCAGTTGCAGTAATATTCGTCATTCTTTCCACAGAATAAAGATGATATGCCTCTGAGAATTCTTATATTATCTTTCCGCATGTGTTGCTCTGTTCAAATATCTGTTGCTGAAAGAGTAATAACAGTGTGACACCGATGCTATTTGTTAGCCCGTCTATGGGGTTTTGTATTGTTTGTTAATAAAACTAAACAGACTTTCCCAAGGCTGAGCTTCGTGGTCATTTCAAGTCCACAATGTGTAATCCGTTGCGACGCTCTATTACCCTCTAGGGTCCGCTCGTGGAATAGCATCCAGTGACCCCACAAGACGAACCAAACTCCATTGGAAAGATCACATGTTTCAACGCTGTACACCACACTGCTTGATATTATTTCATGATTTTACAATATTCCTCAAACGTAAAAAAATATCCTAAATTCGGCATAAGTACAGCTGGTCAAACCTAAGTCCTACCTCCTGAACTCTGCAACCTATACAGTAATTAGCTCATTTTCTACCCCAAAAAAAAAAAAAAAAAAAAAAAAAAATTCCTATTGAGCAATCATCAAACCAACATGTTTGGCCTTGTGGGTGGTGCCTAGCGTACATACTTATATGCACACACATGCAAGCATCCAATCATTAACGCGCACACCTTAAGACAGACAAGTCAGAAATACACTTTCTACCAGAGCCACGTAAAATGTCACTCAAGGGAAAAGTGGCTGTGGTGACAGGCGCTGCAGCAGGAATTGGCAAAGCATTCAGCGAGATTCTCTTCAAGAATGGAGCAAAGGTAAGCGTCCAAAAAAAATAAGAGCTTTCGTTTTTTGGGGGGGGTTTTAGACTGCAGCTACTCGACTTGCGTAAAGCGACTAATTTAAAAAAAAAAAGTTAACAGCTTTTCTGTAACTTTTCACTAAAATGCAACAAAGAAGTAATATCGACCTCCCCAAGTCGAGTAAAAGTTTAAGGCAACGAAATGGAATATTCTTCCCTCTGAGGACTTCACAACAACAGAAATGGCCCTTTTTAGATGGGGAAACCCTTTTTACCCCCTTCTCTCTCTCTCTCTCTCTCTCTCTCTCTCTCTCTCTCTCTCTCTCTCTCTCTCTCTCGCGCTCTCTCTCCTCTCGCTCTCTTTGAACGTTCCACTTCCTGAAGACCACAAAGGGATGATTATGATCACTAAACGCTATATTTTTGTGAAACCTTGTATAGTATTTATATGAGGTGATGTCTTCGTTTTTATTGGTTGTAAAGCGAAAAAGTGTTTTTTTTTTTTATGGGGAGTTGTGTTGAATTTTGAGGAAATAAGATGAGCAAAATGTGCGCTGTGAATACTTTCATCGTTTGACTTGTGATTAAATGTCATTTGTTGTTTTTAGTTTTAAGTTGCAAAATGTAGTTTGTTTAACCTTGGCCGGTTAATATCAGCTATGTTATACATTTTCCAATCTTCTTTGAGGCCTAAAAAGTACGGAGGAACTTTGGATGCTGAGACAAAGACGCGTTGACAATTGGGCCATCATAAACAACTACGATCCCTACGCAATTCAAACATCTTTCACTGCCTGTTTGTGAAGATGAGTGGAAATCTGTTTCACTTGATGACCCGGGGTAGTAAATGGCGTGAAGGCTGAAATGAAGAACGGCTCTGATTCATGGAAGCCACGATCTCACTTTTTGTTGACAAATGTTCAGTCTTCTCGCCCTGATTCCAGAATTCAAATCTTCTATGAATATATTCAAGCACTCAAAGCACCACAACAAATCAATGCATAGACCGCATGGTGGCTGTGTCCAGAGATGCATATGTCACTGGAAAATTACAGTATTTTTCCCACCACATATTTGTGCTACAGGTTGTTCTGCTGGATGTGAACGAAAGCGCAGGAAAGAGTTTGATGGAAGCTCTCAACAAGGAGGATGGGCAAGAACGAACTCTTTTCCTGAGCTGCGACGTCCAATCAGAGGAGCAGCTGAAAGGTAACGTCCACGCACTTTGCATTGCGAAAGGAAGTACGTAGCTGCATGACCGGCCGTAGGACGTGTATGTCAACGGTCTATTGTGTTAGAATGGAATGAAAAGAGTCCGTTTGATTGGTTTGCATTCTTCCCCTTGTCTAAACCTGCCTGCCAAATTTTACCCATGTTGTATTAAACCAACCATGCAGTCTGCAGAAAGAGCGCCTTGTGAGTCAGTGATTAGCATTCAAAAACAAACAAATCTGAAGGCATATTTAGTCTGGATTCTTTTGTATATAACATTTCAATGTTCAACCCCAATTCCAATGAAGTTGGGATGTTGTGTTAAACAGAATACAATGATTTGCAAATCATGTTCGACCTACATTTAACTGAATACACTACAAAGACATGATATTTAATGTTCAAACCGATAAACTTTGTTTTTAGCAAATAATCATTAACTTAGAATTTTATGGCTGCAACACGTTCCAACACAGCTGGGACAGGGTCATGTTTACCACTGTGTTACATCACCTTTTCTTTTAACAGCATTCAATAAGCGTTTGTGAACTGAGGACAATAATTGTTGACGGTTTAGTAGGTGTAATTCTTTCCCATTCTTGCTTGATGTACAGCTTCAGCTGTTCAACAGTCCGGGGTCTCCGTTGTCGTATTTTACGCTTCATAATGCGCCACACATTTTCAATGGGAGACAGGTCCGGATTGCAGGCCTTTGCCGTCTACAACCCCAATTCCAATGAAGTTGGGACGTTGTGTTGAACATAAATAAAAACAGAATACAATGATTTGCAAATCAATGTTCAACCTATATTTAATTGAATACACTACAATGACAAGATATGTAATGTTCAAACTGATAAACTGTATTGTTTTTAGAAAATAAACATTAACTAAGAATTTTATGGCTGCAACACATTCCAAAAAACCTGGGAAAGGGTCATGTTTACCACTGTGTTACATCACCTTTTCTCTTAACAACTTTCAATAAGCCTTTGTGAACTGAGGACACTAACTGTTGAAGCTTTGTCGGTGGAATTCTTTCCCATTGTTGCTTGATGTACAGCTTCAGCTGTTCAACAGTCCGGGGTCTCCGTTGTCGTATTTTACGCTTCATAATGCGCCACACATTTTCAATGGGAGACAGGTCTGGACTGCAGGCACGCTGTTGTAACGTGTGCGGAATGTGGTTTGCCATTGTCTTGCTGACATAAGCAGGGGCGTCCATGAAAAAGACGTTGCTTGGATGGCAGCATATGTTTCTCCAAAACCTGTATGTACCGTTCAGCATTAATGGTGCCTTCAGAGATGTGTAACTTACTCATGCTATTGGCACTAACAGAGCCCCATAGCAATTGTACCTTTAGGAACATTGTCCTTCAAGTGTTCGACTATTTCCTCACGCACTTGTTCCCAAAGAGGTCAACCTCGCCCCATCTTTGCTTGTGAATGACTGAGCAATTCCGGGAAGCTCCTTTTCAACCCAATCATGGCACCCACCTGTTCCCAATTAGCCTGTTCACCTGTGGGATGTTCCAACCAGGTGTTTGATGAGCATTCCTCAACTTTCTCAGTTTTTTTGCCACGTGTCCCATCTGTTTTGGAACGTGTTGCACCCATAAAATTCTACGTTAACGATTATTTGCTAAAACAATCAAGTTTAGCAGTTTGAACATTAAATCTCCACTCTTTGTAGTGTAGTCAATTACATATAGGTTGAACATGATTTGCAAATCATTGTATTCTGTTTTTATTTGTTTAACACAATGTCCCAACTTCATTGGAATTGGGGTTGTAAATTATTAATGACACTGCATTTTTCACTGTTTAACAGTTTACAGGTTTCTTAAAATTTGCTTTGGTCAAATGACCCCAAGAATTACAGCACACTTTGCAGTCTAACCGAACTCCGCTCGTTTTGAGTGGGTGGTCATGTCTCATGCAGATGAGCCACTGTTCACACGGCCTCCCTCAACTATGTTAAATATACCTAAACTTCATACTTATGATGGCCTCCTAGATTAATAGTGTGACAGTGGTTTCGGCTCTGTACAGCGAGAAAGAGCCACCTTTTATTGCTCAGTGACATTTTTTCCCTCAATGTCTTTTTCTCAAAAGTATTCTGTCAATTGACTGTCTGTTGTCATACTTGAGCAGCTCCAACTACCAGAGGGAAATTCCTTGTTTTTTTTGGACATACTTGGCAAAATAAAGATGATTCTGATATAATAAACGGTGGTGTAAGTTTTAAAATTGGTGATAAAACAATGGGCAGGTGCATTCGTCCAAAAGGTCACCATAAAGTTATTCAAATAAAACAATTTTTTTTTATCCAAGCCCAGGTATCTTTTTGGTTTCAAAGACTTCTGAAATTAAATCCAAATTTCAACCTCAGTTTTTAAAGCTAATTGACGTGTGGTTTAAATGATGGAATTATCAAGCCAAACACTGTCATACTTTCAACAAAACACATATTGAATTCTTCCCCTCTACAGGAAGAATCTCAGGCCGCCTCTTGGCATGACAGAGAAGAATCACCTTTGTTTTAACATTATTAGTCAAATTTAGCCGAGAGAGCTGATTCTGAAAAATCACTAACATCCTTCAAGTTGGCAAAAGCTTCTGAGCCGGAGGGGACGGGGCAATAAAATACAGTATCTGCATAAAATATATTGTCTCAAACCATGAGACCTAATTCAACATGCAGTATATAGAAAATAGTAGTGGGTTTAAGATTGAGCCCAGAGGAACTCTAAATTGAGCTATTTTAGATGTGACAAACTTAATAGTGTCGCACAGTTCTGCCTTTTATTCAAAAGGACCAAGATATATTTTAACACTTTCATGGTAGCTGTGAATGTGGTACGCTTTCTGAAACCAGATTGATGTGAGAATCCAATGTATGACAAAGAATTCCTTAACTTGTTGCTTTCAAGTATTTCTAGGATCTTAGCCAAAACTAGTGACTTTGAAATGGACTTGTAATTTTTCTAGATGCATCACTGCCTTTTAATACAGGAAGCACATGCAGTATACTGTAACTTGCAGAGTTTTGGTATTGTTAGTGCTTAATGACATTCAAACTGATCTCTTATGACACATTGTGGTTGGAATCACTCTTCTATAGAGACTAAGTCTGGAAATTGACTTGGTCTGTCTAAAACCTTCCACTTCACAATTTGAAAGGGTTTAAAAAAAAAACATCTACTGAATACCACTTCTCTCCCCCCCCCACCCCCCTTCCACGCGGCCAAGCTGCTTTCAAGACGACCGTTGACACCTTTGGAGGTATAGACATCCTGTGCAACAACGCCGGCATCCTGAATGAGTGTGACTGGGAGCGAACGGTGGCCATCAACCTTGTAAGAACACAGCGAGATGGGTCTGCTGGCCTTCATGTGATTTTTGTCAAGATGAGGTTGCGTCAGGCTTCTGTATTCCCCCCCGCTCCCAAAAGAAAAAAAAAAACAACGCGTGCTTTATGTCAAATAACTGTTGTTGCCTTTTGATTGCGATAGGTAGGTGTCATCAAGGGGACTTACGCAGCCCTGGAGCACATGAACAAGTTGAACGGTGGTCGAGGAGGAGTCATTATCAACACTGCTTCCATGGCAGGTGAAGGCGCAGACTTGATTTTATGAAAAAAATATATATATATGTTCATCATCATAATGCATGATGATGACTTTGGAACTTTAGATGCCAGCCAATTGCGGCTTAACATTCAGGTTATGAACAAATAAAAATGAACGCATACTTGTTGCCATTGCATATTCTGTTCCTCCAAGATAGTCTTTTTTTTTTTTAGTTATGAAATAAAAGCCACATGTCATTTAGACATTTTAGAACTTTATGTAACACCTTGCATAAGGTCCAGCTCAGTGATTATGATTAAATCACTATGAAAATGACTAAAATCTAACATTATCTTAATATACTGTATCAGATTGTATCATAAATAACAAAGCTAATTAGTCTAAATATTTTAAGTATATCCAAATGGATAGAGCCCTGCGAAGCCCACCGAAAAAGGGTTTGGAATTGCCTATAGATGCCACAAGGTGGCGGCAAATTATTACTTTTGTCGAATGAAGCTCCTCAAATCACTTCTGAGTTCCTTGTCACCAAGATGGTAACGAAGCCCTACTTTTGGCCAAATGAAGCTCTTTAACTCCAACATAGTTCCTCACAAGATGGCAGCAAAGCACTACCTTGGTCTAAATGAAGACCCTCAATTCAACATAGTTCCTTGGCATGAAGATTCCACAATGTCGTTTCACCTCCCTCCTCTGGCCAACCTAAGACTGTAACAGTTTGGATTACGACACGTTGGAGGCGCTGCAGTAGAATAGAATATTTCGATGTACAATTTATATCGGCCATTAATTTCCAGAAATGTTTCCTTGTCGAATGAAAGTGTCAAATCACAATGTGTTACACTTTATCATAGGTATCAAACCTCTGCTGAGCTGCCCGGTCTACAGCGCCACCAAGAGCGCAGTGATCGGCTTCTCCAGAGCCATGGCGGTGAGCTTGTTTCGACGACACAAAATGTGAAACGCTCTACAATGAATGTGCAATTCTACATTTTGTGTGTGTGTCTGTGTGTGTGTGTGTGTGTGTGTGTGCTAGGGTGCTTCCACCATGGCGGGCTTCGGCATTCGCTTTAATGCCCTCTGCCCAACTTTGGTGCAAACTGAGTTGCTTGCAAGCTTAAGTGAAAAACTGGGCCAATTCACCCTACTGGAGGAGCCCACCCGGCAACTTCTAGACAAGCATGGCGTGTTAAAGTGAGTGACAGGATTTTTTTTTTTTTGCTAGGCTGTGTGAATATCCACAATTTTCAAGCAACTACATAAAAACGCTATCATGTCAAAGATGAGCAAAACTGAGCTTTTTTGAGCTGCCTATTTAAAAAAAAAAAAGAAAAGTGACGTCGTTCTGAATTATGTCACAATTGGACCAATTTACATGACTTGACAGCTAAGTTGGGCAAAGATCCAGAGCCATTTTTAAGTGACAGTCATTCTGTTCTGATGGTCTCAAGGCTAAGCAGAACTGCGGTGTTAGCACAGATTAGCATTCGCACACAGCTTCTGATAAACGGGCACATACTCAATGTTCCAATGTTTTATTTGTCGACGTGTCTGCTGCTTTTGCCGCATTCACTGATACGTGAAACTAAGTGTAATTGGGTGACAGTGTTAATGTTTTCTTCCGGTAAGTGACACGTGCACTTGAATGTTAGTTTAGTTAGCTTAGTTGCAACACCCTCGCTACCCTCATCTCAGTAATCATGGTAACATTCGTTCGACATGATCAGTAGCTCATTTGCATGCTCCTCCAATTTGCTGACAAAAAAAGTGGGGATAAAGTGTGTTTGGGGGTGGGTGCCTCAAATCACCATTTTTCCACAACCAAATGCCACTTTTCGTTTTCAGCGCCTCAGAGGTCGCAGAGTGCCTTCTGGAGCTGGTGACAGATGAGAGCAAGAATGGTGAGGCCCTCATGGTGTCCTCCAAAGGAAAGCTGTACACCACGTTCCCTTCCATCGAACAGGAGCCCAAATAGTTTTCTCATCTGATCTGGATTTGTCTGCTTGAGTACTGTACAATATATCCGCACATGGCTTTCAAGTTTAATGGATGTTAAATGTATTCAAATGCTGTATCAAATAAAGCTTAACCGGACAGCGCGCATCATTGGATTTTAATTTCACTCAACACAACTTCAACCTTTAGTGCTGTTGTGCAAAAAGACGTTTTATGGTAAAGGTTCAAATATATATTTTTGCCTCTTCTATTCAAAATACAACCCATTGTTGAAAAGTTTTAGATTTTCAACAACCCATTGTTGAAAAGTTTTAGATTTTCATCAAGGTATGTACAGGATATGACTACATACAGATGTGAGAGAGTATGCATGCAGTAAGTGGACTATAAAAGGAATTATGGAGGTAGTTATTTTATTTATTTTTTTGCACTCCAATTGGACTGTGTTTTTGTGTGTGTGTTTGAGTTGCTGTTGTGTCAAGTCATTGAATATATAGGATTCATCCATCCATTTCCTGAGTTGATGTTTTTTAAAATTGTTTTTAATGTATTTTTTTTTGTGACTCAGTTTCCTAAAACATTTTTTTTAAACAAGAATGAAGCACAAGATTGGGGGTGGGAAAAAATGTTTCCGCCCGGTTTCGAACCGGGGACCTTTCGCGTGTTAGGCGAACGTGATAACCACTACACTACGGAAACTGGTCTTAATAGCCAGGTTAAGGTATTTACATTTTAATAAACAATCAATATATACGTGACAATGATTCCCCGAGCAGCACATTTCTGATCGTAAATTGCCGTTTCAAATAGGATTTAGAGTGCGTTAGTTCGATTTACACAGACCGCAGCCAAGTCTGACAACGGTGACACCTGCAGCTCTAATTTTTAAAAGCATTTTGCTGCATGCGCAAAGGATTGTGGGTGTTCCTGCGGAATGTGTTTTTTCCGCAACAAATGACGTGTCAACTAGTTGGAAAAAACACAGAGGGCCACACACATAACGGAAGTCTAACGAGAATGTGGCTCGAAGAGAAAAACTTAACTCTTGCGAATTCGAGGTGTTTAGGTCTAGTGGCACAAAGATCGTCTGACGTCGCACAAAGATCGTCTGACGTCGCACAAAGATGTTCTGTTGAGGCACAAAGATCGTCTGTTGTGGGCGGGTGGCAGGATGATGGCTCGGTATGCGAAATTTCAAACAGAGTGAGCTCTCATCCGAAACTCCGCCCCCTTTTCAAACTTCCCCCGGCGCTGCCAAAGTAAGCGAATGGGCATGCGCACTGGCGGCAAAAAAAAAAAAAAAAAAAAAAAAAAAAAGAAAGCTGAAGCTAGAGACGAAGGTATGATGGCGGTCGCGATGGAGACTGAACAATTCCCTTACTTGCCTTCTGGGCTTGATCAAGGTACGTACTTTCTTGTTTAAAATGGGGAGGGAACACCTTCCCTATACTGCGATTTTTTTTATCGGCTTCCGAAAGAACACGCGTAGCTAGTTGCTAACTTAGGCTAAGCTAACGGCCGCCGAGTCGTCTCCAAGGTCGACGAAAGCTCGTCCGCGTTGCACCTTTTTGCACAATGATAATGAATGACGTTGCCGGTGGGGCTTCGGCGTCCACTCACATTGGCGTTTTAAACATGTGCTCCCAAGTGACGTGCTACTTGTGGGCCGATTGCACGGGTTAGCTTCCCCCCACGTTGAACTCGTTAGCTCGGAGCTAGCGGGCACGCTGGATTTAGCCTAGATTACCTTTGGTGCAATGCAACTATTCACATTCAAATTCACGTTTACGGATATTTTGGAGCAGGGGTGTCAAACTCATTTTAGTTCGCAAGGCCGCATTCACTCCAATTTGATCTCAAGTGGACCGATAAGCTATAAATAACGACTAATCTGAATTGTTCCCATTGTTTTGGGGGAAATAATTACAAGTACATTCTGAAAAATTACACGTTCATATCAAATCATATGAGCAATCTGAACATTCTAAAAAAAAAAAAAACGACTACAATGTCAACAGTATTATGATCAGTTTTTTAATTTACACGTGAAACTTGAGATCAAAGTCGATCTATATATGTACCGTTTACAAGACAACTTGCTTCGATACAGAAATCATAATAAATAAAAAATTTCCGCATCCATCTGGAAATCTTGACTTATACTGACTCATCGCACCGTACATAATAAAGTGATAACTATTCAGGGAGAGGCTGTAGTTATCCACCAACTTAGTAAATTTATACTCAATGGTACAGTGCCTGGCTAAAAACAAAACACAAAAGGATTCAACCAAACCAACCTCATTTAAACTGAAACTGTTGACTGATATTTAGCAATTTTCAGGCTCTTAAAATATTTCCACCTGAGGTATTCATTTTCCAGGAACTGTCTTCTTCACAGTGCAAAGGTGACACAGCATTTTATATGACGTAGGCTTAATGTACTTATGAATTTTGGCATCGTTTAGCCTTCACCAGTGCCATTTATATCACGTGTCAAATTGTGAGTCGCAGCCAAGTTCAAAATGTCATTTCAGTGGTAAGTGGACAAAATTAGCAACAATAGTTGCTTTTTTTAATGGCAGTTCATGTGTTCTCCATCCCCACGGACACTCCTGAAGTGGGGTGTTTTTGTTGTTGTTGTCAATATCTGCCATGTGATTGGTGTTAATGGCGATCGGTTGACCCGACAGCCAAAACCGTCATTTGCAGATGTGAATTTACTGCAAAGGTGAATCAAAAAGCCATTTTGTCAGAGATGGCATGTTCAATCAATGAAATTGTCTTGATGTTTAATTTCACTCTATTTTGTCCTCCCTGCCACAGTCAATAAGATGATCAAGGAGCACGGCGACCTGTTCACAGATAACCTGTGCAGTGTCTGCAATGCTGTCCTCATCTCTGAGTCGCAGAAGTTGGCTCACTATCAGGTTGGTATTGTTTTTTTTGCTCGGCGGACTCAATGGTCACTCGTTGCTTTTTGTCGTATTTTATTGCTGGTATTGTTGTATAGTTTTTGCTTTTGTTTTCTGTCTCTTTTAGAGCAAGAAACATGGCAACAAGGTGCGACGTTACCTTTCGATCCAAAACGAGAAGGAGCCAGACTCAAAAAAGCTCAAGTCTACATCCTCTGACAGTGTAAGTCAAGCCACCCCATACCTTTAGTTGACACGAGGTTGCCAAGGGCCGGAAAATTTCCATTGAGAGTTAAGATAGGGAAAACAAAGAGGCAAAAACATGTGTCGTGTTTATTCTTCAAGGAGAGCTAGAGGTAATGTTTGCATACTTTTTAATATCGGTAGTAAACAGTGCCGACGTTCTGTCGATTCGTGCTCTTAAAGCTTCGGTAAACATCGGTTTGCGTGCGATGTGTTGCGAGACGCAATCCTATTATTGGTCGACCTCAAGATGCTATGTCGGAGGGTTGCCGTTCGTAATGTCACGCTACACGCAAGATGTCCCCCCATGAAAATAATCAAACATGCTAGGCTTGTCATGTTGCCGTCATAGGGCTAAGGCGTTGGCTGTGGATGGTGAGTGACTGTTGTTTCTGTGTGTGTTCATCTGTCAGTACGACGCCAACAATGGCGAGTCGGACCCGATGAAGATTTGTGACACCTGCAAGATGACCTTTACGTCCGCTGTCATGGCGCACTCTCACTACCAGGGAAAGATCCACGCCAAGAACCTGAAACTCAAATCGGTGGATCCTCTGATGCGTACGTACACTGAGTTTAGGTCAAGAAGTGTTTTTCAAACATTTACTGTAATTATGAATTTAATACAGCGTTAGTGTTAGACTATATTTTTCCTCAAACTGCACTCCACTCAACTAGACGCCGTACTCCAAGTGGTGGCCTACTAAAAACACAATGCGTGGTGCCACTGAACTGTCCAATTACCTTGACACCGACATGACTGCTAAGGGCTACCGGACAAAAAATTTAGAACACGAGATTTTTTCCAGTTAAAAAAAACAGAACGTTTGAAAGTCACGTAGTTCAAGTCCAATGAATAGCCACACAGAAATGGGAACTTCTACAATTGAGTTGGGAAGAGCTTTCTAAAGAATATTTGATTTCCATTTTAGAGATACTACCACAAGTGTGTTAGCGGTTATAAGTTTGACTTTAATGAGTCAAAGGTTTAGAATTCATTTTTGTGTGTAGATTGAGTCCATGATTTCTTATGTAACTTTAATAGTTGTGCTGTGCTTTCATTTCAGAGTGAATAAGACATTGAACTGCATACATTTCAATAAAAAAAGAAAAGAAAAAAAGCTGGCGAAATTGGGGTGTTCTAAAACTTTTGACCGTTTTTTGACCAGTGTATATGTGGGTGGCATTTAACAGTTGGATTCCAGTTGACAAATATAAACATCCACGGTAGTAAATGAGTTTATTTTCAGCAATGTTATTAATAAATAAAATAAATATAATTTTTTTTTTTTTTTTTTTTTACATATTTTTAAGTTTATGTCTAAAAAATGTTTTGTTCAAAAAAATCAACAAAAAATATTGGAAATATGATTTTGTTTTATCAGATACATTTGTAAAAACGTAAGAAATGGCCCATCCCGAAAAGACACCTGGGCCTCTCTGGAGTTGAATAACTTATTGGTAAGCTTTCTCATTGACTTGCGGCTTTGCCATTCTTGGACAGTAGGCCAACAGGCCGCACCGGCTCCATCCAAGAAGAAAGCAGCGGCGGCCGAGGCGGCGGCGGCGACGGCGACTGGGGAGGGCGGCGAGGGGAGCGACAAAGACCCCAACCGCTTCTGCTCCATCTGCCAGGCGTCCTTCAACAACGCGCTGATGGCCCAGCAGCACTACTCGGGCAAGAAGCACAAGAAGCAACTGACCAAGCAGGACCTGATGAAGATCTACGGCGCGCCCGCCACACCGGGTCAGTGCCGGAACTCAGTGTCCCCATTATCACCTCTTTATATAACTTCGCATCATTATTTTTTTTTAATTGCAGCGTCCACAGCAAAGGGCTTGCCGTGTACCCTCTGCAACATTGAGCTCAACTCTGTGGATCAGTACCAGTCTCACATCAGCGGGGCCAAACATAAGAACCAGTATGTACACCACCAATGGAACACTATGCACAGTTTAAACATTAACACCCAACTTAAATATTGGGGGGAAAAAAACAAAAAAATATTGATTCTATTCAAATGTATTGCATTTTGATTGTATCGCACACAATCAAAATTTAACTTAAATTTCAACCATACGTGCTACTACTACTCGTAGTAAGAATAATGTCAACAATTGCAGATGGTTCCTTCCAAATTACACTCCTCCTAACTTGGTTACAGAATGAAGAAATCTGGCCAGAGCCCGTCCGACAGCCAGCAGTCATCGGCTCCCCAGAACAAGAGCGCTGACGAAGACGAAGAGCTTGCCGAAAACAACTACGACGAGCAGCCCGACAACGGCGCATACCAGTTCCGCTCATCGAGCGAGCAGTTGGCGTCGGGGGAGGACCAGTTTGTGACGGAAGAAAACCTTTTCGAGACGGAAGAGAACTTCTTCGGGATCGGAGGCAACACGTTTCCCGCTGCAGACGACCAATACAACGAAAGCAGCTAGTACGCCACTACTAACAAGTACTAGAACCAGGAGACTGGGTTTAGCGCCGGACTATGGAGGATTCAGTCAGGACCCAGAACAATAGCAAAACCTAACCCCACCACAAGACCCCACGCCCCACCACCACACACACACACACACACACACTCGCACACACACAAAAGCAGCTTTTTCTTACAATAGGAGGCTGAACCCCAATGTGAAGTTTCATCGTTTTAAATCCTAATTCTTTAAAACCTCTTTCCCTTTTCGAGCCCAAAAATAAAAAAAGCTTCTGACAGCTGCGACTGTCTTTCAGCATGCGATGAATTTAGAAACATTGCCCTTGAAAAATCACAAGAGCTTCAGTGAGGAACCCAAAAATCCACACATATCAAACGCTAAACTTGGTGGAAGTTGTTACTTTTACCAAAGCGGCTACTGTCGTCGTACCACAGCATAGCTTGGATTTATAGTTGTGGAATGCTTTTATCCATCTTACACATTTTTTTAACAGTGCTTGAGAATCTTCGCTAAAATGCAAAAATAAAAATTATTATTATTTTGTAAACTTTTCAGTTAACCAATTCAGTTAAGAAACAAAACAAACATTTACAACTTCCCTACTAGGTCACGCGACTACACTTGAATGCTGCTTTTCCACTCCACTCTATCAACTTGCTCCCCCCCCCTCAGATTGTGGGAAACTGCAAAAACCACGCTGCACTGAATGAATCAGTCGCGACAAGACAAGGGTCTTCTCTATATTGTTAAAGTGGGATACACACACTGATTTTTAACACCTCGATGGATTTCTTAAAGTGTGAGAAACTCCACACATGGTGAACAAAATCTGCAACACAGATTGATTTTTATTTGACCTTTATTCAACCAGGTAAGGCAACAGATTCTCATTTGCAATGCTGACCTGGCAACAGACGAGTGAAACAAAGCAGGGCATAATAATGATGTCTGTTGTAGTACCTAGAGTGACCTGTGAAAGGCAGCACAGTGCCACAGGGCATCCGGATTGCTGGAAAATACGAAGAAGAAATGGAAGCAGCTTGGAAGTTGTAACGAACACTCAACACAACCAGTGGCTCTTCACACACACCATCGGATAATCTTTCAGCAATAATCGGGATTTTGCTGACTTTGCTCGTTCTGCCTGATTATCAGTACACATGCAGTGTGTACTCTGTCCAAACTGATTGGTGAAGGGGTTGGATTGCTCAAATTGGCCCTTAATATCGGTATGGATGTACACCGCTTTAACATTGGCGATTGTTGACCTTGACTGGTTTGTGAGCAGATTGGGGAGGAAAAATCTCACTTGGCACACACCACAGGATAATCATTCCGAATATCGGTATGTGCGAACCACCGCTTAAAGAGACTGCGGCTTGCGCGAACATGCTCGGAACCCTGGCTGAGCAGGTACTATTTCTAGTACCAGCTTTTCCCAGTGGAAAAGCATCAACGGGGATTGGGGCAGTGGAGAAGCAGCATTAACCACTCGTGCTTTCGAGCACTCTCGCGTGGGAATCGCCGAAAGATGTCAGGTGGTATAGATCATGGCGCGTCCTGCTGTCAATTGTAATTTCCTCACACTGGAAGTATCGTTGTCACTGAGAAGAAAAGTAGTTTGAAGCAGCTCCTCTTCTACTGTAGTTTTTCCTGGACCGTTGACTTGTTTTAATTCCGCTTTTGCAGTAAATGGCGGTCAATAACACAGAGTCCTGCGTTTCATAGCGTCTTCAAGTGATGTCAAAATAGACAAGTGATGTCAGTGAGTATCATTCAAGTAAGTCTTATCTGTCATCGACTGGTTGAATATTTTATTATCGAATGTTTGCTTTATACAAAAAAACAAAAAGTGCCCCCCCACCCCCTGCTGTACAGGTTGTTGTCATCCTCGTTGGTAGTGATATTTTGGTCCTCTTACTTTCTGCAAAGTTGCAAGTTGTGCATCCGTTACATTAAAAAAAAAAAAATACATCCTTTCTCACAGTTTGCTGGCCTGACTTGATTTCGTTGGAATATATTATAGGTTTTCCCACTTATGTGATAAGAATATCAGTGTACTGATAATTATACAGACCCTTTCCAAAAAAATGTAATATGGAAAATTTTATATCCATAATTCCATTCAAAAGTAAACTTTTCCATGATGTTCATTATTTTTGGAAAGGTTCTGTATATACAGTTGCATCGCAATACATTAAACTATGGTGGAATTGTTTTTTTTATTTCAGTTACAAAGTGAAACTCAAACTATACCGATTCATTAAACGCAAAGGAAAATACTTTTCAAAAGGCCAATTATAATCAAATCGTTTTGATTGTCCCTTATGTAATTCTTGAAAATGTACGTTTTGGGTTTTCCATTGGAAAAACTGACTTCCTAAAGTTCTTCTGGGAAACAACATTGTGAGGCTTCACGCACTGAACTGTATTTTTTTGTATTTTTGCCGAACAACAAACGGCCTGGCGCGACTGCCAAGGAAGATGCTGATTGCCGTGATCGCTGTAGCTGTCTTATTATACAAAAAAAAAAAAAAAAGAAAAAGAGTAAACGGGCGAGAAATAAAGGAGATTGTGGATATTTAAGAGGCTGTATTTGACTGCGTTCGTACATTTTGTTGACAGAGACGCCAAGCTTCACTTTTTGGCCATAGGTACATAATCAAATTATGAATAATATTAAGTATTATTGTAAAACAGTATATATCTTTTTTTTTTTTTTTTTTTTTTTTTTTTTTTTTTTTTTTATAAATGCGCTACTGAACCTTTCTACTATATTTGTATTGAGAAGCATGTGTCTATTTTTAACTGTAAAATGGTGAGGGATGTCTGACTTTTTGTAGTCAGGTCAGATTTCCTCAAATGTTTTGATCATTGCTTATTTGTAGTTTCGTAGCATTATGATGTGATGTCATATCATGACTTAGTATGATTAATTCCCCTCGTGTAATAAATACAGTAGTAGTACATAGAGCTGAGACTATGAGAACCACACGGTGGCGTCCTCGCACCTCCCCAGAAGCGATCAAAGACAATGGCAAGTCTACTTTAACGCTTGTTGTGGACACTGAAAATAACTGCAGACAGGAATGCATCACCACTGCACTATTAACTAAACGGCAGAGAGATGAATGAGTTTTAAAAGTGTAACGCTAAAGCTTGAATGTCTGTGTTACGCAAACACAAACACAGTGGGTGTTGACGCAGGTTCACTTCGGCGGCAGTAAATTTACTGGCTGAGGTTTCATGTCTCTTGACACCCCCCCCCCCACCATGACAGCTTTAAATCTCCCAGGCTGACCCCCGGAATGGAAAGCTTTGGGCTAAATTCCACACAGAACACACACACGCACACACAATGGTTACACTATGCTGTCCTGTAGAGGAGACAGGATACAAAGTCACTAATCGAATAGAAAGGTGGTTTGTTCCCCTCTTATTCCCCCCCACCCAACCAAAGACACAAATTGCTCTTAAAAGTCAGTAATGAATTCCTAAGTGAGTGTTTGTAATCCTCTGGTTAGCTGCAATATGTGTGCAATGATGTCAATGCCAATTTTCCTGACTTAACCCTCCTGTGGCGTTGTGGGTCAAACTGACCCAGTTTAACGACCCCAAAAAAGTTTTTTAGGTGCGAAACCTCTGGTATACTTAATTAACTGTAATTTATTTATTTATTTATTTATTTTTTTGTCAAAAACAACAACACTTCAATACAAATCCTCAATACAAAGCTAATTCAACATGCTCGGGTCAAACTGACCCAGGGACATTACTGTTGTTGCTGAGAAATAAACTTAACAGGAAGGCTAATAATTAGATATAAACAATATTCATTGGGATTTTCTGGCAGTTTATTTTATTAAAAATATGCCGGGTCAAAATGACCCAGCAACAGTATTGGTGTTCCTGACCAAAAAAAAAAAAAAACGTAATAGGCGAGTTGATAACTTGATATAGAAAAACAGTCACTGAGCAATAAAGGGTTGCTAGTTATCTGGTAATGCAGGTACATTTTTATGAAATTTTTTTTGACAATTGTGCAAAAAGATGCAGAGTCCTCTAGCACTTCGAGCAGTTCGAAAGACTAATATTGCAATAGTCCGGTGCAATGACCATCGTGCATAATGTGTGTGTAATAGGAAGGAAACTCTCTGACCATGCCAATCAAAGCACGCAATCATTATTCATCTTTCTGAAGGCGTACATGTTTATACTGCTTTTGTGTTAGATGAGGCATACCGAATATATTGTATATGATTTGCAGTATTGTTTAGCGTTGCTGTTTGTCATTGTTTAGTATGTGTTATAAGAACAGAGCTCTTTGGTTTCTCTCGTCCTGGCAAACGGTCTTCACTGTTGTTTTGCTTAAATCAAAGACGACGATAGTACGCGGTACTGTACGCGCTAATGCACCTGCCGTGAAAACATTCTTTTACTGTCCCATCAAATTAGAGGCATTTGTCTCCCAAATGGCTTTGCTTGCCAGAATGGATTTGCATGCAAACGGTCACTTTCCATTTTTAACCATTATAGTCAATGATTTGCAAAATGTCCTTTGTTATAGTAGATTAGGGAAGCTATCGGCAAACAGATTAAGATGGCAGAGATGTGTCTCGAATAATAACAAAACGTTTCGTGCACGTAACCCAGATAATTTCCGTTTAACTGGCCATGACACATGCATGGAACTGTAAAGATGTCCGTCATTCACAACATTGCTTTGCCACTCATGTCCGTGTGTGTCCGTCCGTGTGTGTGTGTGTGTGTGTGTGTGTGTTGCAGGTGGCTGACTGATCAGGTTACATGGCCAGTAAAAGTGTACACACACACATGCACACGGGTCCATCCATGACATTAAAATTCTCATGGGTTACGAGAAATTCTTGTGACAGATGGACAAATGGTGTGTGTGTGTCTTGAGTTGTATTTGTTTGCATGTCTGTCGGTTTTGTGTGAGTGTATGAGTGTGTGTGCTTGAGTTGTGTGTGTCAAATATGTATATTGTTTGTGTTTTGTGTGTGTGTGTCATTTGTATGTTTTGATTTTGTGGTGCATGTGTTTGTAATGTATGTTTGGGGTGTATGTGTGTGCATGTTTTGGGTTCATTTTGCGTGGTGTCTTTGTGCGTGTTGTCTTTGAGTGTGTCGTGTGTGCATGTTGTGTGTGTTTTGGTGTGTGTAGCTTGTGCTTCTGTGTGTGTGTATGTGTGTTGTATTTATGTAGTGCAGTTTTGAATCTTTGTGGTCTGTTCTGGTTGTGTGTTTTGTGTGAGTCTATACTTTGTGTGCGTGTGGTATATGTTGTAAGTGTGTTGTCTGTATGTGTGTGTGTGCTGCACATGCGTTTTGTGTGTTTGTCGTGTGTGTTGTTTGTGTGCATTTGTCTTGTGCGTGTTGTGTTTGTATAGTTAATTTTTTTGTGCCGTGTGTGTCGCCTGTGTGCGCGCATGACCACGCAGAAACCTGACCAACCAGCAGTCTGCTGGACTTGTCAGACACCTGTTGGCCTCCACCCCCAAAAAAAAACCAATCTCACCCACCCTTGTCCAAACTGCACCCCCCACCCCACTACGCTTCCCCCTCCTGCACCCTTCCAGGCCCCCTTCGGACACTCGATACGCAGGGGGGCGGCTGGGGAGGAAGGCGCGAGAGGGAGAAAACAGCTGGATCAACTGAAGGCTTCCTCTTCGGGTTTCCGGTCCCGGTCTGACTTGCCAGCTCTGTCCGCTCCCAGTCCCTCCCCGCCAGTCTCGGTCCATCCGTCACGTTGGTCGGGGGAGATAACTAAACCCTATGTGCGAGGACTGCTTTTCAGCTGACCTTGGCTAGTGACACCTAGAGGTGGTACAGTGGAACCGCAATGGCGAAATAGACCAAATCCAAAGTAGTGACGAAGTTTTTAATTGTATGACTTATATAATGTAAAATCTTCACGCATACACTGTATTACCAACAATCAATATATGCATGTGTGGTGCAGGTATTACTTTTGTCCACGAGGGGGCACCATCAACATGTTCCATATTTTAGTAACTGTGATGTTTACCTGCCTTTAAAAGGGAGGTGTCGCCTGTTGAGTGAGGTGGAAGTCAGCGAATGAGGACATACGAAGTGCTTGCTACTTACTGGTTTTAGCTTTAGCCGCTATGTGCGCAGAGTAGCAGTGGCAGTTGAGGCCATTGGCAAGGATATGCTTGTGTTTATTGCAATTTGTTACCTTTTGTTCAATAAAGCAACTGAAAGAGTACAAGCGGCTGTTTCCATCCTCCGTCTATCCAAACCACCGGTTATAGTTTACAATTTGTTCGAACTAGCGGCGGTAGGCTATATTAAATTAGCTAACAATATTTACCTTACCAGAGATGTGCAGTCGCAGAACTTAAGCTAGTTGGACTCTGCAATAGACATTTTAGCTTATTTTATTAAGTGTGAAATGTTCCTAAACTTAGGGCATTGTCTGTCTTTGAAGCACTTTTTTTTCTCTTGGCTCATGCTCGTTGCTAAGAGAGCAGCAATGCATAGTGAGGGATGACTATGGTTGTCGTTTTGCCCCAAAGGCTGAAAGAGCTTTGGTGTTATGTCAGTAGTACTTCACAGACTTCTGTCTGCACGTAGCATTTTTAAAGCGTACTGGTGATTTAGTAAGTGTGAGTAGTCACTCTATGTGATGAATTTGAGCTCAAATGGCTGCCGGGAGCAAGTGGGACGGTTTGCGAGGAAGCCCCCGCAAAGCTGCAGTCAGGACGAGAGGTGAGTTGTTCCGCTCTCGAGCACGCCTCATTGATATTCTAACCTATTGCGCTTTCCCTGAGGGACACCAGTCTTCCTCGGTGGACACGTGTTTCTACCACCCGTCTTCCCCTAAGTGGATCGTGGAAGAGTGTGGCCCAGGAAAAACCAAACCATTAGCTTTTATAAATTGACCAAAACAAAGTATTCCTGATTCTAAAATCCAGAAAATATGCAGAATGTTTATTTGTACGCCGTTATTCATGTCAGCGTTGATTTTGGCAAGTGGTTCAGTATCTCCGTAAATTCATCAGATGGCACTTTGGTGGGAAAAAAAAAAAAAAAAAAAAAGCTTGCTTTTTATAGTAAATACAGAGTAGTGATTCAATTGCAAAATGAATAAACTCCTAATCCTTTGAAATTCTGGGAAGCACAGTGCTGTGGAGGTGAGCAGCCGAGGGCCTCCAGGTTCGACTCTCTCCCCCAGTCAGGTTTATTGACGATTTGAAATTGTCCATAGCTGTGAATGTAAACATGTTTTTCTATTGGCTGGCAACCGGCCCAGCGGGTATTCCGCTTTCCTCACCCGCCACCCGTTATGGAAAATAGTTGGATGTCTGATTTTTGTCTTACCTCCTGTTCCTTTTGGTTTTCCCTGTCCTTTCTCTGCTGTACGTTCTTCCCCGCAACAAGTGGCCCCACTTGCCAGGAACTTTTCCAGTTTCAAATGAGAAAATAAACGAAACTGTTAGGAAGGCTTCAGTCTTCCTTGGGAGTGGAGGGGGTATTGTTATTTTTTTTGTGTGCCTTTGCTACAAAACCTCCTCGTCCGACATTCGGACTTGTTCACAGCCACTTTTACTAACTGGCGGCCAGACAGAGCCGCCTGGAGGATGTTTCTCCAGCTTCTTACAGGATACCCAGAGAAGACTTCCTGATAGGTACCAAATCTATCATCGTCTCTACAAATCTTGTTCCTATTAAAACTCGTTCACTGCCAGGCCTCCATGTTAATTAACATGGATATTTAAATTCAACAGCCGTCAATGGCAGTGAATGTTAAAGTTTCTGTTTTTTTTGGCAAGTCGTGAGCCATCAGGGTTGGCTACGAGGCTAATGCGCCCCCTCCAAAGAGGAGGAGGAGGAAATAAGGAATCCCCCGATGCTCACCTCCTCTGGAGATTACAGCACTCCGAGTGAGAATCAAAAGGTGAGAGGAACACAGGTGGCTTTTTTGTTTGCCTTTTATAATGTTGCTAAACTAGCCCTGTGATTGACTTGCGACCAGTCCAGGCCGTACCCCGCTTCTCTCTGCAAACGTTAACCGGGAAAGTCTCCAGTTACTTGGCTCAAGACCCGTTTTGTTTTTAGCCTTGGCATTCCGAGTCCACAGGGGGCGCAATTGTCTTCCTCCTCTTGATTTATGTTGACAGTCTGCAACAATTTGAAACGCACGTGTCACGGGGCCGACAAACTGGCGACAGACAGACAGCCAGGCGGTTATGTGGCGGCCGTAGGTGGCAGACCGACAGACCGACAGACAGACGGTCGGTTGGTGCTTAAGTGGGCAGACGGGCTGGCGGTGGGCGTCGCCCCTTAATGAGACCTGACAGCTTTCATGAGGCTGCTGGTGACGCCGACGGGAACGATCGGCTCTGATTAAAAGCGTTTGATCTTTGCTCGAGGACATTTGAAGGCCCCACTCATAAATTGCCCATGACTATATATTTAAAAAAAAAAACAAAAAACAAAAAAAAAAACACAAAACTAATTAAGTACAAAAGAACACAATATCAGTTCCAAAAGTGAAACAACATCTCAGGGAGGACCATCTGAGACTTTTTAGCTTGATTCTATGTAACATCACCTCAAATAAATTTTCTAGTAAAGCAAAAAAAAATGGAATAGTGGAGGATTGGTTCTCCCCAAAATTGAATGGAAAGTGATTACAGATCAAAAATTCAAATTCACTATCTCAATTCCCTGTTGATGTTTTGATTTTTCCAGAAATGACTTTCTTCGGGCTTCTAAATGACTACCATGGCCTTGCATTGATGGACTATAGCACCACCTGTTGCCTTGGCATGCATAAGGCAGCCTAGATGTGTCTTCATGTGGAAAGAGACATTTTTTGTTGCCTTCTTGTCACCCATCCATTAACATTCAGCGCCCAACCGGAAGGCTCGTAACTTTTTCTTGCCAAAAGTCAGCTGGGTAAGACAGGCTCGCCCGCGGGCAAGTGCTACAGGAAATGGATACAAAATAACACAGCTCATTTTGTTTTTTAACATATGATAATTGTTTTTGGGGCTAATTTAAATGGAGAACAAATGCGATTTTGAATGTCATTTTTGCCCCCTCTCCCTCATATAGTGTATAGGTCATAGCAGATTTGTTGATGGAGGGCTGAAACCACGCCGTGTTTGCTTCCTGTATGCTTCCTCTGTGTAGTGTCCCCCCCCCTCACCCCACCCCCTTTCCTGCCTCGTTCTCTTGGCCGGAGCTGTATGTTTTCATGGTGCATTTCCCCTCTTCCACGTCGGATGTTCTGCAGCGCTTAGCACGAGCAGATTAGCATAACAGTCTCCACAGGAACCTCGTCAGCATTAAAACTCCACTTCCTCTTGCAAGCTCTTTAACTACATAATCTGTTCCTCCCACCGGCCCCCGCCCCACCCTCGACTACCCCGGCCTGACTCCATCCCGACCCGCCGGTGCTGACAGTATCGCTAATGATGTAGCGCAGTCGACACGCCGCCGACGGGCTGTTGTTTCTGGCCAGCCTTCCCTGGGCTGCCTCCCACTGGAAAATAATTAAGACGCAAGATGGAGCGCAACCTAAAACAACAATTTTCTCTTTTCTCGACAAAGTCAATGCGTATTTAACCCTTTCCGCCTTTGGTGTCAAACACTTTCTTCATTTTCTTCTCAACCGGGAAACCTATTTCCAACTTTAAATATATCAATAATATACTGTTTCCATCAAATTATACCCTTTGACTCTGTCTATTGGTTATCTATTATTACACTAATGACAAGAACTAACTCTTAAAAATTGGCCACGAGCAAGCGGAAAGGCCTGATGGTTAATGCTGTTTGTGTTTTCTGCTGTTCAAGCAAAAAGGAGAACCAGTTTGGTTGACCACATTGTTTACAGTTGTGCAACCACAAAGGAAGGATGTTTTTCTGAAGGCCCACCAAGCACGAATTCCAAAAAACCCGGTGTTTTATGCTAAAAGCTCGACGCGCCAACAAAAACGCAATCTATTCTGTTTCCGGCATATTTGAGGCACACCGAGGTTTTGTACGGCTGCCACGTTCCGCCGCAAAAACTCCATCCGGAGGTTTATTAAGAGGGGCTCATCGGATTGTTAAAAAACAAAAAGCTTTTGTTTTCCCTTTCAGAGTCATCCGTATTCCCAAGTTCCCACATCCGGACCGGGAAGCAACTCTGAGGACAGGGAACAGGTGGATCCACAGCCTCCGTCCGCTGGAAGCTGTGACTGGAACTTTCTCCTCTCTCAGCTGTGCTCCGGGTTCCTTTAGCAGAGGTGTCAAAAGTACTCACACTATATATTTAAGTAGAAGTACAGATACTTTTGTTAAATAAAAAAAAAAAAAAAAGTAGTCAAAGTAGAAGCAGTGTAAAAAGTATAGACTGAAATGTAAAAATGGATGTTGAACATTTTTGACAAAGTAAGGAGTAGACAGTACAGATACTTGTTTTCACATGTAGGGAATAAATACAAATCTTGAGCTCATGCGGAAAAAGATCTCTGTTATTGGCAGTTAACAGGTAATGAAAAATGAGAGCATCAATGTATCACTGAGTCTAAAATTGACTAAAATGGCTAATAGAAAAGTAGTCATTGGTATTTTTATGGGTTGTGAGCAAGGCATTCTTTCTTAATGCATGCACTTGCCAGTGAGCATAGTTGAGCAAAAATCGGAAATGTGATCTAATTCATGATCCTTGGGGTATTTTGATGAAAGTATGCCACTGAAATGTAAGGAAGACACCTGCGAACTGTTTAAATTGTGTGTGTGGGGGGGGGGGGGGGGGGGGGGGGGGGGGGGGGGTTAGTTTTTATACATCCCGTCAAAATTTGAGATAAGTTGTGCAAGAGTTGGCTCTGTTAGACTACAAAATGATGCCAATTTTTTGGAAGGACACCTTGTACTATCGCTGCATAGGTGGTGTTCAATATAACGAATGAGCTTTTCCTGTTTTTACTTACCCCTAGCGCTGAAGCTATGATAAATACACACACACGTAACGGGCAGCGGGTCGAGTGTGACAATCTAGGAGAGGAAACAGACCGGAGAAAACCTCCGAGAGCATATTTTGGACAGGAGATCGGATTTCGCCCCCTCAGCCGCGGCGCACCGGATAGATTTGATTATGGCAACCGCCGCGGGCCAAATCTAATTAGCACGTTATCCGTGGCAGGATGTCCGCCTCGTGTTTCAGCGTCAGGCCTCAGCGTCTCGGCTCTTTCTCGACATGCTGAGATGGTCCGAGTGTGTTTTTCTGTTGCCCCAAAATGAGAAAAAGCAACGTGACCTAGTCGAGACATAAATGAGGAACTTGTTGGGAAAAACTGAAAGACAAAGCAACGTTAAAGTCGCCTAGCAAGAATGTGCTCTTCGGTCCCGTGATGCATTTAAAAGAAGTCAATTATCCAAGACATAGAAAATTAGTCTTTGGGGGAAAAAGTGGGAAAACACAATGCTGGGGATCTGCTTGGCTGAAACACAGATGAACATGGAAAAGACTGATGGGGCACAGGTTGTGATAACACGGGGGAATCCTAGGGATCTGATTGGCTGTGACACCTCGGGACGAGGAAGAGACAGATGGGGCACAGGTGGGTTAACAACAAGAGAATGCAGGTGTCTGGTCAGCTGAGACGAGGATGGATCAGGACAAGATAGACCAGGACCGACTGGACACACGTGGGAGAACATAAGGGAACACCAGGGATCTGATTGGCTAAGACACAGAGGGACCACGACCCAACGGAATAAGAGTGGCAGGAGACATCAAGGCAATACAAGGATCTGATTGGCTGAAACACAGTGTGACCTGATCGAGACGGATGAGAACTGGTGGGACACAAGTTGGGACTACACGAAGACATGCCAGGAACTGATTAGCTGAAACATCTACAGATGAGGACAAGCCAAATGATTGCTGGTGGCATAACACAAGGGAATACCAAGGATCTGATTGGCTGAAACACAGTGTGACCTGATCGAGACGGATGAGAACTGGTGGGACACAAGTTGGGACTACACGAAGACATGCCAGGAACTGATTAGCTGAAACATCTACAGATGAGGACAAGCCAAATGATTGCTGGTGGCATAACACAAGGGAATACCAAGGGTCTGATTGGCTGAGGCACAAATGCACCGTGACCCAACAGAAGACGACCGGTGGGAAGTGGGAGAACTCGAGGGAAAACCGGGATGAGACCTAAGGGACCAGAAAAAGACAAACCGGGACTGATGGAACACAAGTAGGAAAAGACAAGGGAATGCGGGCATCTGATTGGCTAAGACACAGATGGAGCAGGACAAGACCAGAACTGACGAAGATGAACACAAGCGAATACAGGGAACCGATTGGCTGACAGGATACAAGTAGGGGGACACAAGGGAATGGAGGGATCTGATTGGGTGAGACAGATGAACCAGAGAGAGATAGGGAAGGACTTGTGAGAGAACGCAAGGGGATGCAAGGATCTGATTGGCTGAGACCCCAAGAGAACAGGACAAGAGCGCAAATGAGATAACACAAGATGCAGAATGCAGGGATCTGCTTGGCTAAAACACTCGAGGAACCACTTACTCCTGACCGCGAGTGCGTGGATGGAGTTTTTCCTTAACTCGGTGGGCACAGCGTCATGACTTTCCCGCTTGACTGGACCTCACCCGGTCTCCAAAGACCAGCGTGGGGGCAAGCGAGGTTATGTCACAAAAAGGCGAACTGCGGCAAGGACGTGCACTTTGAGTCCCGCCGCGTCTGAGCTGTTCATTTAGCGTCCGGCCGGTGACGCCGGGACCACCCACACCTTGGATTAGTCCTGCGTAGTAACCCGCGCCGCACGTCACGTCTGGTCTCCGCAGACGGGGGACAAAGTGGAGCTGACGACATAAATTAAATTTGATTTAAGGGCGGTGTACTTACCGGGGACGCAGCTGCTACACTCTCAATCTATCCGAGTTATTTTTAACACTAATAGTTAATAAACAGAAGTGGTAAAAATGCTCACACTCCGATAGTACCGATACATGTGTAAATAATAATAATAATTCTCTTATGTGAAATGCTAAATTAGCTAATGATTACCACTGAGAGCATACGCCATACTTGAACAGTAGCTTGACTTATGAAGTAATTTATTTTGTGAATAAGATCATAACTCAATTTAGTTAGATATTGTAAATTGGCACAAGTAAATTACAAATACCTGAAGAAATCTATTGAAGTACAGTAACCAAGTATTTGTCGTTTGTTACTACCCACCACTGGTTATAAATGCACACATTTCTCAGCAAGTTTTTTTGCATAGAACAAAGCCAAAGCCCTGAAGCAGATTTTGGCTTAAGGAGACACGTGACTTGTAATCAGGGAGTCTAGGGGTTGAAGGTTAAAGTTTAGATCCCTGTGCCTGATCTGACCATCGATGCAATCCAGACTTTAATCTCTTTTGCAGGAATTGGGACACATTAGGGATTGAGAGAGTTCAACAAGGCAAACTAAATGAACTCTAATCGACTATCCCAAAGCAGTTAAATCCAAACCCACTGCACATATTTGGGTTAAAGTGAATATATATATATATATATATATATATATATATATATATATATATATATATTTTTAATGGGAATATATATGTATACAGTTTTCCCTCTTTTTTCGCGGTTAATGGGGACACGAACCCCCCCTCGAAAGATGAAAAACCGCGAAGTAGTATTTGACCCCCGCCCCCCGGGAATTTTCGTGGATGTGTATGTGGGGACCAGAATGTTTAAAATATGTAAACAGTATTTATACTTTACACATTTGAGTCAAAGATTACCACAGTACGCGTATTGAAGCAGTTTTGCGGATGTTTGCTTCCTCTTGATGTACCGCACTGTAGATTCATTCACGCCATAATGGCGTGCCACAGATGCATAACTTCTGCCCTCTTTGATCAAATCTAAAAGTTTCACTTTTTCGCTGATGGTCATCATCATCATCTTCCTCTTGGGCGCCCCCGGAGGAAGCTTTTATATAAAAAAAAATAAATAAAAAAAATAAATATATATATATATTTTTTTTTTTTTTTTTTTTGGGGGAACAATTATGTATACTGTGTGCCTGGCCATATCAGACACAATTCTAAAGGATCATGGTAATTTCTATCTTAATTTAGAGCAGAGCATAAAGCCTGCTTATAGGTGACAGGAAGCCATTCAGTTTACTCATAACAGACATGATCAAAGCACATGCTAAAACAGTCGAAAACAAGCAAAACATGGTTTATGCAGTTGCATGAAATGTTGAATTTAGGTCATAGAAGATAAAGAACCGACCAGCAGTAGCATTTTTGATATCGTTATTCTAAAAATCGCGTTGTAGAGGAAATGGTCATATTTAGCATATTCTTTTGGTTCCCCTCAAGGTAAAACACCTTGAGGGGAACCAGAATTTGGGAATCTTTGCTCTTAAGCATTCTAATCAAGCTACACATTTAAACGCATCAGCTTTTCCAGTGTCATTTCCATCCAAAAGACACATTTGTCAAAGAAAAGCTCAATCAAAAATTGGCCAGGATATGAATAATCTTTGACTTTTTTGCAGATATATGTGAAGCATACAAAAAATTTGAAGGAAAGCTCTGTCTAGTCTTTTTAGCTAACGACAAACAAAATGACAGGGGATCTAAGGATGAACCTTGAGGAACGCCAACCTACACTTGTGTTCAGAATAACAGCACTGTTTAAAAAAATAAGTTAGAAAAAATCCTTAAAATATATTTACAAATCTATGAAATATATTATTTCTTTACAGATAATGAATAAAAATTATGAACAGCGGGTTCATTTTCTGTACAAACGCAAACATTAACTGGAAAAATTCCTTTTGAGATTTTGCTTTGTGTGTCTATATTTGCCCTGCGATTGGCTGGCGACCAGTCCAGGGTGTACCCAGAGTGAGAATAAGCGCTATTGAAAATGGATGGGTTGAATTGTTTTGACAGAATTCTTGCAGTTAAGGAGAGGAATCTGGCATTTAGTCAGGTGCTTTGAGTCCAAAATGTTCAGCTTCCATAGTGCAACGCCTCTGGGGGTTGGGGGGTGGGGGGACATGTGACCCCGATGCATGTCAGAGGTTAAACTCACCCGACTCACCTTTCGCACACATGCTGAATGCTGCCGTGGTGACGTCTCATGATGTTCTTTTCTAGCCTTCGGATTGTTTTTTGGTTTGAGTCAAATGCTGTGTTCAAGCTTGTTCCATTCCTTTTTAAGCGAGGTACACACCATTTTTTTTTTTAGCATTTTAACCAATTTTTTAAATGTGTGTGCTTACTGCTCGTATGGTGTGTGTGTGTGTGGTGCTCCAGATGACCAACAAAATGTTAAAATCCACCCCAATTATCGGTATGTTTTTTGCCTGCGTTAACATTTATGATTGTCTGCTTTTGACTGTTTTACACAACGTAATCACACCACAACGTAATCACTCAGGTTAATCTTATAGAGACGTCTGATAATCGGACCTTGCTGATTTTGATCGAAAGAGATGAAAAATGCTCAAATTAGGCCCGATTATCAGTATCTGTCTACGCTATGATAAGATTTACGTCTTTCCCGACTGTTTTTTGAGCAGATGAGGAAGGAAAAAAATCAGTCTTAACAATCCCCACACCACAGGATAATATTTTAAACACTGCCACCAATCAGGCTTTTTCTGCCATTGAGTTAGATAAAATACTCCAATTGGGCCCGATGATGGGTACGTGAGTAAACCATTCTAAAATGTACGATTCTTGGCCCCAATTGTTTTTCAAGCGATCGAGCCTTTGCTGACTTTGATTTCAAGGAAGGGAAATGCTCAAATTGGATCCGATTATCCGTATGCGTGTACCCCACTTTAACATTTCCGATTTTTGTTTGTGACCGTTTTCCTCGCAGATCAGATAGGAAACATTTTACTTTACACACCTCACACTACGGGATCATTGCTCAATCATTTTTCAGAAACAGACAATTTGGCCCTTAGCTGGCTTTTATTGCAAGAGAGAGGAAATGCTCAAATTTGGCCTGATGGTCCGTATGTGTGACTTTAGTGGATCATTTCATACTGATTATTGGGTCAGTGTCTTCAGCAATGTGACCTCTGTGAGGCAAACAAATTCCTGAAGCGCGGGGCAGATGGCTCACTTTGGACCGTGCCCAAAAAAATAGATACCCTTTCGAGGTCGTACATTGTGGTCTGTACACTCTCGCCGTTTGAGATTGACATCTCCCAGCTGCCTCTGCGTAGGTCTGAGCCTCCGAAATGGCTTCCAGGGACATGTGACCTCCAGGGGGGGTGCACAGGTCAAAGGTCAGAGAGCCGCGCTCCTTCCTCTTGACTCTGGCTCTGGACAAAGCTGACATTGAGTCAGAGGCTGCGACAGCGCTGGAGTCATTGGCGTTGTAGTTTCACTAAAGCTAATGTGTGCTTTCAGCTTGCATACAACATGTCATTCATTTCACTAAGATAAGACCGTAAATAAACGAACGTGCAAAAAAGTCAGTGTTAAATAAAATGGTAGAACAAACAAAAAAAGGAATCGTTACCCAGGATGAATTATCATGTTTTGGGATGTAATATCAACATGTACATGACAAATGTGCCTCAACAATATCTTTATTATTGTGTTCAGATTATTGTACTAAACACCTAACAGCCCCCGTGCACTTCAACTTACAATGGCCGCGTTTGTCCAGGCGGAGGAGCGCGGAGGTCTTGACCCGCGGACCCCGGCTACTCCCACGGCCTTCAAAACAACAGCTGGCAATGGAGGAAGGGTGCGAGATAAGCAAAGGAGGAAGAGAGCGGAAGGGAGAAGAGGCGAAGGGAAGGACCGAGGCACACTTGATCTCGCTCGTGACGCCGGGTTGTTTGTTTTTGGATGGTTGTGGAGACAAAAAAAACCAAAACGTGTTATCATCACTGCAACCGACTCCTCTGGATCCCGGAACCCAAGTTCATTGGCATGACGTGCTACACTCACACCGCGCAGTCTAAAGAGATCCACTACAAGTTTCTCCGTTAAATAACAACAACAACAACAACAAAAAAACATGTTTGTTATTGCGGTTGTAGTTTGCAGCGGTACACGACTTTGGTGCATCGTACTCGGTGCTGTTCCTAAAATGATGATGACCTTATTAGGCTACAGAAAGCACAAATACAAACCAAAATGTTTTTTTTTTAAACGTAGAGGTACATAATAGTTATTTACTGTGGCTTTTAGGTGTTATTTCTGTTTGTATGTTAGTATTATATTGGTATTTTTTTCCTAATGACATTATTTTCATTTTATTTTAAAAAGGAGCTAGAATGTATATTTGTTTATTAACAATTATTTTTATTTTTTATACAGTATTCCAATCTTAACATGTTTTATGTAAAATCTATCTATTTTTATATATTAGCGTGTTTTTCTTTAATATTAATTATATTTTTGTAATACCGTAACAATCTCAACTGACAAACCTATTAGAGTAAATGGGAATTTTAATGTTAAAATAGAATTTTTTTTTTGGTGCATTTATTTTTTATATTTATTGGTGTATAGTGTAATACAGTAACAATTTTAAACATCCAAGCAACATCAAATGATATAATTTGTTAAAATATATTTTGGTATATATTTAATTTATCAATAATATGAATGATAACGTAATAGCATTATACAATCTTAAACAACTATTTGTGTTTTTCATTTTATTAGTATTTTCTATGTGAAATATATTTTTTATATTGTATATTTTATTTTTAGGATAGTATCACAATCTTCAAGAACTCGGCAACCAATCAAATTTCATAAAAATATATTTTGGTCAATATATTTATGGTATTTAATATGTATGATTATGCATTTGGTTTATCTATATACGATATATTCATTTAATGTCACAATGTTGGGATGAAAGCGTCACACGCATCAACCAAAATAACACCCCAAAATCGCATCACTTTTATTATTGCGGTTAAATGGGTTTTCTTTCTAAATTGCCATTGTGCAGCTGTACCTAATGAAGTGGCCATCGAGAAGCTAGTAAAACTACAAGCAGAGCAGTTGCTAAATATTTGCAACATGAATTAGCACACGCACACGCACGGGGGCCAAACTTCCAGCCTAAAGATGTTTTCAGCTGTTGCTTGTATAAGTGCCTCTTTGTTCCCTTGGAGATTTAGGCTTCACCCGCCTTCCCTCCTCCTCTTCCTCCACCCTCCGTCACTACTAACCCCCACCACCACCCCAACGTACTTTCTATCTCATTTCTTATCCTCTCTGCACATCCTGCACCTAAACGTCTTCTCCTGTTATCCGTGTAGTATAAATGGTTCAAATGTGCTGATGACAGGATTCATTCCTGAGGAGATTGTTCAAGTTCCACCACTGGAAATGGTGCCAGAAAAGAGCCAAAATGGCCACCGTCCTCTCAATTTGCGGACATGACTTTTTTTTGCGCATCCTTCGTTGCTCAACGCGTCTACCAAATTTCGTGTCGACTGGCGAACCTGGTTTTGAAGTTCACAAATTTCACATAGACTGCACATTTTTGTCAGGATTCAAATTTTTGCCACATTTTGTAAGTTTGGAGTATGTTTAAAAAAAAAAAAAAAAGAAAAAAAGGTGAATTCAGAGATTTGTTTCTAAATACAACATACATGTTCAAAGATAATTGCTGAAAACATGCAATGACAGAACTATGTAATACTCGTTTGTGGAGAATAGTGTTAAACATCTTTTTAACCATTTTATTTTTTTGCAGTGAACAACTTGAGCGCCTGAGTTCACATCAGCAGTTCGTTAGCTGGCTACGTCTACACTCCGAAAACGCATCTTCATTGAGCGCCTCATTGTCGGCCACGAGTGCCCGCGCGTCAGAGAAGAACGAGGAGGGGGAATTTATTTCAAATTTATTTCATCGTTCAAATTTGGCAGGGTTGTTAACAACGTTCTTCTCCGTGATGTGTCAAATTTATAAGACATTTCTTGTCACTTTAGATAGACTTTAACACTGTGCCTAAATATAGCAAAAGAAAAAAAACGACTTCAATAACGATTCAATTGGACCTAAATAAATGATTGCACAGCAACAGTTGAAAAGGATGAAACGTAACTGTATTATACGTAAAAGTTAAACACAACTGAACTTGACTAATGTGATTTACTGGATTTAAAAAAACTAAACAAAAGAAATCCACCGTATCATTACGCAGTTTGATCATATAATCCCCCGGTTTTCTTCTCTGAAAACTTACAGCCTTAAATCGGCACTTTTATGACGCGAGTGCTTCGGCATCATCCCGGTGTCGCTTGCATTTCAGTGTGTTGTGTCCAAACCTCGCCTCCGCAGTCATTCGGGGAGGAAAAACAAACACACTAAAAACTCTTGAACGAGTTCCTCATGTTGGCGCCGAAGAACCAACAAAGCCACATTATTACGTATTTAAAAGCTTTATGACTTCTTCTTTTGTAATGCTTTGCCGGTGGCCTACAATAATTCCTTCTGAGGATGTCGTTATGCAACGCCTCCCTGAAATCGTATAAAAATATTGGACAGAAGTAAAGAACGGAACAACTGACATATCCTCTGATTTGATTTGCGGCCGCAAAACCAAATCATAAAGTTTCTTGTTTTAAATGGACGACGTTTAAAGCGTGAGGAACGGGCAGAGATCCACAATCCCACAGCACTTCCTGGTCACATTCCAGACGGAATATTTCAGGAAAGCCTCCGGTCCAAATTCTCGCTGCCGCCTTCGTCCGAACGCCGCGATGCCCCGTGCCAAGGTCGCAGCCTCGGACCCCTCCTGGCGTTCGCTCCCCCCGGGCTTGTTTTCACTGTCAACACGGCACTTGAAGAAGGCCGAACGGCGGCCAAGTGCCTGCCGCTACGTCGCTCGACAAAGCGGACGGCGCGCAATTCAAACTGCACGAACGCGAGCTGGGACTAGAAAGGACGCGCGTGTCCAGACGGCGCTCGGAGTGAGAGGAGAAGAAAACAAGCTGAGTTTGTTTGAGTTAGCGGGCAAAAACTAATTTCCGTGGCGGTTGCGGGGCATTTGCCAAGGAAGAACACACTTCCCCCCCCAGCAAATTTTAGTGGGGATCCATGTTTCCAATTACGTTGCATAACTGCAGAGAGGGTTTTGCGTTCATTGTCTTGCTGAATTCTGAGTAAAAGAGCTTTTCCACAAAAAAGGTGTGGAATGAGGGCCAAGGAAGAACTAATTGAATTGAATTTTGGTGCGGATCTAGAAATAGTTTTCACTTTTTCCACAAAACGTTGATATAGATGTAGGGATTTTGGTGGTCTGGGATTTTCTTACCTTCACCAAGTACTTTGCTGATTGGGAAAGGCAGTTTTTTAGGGTGTGTACAGGGCAGAGGGAGTGCACCATCTCTATTGGGATTTGGTAGGGAGGGTGTGGCTTATAGTTTGCGAAAAGTAGTTTTTTGGGAGGGCGTGTATGTAGTTTAAAAAGTTTGGAAAAGGTAGTTTATTTTAGGGTGACGTGCGGACACTCGCAGCCTACAACGAGGCACTCGAAAGCAAAAAATTGTTCATTCACAGATTTGAACGCTGCATCTCCGCAGCTGACGACTACACAGTTCTCAGCAATTATCTTCAAACACATTAAATGTAGTTCGAAAGAAATCTCTGAATTCACTTTACAGGATCTTTGAGTTGGAATGATCAATTTCATCTCAACGACATTTTGTGATTTTTTTTTTATTTTTTATTTTTTTCCACCCAACTGAGTGCTAGTCTACATTTACAGTATCGTTATGTGTGTGTTTTTTTTTTTTTCATGCAAAAATGACTACTTTGAGTGACTTTCCCCCATTAAACAGAGGCTCTCCAGTCTCCAACTGGCACCCGGCTCGCTCGCCTAAAGTGTCTTATTTAGTCGGAAACCACCCACTTCTCACATCTCGCCAGCCAGCCAGCCAGCGCTCGTTCGCTATTCCTGCCTACCCCGCGGGGGGAAAAAAACCCAAAACTTACACACATACGGAACACACGTTGAATTCTTTTCCTTCTCTTTAAATCATCTCGTTCATCGGACGGTAAACCTCACAGGGCGATTTTCGCACTGCTGTCGGTGGGGCTGGACGCGAATGAAAGGTTGACTGTGCCAGGGGGGAATCACATAAAACATTTTTTTGAAAAGTCCACCTTGAAAGAGATGGCATTTGTGTGGATGTGTGTCGACGTCTGTGTGATTGCCAAAGATGGAGTTAAGTACGCTAGTGACAAATTAGTCTTTCAGGCCTCAGTAACCAACATGCTTGGACACGTTGAAGGGTTTGTACAGTTTAAAAAGTTGAGGAAAAGCTGTTTTAGGGTGTGTCTGCAGGGTGGATGGGGTGCCCCAACTCTGTTGGGATGTTGAAGGGGCGCTTTGATTAAAAAGTTTGGCAAAGTCATTTTTTTAGGGTTATGGGGGTGCGTAGTTTAAAAAGTTTGTGGCAAGCAGTTTTGGATGAAACCAAAGTGGAATTGTTTGGGAGAAACACGCAACAACGGGCGGAGAAAGAATGGCGCAGCACAGCAACATCCAAACCTCATCCCAGCTGTGAAGCCTGGCAGAGGGAACTTCATGGTATGGGCGTGCTGTGCTACCTCAGGGCCTGGACAGCTTATCATCAATGGAAAAAGGAATTCTCAAGTTTATAACGATAATTTGAAGAACGTGAGGCCATCTGTCCGAAAGGTGAAGCTCAAAAGAGGATGCGTGGCGCGACAAGCCAATGATCCAAAACACAGAAGCCAATCAACAGCAGAATGGCTTCAGAAGAAGAAAATACAGGTTCTGGAGTGGTCCGATCAAAGTCCTGACCTCAACCCGACTGAGAGGTTGTGGCACGACCTCAGGAGAGAATGTTCACACCGGACATCCCAAGAATTTTGATGAACTGCAACAGTTTTGTCAAGAGTAATGGTCCAAAATTCCTTCTGATCGTTGTGCACGTCTGATCCGCAACTACAGGAAACGTTTAGTTCAGGGTCAAGGGTCAACCTGTTATTAAATCCAAGAGTTCACTTGCATTTTCCTCGCAGTCCTGTGAATGTTTAAATGTTTGCTCTATTAAAACAAATATAAAACAATATAGTTGTTTATTCGTGTGATTTAGATGAGGATCAGACATTTCAGAACCAATTGATTCAGAAATGTAAGGAATTCAAAAAAACATACCGTTTCCTCCCACTGCGGAATACATTTTACAAGCGCAAAGAAATATATTTTTCCGACAGGTGCTTAGCTTAAAAAGTTTGGGGCAGGCAGTTCTCTATGGTGTGAGAGGGGGTGCACCAACCTTGGTCGCATTCTCGCCTTACGAGCTCTGGATCCTCGTTAGCTTCCTGGTGGATTCTAAATGCAAAACTTCCTGCGGTCACTCTTTACTACGCAACCACAGAAAGTCATTTCCTGCGAGGTTAAAAAACTATTTAATACGCCTCGTTCAATTAAGTTAAATGTGGATGCGTGGGAAGGCAAGTGTATATTCGGTCGGGTCTGATTTCAACAATACGCCGTATTCACTTAAGCAGCCTCTCCTGCACTTTTGAAGGTACGCACCACTTTCAACAGCCGGCCACATCGCAAAAAAAAAAAAATAAAATTGCTACTGACGTGAACGATCTTCACGTTGGAGTTGGCCGGCTGATGCTAAATAGTGGTCTGCTGCTCGGCATGCGTAGCGCAAGGTGTCACTATTTGGCGACAGATTCCCGACCGAGAACCCGATCCGCCTCCCGGCCCGATCGATTGTGGGGGAATCTGGGAACGAGTGAACCGCAAATGCTGGCAAAAACAAAACGAGTCGGAGGTGAGGAGGTTTGCTCATGACACAAATATCCCAGCCGCGGGAGGCGGACGCTTGATTCGCGACCACAGAGAACATTCGGCGGTTGGCCGCTTGTTGCTAAAAATCCGTCATTCCCGATTTGTTTATTTAATTTAATTTATTTATTTTTATTAATGCCAAGCACCAACCTCTACATCCCGACAGTTGCCCCTGCCCACTTTTCCCCGCCACACACCCTTAAAAAAAAAAAAAAAACAAGCAACAAAACGCATCTTTCCCAAACTTTTTCAAGCTGCACTCCCTGTTGTGGTGTGGTAACCATGGAAACAAGCATCACAATGGGGGCTCCCCTAGCGTTGCCGGTGAACATCACAACAGATGGGAGTCTTGTGACTTATTTGGACGCCAAGGCAACTTTTAGGCGCAAACAGTTTTCAGTATTTTCTCTGTTACATATTGAAATAAAAAATAAAATTGTGCGTGTGTGTGTGTGTGTGTGTGTGTGTGCGCGCGCGCACGCGCACCCCGTAATGTGTTTTGACGTGCAGTTGCAATAATTTGCGGAATAATGCGAGGCAGATGCGCGTCATGCTTCTGTGTGCCGAGCTCGAGTTCTCAGGCTATGAGATAATGGCGCACAGACCAGATTTGGGGAACTGCAAGATAACTTTGATTTTATTTTTTTTTCGTGCAAGATAACTTTTAGGATCATTGTGGTCCCCTCTTCTTTGCTGCTTTGTCTTTTTTTGTTCTTCTGCTTCTTTTTGAAAATGTATTTATTTTTGTGCATTCTTTTGTTTTTAGGACGCCTGGGCGGAGTTCCGATGACTTTTTCCCCCCCTCCCCTCATAAAAAGATGCCGTAATGAGCACTTCTGGCTCCGAGGCCCAACCCATCTTATAAACGTCTTGGCTGAAGTCGCCGTTATTGTATCTTTGCCCACCCAATTGGATCCACCGTGTGACAAGTTCAACTCCGTTTGTGTTCACTGATATGGTAATGGCTTTAATTCAATTTAGTGTGCATGTGTGCGAGCGCTGCAGAGAGCTCCCCATTAAAGAACAAAATGATGACTGTCAAAGCTGCAAGAAACAAATCCTCCTCTTCTGCATACATCCTTAAGAGTCATCAGTGCATGGTTGGGTTTTAGTACACATTTCAACTAAAACAAGCAGAAAAACTGCCTGGAGTGATTCTGTCTCGTTGGCTCTTGGGGAAAAGTGCCCGTGACTTTTATTGGCCTAATCGTCGGATCTGCTGTGCTTCCTCTCCGCTTCACTTCTCTTGCAGGAAAACAGGAAGGCGGGATTAGTCGCGACGCGCTGCGTGGAGATCCGGAGCCACTGGGCGGAATGCGCGCACACGCACGCGCGTACACACTATGTATAAAAAACACAGCCGAGCAATATAATTAGTATAGATCAGCCTCTGATGTGGTGGCTGATGACCATACTGATCGCGGTGCATTCGATGAACCTGGGAAATACCAATGGCCTCCTCAAAACAGGCCACGCGAATAAAATCCTGATGTGTCGCGTGGGATCGTTCAAGTTAGGCCCAGTTTAAGCAAATGTGTAAAAAGCGAGATGTTTTTGATATTTGTTCGTTTCGACGAACAAAATGCAGCTAGCATCATGCTGACATATAATGCAAAACGCCATAGACAGGCTGACGCAAATCAGCATTGATGCTGCAGTAATTCCGAAACCTTCAAACAACTGCTACTTAAAACAAACAGAGCAGCAAAACACGCAAAAAGAACGAGCAAATAACAATATTCACAGATATTTATTCGCTGCACTCCGTGGGAACGACGACTATTACCGGATTCTCGTTTGGAACCTTCTCTGGCTCTTGTTCTTGCTGTAAACTGTGCTGCATCTTTTCTAGTGGACCTCAGCGCTGCCCATCGCATTGTGGCGCAATGTGGTACTACACTGAAGGAGCGCACCTCCAAATTCAGACTTCGCCGTACATTGTAAAAAAACCAACAAAAACGATTGCTTAAAAATCTGCAATATAGATTGACGAGCGAACGATTCGCTGTGTTTTGATTCATTGACTGATTGATTTATTTTATCTTTCAAACTTTGGCCCGTTGGTCTTGGTGGAGGTCTGGGCCCTCCTGAGTGACAGTGGCTGTTTTGTGTCTGAATGGACTATTGATCAGGTTGAGTGTCAACAAACAGACGTTAGGAAAAAGCGCCCTGAGGGGAGGCCTTCAGTCTCCTGAAAGCTTCTTGTGTTGCCTCGCTGTCTCAGACTGAGCAGAGTCACCACGTCTGGCCTCCACAGCACATCATTGTCACCTCATTTTTATTTTTGTATTTTTTATTTTTTCCCCCCGACGAACCCTGAATGCAGCACCACACCGTCGCACACGCCTCCCACTCATCAGACTATTCCTCCGTCTTCTTCTTCGTTGTTGCCCGACTTCCTGTCTCGGCCCCAAATCAAGTAGTCTGCTGAAATTACAGAGCAATAAATGAGCAGTCGGCTGCCGCGGAGACGGGTGGGGTCGGGGAGGGGGGGGGGGGCGCCTCCTGTCTGCATGGCGGGGGTCGCCCACCTCCAACAACATTACTATTGAGTGAATTTGTGGGGCTCACCCGGTGGGGATTTGAATGCTAACGCTGAGACATCGTGAGGCAGCGGGCAGCAGGGTGGCCTCGTGGTTTGCAGATCTGCCTCACGGTCCGAAAATCTGGGTTCCTATCTCCGTTCTCTGGGTACTACAACTTCCTCTCAGGTTCCGAAAACATCCATGTTAGGTTCTCTTGACTCAAAATTGCGCTTGTCTATATGTGCCCTACGATTCGCTGCGGACCAGTCCGGGGTGCATCCCGCCTCACCCGCGGCTCGATAGAGGACAAGCACTTTCGAAAATGGACGCATGCCTGTAAGACAGTGCTCGCACTGGGTTATTTGGGGCTGCACACGCAATCGTGAAATGTAAATCAAAGGCTGTTTTGATTGGCCCGAAACGTACAGACATGGAAGTATAATGACAGGCTTGTAAAAATCACTTGCTTGGTCCACACTTACCACACACGCACACACACAAACGAGTGGAACATGTTGTTTTAAACTTTTAACCAAACATTGAGCATGTTTTTTTCTTCTCTCTGCCAAATGCAGGGTTAAAAATGCACTGTGCTGTTTTCGTACAGGAAATACTTACAGACTAAAAGTGGGATTCGAACCCCCACGCCGCCATTGGGAGACCAGAATTCCCATCCACCAAGCAGATTGATGCCCAAGCATTCATTTGTAAAGTTTAAAGACTGTAAAGGGACTTCGGAGATTTGTTTCTAAACGTATTACATATTTTTGAAGCCAATTGCTGAAAACTTGCAAAGTCTGAGAAGCCAACTTGTGGACAGGGATTTCATGTCGTAGAGCGCCTCGTTGTCGGCCGTGAGTGCTTGCCTGGCAGGGAGAGGAAGGTGCAAAAGCAAGATAAAACAAATTTGAAAAGTACGACACGACAGCCAGTGCGTGGACAGCGGTTTCACGCTGGTGTAGCCGCTTTAGAGTGCCTCGTTGTTGCGATGTGGAAAAGCCCCTCGATGAGCCGGTGGGATATATTCCATACTCGTGTTAAGGCATGTCTCCCATATTTCATGTTGCTAAGTAATAACTGGCATCTGGGGCTAAATTTTTAAATTGCGATGTGCGCTAGCCAGCTAATTTTTCCCTAATTCTACTTCTGCCGAAATGACCCTACAACGGCCTCCTCAAACCAAAATGGCTGACCTCCGGTGTCTTTTCAGGCATGGGTTCTTGAGATTTTTTTCTGGGTCTTCTCGCGATAGACATGCCTACCGAATTTCCCATGGCTAAGTAAAACTCCCTTCGGGGCTGAATTTTTCCAAAAGAATTTTCCCAGAAATTTGCCGGAAATTTGATCCGCCATTGAAGCTGTCATCTGGACTTTAAAGTCACATTTTTCCGAGCTCACATCTCAGACAAAATAATAGCACCAAACAAGTTGCACATTTTGTTTTTTTGGTTGATTCCAGAACCACTTTGTCAATCCAGTCTTTTGTTACGAGTGTTTTATTTATTTATTTTTTTATTTTGTGTGTGTGTGTGTGTGTGTGATGTTCACACCAGCGCAGATCCACACGGCTCCGCTTCCTCATCCTCTTCTTGGCCGTATCGCACACACTGTGCGTGCTTGTGTGTGTGTGTGTGTGTGTAGCCGGAGTCCCAAGTACTTCCGGTTGTCAACAGATAAAGTAGGCCAGCGAACATGACACACACACACGCGCGCGCACGCACACGCACGGACAGCTGCTGCTACAGTTGTAAGCGTGCTTATCTGTGTTTGGTCCTCACTTTAAGGACACGTGTTCGGTGTAGTGATAGGCAAGGCAAGGGTACGAGCTTTTTGTGTGTAGTTGGTACGTGTGTGGTCTAGTCTTCATTGGGGTTCATTTTTCAACTCCGCTGCAAAACGTAAAACACTAAAGCCTTTTCGCTCTATGTCATGATAGTCCAGTGTTTGGTAACTTTGTAACAACGTCCCAAAATTTGGGGATATTAGGCTTCCGGTGGAAATTTCAGGATGAAGCTAGAATGTACTATCATCTTGAATTGATTTTGAACATTCTGTCAATGTTTGAATGCAGTTTGCATGCTGCTGTTCTATATTATCGACACTTCCAAGGACATTCCTTTTTATGCCTTTCTGTGACTCTTCCGGTCTCCGTATTTTCAGGAGGTTGAATTCGGTACATGGGTTACAAAGTTTTTTTTGGGGGGGTGTATGCTAGCGGAGTTGGTGCGTCAACTCCGTGGGGATGTCGACGGGGGTTGCGTGGCTTAAATACTTGTGGCTGCATCCGAAGAAAACCAAAGCAGGAAATGAAGATGAATCTGCGTTTAATGCCAGGCCGAGGATGTGGCTCGGTAGCTTTATGAGCGACCTTCCAATCCGACACCGTCTGCACTTTGTTAAAACTCTGGATGGTTTTTTTTTGCCCCCCCCCTCCTGAAAGCGCCAAACAACAGCGCTGAAACGCTAAATGTTGCCGATCGCGTCGCTCCAAGGAGACTGCGGTGTGTCACAACGGGGAAGTCGAGCCAAAATGGCCGGCGGCCCGTTTCCAAATTTGCGGTGGAGCTTCATGTTCGTGCTCTATTACAGTAGTCATGGTTTACTGGCTTTTAGTATCCATTTTCTAACGCAGAAACGCAGCTGACTTTTGGCAAGAGAAGCGGGGTACGCCGTCAACTGACTGCCAATCAATTGCAGGACATCGGTGACTGTTGGTGACTTTGGACTGGCTGACGCTCAATTGCAGAGCACATCTGACTCTTTCTTGGCCCTGACTCCGATTCTGATTCAGAACCCAGACGGAGTTCGGAGTCCTTTATCATCACCGGCAGGAAGACCCCCGGCGGCCCCCGACGTGCCGACTGACCGAGATTTATTGTGCGTGAGTGATTTTACACACACACACACACACACACACACACGTACACGTCGAGGACCACACAGCATACAAGTAAGACACGGTCATGCGAAGCACATGGAGAGAAGCGATAAGGCGCAACAAGCACTTGAAAAGCTGCCGGCAGACGAGGAGACTAGGACGGCCGATGCCCTCCCCTCCCCTTCTCTTGACCTTTGAACCTCCCCCACCGCCCGGTCTCGTCACGCCTCTCGTCTCGCCACGTCTCCCTCTCAGTGCTGCCTGTCTCTCGTCTTCCTCACGTCACTTTCGTTCTGTCGTGCTCCCGCGCAGGCACAGAGACTGTGTTGTCCTACTTTCTCTTGGTACCGCAAATGCAACTGAGGGGCTCACCGCTAATTTTAAAATATATATGTAAAAAATGTCATGCAAATTTTTTAAAAAATTGTAAAAAAGAAACTGGAAATGAAATTACTATTTAAAAATCTAAAGAAAACTATTTTAAAAAATCTAAAGAAAAATCTTGAAACGTTCATGAACAAAATTGGATAAAAAAGGAATACTTTAAAAGATGTCACATTACAAAGAAATGTGTTCGTTAAAATAATATTCCTTCAATATTCATTCATTAAAATATCTTATTTATTCTCTAATAATCAAAATAAAATTTAAAAAATGCCATTTAAAAAGAAACCTTTAGATAAAAGTAAGATTTTTTAAAATACTATTAAAATAGGCCAAATAATTTTAAAACAAAAAACATTCTTATTAATAACAAAATAAAAGTAAAAGGAATTATACATTAAATGTATTATAAAATATGCAAATAACATTTTAAAATGCTATTTTAACAATATAAATCAAAACATAAAATTACAAATTGAAATAATTTAAAATGACAAATGTTTAAAACAAACAAAAAAAGAAAAATAAAACAAAAATGCTATTTAAAAAATCTTAAGGAGGAAACAATTCTATGGTGAAAAATAAAAGTAAAATAAATTTTCATTTATTGAAATACAATAAAATTCTATGAAAAAAGTGGCAATTCTTAGGAATTGAAAATGTATACATTTATATTGCAATTTAAAAAAATGCGAAAGATCATTTTTTAATTTTACTTGAGACTGCCTTGTCCTGTTTTCTACTGGTGCGTTAAACGCAAGTTTAGTTGTTTTCATTAAAAAAAAGTTATTAAAAACTTTGAAGCAGAAAAACAAAAAATGCCATTAAAAATAAAAATACCAAAACAAAAAATTACAAAAATAGAAAAATGCAATGGACAAGAATCCCCCGATGACCCGGAGGTGATTAAAGACACACCTTGAGCTCATCTAGTTAAAATTTATACTGTACTTTCATTTCACATAAACATAGAGACAATTAACAAATAAATTGGCTATTTCTCGGGTAACGTTGCAGAAGAAAATGTGTGGTAATTTACAAAAAAAAATAACAAATATACAGTAAGTGAATGAACGTATTAAACTAAATATATACATCTTTTATGGTCAGGTTTGAGATTTTTCTCCTCGCTGAGGGGTGGGTTGGGTGCGGCATTTTCTGCAGCTGCTCTTGTTGGCCCAAGTGAATTAAGACTTTTTTATTTCAAAGATGGAGCCCTGGGCTCAAGATAGGGGGGTGTTTGTTTGGGGGTCTGGAAGTGTGTGTGTGTGTGTGTGTGTGTGTGTGTGGGTGTGGGGGGGGGGGGGGAGTAAGTGTTTTATTAACATAATAAGAGCCCCTCTATCTTCATTTACACACAAGCTCCAGCGGGCCCGCAGACACGCCCGTTTTAAAGGCCCTCATTGTCTGACCCGCCCGAGGACCCCCTCGCCCGGGGACCCCCTCGCCGGCACTCTGGAGGCTGGGTTGAAGGGTTAGCGCTTCACAAAGGAGACTGGCCAGCTAGCCCCCCCGCCCACGCAGCGCACTTCTCCTTCCAGCTCCGTTCCCTGGTTGCTCCTCGATTTCAAATCAATCACACTGGCTTTCACATTCTGCACCCCCAGCAGTGACTGGGCTTGGGCTCCCCACAGAGTCCCCAAACTGGGACCCTCTGTCTACGGAGACCCATCAGTGACCTCACTGAAGGGGGAAAAAAAAAAAAAAAACGGTAATGGAGAAAAAGGTGCTTGTTCAAATTGTTCTCAAATGCTATTTATTTTTTAAAAAAAATAAAGAAAACTACATTTAAATGGTATTTCTAAAAAATTAAAGAAATGCTATTTATTGAAAAAAATGCCTTTAAAAAGTCCTTAGAAAATCCAATTAAAAATATTATTTGTAAAACAAATCAAATCATAATAATGCTGTTAAAAAGTAAACAACAATTAAAATTGTATTAAAAAATATTAAAAATAAAATAAACGAGGCCTGGAGATTTTGGTCCAAACATTTGAGGCGTCACGCCATTTAGTGTCATACAAAATAATTTATAAAGGCAATTGTATTTGCATTACCACTTGATGATATATACATACAATATTTTATTATTCTAATATATTCACAGGAAATCATAAATTCAGGCACTTCCAACTTTTTCTTCTTTTTCTTTTAAGCACAAGAGATCCTGAGATTTAAGACTTTTTTTTTTTTTTTTTAAATAAGCAACACAAAAGTAAAATAATCTTATATAGAGAGATTTATAATTAACAATCGCTTCTTTTTTAACATAGCAAAATAAATCTATATATTTTTTTCCTTGTTCAAATAAAATGTCTTTAAAAATAACATTTTCACCCTTTCGGGCTCCTTCTGGCGTGTCTTCGAGTGGGTTTTAGTGCCGCGGTTTACGAAAACGTCCCAGCTGCTGGTGTCCAAAGTACAACATGTCCTCAGTGCTCCATACGTATAAGCGTGTTTGGGGGGGGTGTCCATTTTTGGCCACCGACCGACATTGGGGTCTTATCAGAGCGGCGTCTTGGGGTCCCCGTGGGGTCGCGCATCCTGGAAGCCCAGCAGGCACGGTTCGGTGGACAGGGCATCGTGGGTGAAAACAGAGTCGTTGTCCGAGGAGCAGGAGCTGGACGTGTCCTCGCACGACGGCGAGTACTGCTCGAACGGCGTCGACAGGTCCAAGTACTGCACAGAGAGGAGGGGGGGGGGGGGGGGCATACATGTTCATAAGGCTGGAAATAGCAAATGAGCCACTGAGAACAAGAGTCGGCGAACTCCATTTTTGTTGTTTTTAAGTTCAGTGCAAGAATTTTGACATACTGTATCGGGGGCATTGCTTTATTGAACTTTTGCAAATTCATCAGTGCGATACGGGGCCGACTCCCATTTCCAAGATGGATGTTCAGAGGTTGAAAGTTGTGCTCTAGCTCGCGGTCAGTGCGCATGCATTTTAGTACAAGTGAATGTTATTTATTGTCTTTTGTATTGTATTGATAGGTTTGACGGATGTTTGGACCGCTATTGCACTTGTTCTTTTTTTTCTAAGCCCAATTTGTTTTCTTTCAGGAAACCTAGATGATATTATCCAATTATTGTTATATTTTTAAAATAGCATTTTCTGTAGATTTTTAACAGCATTTTAATTTAAAAAAAAAGAAATATATATATTTTTTATTTCTGTTACTTTTTTTCGTTGTTTTAGACATTTTGAAACATTTATTGTTTTTTGAATAGCATTTTTCTTCGAAAGATTTTTGAAAATAGCATTTTAAGATTATTATTATTATTATTACTAGACTTATTTAGACTTTTTGAAATAGCATTTTAACTAACATTTTGTCTTTAAAAATGTTAAATGTATTTTAATTTTTGTCATGGTTATTTTAGGGTTATTTTGATTATTTTTAAATGGCATTTTAAAAAATATTTTCTTAAGATTACTATTAAAGCATTTTTGATTGATGAATGGATGTTTGTCATTTTTTTTTAGAAGTTCTTTTAGGTTTATCTAGATGTTTTTACATAGTATTTCTTGTTTTTTACATAGATTATTTTCAGTTTGTTTTAATAACATTTCAAAATCATTTTTTTATTATTAGTTATAGTTTTTTTGCCATTGAAAAAGCAATTTTTCTTTTTTTTAGTAGCATTTTTGTCTTTAGATTTTTAAAATAGCATTTGCATTTTTTTCAATTCCTTGTTATTTTAGGTTTATTTTGAGTTTTTAAAAGAAAATTAATTTTCAATTTATTTATTTGAATGATTTTAAAAACCATTTTGTTTCATTTTGAGTTTTTTCATAGCATTTCTAATTTTCTTTTTGTCTTTTTTTTTTTTTTTTTTTTTTTAAATAGTATTTTTAAATCCGTTAGTTTACGGGTAGATTTATTTAGAGTTTTTGAAATATTTATTTATTATTATTTTTTTTTTACACAAGTATCTATACTTCTACATGAGTACAGAGTGTGAGTACTCTTCAGGAAATAGATATTGGATGGTTCTGCTGCAGAATATTGTGACGTGACGGTTTTTGGACAGGAACCGAGTTCATTTGTGGCTACTTTGCTTTTACATGTGATGGCGAAAACATCTGTTGTTCATCAACAAATCAATAACATGTAATTGCTCCCCACTTTGGGCCCAAAACATTTTGTTTAGTTTTTTGGGGTTTTGTACTGAATTTTACATCTTAGTGAAAGAATTGAGGCCATCTGGCTTGCACGTGTGTTAGCATATGCCAGGAGTGGGACAATTTGGGGCCTTAAGGGCCACATTTGGTTTTGAAAACTGATGGATGGGGCAAAGATGAGGTTATAAAATGGCTTATTGTGTATGCAATATGTGAAATAGTTTATTGATATTTTAAAAATATTATTGTTAATGAACCCGCCTGTTCTTTTTGTTGCACGGACAGAGCAAAAATAATCAAGTAAAAATGGTTGTGTGCCTACCTTGTCACATTTCGTTTACGATAGCCAGAAGAGTTTTAGAGTAGCTTAGCTTAGCGTTGTTAGTGTAGCGTAACTCACTGCTGACAGAAAGATACAGTATGTAATGAATGCTATCTTAGTTTAGTTTAGCTCCGCTTGCTTTTGTGTGTACCTCAATGCTTCAAGTGTTCAAGGTAGTGAGCAGATACAGGATGTATTTCTTTTTTTTCTCTTCAGTTTTAGCTTATCCGAGCTTAGCATAGCGTACACATGCGAGTGAACACCTTTAGCATCTAATGACCGAGCGATGCTTTGCTAATATTCTGTTTATCTCTTTGGTCCATGTTAGCAAGCAAATTTCAGATATCTTAGTTTGGCTCAGCTGATGCAGTATGTTAATGACGTTTATTGTATTTCAGCACTTAGCTAGCGTTGGTGTATTTGCTTAGGTTAGCATAGTAGATGTTGTGCTTACCTCATCAGAGATGGACAGCAGTACTCTGTCCAGTTCTTCCACAAGCTGTTTGAAGGTGGGCCTCTGGGTGGGAACAGCATGCCAACACTCGCGCATCATCATATAGCTTCATGGAACAGAAAAAAAAAATTGCAGATTATTAGAAAGTTAGTCAAGAAAAATCAACTCCTTGCCTGTGGTGACTATTTAAGCTTACAGTTCGTGGGTGCAGTTGGAGGGCTTGTCCATGCGGTGTCCTTCCTTCAACAGCTTGAAGAGCTCCTCGACAGGAATACCGGGGTACGGCGAGCCCCCTAGGGTGAAGATCTCCCACATGAGCACGCCGAACGACCACCTGCAAAATGGTGAGCGGTTTTAAAGGACAGTTGGATCGTTTTTGACAGTTGGTGGTGTGTGGTGCTTACACGTCGCTCTGGTGCGTGTATACCCGGTCGAACAAGGCCTCGGGTGCCATCCACTTCACTGGCAGGCGTCCCTGCATTTGGGGGGGGGGGTAGCACACGGACACAGATTAGAATTCCACCCTTGGGTTGCCGTGCCAACACAGCTGCACGCATTTAAAACTACAACTTTCATTGTCTGACTGTAAAAGACACCTCCCCGCTAAATAAAGTCTGGCCAAAGCTGCCACCACTCCACCCTCGCCTAGTTTCTAATTACATCCCATTAAGCCGCCTGCCAATCAAGAGTTAAACATCTCACTGGTGTCTTGAAGTACAGAGCAAAGTGGCAGAGGAGGAGCCGAGACTCACATTGGTGGTCTTCTTGTAGTAGTCGATCTGGTGGACGCCCCGAGCCAGGCCGAAGTCGGCGATCTTCATCACGTTGTCCTCCGTCACCAGGACGTTCCTGGCCGCCAAATCTCGGTGGATGCACTGCGAAAACAAAACCCGAGAGAGGGAGTGGTATAAGACTGTCCGTCCATTCAGGTCTAGAACCAAACACCTCATGCATTGAAGAAAACCAACTGAACCCCACATGAAAAGCTCCCTCTAAAGAAGAAACAGCTAACAGAATCCAGGCTGTTCAGGGCGACTGTCCATCTCAGCCGGTTGGGTTGTGATGGAGAAACAGAGTAGAGGAAAAGAAGGTAGATAGAGAGAGAAGACAGAAGTGAGGGGTTGAGCGACCAGGGGAGGGACAAAAGGACAATGGGCACAACAACAGATGTATCAACAACAGTAATAGTCCGTTGACGACAGCAGCAACGACTACAAGTCAAGGTCAGCTGTCTTTGGACGAGAGGCGGAGTACACCCTGGGCAAGTCGCCAGCCACTATATTAAAGTACTTATACATTATTTCTTTGTTGCATTTTTCTTTTTTTCTTCAACTTTGTTCTTGAATGAATGAGAATGCAAGCTGTATTATTTCTCCAATTGTTTAGGTTAATGCATCAGAATGAAGTTAAGTGTGGTGTGGGATGACTTCGGAAAGGATATTGGGTGCATTCATTCTTCGCGATACCATCATTTCACCAGGAACTCTTGTGTGATAGTGGAAGACTTAACTTCTTGTATTCACCCTTCAAGTTCTTCCAAAGTCTTTGGTTTGGTCAGAAAAAGTCACACGAAAGTCAAAACTTAGTCCTGTCTGGCCACCACGACCCATACATCGCCCCAGAAAGTGGACATTCAACCATTTATGAACAACAATAGCTAAATGTGGAGGGGCCTATCTTTCATAAAAATCTAATATTCAACATTCTCCCAAAAATGGATAACTGGCAAGATTGAATCTTGTTGCATGCTCAGGTACCTTCTGGGATTCATGGTATCACGTGGCCTGGGTCGTCCCACATTACATCATGACATAAATTCTCATACATTCAAAAAAACAAGTTACCAAACACAAATTTAGAAAAAAATATATGTTGAATTTGCATACATTAACAGACAAACTCTAAATAGGAATGCTGGAACTGAGATTCAAACCCAGTACCTCGGAACTGTGGGGCAGACATGCTCACCACTAGCCCTGGTTGAAGACAAGTTCAACTTGGGCTTTACTTTTTTAATACAAGGCTAAATGTCTGTTCTGGTCTAAGTCAACATACAGGCAGAATTTTACTGAACGCAAACATCTTTATATAGAAAAGCGTGAGTTTCAAGGGGGCTTTTGAAAGGCACTGTTTATTTGACTTGAATGGGTGTCATTAAGGCTTATTTTGGTTTTCATTCGAAATAGACTCAGGCTTTTTGCGAGACCGGCCTCGGTTTGCGGGCCTCCACATAATGGAGGGTTACTTTCAGGCGCTGGCAATGGCCTCCCAGCCCAGAAACCTGATGCCTCCGCCCAGTCTGTTTGCTAACAGATTTATGGCGGCGCTAAAAGGGACAAAAGCCTGAAGATGGCAGGGACGGACAGATGGATGGAGGAGAGTAAACAGGACTGGAGTCTGAGATGGCGGCTGGCAGACAAAGAAGTGTGTTGATAAGTGAGAGCTGGGAGCATGCTGGGAACATAACAAGAAAAGAAAGATTGGGGGTTGAGAAGATTGCAAAAATGACCCATCTGGTCTATTGATCTGAAGGCAGTGTGCCCATTAAACACCCCCGATTCACACTGAAACACTTTGGAGATATTGACTCTCTGAGGACATCAAATTTTGAACATTCGTGTTCCCATCTTGTTGGCTACACTTCCTATCCATGCTTGGAAATGCATTCTAGTGGTTGCATTAACATCCAATACCACAGTGAGTGGCCCAAAGCCACCAACCAGAAAACATCTGGCTTTTATGCTACACAAACAAAAACTTTAAACTCTCTATAAAGAATTATCCAAATGTGAGACTGTGTCGCCCGCTATAATGAGGTTCACATTTCTCAAGCAACCATTATATCGCGGACCATTTTTTTACTGGATTTTTTTTTACAGTTTTGGGACAAATCTGAATTTATAGTTACGTGCCTTCAGTGTGGGACCCGCTACACTGTTTTTGTGTCGTTACAGTAAACTTCAACGAGGAGTGACAGATAAACAGATTGGAGCAAGCACACATTTCCCCTTATTTGGAGAACAGTTCCAGCGAGAGCAGGCACATTTTAATATGTTTAAGTGTATCTTAATAAGTTCAAATGTATTTTAAGTGTATGGATGGGATAAAAGAATGTTTCATATGGTCTCTATTGTAGATTTTCAACACTTGCAGGTGGGTCTGGAACATATACTCTGCAAGAAACGGATTCACTGCACTGAGGAACTGGATCAAATATTTCTATAACTTTAGAAGTAGTTCACTGAATGAAGTCAAGACATACCCGTTTGGAGGCCAGGTACTCCATCCCTCGGGCCACCTGGTAGGCGCAAGACAGCAAGTCCTTGAAGGTGAGCTGCTCCTCGGGCACCTTGGTCACGTCGAAGGTGTAGTCCATGCCCGGAGGCCTTCGTGCTCGCAGGTACTCCCGCAGACTGCCCTTTTGAGGCGTACTCCACAAGTACATACAGAGGTCCTGGTTTTGCAGGTCGGGCCACAAAGAGGACAAAAAACTCAGTTGGTTCTGTTGTGAATCAGGACCTAAGGCTCACTCCCTCAATCACTTTGTCAGGGCGTAGTTGTAGGTCTAACTCACCGTCTTGAGTGCAGACTCCAAGCAGGTTGATGATGTTCTTGTGTTTGTCCATTACCTTCATCAGTTCCATCTCGGAGATGAGGTCTGCGAGATCTTTGTCGGTGGCATCGTCTATAGCGAGAAAAACAGACCTTTTTTAATACAGGCAGTTCTTTTGAAGTTATAATTTTAATTGGACAATTTGTACCTTTGAGCATCTTCACCGCTACAGTGGTGGCCTGGTCTGGTGAGTCCTTGTTGATGCCATAGGCCTCAGCTCTAACCACTTGGCCAAAGCATCCTTCCCCCAGAGGTTTCCCCAGTGTCAAGCTAGAGCAGAGGATGAGAGTTGGTTAAAAATAAGTGCTGAACACAGCCATAATTTGGGGCTCCTGATTTTTTTCAAACATAGGTTCCTTTTTAGGTCCCCCGCATGACCAGAGAGCTACAATTTAAAGTTTTGTGTCTGATTCCTGGGAACTGAAGCCAAACTGGAAATAAATGACTATTGTTGAGGCTCAAGACACAGCTAATTGACATGACAGATTTTTGTACAAGCTGCGATGGAAGTTATTTCAGGTATCTTACTTGTCCCTGGGGAACTCCCAGTCAGGGTCATATGGTAATTCAAACTCCATCACTCCGGCCAGCATGGGAGAGCAGCTGGATGAAAGGCGAGCCACCCTCATCAGAGACGCACTGGACTTCCCTGATGAGTTTGAGTCCACCGAGTACTGAAACGATGAATAAACTTTAGCTCTTACTCTTGAATCATGAAGACAAACCTTTGCCGTGATATGCACCTGTCTTCGCAACGGGAACTTGGAAAGCTTCTGGACCGGTAGGGCATCAAACTGTTCCCGTCTGGGGTGGACTTGCATCCGACACAAAACCACGATGACGATGGCCATGATCAGAGCCAGGAAGCCACAAGCGTAGATGATGATATCAGTGTACTTGGTCTCGATGGTGTCCATGGAGTCTGCAGCTTCTTCCTCTGCAGCAAGTTGGGAACAGTTCATAAATTGTTCAAACATGGCACTGAAAGTTTGTCAAATCTGAAGACATTTTTCTTTTACCCGAAAGGACGGTGAGCCAGGCCGACTGGTAGGCAAAACCAATTGAATTTCCAGCCAGACATGTGTACTCTCCTGCATCATCCATGGTGATTTTAGACAAGTAGAGCACCTCCACCTCGGACATGTTCAGACTGCCAGTCTACATCAAATATTAGAGACAAAAAAAAAAGTCAGAACCATCAACTTTGTGCAAAAACAAGACCCTGGACATCGAAATGTCACCAACCTTGAGAACCTGGACGTAGGGCGTCCCGTCAGGACCGTATCGGCTGCCGTTTCTCTCGATGTGTTTGAGCCACTGGATGTGTGGCTGCGCATCACTGTAGACTTTACAGTGGAACTGGACATCGCTGCCCACTACTGCTGTGGTGTTGGCCGGTAGACCTGCCTGCAGGATGGGCCTATGGGGGGAGCGCTCTGAAGGGGAAACAGGGTACCAAGGATGAGCAAAGGATCTGGCTGGAGCTACCTCCATTATCTCACGTTTAAAGGTGATTCAAGGGCAGTGAGGTAAAGGATAGGCCAAGGGCAGATTTTCAGAAATACTGAAAATTGGGAGGTCAAAACTATCCTTTGTTAGAAAACTATTCAAGCTTCATAAGAACTTCCCTAAAATAGTTGTCAATGTCACATTCAAGCTTGCACAAAAGCCAGAAATGGCTTTTTCAGATGGAATTCGGCTCCAATGACATCGCTGTTTACCATCAGGGCACCAGGGTCTCTTTGATCAGCAGTTAGTCTCGCTCTCTGATCTCGTTAACTGTCTCGTTAGTCCACTCCCCCAGTCGGCCGGGAAAGGGAGACTGACCCCGCTGTGGACGGACAGCCAACAAATGAACAAACAATCCTGCCGCCCTCCTCGATCTCCAGTCACAGGTCACGTAGAAAACTGCTTTGTTTGCCTGACCGTCCACATCCAGCGCCACGACTGACGCCAGGCGCCCCGTCACCTTTTGGTCAACCACCCTCCCGATTATGCTTCCCCTCACACTGGAGGCTTTCATTTGGAGGCGTGATGCTTTTTCCACAAGAGCTAACTAATGACCACTGCTGGGGCTGCCATGAATACAGTCAGTCAGATGACATGGCTTGAAATTCAAACTTTTAAGATCTAATTCGTTTTATGGACTTACTGTTTACAACCTCAGCCCAGGGAAACATTACTTTTTAGCATTTCAGCATGCACAAGCCAGGTCTAAAAAAAAATTTGCTTCAAGACACTCAGAGTCAAGAAACGTAAAGCAAAATCCCCCCCGGACTGACACAAAATTTCTGAATCTTACCCAGGACATCAAGAACATAGCTGTGAGAAATGGAACCATATTTATTTTCCACCATGCAGGTGTAATTTCCTCTGTCTGAAGGCACAACGCTCTCCATCACCAGGCTCCAATGTTGATGCCTCAGCTTGCAAACAAAAAACACCAGGCAATGAAACTTACTGTTCAGAAAAGGTCAATCAAAAGGAGAAAGAAAATGTTATTACCTTGATGCCCCCTATACGGTGCTCGCCTCGAAACTCCCTTCCATTTTTGAGCCAACGAATACTGGGCATGGGGCTCCCCATGGCCGGGCAACGAAATTTCACTGTGTTGCCTGCCGGGACAGCATACAGGTTCTTCTCCATACGCTGAGTGTGGGTCCAATAGGGACCTGTGAAGACCAAGCCACAGATTAGGTTGCAGCCTTCAGGTGCACTTAAAAAAGCTCATTCAGAAGCCACATTACAAAACACGAACGCACCTCTTGAAAGATAAACGTGATCATTTTCAACCTCAGATGAGTCTTCCAAGCCAGTTGTCCTCATCGTCATCTCCTGAGCCCAACGAGTCTACAGAATGAGGAGATTGAATGGTAACTGATTCTATGTTATGCTATGATTTAGTGAGTTTACGACAGTGTCATGGAATGGTACCCTGTACACACACACTGTACCGTGAACTGTTGGTTATAGATCGGTTATTTCCTTCGCATCCTTACCGGTCACAGTGACAGTGAAGTTCCTCACGGGTCCTCGGGTACCGCGGAGGGCGCACACATAAACTCCCGAGTCATCGTATGTGACGTCGGCGATCTCCATGACAGTGCCACGGATCTGGATTCGGGGCGTGGGCGCCAGCCGAGTTCCCTCTTTATACCAATTGACCGCCATGCCTGGCCGAGTGGTCATGTCACAGCGCAGTTTTAGGACATTGGCTGGCTCGAGGAAGACATGCTCCGTGGTCTCCTCACTCAGGTCCCCAAGAATATCTGTTTCGAGTTAGCAAAAAGGGTCATGGTATCACTCCCACTATGCATGTCATTGCTGTTTGATAGCAGGACTGCACAAAAAAATATTTAGGGACATTGTGCTTTAATCTAACAAACCAGTCAGTGGATTGCCTCTTCACCTAACATTCTGAAGGCAGTCGGCATCCCCCCATTGTATCTCATCCCCAAACAATGACATTTCCATGGTGACAAGGACTTGAGTGACCGACCCGACCCAAACCCGCCACCCCCACTCTCTTGAGCTGCTTAATTTTGTTGTCCCTTTTGTGGATTTTTGTGGGACGGAGAGCAATCAAGCAAACACCGTGAAACTCCCTCTCCTCTTGGTTCATTTTAAACAAGCGTGGAAAATGAGCGACGAGGAGAGAATTATGGTAATGAACATGTCATAGTGTGATAGTAGAGTAGATGAGCGAAAACCCAATTGGGGTGGTGAAGGTTCACTGGCGATCTGGAGGTCTCACTTTCATTCTTCTCAAATCTCTGACCACAGTGTCCACTTACATTAAAGACTATTGTCAAGTCTGGGAAAAGATTTCATGCATGACGTTACCTTGTGGGATCGCTGTTTTTGTCAAGTCCACCGTTTTGGAAATAATGGTACCTGTCCAAGAGAATTGCAGTGTTATAAATAAAGGCTAGTGATGTCTGATTGTTAGTCGGACAGGGCTCGTAGGACTACGTCTCACCCGGAAGGACATGTAGCCACGCCGACTGCATGGCTTGCACGGTTTTCCCGCCATGCTTGTTCTCGGCCATGCAGATGTACTCGCCGGCATCCTCCATGCTGATGTTGGACAGATGCAGTGTGTTCACCTTGGACGCGTTGCTCCGCAGGGGCTAAACACAAACCAGGTGACTAAGTACGGAGCTAAAAAAGCCACATCTTTTTGAAGGTCCGTCTGCTGATCTCACCGTGAGGGGTCTGAGGCGTGGTGGTCCGCCGGGGCCCCGGCCTGCCCCCCCGAGTGCCACCTTTAACCACTGCACCTTGGTGGACGCCGGCCGGTGAACTTTACACAGCAGCTTCGCCTGACCGGTCACTGTTGCTGTGATGTTTTCTGGGTAACCTGGCATGATCAGAGGCCTTGGCATTCGAATATCTGGACGGGGAAAACAGATTAGAAATGTTATACCCGTAGGTACAGTTCATTCAGTGTCCTAATAGTCCCGGCCTGAAGGCGTTAAGACACAACAATTGTAACACATCCTGCTGGATTTAGTTGGACCCCGAAACATCCGGCATCAGAAGAACATCGTGTTCCTACCCGACCGAGGCTGCTTAATGCCACCAGGATGTGGTGATAGAGTGCCCAGATAACCTGGCTACTATCGTGTCACCATCGGCCACAGTGGCCTCCATTCATTGGGTCACTCGCTCCATTCATGTGCTCGCCCACTCGCTCTGCTCGCAGCATATGTGCTCCGCGGCCAGGGACCTCCATTACCGCTCAGTCACTCAGAACGAGCAATTTTCCAGGGCAATTTTCTGTTTGATTGCTTCCTGCAAGCGCTTAGTGAAAAGGCAATCTGTTCCCTTGTCAGAGTGAAGTGTTGCCCTTTTTTGCACTAACTGAACCAAAGTACACACACTGCTAATGTACTCGGGAACAAACCGCACAATTGCAACATTGAGGATGGAAGAAAAAAAACTGCAGACTGCAAGGAAACACAAATCAGTTTGTTCACAAAGTTCAGGAGACAGTGGGGTCGCCGCAGTCCGGGGGCCTCATGCTAATGAACTTGCAGGGACAGGGACGGGCGTGCCCCGCCGTTGAACTTAAGGCAGGGTGTGAATTGTCACCCAGAGGCGAGGCGGCAAACAAAACAAGGCACAAACACAAACAAACTGCGAGACAGGCGGCCGGGCGGCGGCCTGGCAGCGCAACTCGCCGTCTAACAGAATAAATTGCGCATGAATTCAAAGGCAAAGGCTGTCGGTGTCAAAACAATAAGTCTGAATCGCCAAAGCGTCTTTCAAGTCAAGCTGTCGGAGTAACGAGCCTCTCGGTGGTCCCGCTGAATGGCCTGACCAGCAGATGCACCCCCGAGGAAGACAACGAAATACGGCCCAACGTTAAAGATTCTTTGGCACGGTCACTGCTCCTTGATGTTGCCCCCGCCATTCGGACCACAAAGAATCCACTTTTTTGTTGCTCTTTTGACTCTGTGCCAGCGAGGATCCACCTCAGTCAAGCGGAGACCTCTCCCAAAGCAAAACCATTTTTGGGGGGGACGTATAAGAAAGATACCCATCTTTCTCATACGCCTTGAATGTCATTAATGTATGTGATCAATTGAGATTAATATTGTTGATGCGACCAAGTTTGCATTTTCCCCACTTTTGTTAATACTGTGAACATTTTTGTACATTTCTGTCCATCCGTAAATTTTCATGAAGTACTGTATCTCAGGATATTTGGTTGTGGTTCTCTCTTGTGGTCTTGAGATCACACATTTCACGAACCAGATTCATTGCATGAGATCTGTCCTTCATTCCCTTAGTTTCTTTTAATTGAACACTCATGCAAAACCCTCCTCAGAGGCAACGACAGTGAGAACGTTTGAAGACTGTTGTTAAAGATTCTGACAATGGAAATTTTTTGTTAATACTGCAAACATGTTTGTACATTTGCGTCCTTCTGTAACTTTGGACGAAGTATTTAAAGACATTTTGGACATTATTTCTTGTGGTCTCAACATAACACGTTCTTGGAGGAGGTTGGAATGTGTCTAAGAACTGTTCTTCAAGCTATGATCCATCTTCGCTCATCTCTCTTGCAAATAGAGTCAGGGGGGCGTCTATGGAGCAAGCCCCAGCTAGCCTCCCTTCAGGTAAGAGAAAACCGCCGTGCTTGATGCCCTCCAGCAATCATCAACATTGTCTTTCATCGGCCCCAGCAACAACAACAAAAAAAAACATCCTTTAATTTCCATCTGTGGAAAACATTTCGGTGGGTTGTCCGTCTTATTGCTTTTGGCACTTGTTTGAAAAGCATCAATGAAAAACTGGTCAGAAGAACACCGCCCCATCCCTCCCACCACCGCCTTCCTCCTCTTCTTCTTCTTCTGCAGCTGGCATGCGACCCAGCAGATTTACACTTCCGAGCCTCGGGGTTTGCAGCAGATCAGGTAGCACTTTTCGCGGCAGCCAAAACACACTTTGCCCCCATTGCGCTCTCCACCTCGCTGGAGGTGAAGGGACTTGGAATTTACAGTGGAACCACCAAACTCACATTGGAATTCAACCAAATTCAGGGGGGTAAATAGTCCCCCTCTTGTCCAGCCAATGTCTCTTTTTACCATCCAGGACCACATCAAGATTGTGGTTTAGTCAAGGGAACTGGCCGGAAATTAATGTTTTTGATTTCAGGGTGGCAGCATGGTGGTCTAGGGCTTTGCACATCTGCCTCACAATTCTGAGGTTCAGGATTTGAATCTCAGCTCTGGTCTATCTGTGTGGAGTTCTCTCTGTGCTTGTGTGGGTTTTCAATGGGTACTCCGGCTTCTGCCCACATTCCAAAAGCATGGATATTAGAGGTTGATTGAAGAGCCTAGCTATGAATGGTTGTTTATCTGCAGTATACGTATACCGCAATTGGCTGGCGACCAGTCCGGGGTCTACCAGCCTGTCACCCAATGTCACCTGGGATAGGCTCCAGTTCACCTGTGACCCAAATGGGGACAACAGAAAATGGATCCATGGATGACTGAGGGGTAAATCCGAAAACCGAACCAGGGATTTTCTTATTGTGGGGCAGTATCGCCAAACAGTCAAGGGACTCTAGGAATTGACTTCAGTTTTTTTTTCCAGGAAAGCGGTCCTATAGTAAATTGGAGCTAGTGCCCTAACTAGAACCAGTTTATTACTTTTCAGTCACAGGAGCAGTTCAGTGCCAGAAATATGTTGAATCCAAGTGCTAGACTTAGATATTGGACTACAGTAATGAGCACAACAATGGGCACAACGACTGCCGTACCAGTATCAGTAATTGCCATCCTCCTTTCCTTTACCTTTTGTTCTTCCCGCTCTGTCGTGGGATCTGGCTGAGAGTCGGTTGGAACAGCAGAGCAGGAGCAGGCACAGCGCGCAGACCCTCACCATCCTGATCTTCTCGAGGCTCATTCAAAGGCTGCGATGTCAACGCAGGAAGCCCGGATTTGGCCTCACGCGCTGGCTCCTGGCATCGGCAACGCCGCCGGTCCTCAAATCTGGATCCTGCGGAGGCAAAACAACGTAGGACTGACGGGTTATTGTGCCTTTTCCCGAGGTTCTCTTCAAAATCCAAACTAAAGAGTGACTGTTTGGACTGGGAGCAGCTGCATTCTTAACCGGATGCCCTGCGAATTGCCCCGCTCGTCTGTTGCGTCCTACATTGTCCAGGGCTCTCCCCCTGTGTCATGAATAAGGAGCGGGGCTGTTACCGCCTGTTGTCTGTCAATGGACGGTGCTCAGGGCCAGCCCGCGATAATGGGCCCTGACTGGGGAAAAACACTTGAAACTTGCCAGGGAGACACGGAATATGAAGGTCAACACCGTCTCCCGCTTGGTTCCATGCCAATTGATCAATCTGTCCACTTTCTTGCGGACATTTCGGGTCAAACTGATGGGGGGGGGGCCCTGGAGGACTTTTTCTTTGATATTGAGCTGATGGAAAATAACTCATCCCAGCTACCAGTCTTGATGAAGCAATCACTTTCTGTCTATGTGACGTCTCGACACACACACAAAATCTCTTAAATGCAAATTCTCTCTCCAGTGATCTGCCTTTATTACCACAAAAGACAACAGCATTTAAATGCACGACAGAGATAAACCGGCGCTTTCTGGCTCTCTCAAGTCTGCACGAGAACGCTGTATTGTATTTTGTGATTTCCCACAATAACTAGCACAAAGCGGGCGTTATCGTTTATCTGGATTGCAATTTCAATTTAACAACTTAATGGTGTTAAAGTCAGTTATAGCAGGAAAACACTGCAGGAATAAGGGTGTATTTAAATTAATGTTTCGATGCAGTTTATCGAATAAAACATATTTGTCATGGAAATAGAAAACTTCCATTTCCAAAGTAGAAAGTTGCAACTCTGGCAACTTTCTACTTTTCTTATATATTTTTTTTTCCATATAGCTACATATGGATTGAGCATTTCACATTTACAATCTGGTTTGGGTGGTTTTATAGTATGAAAATGATGAAATCAGTGCTAAATCTCTGGGGTAAAACATCCCAAAACGAAAAATCAAACAAACTTTTTGAAAGGCTTTAGGAACCGAGCCGAGTTGCGAGCATCCTTCAATTGCACTTCAAGTTGCGAGGCGTGTAAACGTGCCAAAAGTCCAAAGTCCACGCGCTGCTGCACGCACACACGCACACACGGGCAGGCGCTCTTCAGCCGGGCTCAATGTCCAAAGCACTTCATCGCGCTGGCTGTCTCGCAAACAAGCGTTGCATTTGAAACGCAATGCACATTTCATTCAAATCGAAATAGAAATGAAGCGTGGAACTTTTTTTTTTTTTTTTTTAGGTGGGGGGGGGGGGGGGGGAATGAATGAAACAACACATTTGGACCTCACGCACCTCTTGTCTCCTCACAGTTGTTGTTGTTGTATTTTTTTTTTGTTATTTTTTTTTGTGGAGGTGCAAGCACTCCTTATCCCAGCGCTTGATATATCGAAATCCTCATTTGGATCACGTAGTCCACTTTGTGCCACTTTAAAAGAAATACAAAATCACGTTTCTTAAGTGGGCTCTTGCGTATCCGCAGGCTTCTAAATCCATCAGAACCACCATCCACAGACAGGCCCCCGGCCCACCGCCCCCCACCCCCCCTCCCTTCCTCGAGTGGCGACAGCTGCCCGGCCCCTGGTGCGAGGACAACCACTCAAAGTACATCCATGGAGGGGCACACAAGGGGAAGGTGGTCCTCTCCCCGACCACCGGCGCGACAGTTTATCCGCTTAAGGAGCGCTATAGCCCGCGTGAGTCCCGTCTCGGCTTCGGCGCCTTTTTTTTTTTGGACGGGTAGTCTGAGCCGGCGCGTCTTTTTACGCAGCGTCCTTGCTTCTCCTCCTCTCCCTCCAATTCTGTCAGGCTTTATCCGCGCGGAGGTCTCCCACTGACCCTCCTCCGAGACTCAGCAAAGTGAATGCGAGACGGCGAGATTTTGCGAGAGCGCCTGCGTGCGTCCGCGCTGCAGCTCGGCTCCAACTGCACTGCCGCCACTCCAGCACGCAGCCACAACAACAATAGTGTGAGTGGCTGGGGGAGGGTGTGAGTGCGTGTGTGTGTGTGTGTGTGCGTGTGTGTGAGAGAGAGAGCGAGAGAGGGGAGGGTGCACTTCAGTTACCCCCCCCCCCCCCCCAATAATCGCCCCCCCACCCCCGTCTCCCCTTATTTCAACCCTGGCAAATAAAGAAAAAAAAAGAAATCTCAAATGCAAAACATCTTGTAACTAGCTATGATCAACTTTTTGTTTTGATTTGTATTTTTGTTATATAGATGATTTTGACTGATTAAAATGTTTGCCACACCCGCCGTAAATCGGGTTATTAAAACGATTTATTTGGAATTTGGAATTTTTTTTGACAAGCGCCTTAATTGCCCTTAATGCAAACATGGCGCGGAGGAGGGGACGCTTTGTGGCCAAGACGCATCCAATTAAGTGGCTTGATTGAGTGAATGCTTTTAATTACATCAGCAAGGAGAAGGGAAGGAGGGGGAGAGAAGTAATCCCATTAGCCCCTCCTCTTTAGCTTTGCTGCTATGATTTTTTTATTTTTTTTAAATTTTATTAAAACATTTTTTTACAATGCCCTATAAAAACATCTCCTGATATGATGCAGTACAACTACAATAATAATATTGTTAAACTGATCCACAGGCTAATGGACACTTTATTAGGTACACTTGGTGATATGAAAGAGCTTACATGCATTATTATTATTTTTTATTTTTATTTTTTTTACATGCATTATTATCCTGACAGTTTATTTCTTCTTATTTAATTTAATTGGATGGCCAAAATATTAAGGACATCCATAATAAGTTACTAATTATGCAGTCAGGGTTGGTCCGACTTTATTCATGATTGATCGTTTTATATAATGGTCACACTGTAGATAGTAAAAAAAAACAAAAAAAAACATTACTATAATAAAAAAATCCATTTTTTGAGAATGAAGTCCTAATTTTAACAATACAACGGGAGAAAAATGTTTAATATTGTATGGAAAAGTGGTATTTTTTGTAAGAATGAGATACATAATTGAGAATATTAAGTCAATTTTCAAGCATGTTAAAATGTCTTTTCACCCATGACCCTTGTCAGGCTGCGCGGTACAGAAAATGGATGGATGGATACTTTATTTGAAAAACCTATGAAGAAAGATATCATTTGTTCTTGAAAAAAAACAAATAGTCTACACAATAGTAATTTCCATCAATTATCATCAAACATGTATTTAGAAACAAATCCCTCCATTCACTCTACATGTTCACGGCAACCGTTGTAACCAGCAATGCATCATGGGCGATGACGTCTTTATCGCATCCGATGTTCTTCCTCCAGGCAAGCTGATGCGTCCAATAAGGATTTTGTAGTACAGCTCAAAGGTTAGCGTATAAACAAGTGCTGTGTTGCGTTCAGGACAACACAGAAGAGTTTGACATGCACAAACATGACCCGCCCCCTCCAAGCCCGATCAGCGCCAGTGGCCATTAAGCGCAGCCCTTATCTGCTTTATGACTTCCTTTATTTGTGTACTTTGACTTTCGCCGTCGAGCACCGTCTGACCCCGAGTAGTACCAAAGGCCAAAGCCCGAAATTTATGTCAACACTCGCGCGGCTGAAGCTAAACGGCGCGCACGGTGTCCTTCCCCTTCGCCGAGTTATTTGGCGCCCCCCGTGCAAAGTGGGAGTGCCCCCCCCCCCACCACCACACACACTCGTCTTTAAGTGGCGTTCCTCAGAGCGTGGCAGTGACTCGGTTGGTTGGAGCGGGTATCATGTAACCGTGGTTTGAATCCGGGTCAGGACCTTTGTAGCTCATGGTTGCCCCCCCCTACCCCCTTTCATAATACATCCTGTTTGTCATCACAATAAAAGCGGACGCGCAACAATAATCTTTCAACATTACTGCACAATCTGGAGTTGACTTACTTGAGGGCTTTAACGACTGTGGCTAACCCATCAGCTCCAAACCATGTCTCCTCCGAGGAAAGCGTTTTACATATCATCTATGATTTCTCATAGGAAATAATATAAATATAAATCATCTGGGGCAGCGCGGTGAGCTAGCTCTCAAGAGGGAGCAATTGAACCCAAATGGCTGACTTCCTGTTCAGTTTGGGGCATGGGTCCTTGAGACTTTTTCATACATCCTGTTATGATGGACATGTCCTACCAATTTCGTGTCAATGGATCAAACAGGTGACTGGGGCTAATTTCCCCCCCCCCCCCAAACTTTTAGTACGGAGCAGCACGTCACATGACATCATTAACTCCAACATCAGTTGCATGCAAATGGCGTTGAAAAGCACTAAAGATATGCTTTTGAAAGAAGATGCTTTAAATGTGAAAGGGACCTGATGTTGCCATGATGTGCCCCCCCGCTGTGACACAGACTAATGAGCGAGGAGCCACACCTCGTGCATTCTTCCTGACCTTTAGCCCACCTCACTTTCCCTCCCCACATAACCTCGCCCAATCATCATCATCTACCACAGCTCACCCCCTTCCACCCTCCTGCTCAATGTGTTATCAGTTGTCAGTCACCAACCATTGCTGCCCCCCACCTCATTAGCATAAGTATGCAAGGGGTGGGGCCATCGTTGCTATCTGGACCCGGGGGCACCGGGAGTGGAACCGGCCGATATCAGTGATGTCATCAGATAAAAGCGACGGGACGCCGCAGGAATCTGATCCTATCACGGTTGATTTAGTTTTTGGGAGACGCGAAGATAACCCCAAAATGCTACTACTGTACTACTACGTCACCTCGTTGGTTTTTTTTCACCTAAAATTTCAAAAAAAATAAAAATACATCTGAATTGTTAAGCAATAGCATTTTTTTTTTCTTTTAGGGTCTTCAGTGAGGTTAAGATGAAAACTGTGACCGAGAACTATAAAAATGAAGAAACGTGGTCACACATCCTGGGTAAGCTTTGTGACACATTATAATTGTCTTTAGCACGTATATCGATTAAAAATGCACAATTCATATGACATTACAATATATAAACACATATTTATGATCGTGTATGTTATAATGAATGCAATGTAAATGTACAATGTAAAAAAAAAAATCGTCTTTTTTTTGCACTTAACTGTTTTAAAATGCTACGTAATCCATAGAGTATAAATTAAAGGAAAATGTTGGGCAGTAAAGCACAAAATATGTAGAATGCATTTATGTGGTTACCCCACATTGGAAAATATTGCTTAAATATATTTTTCTCCATATGATGATGAACAACTACTATTTTTAAATTCCTCAAGCATCTTTTGCCATCAAATTTCCACGACTATTTTCAAACCGTATTAGTCAGGGCCATATTTTTGTATTCCGTTTTTTTTTTTTTTACATTTTATTATTAAGAAATGTGGTCAGAACATGTTAACTTGTATGAACAACATGGTAGTAAAGCATTTTAAATGGGTTTCAACTTGCCTCCTCGAATTGTTCACTTTTTGTGCTTTCAAGGCCTGTTTTTTTATTTATTTATTTTTTCATTTTGAGGTCGCATGAATATCATATTTTAGATGTTCGATTCAAGCGTAAAAAGGCGGTGTCTTTTTGAGTTATGCGCTTAGTACCTGAAGGTTTTATGAAGAGAAAAAAAGTTCAAGGAATTCATTCAAAATCGCGCCAAGTGGAAGGTCTTCCCAAGTGGTACGCACGTTTTGTTCTCGTTGATGGAGTGCCACGCTGCTCGGCCCCATTGTTGTGTGTTTGTGTTAATCATTACCTGGCATGTTCGCAACACAAAGGGACGAGCCGGGAGTACGGAGCCTTTGTGGCGCGGAGCGGGGGTGCGTCACCGCTGCCAAAATAGAGAGCTGCAAGACGGATCACTCAGGTTGGGTCGTCGGGTTGGGGGGGGCTCCCCTCAGCAAAAGATACTGCCATTAAAACATGTCATCTGACGTAGTGGTGCTCCTGTCAATACAAACACACGCCGGCGAGCCAAAACAGTCGTTATTTTGCTTCCGAAAATCGAAACGAGTCCCACGCAAACATTTGTTTTTACGGAGCAGCGTGAAGGTGATTATGAGTAGGAATTATTTATGAGAAGAAAATGAGGATTTTTGCTTGGGAAAAATTCATGTTTTTCACTTCAGTGGTGACTCTTTGGTTTACAGGCAACTTGATGACGTAACAGAGGTGGGCCGTAATGCCACGAGCTCCATTTGCACTGTTGCGTTTACTCAAATCATTTTGGGGATCAATTGTACTTGTGTAGTTTTAATGCAACTTCCTTTTTTTTTTTACTAGAATATTTGTGTTGAGAAGAGTCACAAATTTGACTCCGTTTCATTGCGCTACAGTCCGCTCACTACTTGTATTTTGATCTCGAGGTATTTATTACCGCTTGCGTGATCTATTCTCGTTGGTAAGAGAGACTTGCGTCACATGACTGTGTTTCACCAATCCAACGTACCTACTCGTGGCGTTCGACTCGGACCGACCAATCAAACGGAGCCAGGCAGTCACATGACCACGCAGTCGGTGCACGACGAAATAAATATTGTGGCTGAATTTGCCTTAGTTTATTTATTTACTTAATTTTTAAAAGGAGCGGGGAAAGTGAGAACTCTAAGGGTGCATGACTAACTAGGCACCCCGTAAAATAGTGTTCTCAAAATTTTGCAATGATGTAGAGGGCCCCATAATGATTTTTTTGTTTGTTTTTCCCAAGGGGCCCCCAAATCTCTACCTGCGCCCCTGCTTGAAATGACAAAAATGGCTTTATTGTATAAATCTAAATTAGAGGGCACATATCTCACTTTTTTTTCTTATCCAGTGTGTGCCTAATATATTTGCATTGGAGTGGTGTGTACATACCACAAAGTTGTTCATGCAAAGTACTAAGATACTACTGTGATAACCTGATTTGTTTTGACAGTAACGTGTGTAAATCCTCACTTATTTGCCTTCAAACGTTTAGTCGGCGAGTGCTAATTAAAGATGTGGCTGGTTAATTATTGTTTTTGTTGTTGTTTTATTGTAGTGGTGTACATCTTGAGGCTGGCCACACGTCGCGCGCGCGCACACACACCCACACAGCTGTTTACATGATGACGGATATCACGGCGAACCACTGTTTGCCCTCGTCTCTTCTCCCTTTCTTCTCCTAATCACATCCAGCAGGGAAGGTCTGATCCTCCACCCCGCCCCGACCCCAACCGGACCCCGGACCCCCCCAATCACATACAGAAGGATGAACCCTGTTTGAACCCCGCAGCTTTAATTAATCACGCTGACTTTGTTAATTATTTGTTTGGGCCCACCTTTGAAGTATGTGGCATTTGTGGCATGATTGAACTCCGGTAACCTGGCGCTGAGCATTACACCCGACCTGGCTATTGCGCTTCATCCTTATCCGCTGGCCAAAGCGGGTACTAAATCTAGCACCAGTTCAGTTGGGGTCGCAGTCTGCTATTGCTGTGTATTAAAACTCCTCACCAGCACGTTCCAAGAAAGATCAGGGGCGTCAAACGCATTTTTGCGGTGGGCCACATCGTAGGTATGGTTTACCTCGGGGGGCCGTTAGGACTGAACTCGGGATGGGCGAGTATCGATACCAGGTGTCGGCATCGGGTCGATACCGGCCTCATTTCAAGGTAGAGGGTACTTGCGAAGGCTGCCGATACCAACCGCAGATACTTAAGACAAAAAAACAAACAAAAAAAACAATCTGACATAAAGTCCTACTTGGCACTACACTGTGACCTTTGACACATCGGTGAATTATTATATAAGTGCACGCCATTTTTTTGAGGGGATTGCGTTTGGGCCCTCTGAAATACTGCACGTTCCTTTTCCTGAAGATACACGCGTTTGGCGAAATGTGCACGTTTTCAGCCACCAAAAGCGATGCATTAGACCCATCGACATATTTTGTTGTTTCCAAAGTTCAAAGTCATTGACGCTGGGGTGCGTTGTTCCAGATAGTTGGCAGCGGCGGGGCGTGACCGGGCCAGATTAGTGCCCTCCAAACACAGCGCGACGCGCGCAGGATGTCCATACAGAGACATGTTTGGTTAACCTCAACGCTGAGCCATGAGTGAATGCAGACGCCCGGTCGTACTGTTCCAGAGGAAATCCTGTTAACGTGTTACACATGCGAAGCGTTATTCATGATTACACTTCAATAAACACGCAAGAGTGGACGGAAACGGTTCGATGGAAAGACTCTTCCTGATGACATCTCGCAAGTGATTCATCGTAGCTTCTTTTTTTCTTCTTTTTCTTCTGTCTCGGGACAATCCTACTGGGGCTAATTTTTCACATGTAGACAAATAATCGAATATATATTTTTGACCTTTATTAGTTACATTCATTTTTAGTTTGAAAATATCACAGTATATTTGAACAGGTCTTTTTCAAAACGCTCGTGCCTTGCGATTGGCTGGCGAGCAGTTCAGGGTGTACCCTGCCCCTCGCCCAGAGTCACCTGACAGGCACCCTTTTTGATTATTATTATTATGTATTTTCAGATTTTTGTAACTGCACCCATACATGTCCTTTTGGAGAACCCGAGGACCTTCACGCATGCCTTCAGCAGCAAAAATGGAGCGTGTCACAGTAGCTTTCCACTCATGGAAACTCCGTCTTCATTGGTCTCCTTAAAAAAGTCCGACCGTCGTCAAAAGACACGCGCTTGCTCATGCCAAGAGCGCTGCAGCCCTCGGACCACAGTCCTTGCTTTCCTTTGTTGGTTTGAGTGAAACTCCATCAGAATGAGCTTTGAATATAAGGATTTTTTTTTTTTTTAACCACACCATTAAATCCAAGATAACCTCAGTCCCGGAGGTCTTGGTCCAAGGTTTATTTCATACGCATATGGAGCGAAATGGATGCAACCTACACCCGAGACGACGGTAGACTCTGTACCTTGGGAGGGGCTTGAGACGGATCAGAAATGATGAGGTTGAAGCGCACGAGAGGTTAGAGGGGATGGCAGCAGCAGGAGCCTCAGGGGTTGATGGCCGGGTTAAGAGGCGGCTAAGCTCGGGGGATGAAGGGAGGCTTTAAGATGGAGAGGCAGCGGCGGAAGAATCAAATGGGGGGGGGGGGGGGAGCTGCAGAGCCCGCCTTGAAGCGTGGGCCCTCCCTCACGCTTCTTCTTCATCTTCTATTTTCTGTCTTTTTCGGCCAATGAGACCTCAGCCTGATATCCCTTCATCCATTATCCTGAGCTGGCGTCCATCCCAACTGACTTTAGTTGAAAGCCGGACTAGACTTTGGACTGGTTGCGAGTCAATAAGAGGGCACATGTTTTTTTGTTTTGTTTTTTAAATACAGACAAACCATTCATACAGTCACAAGTGGGAACTCAGCTAACTTTTGGAGAGAGAAGTGTGGCACACACTGGACTGGTTGCCAGTCAACTACAGTTCACATATAGACAAACAAGCTTTAACACTCACATTCAGACCTATGGACAATCTAGAATCCCCGTAGTATCTGGAGAAACTGCTCATCTTCTCCAGACACCAACAATGTGAAAGAAAGCCCTGCTCTGTTCACAGTTGAAAGGTTGAAAGCCGGGCTGCACTCTGGACTAGTAGCCAGTCAATCGCAGGGTACATAAAGAGAAAGACAACCATTCATACCATCACCACCACTAAGTGGGAACTCAACCCAAAGTGCTAACACTATCAGTGATAGAGCCTAATAACCATCCATTTTCTATACCGCTCGTGTCCTTTCCGGGGTCGCAGATGATCCTATCCCAGCTCATTTTGGGGGAAAGACACCCTGGACTGGTCACCAGCCAACTGCAGGGCAAATACAATATAGAAAAACTCACATTGACATCAAATGAACAGGTTTGAGTCTCCAGAGTACCTGGAGAAAACTACACAAGGACAGGGACACCCTGCAAACTTCGCATGGGAAGGCCCGATCCCAGATTTGAGGTTGAACCAGGAATCTCTTGACTGTGAGTTAGATGTGCTAACCACTAAATCAACCTGCTGCCCAGTTTCCCTGACCCGGTATCTACTCACTCGAAATCCCATTTTGCATGATTATTCTGCAGTAGGTATTGCTTCCAAACAACAAACTCTATCTCCGTTCCTACCTATTGCCTACCCCGAAACTCCCCTTATTCGACCCGCTCTGCCTACTGAGCCACAGCCGCCCAATTATTAATGGACTTTATTGGGTAGGTCTTCCATACACTGCTGATCGATTCCAAGCTTTCTCCTGGCTGGATCATTCCCAGTAATCCCTTGGATAAAGGTACCAGCCGCCCTCCTCATTTCAAACCTGCTCTGCTTATTAGATCAGGGACCCTGTCAAGAAGAAGCAGGGATCTGGGGGCCTCATTGTTTGGCCCCTGATTAAGAGCTTCTCACAGTGGAGGATCAGGCTGAAGGAGAGGGAGTCGAGGGGATCTCTCTTTGTCTTGGTCCTTACGGGCCACATTGTTGCGAGGCTTCTTCTAAAGGTAGGCCGGATTTAGCGGGGGGACAATGAGATGTTAGACGATGAGGGGTTTAAACCTTAAGCTCGTATTTTCGGGGCCAGCGGTCGAGCGTTTGTCCGCTTGCGGGTGATGTCCCAATCCGTCTCTACATGTGAAGTGAGCAGCTTTGGAGGACAATGGGGGTCTAAATGTAGCACTGGGTTAATTATGTACTAGATATGGCAACAGAAGTGTAAAAATCCACACCATTTGGTGAATTGTTTCTTTTTCTTCGACCCATGTGTAAAAAAATAAAATAATAAATAGATAAATGTTATTAAACAATAGGCACCAAGAGACTTTTGGGTGGCAGAAAAGTATGTGACTACTGGTGACCTGATCTGAAAGGATAATAAAAACACCAGCAGATATACCCCAAAAGGTTTAGTGCTTTTTCTTTCAGAAAATACAAATTCATCTACCGGAACCTGTGGGTAAGAAAGATAAATCACAGAGATTTCATAATAGAGATTTCTGTCTTTACCTCACGTAACATCTTTTTTAACGGATACTTCACCCATTCAAAGTACGGTGGTAGAGAAGAAGGCTAAAATCATCATTCAAGCCATTTTTCCTGCTTTGTCAATTGTTCTGCCTTAGTCAAATGACATGCAAATGACAATTTGTTTGTTTACATCGGAGATCGTGCCGTCTCTTGCCGCCCGGAAGTACAGTACATGTGACGTCATTTAAAAAAAAACATGAGGCCAATGAGGTTCCTTCACATCACTCGGTCCTGGGCCATCGCCCTCGTTTAGTTCCAGGAATGACCGAGCTGCCGAACGTCACGTTGGGTTGACCTCCTTGAAGTTGAGGATGTGCTAACCGCCGTTACACAGTGCTGCGCCAAATTTCACACCCTTTAATCTTAACTATCCATCTTCTCCAGACATTTTGGGGCCCTGTTCTGTTCCTAGTTCAAAGCCGGATTACACTCGTAAGTACCAAATCAAGTTTCGTTGATTTGCTGCTTCTTCTTACATACGTCACCTATGAGTTTCCGCCACATCATTCAGTCTTGAGTCATCGCATTCGTCTGGTTCCAGAAAAGTTGCTGGATGTCTTGTTGGGTTGATCTCGTCCAAGTTGTCTTTGGTTTTACTCAGCTTCTCCTTCCCCTTGGATTCTACTTCAGTGCCAGGTGTGCTATGTTTGTTGTTGGTTTCCCAAGAGTGTGTCCTATCCATCCCCACGTTTGTCTCTTGATTTGACTTTTCCACAGACTCTTGTTGGTTTTCCGTCCCAAGTTCTGTCTCGGTCATTTTGACAAACCTTGGGACGTGTAGGATTTGTCATAGGCACCTGTTGAGGAGTGTTTGAATTTTTCCGCTGGATGTTTTAGTGATGCGCCATGTTTCACAAGCATACAAAAACACTGGAATGTCAGCAATATGTCGGGTGTGATGGTAAAGGGAGACGTCAGTGGAGGGCACAGGCAATACAGCATTCCAAAGGGATTGAGAGGCTGCATGGGAAAACCAAACCGAGGTGTTAATCTCAAGCGAGTGACTCGCCCCTCACCCTCCTCTTCATGTCCCATCATCCTCCAAAGGGATCCTCTTAATCCCACACTCTCCCCACATGGACCAGGTCTTTCTTCAGCGTCAGTACTCGCACAAAGGCCCGATCAAAGCCGGTCAACTCGGAATGCGAGAGGACATGTTTTTTTTTTTTTCTTTCCGTAGATGGGAGTGATGCACATTGGCCGGACATCAAATAATATGTGCAGGAATGTTATTGTGCTGCCGCAGGATAGTAAAAACAGGCTTTGGTGTTAATGCCTGAATGTTTTTAGAGGATGTCTTTCAGTGTCTTTGCCAGATGATAAACCATCGGCTGGTTCGCTGTGTTACATTTATGGGCATGGTTCACACAGTTTAGAATTTTTATATGGAATATGTTGCAATATATTTTGTGGTTTTATAGCTTTTGTAAGAATTTGAGAGCTCAACATAGGCCAAAAATGGGATCACCTTTCCACAATTCTGACCATTTTATGGCATTTTGGGTCAAAGAGTCAACGAAACCTTTGCCAAGATCTCCAATTGGTAAAGCAACACACGAATTGTGATTTAATCCACTATTGGTCCATTTTCCGTTGAAATGGACAAACATGTTTTTCAGTGGACAGCGACGATGGGGGGGGGAAAGCCAGATGTTTCCTCCTCAACTGAATTTAGTTGTTTTTTGTTTGTTTTTTTGTCTTGCCTTTGATTCTAACATGGGCCAAAAATGGTATCTGCTTCCTCAATTTTGATCAATTTATGACATCATTGTCAAAGAGTTGATAAAACTACAATTTACCAACATCTCCAATAGAAGACTATGAAAGACTTTTTTAATAAATTAGACTTTATTTTCCAAAATTAGCCTCTTAATTGCTTCATTTATATTAATAATATAAATACAAATTTGCTCTAACCTAGAACCATAAATAAGATTTTTAATGAATGAAAATAATTCATTAAACATTTTGATTAATGAAAAAAATAGAGATGTTTGCTTTTAGGTTTGAAGTCACTTGCCATACTTTTAATGTAAAATAATGTAGGCCAAGCACGAACGGGATGACAATAGGGAACCATCAAATCCGATTTCTGGATAAACTGAAGGATTTATTTTTTGGCTCACTGGAATAAAATTGGTGGTAGCCATTGTGGTGGCCTTTCTTGAGCTAGAATTTGTCATCCTGCTCTTGTACTGATCTCGTTGTATTGTGCGGGTGTACCTAATGTTGTGTCTCCCATTCCTATGTTTTGTCCTCCCTCCGCGTTATTCCCATCCAGAAATATCTCAGTTCCACATTTGACAGGTCCAGCTTGATTCATTTCATTGGTTGCGTGTCTAAAGCAATTGTCAAAGGTCTCCCGGGCGGGATAGCCGGCTGTGCTCTCCTCCCGAGAGGCGTCTGCTGTCAAGACTGCCTGGATGATTTTTCCGCTCAGTGTCCGGGGTGTCCGCATCTGTGCCTGATTTGCATAACAATAAAAAAAAAAAAAAAAGTCCTGCCAGCCCCGACTTAATTAGAAGGCATCTTCAGCTGCGGAAAAAAGACGCTATACAAGTTACGCTAACAAGTGTTTTCCTTCACATCCATTTTGGCGCTAACCGGAGAGAAGTGAGAGTTTCTGAGGCACGTCGTGAACAATCTATTCATGGAAAATAGCTAAATGGAAGTAAAAGTCCATATTTTCATTCAAATTCCCAGATTTTCTTAAGGTCCATGTAAAGTGGGGGGAAAAAAATTAAGGCACTCAAATTCATAAATAGTGGGGGCGGAGGGACTCATGTCCGAGCGGAAGTGCGTCACTCGAAACCGTTTTAGCCAAGGCCCAAAAAAAATCTGAAAAACTGAAATGGTTCAAAACAGTTTAACGCTGTAACTCCACAATTCTGTACTAGTTCTCTTTTTTTTTTCACCTTTTCAGAAACAAATCTTTGGATTCACTTTACAGGGTCTTTAACTAGCATACAGTACAGCAAAGAAGGTCACATTCAAGTACAATACACAACATTTAACTGATGCCCCCCAAATACCCCCCCCCCCCCACCACCACCACCTCACCCCCACCTTCGACTGCTTGTAAACAGTCCATTAATCCAAATCTCTCATCTTATTGGCGTCCCTTGGCTAAATGGGCGCAGACCTCTCCTCCCTATTTGGGCTGTAAAACAACAAAAGAAAAAGGTTGGCGTACGTGGTGTGATTGGCACCGGCGTCCTGTGTGGCCTTGACGGAGGAGGCTGAGCTGGGTGGGGTGCGGAGGGCGGGCTGCGTTTATGAGGCCCTATAATCGCCAGGCGTTAAACTCAACAATTAGGAGCCGCTATTCGCTCACAGTTTTTATGGCGGGAGGCTCGCATGCTAACAGGGAGGATGCGTCAAGAAGAAGAGACGCAGAACGCTAAGAGCGTCGGCGGGAAGTCCAAAACAGCGGGAAGTTGGCTGGTTTTGACATTAGAGCATTTAGAGGTGAAGGAATTGATGTACTCTCATTGGCTGCTTGATTAGGTGCAACAAAAGCGCAATACTGGGAAGATAAATTACACCACAAAAGACTCGTGGCATTTTCTTGAAAAAAATGTTTTGACTTTATCCTCGTAAGGCTACTTAAGTTTGTTTTTGGAAAAAAGGTATTTGTGACGTAAAATAAATCTTCTCCCAATGATTTAGTTCATTTTTTGTTATTATGACTCTTCTCCAAATATATTGCAACTTTATTTTTTTTTAAAAACAGCAGATTATTCAAATTAAAAATTACTACTCTATTTTTGCAAAAGTCATGGATATTCTCATTAAAAAAAACTAAAATCCCAAAGTAAAAATCTGAGTCCTTTTTACGAAAAAGAAAAACACTGACGCTGTTCTAATAAAATTACATATTTTTCTAAAATAATGAAATAAAATTTGCAAAAAAGAAATGTTTAATTCATGGGAAATACAACCTAATTTCTGTAAAAACAAATGCCTACTTTTTCCTGCCCAGTAAAACAACTTATTCTCTTAAGATTACATATTTTTTCTAAAAATCTCAAATAACCTAACAACAATAATAACAATAACACCACGTAAAAATATGACTTTTCATGACAAAAAAAAAAGACATTATTCTTGTAAAATTGCGTATTTAAAAAAAAAACATTAAGTTTAGAAAAGAAAAAACAATTCGCAAAAATTTGCAACTTTATTCTTGTAAACGTAATTGATTATGGGAGCGTGTCTTCACTTGGCCTCCCCTTACCTCCCCCACGGCAGACCCGTTCTCACCCGATCCGCCCGCCTCGGGCGACGCGGGCGACGCACCTGTCACCCTGCTGGGGTTGGGGGTTGAAAAAAATGGTCAGATCTTCCCGGAGGCCCTCGGGTCACCGGGGGTCCGAGGTCAGCCCGCTCGTGTTTGCGCATGCGGACGCGTGCGCGCTGTCCAACCGCGCGGTGCTGCTTGCTGTCATCGGTGTGTAAAGACCTGCAGCTGGAAGTGTGGATTATTGGTCCCGTGAGACTGACACACGCACACACAAGAAATAAAGTTCCCTAAATAGGCAACGCCATGTGACAGCGTGGTCAGGTGACATGTCTTCATGATTCCAAAGTCTGCAAGAACTATCAAGTAGAGACAAAAAAAAATAAGTATAATAATAACTGTGAAACTTTGCCAACCCTGTGTGTGCCTTTCCCAGGATGTTAAAGACACTCTTTACATCCCCCCCCCCCCCCTTTACGATCAAAGACAGCAGAGACCCCATTGTCAGATGTCTCTAAAAGATCATCCTGAGCCATTATGTCATTATTATTGTTATCATTATGTGTGTTAAAAGTGTTTTTTTCCGACTCAATCTAGTCTGAAAACTGTCAGTTGCTGACAAATTCTCAATGTTAAACCTGTTTGAGGCTGGTTTGGTGCACACATAACGATAAGATGGATGACTGAGCATGTGTCTAAAAGATTCACCTAACCGATTATCCTGTGGTGTGGGGTGTGTTAAGAGTCATTTTTCGGGTCGTTGTCGAGGCTGACAATCCGAAATCCTTTTCAATATTCACACTTCGATATTACTTGAGTGGCAGTCGGGCCAAATCTTTCGGGCGTTTTCGCACCTCTGCCCGAAGCTCTTAGCCTGAGCTCTGAACCGCGTCGTTGACTTTGTTCGTTTGTGGTGCGTGCCACGCGTCTTTCCTGTGTTGCTTTATGGACGTGGGCGCGATGTACAGTAAGTGATTCCAGGCGCGCGCGTGACGCAGATCCCTCCCGCTCGCTGTGTGATTAAAGCGCTATCTGCACACAAGCTTACCATTACCACTGAGAACGCGATACGGTCGGAAGGGCAAGGTTTTAAGTCGCATTTGAAACTGTCAAGCTCGTGTAAAAATAGCAAAGGTGAGCCGGGGCCTGTCCCAACTGACTTCACACCTTAGACTGGTCGTCAGTTCATCGCAGGGAACATATACATGGACACATACAGGCAAGCGTTGACATTCATGAGCAATTTCGTCTTCAATGTTTACTTTCTTTGAACGCATTCACTAACCTCCGAGTGGAATAGTTCCTACTTTCCCACTTTTCTCGAACCCACCGTTAAGATTCTAATGCTATAGAAAACGCTTAATGACATCCAGGCGTTGCGTTCGTGCGAGTCCGAAGGTTGAATGTTCAACACTATGTGATGGAGCGTGGCGAGGGAAGGGGAAGAGAAAAAAAAAAAAAAGTATTACCTGTACATAATGACTTGCTTTTTGCACATATGACTATTTTCATGCCTTTACAAGCCAGGCTCTGCTCTTTTTCCTCCCCCTCACGAGAAGTGCGCTCATTATGTTCATTAATTAGCTGTGAAATGGCTCTCAACTGAAAGGCGGCCCATCGGGATTGGCCCTCAGCCATCAGCAGTCAAAACTACACGTCCCAACGTCTGATTCCGACGTCTGAATACCGTTTTTATGATAATTTTGTGGAGTTTTGTGTGTTAAACCAACCCAATTTCCTTTTTGTAATAGCCAAGCGTACCTGTAAGACTGAGAATGTCTCAGGGTTTTGTGTCTGAAGGTGGAGACGGGCTTCTTCGGCAGCTGCTGAATGCGTTTTTCTTCTTCTCTCCAGGGGCGGATCTAGTTGGATCCAGGGCACGTGGCCACCCTAAAATCCTAAACAATTTACTTCTAACAGGAAGCTGAGAGACGAGTCTGTTTACAGTTTGAGAACGAGCGTATATACCCTGTTTGTCCCCCGGAAAATATACATACTGTTCAAGTCTTATAACAAAAAAATAATACAGCAAGATTGTCGGAATCAGATATAACGCGCTCCTATTTCTGGCAGTAGATCAAGTTCCACTTGCAACAAGAGGCGTGTGGGCCTCCAATGCGTCACGGCTTTAGTGGTAGTGCCTTATGTAAACGTCGCAGCGAGAACGCCTCCGCCTTCCCCTCCAGTTTATCTTTCCCACGCATCTGTGGCTACGCCGGGCGCAGAGCTAACGGAGCATGAAGCCTCGCGCAGGTGTACAAAGCCGCTTGTTCGTCTTCACTGATGCTATAGAATGCATTATAGAATTTATGGTGGAAGGCAAATCCATTTTTCCCCTAGGAAATGTTAGGAATGGAAAATATGTGTCGCTGGCCATCATAAAAAAGTTTTATTTCAATTGCACAGGCAGTTAAAGTTTGAGGAGCAGTGTCATACAAGTATAAATATACAACTTTGTAATCGTAAAAGATAAAAACAATACGCAAAACAAAAGTACTTTGTTACTTCCCGATTGAAGCGCATGTTGTGCGTCTGTTGTTCTGTAATCAGAGACCCCCACAGACACACACACACACACACACTGGCCGTCCTTATCAAAGCGGACTTGCGTTTCCGCAATACGGACCCTCGCTATTAGCCGGTGGTGGGGAAGGTGGTTGAGATGGATCCATCAAGTTGAAGCAACAACTGCCCCAGTTTGAGAACCAATAGAAGATTGCGTTGCTGTACCTAATGAAGTGGCCCAGCGAGCGTACGTAGTTAACAATTTGAAGCTATTGTGAGTTTTTTTTTTTTTTTTTTTGTGACGAGATAGCTTTTTTCTTGAGACAGATAAAGCGGGAGGGGGTCTACGACACACACAAACACACACACACACACACGCACACACATGCTGATAATATACAGTTCTTTGATGTAACTCCTGCAGGGAAGAAGATGGAAGCGTGGGATTGGGTGGGAGGGTAAACTATAGTGAGATTACAAGAATAGCTTCAGGGACTGATGTTTTTGTTTAGTGTTGCGCACACACACGCACACACGTGCTAACCTTATCAGTCCGTTGGTCTTCTCTCACTTCTCTCTCGCTACATCCCATCACAACAGCGCCATCAAAGCCAACTGCAGAGCAGAGATTTATTAAAGACTTGAAATTGTCCATTGTTTTTTGTTTTTTTGGGTGGGCCCAGTGATTGGCTGCCGATCAATCCAAGGTGTAACCATTTTGGGATAGGTCTGTCCTACCAGCCTTGGTTGCTTTTCCTTCCTTCTTACCTTCCTACCTTCCATCCTTTCTTTCATACCATCCTTATTTACTTCCTTCCTTCCATCCTTCTGTCTTCTCTTCCTTCCATATCATACGTGTGTCCTAACCTTCTATCCATCCTCTCTCCATTCCTTCCTTTCACACCATCCATGGTTCCTTCCTTCCTTCCTTCCTTCCTAATGTCTATACAAAATGGATGAATGGATTTTAACTAGAATTTGTGTGTGTGTGCGCGCGCATGTGTATATACTTCCTGCAGGATGGTATGCCGTGACCCCACCCCCTGGGATGAACCTGGAGTGTGGAAGCTCGTCAGTGCATCCTGATGCTATAAAGAATGTGCGTGTATGTGTGTGTGTGTGAGAGAGTATGCGTGCATGTGTGTGTGTGTGTGTGTGTGTGTGTGTGTTGATAAGTGGACAGCCACTATTTAGAAGTGTGGACAAGCGTCTCTGCCTGCTCAAGTGGAAGGAAGTGCCTCATCAGCTCAAACGTGCGTGCGCGTGTGTGGCTCCACAATGCACATAACACTTCATTCATGTCCAGAATCCCACCATTCCACCATTCCACTGCTGTCCATTCATTCATCTGCCCGGGCTGTCGGCGTTCCGACCCCCTCCCAGCAGGAAAAATAAACTTGACCCCCCCCCCCCCCCCCCCGCATCCTGGCGAGACGTGACCTCCGACCCCGCCGACGAGGCCCAAACGCTCTACGGCTCCTCATTCCATCCGTCACGCTTTCTCCTAGAGGAATTCCTCAAATGTTCATAGAGACAAGCGCGCACATGCTGTATGTTCAGGTCAGTGCCCTCCCCCCCCTCCCCCCAGCCGCTTCTTTGTCATCACAGGTAAATAATGCACCATTTTACAACTATTTACACTCGCTGGTCAATTCAAGCGGATATATTATGCAACATTGACTTTTTAGTCAATCAACCGATTTTTGTTGTTTTCTTTGACTTGCCAGCAAAAAAATTGAGATATGAACGCAGTATGGTGGCAGTTTACTCAACTCACCTCTTTTCACAACAAGCAGCAGTTTGGCAGGTAGTGATCGCTTCTCCAAAAAGAGGCTGAAAACAAAGCAAATGACACATTGTGTCATTAGAACGACCACATAGCTTCGCTTCGATGAACTCCGTTTACCTTTGTGCTAACAAACGAGGCAAAACGGCATAGACGGGCTAACCAATAGCAATAGAATTTGTAACCCTTCAAGCACGATGAACACAAACGGTGCAGCAACACATATGGACGGACAAAATAACAATACTCACAGGCATATTTTCTTTATCCTTTGCGAAAGACTGTGTTGTGTTTAAGGCGGATGGGAGGGGTAAAACAATATGAAAAATAAATAAATTCTATATGGTCTCTATATTACGGATTCCACTAGCAGGCTGCTAAACAGAGGTTGGCTTGTCTATCGTACTTTGTACAAAGTGCTGATTTATTTCCCCGCCGTCCAGCCCAACACTCCAGCTCAGATCTTCGCGTGGTGCCGCCGCATCGTCTTGCATTGGGTCCGCGCCGACCACAAAACACACACTCTTCTACAGCTGCCCTTTAATCCGCGACCCAACGCGCGCGCACAAATACGCCCTCTGAGGCTACTTGGGATGAAAATAGGCTGAAAACAAGGGAGCAGCTCTGAAGAGAGCAATTTTTCTTTCATCACTTGTTTACGATGGAGATGGATAGAAGTGCCACCTGTAATTACGGCACAATTATTTGCCCTTATCGACCCCCCGAACGGGAGCCCTGTGTCCAAGACCTTCCCCAATTTGAGACAAATCCGTCTGTCATCTGGTAGCTTTTGGCGGCTAACATTAGCTTTTGCCAAGTGCTCAATGGGTACAACAACCCCTTTTTTCATCGTTCGCTCTTTAATAGCCATCGACTAACTCGTGGATGATGAAATAAGTCTAAAATGATAATGTGGTGACAATGAGGATGTAGTTATTGACTTTCTGCTTCTACTTCATGTAGAAGTCAAAGTAGCTGAGGGGGGGAGAAGATTTAGACGGCAGAAAATCAATGTTGAAATAAAAGCAGCCTCAATGCGAAGAGATATTTGGACTTGGAAATATTGGTGACGGAGAGCTGGGCGAGAGCAAACACAAGGATGTCTGGCTATAATTTACAGCCCTAATAAATCCCAACCCTCTTTACCCTTTGACCCCACCGAAGCAGCCAGGCAGCTTCCTATAATCTTAATCACTCCTGCCGGACCCCCCCCCCGACCGCCCCCTCTGCGTATCCTCATGGAGGCTCAGGAGAGAAAGGAACAAGATAGAGCGCGCGCACACAGGGCCGTATTATTCTGCTGTTAAAGCCAATGGCGTCCTTGTTATCACCTGACTGGTCCCCCGGGCAGATGGCCAATGAAGACGCCGGTCGGTCGGACGTTCAGTCAGTCAGACAGATGGACAGATACGCATTTTATTGCCGTCTTGGCCGCTGTGGCTCTCATTTCCCACATGAGCGGGCATTACCATAAATAAGTACAGCGGCACCTCGGTGTCCATGATGAATCCCTTCACGTAAATCTGGTTAAGAACGATTCGTACGAAATCCAAAGCAATATTTCCCATTGGAAATAATGTAAATTTCAATAATCCATTCCAGACATCCCAAAATATTGAGAAAAAAAGAAGAACAACTAGCTTTACATGTAGAAAATGGTGTAAAAATATATAAAGAACTAATGAAGTGGATAAATGAACATTGAACAGACGTTTACCTTTACTGAAGACTCAGGATGGCGTATACAGCGAGGGAGCCATTTTGCCAGTTGTTTCTTGAATTATATCGTCTTCCTCTCTTTCTTCATCAAATGGTTGGCAATCGGAACTTTCTGTCGTGTGTTCCGCAATGCAACTCGAGGCAATAATTTCTTTGAGTTGCCAGTATACTCGGCAACACTCGGGCATGTTGGGGGTAACATTGGCGAAAACTGGGATTCTACTGTATACTGTAAAAACCCATTAAAAACTATCGCTATAAACCGCAGATATTTGATTTTAAAATGCACGTGTCTCCTTCGCCCACCCAACAAAATCTGTGAAAAGGTCTGGTTTCGTTTTGCAATGTATTATGATTTTTTTTTTACTGCACTATTCCTGTTCAGTGGAGAATGTTTAAAACCCTTCCCGGAGAACCAAGCGGGTGTAGTCCCGGCCGACTAAATTGGTCGCCTGGCTGACTGACTTATTGACTGAGTTGTTTCCTGTTGGGTCGTGTGTTGGTGTCAGAGCAGATTTATGTCGCCTGGCCCGGGTGATAACTCATGTCAGACACAGGGGGGGCCATGGGGCCTGGAGTGGACGGGGGGCCACTCATAAAACCTCTCAGTCTGCACTCCACTTTTGCTTTGTTTACATTTTTCCCCGTCTATTTGCGACCTGTGGCTGTCCAAACACGAGGCATTTATATGTAAACTTGTTGGATGTGGTATATGCTATAAGTAAAAGTGCATTGGCGACTGTGGCTCCCCTTGCCCATGTGAGGGCATTGCAGTACCTGAATTGCTCCATTTTTTTGTTTTGTTTTTATTTCACTTGACTCCAGCGGCGGCATATACAAAGCTCACAGTCTTTATGTTGCATGAATTATAAGTTGTTGCATGAATTGTTACAACGTGTAGTGTCTATGAAAGAACATATTTTCACTTTTTATGTTACGCGAGCCACTCGCCGTTACTTTGTGCTAATACGCCAAATGTCGATTATAAATTAGCCATTAGCCTTTGAATTACAGTATAGTGATTTTAATTTAAAATGTCTACAAACAGCAAGTGTGAATAGATTGCCACCTTATAGGATATTTTTGTGTGCTATTTCTGTTAGTTTTGTTGTGTTAGTCATTGATTTGATTTGATTCTATTATCCATATATTTAAACAACTAAATTCGTCTGATTGGTTGAGACCGCTGTATTGGTGGAACTGCAAAGAGCTTTAACTTTGTTTTAATGATTCTACTTGGTGAATGTGTGCAGTATGATGCACAGCAGGTGTTGTGATGTGTTCAGTGTTCACTGTCTACTTCGCTCTACGCGCCGCATTCAAGGTCAAAAAGGACAATGGGACGTCTGTTTTTAAGAGCGTGGCGTCTAAGAGACAGTAGCACAGGAATCCGCGGCTGTAAACACAACACACAAAGCCGAGCGCTCTTAAAAAGGACTTTTGGAGGGGAAAAAAGGAGAAATATGGCGCTCACACCCACAATTACAACTTCACTCAACGCAGACCATTAACAACCCCCCCCCCAAAAAAAATCCTCATCTTTGTTTTATTGTTTCTGTCCTATTCAGAGTGCTGTTTTATGTCAAGCTCATGTTCAATAGTTTTGTCTCTTATTCTCTTTAATATGTCTGTTTAGCTCCTCCTGTCAGCCAATCAGCTCTCAGCATGCCCTTGACTAAATTATTTTGCTTGGTAGTGAGCAGATGAAGTCATTAATCCACATGAAAAACAGAGCATTTAAGCATTTAAGACAATTAGAGGCAAGAAGAAAGGCATTTTCAGAAAAAGGGGCAATAACAATCATTGCATATTGAGGAAAAATCGTAATCAAGTACCTGACAATCAGGTCCCAATAGATGAAATCAAATTTTTTTTCCCATTGCTCCAGAATCCATATGCCGAAACAGCAGGAGGTGTGGTGGTGTCAGATTTTAGCCAATCGGTAGCTTAAGGAAAGTAATTTCTGTAGAAGGTGCGACAATGGCATATCAAGGAAAAACAATAATCATGTAAGTGTGAATCTGAACTTAATAGCCTTTAGCATCAAACCATGGGGTCACATTTTAACCAATCAGAAACCTGAAGAAAGCAATTTCCTGAAAAGGTGCAGTAAAAAGATTGGTATATCGAGGAAAAACAGAAGTCAAGGACCTGTCAATCTGGACTCAGTAGACTGTAACCTCTAACCATGCAGTCACATGTTAGCCAATCAGAAGCCTGGTGAAAGTGATTTCTGGAAAAGAACCAACAATGGCATATCGAGGAACAACAATAATCACAATACCTGTCCATCCGGACTCAATGAAGTAGCATCTCTAACTGTGGGGTTCCGTTCTAGCCAATCAGAACGCTGAAGAAAGCAATTTCCAGAAAAGGTCCAATAACAAAAATGGTATCCATTCATTTTCTAAATTGTGAGGCGGACGTGCAAGCAGTCAGCCATCGTACCGCCACAGTGGTATATCGAGGAAAACATTTGTAATCATCATGGCCCTGTCAATCTGGACTCAATAAAATCAAATTAAAACAAAAAAAATCTGGACTCATTAGACCATAACTTCTAACCGTGCTCTCTCATTTTAGCCAATCAGAAGCCTGGAGAGGGTCATTTCCATAAAAACAATGGCATATCCAGGAAAATCAGTAAATACCCACTTGTCGATCTGGACTCTTTCTATTTTTCTATCTGTGTATCGTGACAGTTTTTTTTAATGTAACCTACTTGCCAAAATAAGCCAGTTTTATCCATTTGAAGTTCAAACCCGTCTTGTTTCCAGATGAATCCCTATGATCGCCGCGCAAATTATCAAATGGAAGGCTAATACCAAGCATATCAAATTCAAATCCAGGTGTTGACGTTTATCGAGCGTTTACTTTAAAAGGAATCGTTACTAGGCCCATGTGAACAATTGAGGCACGCTCGCAAAAGGGTCCGGCCTGTAATTGCGCGTGCAGTTCACGACTGATTGGCTGTCGTTAAGCGGAGCGCGTATGCGTCAAACGGGCGTATCGCGGCTGAACTACTGCGTCCGAACATCTGCGGCCAGATGTGTTCCCTCGCGTTCTCGTCGAGCCAAAACAAACAAAGTGGAACAGTGGCCATTCTTGCATGTAAACACGCCATCTGCGCTTTGTTTACACGCCCTCAATCAGTCGAGATAAGGTTTTCCCGGGGTGCCCCGCCCACACACACACACACACACACACACATAGAAACAAAACCCGATTGATTAGAACACTGGTGCTATACTGCTAGAAGCTAATGCTAAATGCTAATCAGGCTCCGTAATACAGTACTGGACTTGAATAGTAACAACGTGATTGCGTTGTTGAGGGATCTTAAATAAAGAAAAAGTTCAAATTAAAGAAAGATCATGAAATGGTGATAGGAACAATATTGGAAATAAAAACATGAATAAACATTTTTTTGCGTCAATAAATGTGTCAATAAATGTTCATCACAGTATACATTGATTTTACTAATAATAATGTTTACTTTTCAATTTTGTGTTACTTTCTGATGTATTTGCAATCTGACATCATAATGAAAGTTGTTGTTAATATTGTGGCTGCCTTACAAGGCTTCCATCACATGGGCAACCACAATATTCAAGGAATACCTTCGCCCTCACATTAATATATTTTTTCAATGCATATTTGGACGTGATTAGATTGTGTGTGCGGCTCTACCTAATGTTTGCATTTACGCGACCTCAGACCTCAGGCTCCCGTCTGTCTCGCGGCACCGTGGGGATGAGACAGCGTGGCGAGGGCCCCGGTGACCGCGAGGCTTAACGCTGCGAGCGACGTCTCGCCGCACAGCTACGGGTCAGCCCACAGACAGACAGAAAGACACGCACACAATAGTATCAGGGGTTCCCGCATTATGTGGCGTTATATTGTCTAAATAGGATGGTAATTTGGACTTCTACATCATCTCTAAACGTGGCTACGCTCCAAATAGGCGCTTTTATTTGTTTAAAATGTAAAACCGGGTCTATTTATTTGTGAGTCAAATATGGTGGGCGGGAGCAGGTGAAAAGCAGAGAGGGACGATTTGCATGTGGTGGAGAACCAACAGATGACCACAACATACAGCCACTGATAGAAAGCAAGGCCTCACCTTGGTAGCATCACTTTAGCATTTGGAGCTAACAACAGCACAGGGGTGACTTTACCCATAAATTTAATTTATTCCGCGACCAAATGAATGGAAATGCCGTTAATCATGACACCCCTCCAAAAAGCACCAACAATTTTTTTGTAATGTTTTTTTATTAAGAAAACAAAGCACTTCAATCCCCATTGACTTTGTGCTGCTCCTTGTTGTGTATGCACCTTGGCCACCAGGGGGAGTATGATTTTTAGAGAATAAACAAATGAAGAAGACGGTCTCTTCTAAGCTCAGTAAGATGCAGTAAAATTAGTTGAGAATAAAGAATATATGCCTGTTAGTATTGTTACATTTTCTGTCTACGTGTACCATTTGTTTTTACTACCATTTTGTTTTTAAAATAGCCATTGATTAAATGCTTGTAATTGCCGTAAAATCAATGCTAGTTTTGTTAGCGTTCGTAATCATAAGCTGAATTCTGATGGTCTCAAATGAGTTTATACATTTCATAGAGAGAGCAAAAATATATCTTTAAAAAATTCATAAAATGTATCATTGAACTCGACAGAAGGTCACCAGATAAATATTGGATTCTTTTCTGCGCTGTGACTGGCCAATCTGCGATTTGCCGGCCGTGGCTTAGCGAAAGGCTAATTTCGACTCATTGGTAGAATGAGTCCAAGTTAGTCTTGAGAATTTTGCTTAAATGTGAGAAAATGGGAAAACTGCAACACAACCAGCATGTTGTGAGGACTTTCTTTGTTCCTGTCAGTTGGAAAATGGCGAGTGCGTATTTTTAGGCGGGTTCTTGTTTGTTTGCACAGGAGGCAGTCAAGTGGCCAAGCTGCAGCCCGGGCGTTTGGCCGAGGAATGTAACTGAAGCTCTTGTCAATATAATGAAAACTGTGAGACTATGACACTGATTAACGGCGGAGTGGCTAGACCTCACCAGACCTCACTACCACACCAAATAGTAATAAGTCCTCTAAGGTCACATGGCTTAAAAAACAGAAGTCATATTTTGACTCCTGTGGTATTTAAAGCAGGTGGCCGTGGGTTTGATGTATCATACGGCTGCAAAACAACCTAATTAAAGGTTATGAATCAGGTCTCCATCGCTTCTTGGCTTTGAATCTTGCGTACTAAAGCTTAAAGACACGATTCACCCGAGTGAAGTGTCACATGGTGGCAAAGAACCATATTTGGCAACGGGAGAGGGAGTCAAATTGGACATTGCAAGCCTCACTATGAGGGGGTAGAACCACATAATTTCCCCCAGTCAACTTCCAAGGAAAATGTGAAGCAAATATTCTAACTTTACTTCAAGTCTGTTTGGACGTAGACCACTATTGCGCTAAACCTTTTTTTTTTTTCTGATCCCAGTTTGATTCTTTTCGTTCAGGCAACCCAGATGATACTGATGGAGATCCAACCTATGAAAGTGAAGATGATGACCTCAGTCGTGACAAATGTGTCATTACACCTCATTAACATCAAATTCATTATATTTGGCAAAATGCTGTAAATCTGAGGAAACCCACAGTTTCTGTAAAAATGTGTCCAGAACAAATAATCACTGCCATATAAACTACCAATATATAAATCCCTCAGATTTTATTGCGGCCATAAAACTCATTCTCCTACAAAATGACAAAAATTGAGTTACCCCACTTTATTTATCAGCGGCTCAACTGATGTCGAAATCATTATTCAAATCCTAAATGGGTGAACCCTGGAAATAAGCTTTCCAGGATCTTCATTTAGGTAACTAGCTGTCATCTGTCACGTCAGATTGACACATAAGCTTTGAAATGGATGCCAGCTCGGTGACCCGACAGTGGCGGCGTGTCATCTGGCTGACAGACAGAGATGTCAAGTCATCACCGGGGACAACACGGCCATCAAAGACACAAAGAAGAGGCCGAGTTGGACGTGGGTCAGTGGGCCGAGCTGCTTGTGTGAGGGGTGAAAGTTGGGATTCTTCTTGACAGCTTCAGACTTTATAAAGACTCCCAGGCTGGACCGGAGACAGAAATTCTGCGCACATATGTCGCCGCCTCATCTGTCTATCGCCTCCTCTCGCTGATTGGTTCGCTCCTGCAGGGACCCGCCGGGGCGATTGACAACTCAATGAGACGAGCGGCGGCGCGCTTTTAGCGGAACCATTTCAAGGCTTTGGCCTTTGTGTGGCAAAGTATCCAGGCCAAAACCCCTCCCCTCTATCACTGTCTGCTGCTTTGCAGTATGGACACACACGCAGGAAATAAAGAAAAACCCAGAAAGGTGGAATAACATAAAAACGGACAAAACTGGAATTCACAGAAATACTTGAATCTGTGCCGGGTACAATGAAATCGCAAGATTATCGAGGGATTCTGCTGAAAAATTTACTTCCCAGTGTCAGTAAGCTCCGTCTCAGCCTCCAATAGGATAACAGGTTATGTCTGGGGCTGCTTTGTTACATCTGGCACTGGACATCCTGAATCTGCGGAGGGTACATTTAAATCTCAAGATTATTAAGGAATTCTGTCGAGAAAGGTGATGCCCAGTGAATATAAGCGGGATGGATGGATGGATGAATGAATGATTCAAAACTGCAGACATCTTGCTTTGTCTTACAACAAAGTTATAATAAAATAACAGACAGAGAGAGAGGAACAAAGTCTACTTTCTTTCTTCTTTCTATCTGGCCGTTACAGGCATCATTTCAAGGTATCGGGTAGTTTTGAAGGCTGCCAATACCAGCCACCGATACCAATGGCAAAAACAAAGAAAATCTGACATTGAGTAAGTCCTCCTCACTAGTAGTCGGTGCTACAACGCAGCGGTTTGACACATTGGAGAATAATCATGTGCGTCAGAAAGAAATATTTGTTCACAATTATCTGTCACTGTGTTCATTTAAATTTTATGTATCAAAAGTAGCGGCACGGTGGCCGACTGGTTAGCACATCTGCCTCACAGTTTTGAGGACCGGGTTCAAATCCCGGCCCCGCCTGTGTGGAGTTTGCATGTTCCCCCCGAGCCTGCGTGGGTTTTCTTCGGACACTCCGGTTTCCTCCCACATTCCAAAAACAGGCATTCATTGGAGACTCTAAATTGCCCGTAGGTGTGACTGTGAGTGCGAATGATTGTTTGTTTGTATGTGCCCTGCGATTGACTGGCAACCAGTCCAGGGTGTACCCCGCCTCCTGCCCGATGACAGCTGGGATAGGCTCCAGCACGCCCGCGACCCGAGTGAGGACAAGCGGTTCAGAAAATGGATGGATGGATTTTCTAAGAGGTTGTCAGTATAAAGGGAGTTCAGTGTTCAGTGTCAACATAACTGGTATTTTTGTTTTATCAGAGCTTCTCCTGAACAAAATGTTTCTACAAAAAAAAATTTCAAATCCAACCTCCTTCCCTGCTGCTCCATCTTGAATGACGGCATCCTGAGGAGTCGCGTCCCGGAGGGTAAGGACGCCGGTTCTGCTCCATGGAAGCCGTCAAAGTGCTCAAATGAAAGCTTGTTTGTGTCTGCGGGCCCATGTAGCGGACCCTCAGCCGGAGACCCCTGGGCACAATGTCCCCCCGCGCCCACTGCCACGAAGAGGGCCCGCTGTGAGAGCGTCTCAACCCCAGGGTCCCCGAGCGGGTCCGAGGGGGGCAGCTGCACCCGCCCCGCCCCGCCGGCCCCCTCAACTTTTTTGTGGGGAGAATGAAACCCCCTGCATTGGTCCTCATCTGTCCTGCGCAACTACGGCGGCATCTCACCACAAAAACACACTCGAGTGTTTTAAAGGTACGTTTCACTGGCGAGCGAGCAGCTTCTTAAGTGGACTACTTCAACTTCAAGTACAAATTGTACCACATTGTACAAGCTTTGTGTTGAATTGCAAGTATTATTAACAGTCAAGCCACACAAACACTAAGAATAAAAAGAGAGAGAAAAAGATTTGTACAGTGTCTGCTTTGTAGATTGGAAAAATGATTTGTCTTAATTAGTGTGCCTTTTCTGGAAATTGCTTTCATCAGGATTATTGTCATGATAGTTTGACTTTATTTTCAGAAATACTTTGACTTTATTCTCATGATATTAAAACTTTACTCTAGTAATATTGTGACTTTATTCACGTAATGTTACAAAATTAATCTCATAATTTTTTTCTAAAAATATTGTCTTTATTCTCACAATATTAAGATTTAATTCTCATTATATTATGATTTTCTTTCATTTTTTCTGTCTTAGACTTTATTATTGTAATATTCTAACTTTATTCTCATAATATTACAACTTTATTTTCTAAATATTTTTTCATATTAATATATATTTTTATATTTTCAGATTCTGACTTTTTTCTCATAACATTCAAACTTTTGTTGTCATAAGATTACACTTTGTTTTAAAAATGTTCAATTCAATTCAATGTTTGTTTTATTTTCATGATACTTTAAACTTAATTTTCATACAATTCAGACTCAATTCTAGTTTTATGAAGACATTGTCATTATATTAAGACTTTTTCTTGTAATAATCTCGACTTTAGTTGCATAATTTTGCAACTTTACCCTCAAAATATTATAACCTTTGTTCTTGTAATATAACAACTTTTTTATCCTAATATTCCGAGTTAAAAAATTATATTATGACTTTATTTTCAGAATTACTCTTTTGCTCATATTAATATGACTTATTTTCCGCATAAAATGATGACTTTGTTCTTGTAATAGTTGGTCTTTACATGTTCGTAACATTACAATAATATCACAAGAATAATGTGAACATTATGAAAGTGTGTGAATGATAATAGTCATAATATTTGGACTTTTTCTCATAATATAATGACAATATTACTTTTTCCGCACAATAGTCCAATTTAAAACTCATGGTATTATGACTTCAGTCTGGTAATATTACGACTTGAAGAAAATAGGTTTGTGACAAATGATTGACACCTCGCGACGCTTTCTCTTTCTGATTAGTTGTTTTTCCTTGGCCGCGGTGGTTTCTCGTGTGTACTACTGTCAGGTCATAATGAACGTTGCAACAAATACGATGACAAAAGAGGGACTTGGACTTTTAGAATCGCTTTGTGCATATATACAGAGATTGAAAGGAATGCTTCAAATTTCTGATTTACGATCTGAATTCGTCTTCTTTTTTTATTTTATTTTATTTTTTTTACATTGCAACAGAAATCTCTATTTCTATTGACCAAAGTGAGTACATTTGAACAATGCCGCTCATTAGTATGCTCATCAATGCTCGAAGCAGGCAGGTGCAGCTTACATTAACTTGCTGACTTTTTTTTTTTTTTTTTTTTTTTTTTACATGTAATACAGAAGAGGGTTCCATGTTTGCTCCTGCAAGCCTCATCTCAATATACATAATATACAATCCTGCGCGCAAGTGGCACCCTGCTCCTTCCTTTCCTGAAAGAGGACCCCAGGCACTCGGCTAAACGCGGGCGCAGTGAGAAAATGAAGACCTCTGCGCCCTTCTAAAGCACCAAGAATTTCTCATTAAGCGTAGATTTGGGACCCCCTTCACCCCCTCGAGCGAGGGGGTCTCCCTCTCTGGCTCTTCAGCAGCCGCCAGCGCCTATTATTCACCTTTTCTCTTTTTCAATCACGCTTTCAAAGCCGCTCACCACTTCCTCTTCCTTTCATTCACACTCCTTACACACCTTTTTGTGTGCGCATTCTCTTATGATGAGGCCCAAAAGGAGAGAGAGCCAGAATTGATTTGAACATCTCTTTCTTTCTTTCTTTCTTTTTTTTTTTTTTTTTGGGTAATAAGAGATATCTGGAGAGATTTGTGTCCCGAGGCACAGAAGCTGCAGTTGAGGCAGATTCTCCTTTTCAAAGGGTTTCCCATTCACACTTTAGAGTAGGATTAATGAGGATTATGTATGAGGCGAGGTAATGAGTTTTGATGGCCGCCACATTTCCAAAACACAACACAGCCAGTGGAGATTTGGCCACTCGTGACTTTTTCACGTTTTTGGTGGCCAATTTTGGCGCCTTTTCTTGCCCAAGGACGCCCAACTGAAGTGTTATTTTGACGGAAAAGTACTTTTAGAATGGGTTTCGCTTCTAAAGTGGTCGTCCAAATATAATGAGACAAATATATTTCTCCTCAGTGGATCATCTTTCACTGTGTAAATTCTATTAAATAATGTCAACTTAAACAAGCAATTGTGTTTCCTGCTTCCATCTTGCAAGATAAAAACAAAACAATAAGATAATAGGAGCAATAATAAATAGGCAAGATAGGCTACAAACAACTCTATTATATTAAAAAGATGTATATAATAATTTAATATCCCTTATTTTAAAATGGTCAGCTGTGCCATTGTTTGGATTGATACTTACTGGGCACTGTGTGATAATATTTCTCAATTATTATTATTATTTGCAATTAATCTAATATATACATGTATAAATATGCATATATATATATATTACATATATCTATAGATACAGTTTACTAAATAGTACCTTTTTGCCAAACAAGCCTTTTATTTTACTTTTTATTATGATTATGCCACTCATAATCCATAATTATGTTTTGTTTATATTACAAAATATATTAAATATTAAATATACCGTTACAACTGATTATAATAAAGAAAAAAAAGAAAAAAATAATGTTATACATATTAAATATTCTCAATAAAATACTATATATATATTGTAAACCATGCCTTTTATTTATTTTTACAATGATTATTCCACTGGTAATTATTTTTATTCATTATTATTATTATTATTATTAATCATGTTAAAAATGTGTGTTTATATCATAAAAAAATATTATTGATGAAAGATATTTTTTTTATATTTTCCCTCTGTATCTTAGTGACGCTTACTGAGCATCTTTGTGACCTCATCGCTCAACATTCCCGCACAAACTTGACAAAATTAACAAGTCTAGTCGACTTTGTGTGTGGACAAGTGAGAGAATGAGATGATGGAATATGTGAAAGTAGGAGAGAGAGAGAGAGAGAGAGAGAGAGAGAGAGAGAGAGCGCGAGGGAGAGAGAAAGAGTGGTCCCACGCCAGCCGGGACAGCTGACAGCTGGGTTCAGCTGAGGTCAGAGGGCATGCATTGGCGGTGGGGGAGAGAAGTGGAATCTAAAACAACACAAAGACACACACACACACACATACTTTCGTGTAGTCATCGATGGCTTGTCCTGTCCAGTTGCTTCCATGATGACCTCAACAGCAGAGGTGTCAAAAATCCTCACACTCTTCACTGTAAAGTGAATTCAAGAGATTAGATTCTCAAAATATTTGAATATGTCTTGGTGAATATGTTTGCAAAGACTGAGAACTAGGTAGTACTCATTTGTGGAGAGATAGCGTTCAAATGTTTTTCACTTTTTTATTTTTCCAGGTTTTGCGGCCGTGGCTAAAAGCATACGGAGCGACGCACCTCTGCTCAGGAAGTGAGTCGCCCCTCCCCCACTATATGAGAACTTGAGCGTCTTCGTTGGTATCAGCAGTTACCCAGGGCAATTGCATCATGCGGTTAGCTAGCTATGCCTACAGCCCAACAATGCATCATCCCTTGTGCCTCGTTGTTAACGAGTGCCTCGTTGTCGGCCGTGAGTGCACGCATGTCACGCAGAGAAAAGGCGGAGAGGCGAGGAAGGGGGATTTTTTTTCTTATTTTTTTCCCAAAAGTCAGACTTCACAGTCAGCGTGCGGACAGAGCACCTCGTACGGTTGATTTGTCACGATTTTGAAGCCTTATTTTATATACTTAGACTTGTTGTATTCATTTAACTTTGACAGGGTTAACAACAATCTCTGTAGTGTGTCAAATTTACATTTTATTTTTAGTTTACATAAACTTTAAGTACAATAACAAAGTATTTGTACATTGTTGCTTCCTGCCACTGCATAATTGTGACATAATTTAGCCTTAAAATGAAGTCTTGACTGCTCAAAGGCATCCGAATGACAAGTGTGTTGTCGTAGTACAAGTTCACACACACATACACACACTAGTTTACACGTGCACAATACACAAAAGGGAGGAGGATGAAGTGGTAGGAGTGGGCCTCCGGAACTCTGAGGGTGACAGACGCTTTATTGTTAGATATTTTTTGGGACTATTTAATGTATTTTAAAAACATATTCGACAGTTAAGTAGATATAAAGGTGAGATTTCTCAAGGGCAGCATAGTGAAATAGTGGTTTGCACGTTTGCCTCACAGTTTAGCAGTTCTGGGTTCAAATATTGGTCTTCCTGTGTGGAGTTTGCATGTTTTACCGGTTTCCTCGCACATTCCAAAAACATGCACGTTAGCTTTATTAAAGACTCTAAATTGTCCCTAGGTGTAAATGTGAGTGTGAATGCTTGTTTGTGATCAATCCAGGGTGTATCCCACTTTTCCCTCCAAAAGTCAGCTTGCATAGTTTGCAGCTCACCCGTTACCCTAATGAGGAGAAGTGGGATAGAAAATGTCCATTTCTAATCTTGTATGGGTGTACACTATCAAAAGTATCAAAAGATTATTGAATGACAAAATACTTTTACCTTGTAGGATGTGCTTGTATTTTCTATATTTGACACACACACACATACAAATTATTCTAAATGTCGTTGCAATTAAAGCCTAGCAAAAAAAAAAAAAAGACACATTTTGGGGCAAAAAAAAAAGGGGGGAGGGCCTGAGTCGACTCTCACTTGAGGTATTCTGCCTCCCTCTAGAGTCCATAAGCGCTACATACAAGCTCATGAAAAATAAACACCAGACATTCTTTAAAGGAGGCATATTATGTATTTTCCTGCTATAAAGGATACTATCTATTGATCGATCGATCAATCTATCGGTTTATTTAAATGTTTTTTTTTATAAATATTTATCTATTTATGTACTTTTTGTGGTATTATGTGCGCTAAAACTAGTTATCTATTTTAGGAAGCAAAGTAACTAAGTGATGACTACATCTCGCTATCTAGCCATCCATCGATCTAGCTACCCACATTTATGTTGTTTTTGTGGAGTACCGCGAGCTAACCCTAGCTCTCTAGCTAGCATGCTAATTAATAACAATGATAACATCTATCTATCTGTATTTACATCTGATTTATGTCGTTTTTGTGCAAGCCTGTGAGCTAACTCTATCGAATTAACATGCTAACATACTAAGCTTGTAAGTAAGTTGAGCTAACTTTGGCTATATAACTAGCATGCTATCTAATAGCAATCATTTCATCTACCTATCTGTACTCGTAGTTTTTGTGGAATCCGTGAGCTAACTCCAGCTGTATAGGTTAGCATGCTTACTAACGGATTATTACAGCTGTCTGTCTGTCTATCCTCAATTATGTAGTTTTTGTAAAAAATCCTGCAAGCTAATCCTACCTCTCTAGCTAGCATCCTAACTAATGGCAACGATAACATCTATCTAGTGAATATCCCCGCTGTGGGATTTCCATCGATCAATTTACCTTATTTTAGTAGTTTTGTGGGATCCTGTGAGCTAGTTTTAGCTCTCAAGCTAAAATGCTAACTAACATACTGAGTTTTTGTGCAGTCCTCCAAGCTAATTTTAGCTATCCAACTAGCATGCTAACCAATTTCATTTATGTTGTTTTGTGGAATCCTGCAAGCTAACTCTAGGTATCTAGCTGGCAAGCTAACAACGATTAGTACGTCTATCCATCCATCTTTCCTCAGTTACGAAGTTTTTGTGGAATCCTGCAAGCTAACTACACCCATTTAGCGTACTATGCTATCTAATGACAGTAATTACATCGATCCATCATATCTATCATTTAGTTTTGTGGAATCCCGCAAGCTAACGCTAGTTATCTAGCTACCAAACGACTAACTCAAGACGATTATGTCATCTGAATACCTATCTAATCGACATTATGTAGTTTTTGTGCAATTATGTTCGCTAAATTTAGGTATCTAGCAAGCATGATTGCCAAATAACACCATGTATGACGTTTTTATGGAATCCTGAAGGATAACTGTCTGTCTGTCAGCTTTGACCTCAATAACAAGCAACGCTCGGCCTGTCCAAACAGCGACTCGCCTGCAGTTGCACGCGTCTACCGACAAGAGGGCGCTGATGTCCCCACCACGGTATTCCTTCTGACTGCTATGGGCCCTTTCTTGTCCGCCCGTGTGCGGCGGCCACTTTCTCCCCTCTGCTCTCCCTTCGCACCATGTTTCTCCTTCGTGGCCAAAAATGACCCTACACACAAAATATCTCAAAACACGCGAGTTTCGCCACGACGGCAGCGAATAACCACAGCCGGGTACCGTGCGTGGACGCCGTTTCAATCGCGTCGTCGTTTTTTTTTTTTTTTTTTCTTTCCCCCCCCCACACAGTAGGTTTTAGTTTGAGAGAGAAGGAAGGTTGCCATTTTGCGATTTGCGCCGCTTCCGGTTTTCAATGTCGCGTGAGCGTGGATTCACGTGAATTCACGTTCGTTGCAGGGTGATATATAATTTTAACCCCTCCACAACACCCCCAACGTGAAAACCCACGCGTGTTAACACTTTGTGGGCCTATTTATTCTCTTCTCCCCCCCACCCCCCCTTCACCGCCACCTCCCGTGAGAGTGGAGTGGAGGACTCCATTTTGAAGGCTGTGCAGCCACTGAACTCAACTACTCGTCTCAGGACTGAAAAGGCAGGCGAAAAACTATATAGACCCACGCGTGTTTTTATTCCTGAGTGTTCATACTCTTTATCTTTTTTTCGCGTAGGTAGAAGATGACGGATGGGTGGAAGTTCGGCGCGTGACGTCACCGCCGTCGACTGCTTGTGATTGACGGCTCGTTTAGGCGAGGTGGGCACATGTGGAAAGGTGGATTTTAAAGCAGGAAATGGACGTCTAAGTCAGATAAAAGCCACGCGTATGGTATAAAGTTGTATAAAAAAAGAGAGAGGGGCACATTTGTCTTACAGGAGCATGTATTAGTGAGGGGAGGTGTTGGAGGAGGAGGAGGAGGGTGGTGGTGGTGGAAGAAGAGCCAGACGAGGGAGGGGGGGGGGGAAGAGTGCTCCTCGGGATCCTGGCCTAGTAGTGCCGCCGCCGGGACTCCTGTCGCTCTCATCCGCTGTCAAAAATCCGGGAATTGCCTCATTTGTGGGGCACAATGGAGGCGGCGGGGCTCGCGTGCAAGCTGCTCGACATGGGAATGGTAAGAATCTCGCCACGGATCCCGCCTTCACCCGCGTTTTGCGCGATTTTTATTTATTTATTTATTTATTTTTTACATGCCTCTCTAACCATACAGATGCGCGCGCACACACAGACACAAGCGTACACTATCTATGTGCGTGTGTTTGTGTGTTCTGGCGTCGTCCTCTCTTGCATGTTTTGTTCTATTTTGACACTACACACACACACCGTGTCATAGGCGCATTTGCACACACAGTGTCGCGCACACGCACCACTAGGGCCATTTTAATGCCTCTGTGCGTGTGTGTTTGTGCGCGCGTGCGTTTGTTCTCATGCAACACACACACACACTTAATACATAAACACAAATGCATGACATGATCTTCATCACATCCCCGGAATGGCAGCACCGGCTACAAAAAGATGTCTCCCAAGATGTCACCCAATCCGCTTGTCATTTGACACACAATGATGGATTTTCTTGAAATGTTCACCTCAAGGCAAGGGTTCTCAAGCTTCGCACTCCCAAGAAGAAGAAGACAAATCCAACAGGATGTCGTTTATGGGTATACGTTTAGTTAGAGTCATTTATTATTCAGTTTTCAGCGCAAATTAGTTATTTAAAATGGGTGGTATATTGCCGTAACACTTAAAAATGTCATCATAAGGGAAGGTTTCATAAAGTTTTTCCTCCATGAATCCCCTTCAACACCCCTGGCGCACCCCCGGGAAGAAGAAAACGATTAGCTGACGGGCAGTATTGTATATAGAGCTGTAATTTGCATTTGTTTTACCAAAATGCCATTACACTTTAAATCTTACACAACCCAGTGGGGTGAATGCCACACACCGCAATTTTCAACCCAAACTCCAAATTAGTAATTTTAAATAGATAGGTTTTAATTTTCACCTCGAAGCAACGTTTCCCGAACTTTTTAAGCCACACACCACTTTCAACACCCCGGGCACATCCTTCAAGAAGAAGACTGGGCCAACTGGCAGTGTAGTATAAGGGTAAATTGTTAGTGAAAAAATTAAAGCTAAAACCGGTGTTTTTAGCTTTATGTAACCCCCCCAGGGGTGCATGTGTTGCAAATTTCAGCGCAAGATCAAATTTTTTGAAAACATTTGAAATGTATCATATATTGCGAAAACAATTTTCACCTTAAATTTCCCTCGCCTAAACGTCCTTCACCAACCCTGGCGCACCACCTTCTAAAAGAAGATGGACAGACTGGCAGTAGCGTAGGGCAGTGATTCCCAACCAGTGTTCCGTGGCACATTAGTCTGCCATGTGCAATTTTCAGGTGTGCCGTCGGAAATTATAAAATTTTAATTAACTGCTCAAAAAAGCATTCATTTAAAAGAAATAACGTATCTTTGTTCCTCTATTTATGCCAGTGAGGCATAGTGACAGACAGTACAAATAAATGCTCTTCTATTAGATGGCAGGAAGTATATACAGTAATTACTGTGTATCTACTTTTTGTGACATTTTTGCTTGTTGGTTTGCCGTGAGATTTTCCTATTGTAAAATATGTGCCTTCGCTCCATGAAGGGTGGGAATCACTGACGTAGGGGATAATTGTTTTGTGTGTGTGTGTTATTAAATATGTCAAATAGGCGTGTCCCCATCCGATCGTTGATATTGGGTTGATATCAGCAAAAAAAAAAAAAAAAAGTCTCAATTAAATCAGACTGGATCTAAAATCTCCGATATAAGCACTCTTATACAAGCATTCCATTCCAGGCGCCACTCCAGCACTTTTATACAACAGCGTAAGGACCACAACATGCAGAGCCCACGTGATCAGAACAGGTTGCTAAGGTGTTAACAAAGTAGCGAAGAGTGAATTTTGCTCGCTTAAAGTCGTTTATTGACACTCCATTTGAACTCCACTGTAAAATTTAACACGCACAACAACAGAATTACACCTATTGCATGTTCAAATGCACCACAGACTTCGTTAGTTTTTGTTCACAGAAATCGACAGCTCAAAGCTAACACACAATGAAAAACACCATTGAGGAGCTAACGAAAATTAGCAGTGAACACTTGCGGCACTTGTATCTCTCAGAAAAATGAATATTGGGGCACATACGGTGCATACACATAAAACAGGCAGTATAACAATACTCTCAGGCATATATTCTTTAAACTCTGTGAAAAAAAAGTTAATAATATTCGATCGTGACTTTATGTTACTGCAAGCGTGTATCTCATTGCGTGCGCCACACTGCTTCCTCAGTGGTAGATGTACACAGCAGGAAGCACAACTCTAGTGAACTTGAATTATTTTGCATCCGAAAGGAATCATTTGTATTTATTGGATTTATTGAGATTATTTTTAATGGTCTTCTAATTATTTTTTTTAATTCAATCTATTGTGTTGTAAGATATGCTTATGTTTGTTAAACAGTGCAATTTGAATATATATTTTTTGGTTTAGTTTTCCATCCTTCCATCCATTTTCAAAACCCCTTATCCTGGTTAGGGTCGCGGGACGCTGGAGTCTATCCCAGCTGACTTCGGGCGAAAGGCGGACTACACCCTGAACTGGTCGCCAGTCAGTCGCAGGGCACATATAGACACAGACAACTATTCGCGCTCACATTCACACCGTCACTGAGTGGGAACTGAACCCACGCTGCCTGCACCAAAGTCAGGCGTGTGTACCACTACACCATCAGTGACTGGTTTAGTTTTTTTTCATGATATTCTAATTATTTTTTTATTTTATTCAATTGAATATTCCTATGTTTAAGTTTAAACTATATGTAACCCATTGGTTAATAAATGGGTCCGTTTTTTCTCATACGTTTGCTGATGGCCCCAAGATGTCACCAGATAGCGCCAAAGTAGACATTTATGTTAGCCATGGCTTTGGCTTGAGCATAAAACTGCAAATAAGTGAGTTTTATAGCGAATAATGGAGGATAAGTTCCCCCCAAAAATCTCTGAATATTTAACTGTGGATATGCTAGTGTTCACTGTATTAGCATGACATCTATGAGTGATCAAAAAAAACACACAGGCGACATTAATGTACTACAACAAACAGACTCTGTCTGCTCACTACCAAAAATATACACTGCATTATAAACACAAGTGTTGCCGTGGATTCATTTTGAGTCCCTCCAAGTCAATGCTGCTAATTGACAATGCTATTTTCTCGGGTCGCTTTCAGTCACTGGCCCTTAGAATCTGCATCACTTTCCCCCCTGCACCCTTTATGGCCCTCTTGCCTGCTCTGCCCTAAGGCACATTGAGGAACTTGCAAGAAGTCCTTGTACTTCCGGTATTACTCTAAGGTAAATAGAGTGTTGCGAGACCAGTCCAAGGTGTACCCCGCTTCTCTCGTCAAAAGGGGTGTGGGCTCCAGTTACCCATATACCTTATGAGGACAAATGCTATAGAAAATGGTTAAATTGATGCTAATTGAGTGTCTTGCAGTTTGTGCTTAAGGCAAATAATAGCAACTATAATATTGATGACATTGTTCCTATTTCAGGGAGGAACCATGCCAGCATGAGTGGGCCACATGCAGGCCCAAGCCGGGAGTCCAGCCGCCCTATAACCCCAGCCTGTGACCTCTTCCGCTACCCCCTATCCCACCAAAATAACGACACCCGCCCCATCATGTCTGCCGCTGCCTCCTCCCTGCAGCGCGCGTCCATTTACGGCTTTGCGCAGCGAGACCCCTCGCCCCCCTCATCCACCTACAGCCCCCTTAGGAGACTACAGCATCTCACCACCATGGTGAGCCAGCCCGACCTGGTTCTACCCACCCGGCCGGGGAAAAGCTGGGAATGGGGTTCTGATCAGAAGGAGCGGGACTCTTGGGTCGACTGCACCGGCAGGGATTACTACAGTGGTAGTTTTGGAAAACAAGCTGAGGTCCAAAATGCTGGCTCTAAAGAGGAGCTATCAGCGAGCTGTAGCAGTCCCATCGTGTCAGAGAGGAAGACGGACGGTTGCTTCTCATGCCCACCCAGCCCAGCCTTTTCTCTTGACAGCAACAGCCCGTTTGCAAATGGCCTCCTTCACTTTGAATCCTCTTTGTTTGAGGAAGAGGAGAACAACGATGGTGAGAAAGATCAGCAGAACGAGACGTTCCTCGCCGTTGTAGACTCTGAAGATAAACACAAGACCCCAGAGAATGAGCTTCAGTCCGCCTCTGTGAACTTGCAGTCGGACTCCAAGGATACAAATGTTTCATCAGCGAAAGTCATCACCCGATCCCAGTCGACGGGCTTTCGCCGAAGGTACTGGGATGTTTCTGACGACGAGTGGGAGAGTGACATGGATCTCTTCCTTTTTGGTGATAGTCCCTCCAGGCATTTGATGGCAAGTGTTATCCTAATTACACAGAGTTTGGTGGTTCTTGCGCACCGTTTATCACAAACCCACACTAAAGCAGCGGTAACGTCACAATTACAGTAAATATTTGTCTAAAAAACACTTGTAGACCAATTTAAAATAACCGGCTGTAACTCAGCAGGACTTTTTGTGCCGTGTGATTCCATATTCTTATGTTGCTGCACAAACTAGATGGTTTTGTGCTGTTTTAAACATCAGATGTCGATACACTTGTAAACTGAGGACCCTCTGTAAATGTGTCATAGTTCTTTCTCCAGACCACTAGGGGCCAGTGTTTGTTTTTCTACTTTAGGGCAGATTTACAACATTTGGCACTGGACAGAACCAGGCTCACTATGTCCTTGTTTGTTGTTGCTCAGCCAAGCTCTAAGTCAACTAGCTCCGCAATGGGTCTGACAGAAACAGCAAACATGATCATTGTAGCTTTACAGCGAGTCAGGCAACTTGTCATAATTTGGGTCTGGTCCCTTACCTTACCAGTTGTTTTAACCTGGTGCTTCTTTCTATTTAGACAGTGTTGTAGTAGTCACAGTTTACTAGAGTACACTAACTTGGTGGCCTCAATGGGAGATAGATAAAATAAATGAAAACACATTGTAGGTATCTGTGAATGTCAAAGAACTGGACCATTATAGCGCGGTGTCTGGTGAGTACAAAACATCGATCACTTTCGAATGTCTCATGGCTGATTTTTGCATTGTCAACATCAGAGCGACATGAAACGAAGCTCTGTGCCACCTGTCAAGTTCCTAGAGGGTGAGGTCATTTGGGCAAAGTTCAACCGACGGCCGTGGTGGCCCTGTGAGGTGATTGTTGACCCTGCGCAAGGAGTCTATCACAGAGTGAAAGGTGGGCCAGTAACAATGCTGACCGTCCTTGTTTGCAAACCCTTTGTACCATTTGGATGCTAACCGATGATTGTGATTCTCTTTAGAGCCCAGCGATCGGCCCTGTCGACTCTACCACATCAGGACTTTCGGGAACCCAGAAGAGAGAGCATGGGTGGAGGATAAATCAACTCATATTTTTCATGGAGGCTTTCAGTTTGAGCAGCTTGCGCAACTGCATCGAAAGGGGAAGCAAAGGGGGCAGAACCACAAATACACGGTAATACTCTTCTTTGTATATCAGTTGTTGCCGCATGGAACAATCAAATGTTGAACTGGATCTTCATTGCCTTTGTATCTCCACAGATTGCTAAACGGTATGAGGCGTCTTGGAAATTCGGTGTGGCTGAAGCCGAAACTATTCTCCAGCAAAGACCCAACATAGACTCTTTAACTATAGACAGTGCTTTCCAAGACAGTGCTCCAATAGTGACAAAGTCCTATCCACCTAATTTGCCTTCTGCTCCACCTGCCTCCAATTCTACAAAGAATTCGCACACAATCAATGGATCAATATCTTCCCAGATATCATCCCCAGTAGAAAATAATCAAGGCACTTTAAAGAAGGCTGCTGACAAGAGGGAAGACGGTAACTCCTCAAATAAAAAGATCCAACATGATTGCCCCAACCAATTGGATAAGAATGTAGAGTGCCCCTATTCTGACCTTGACTCAGTCCCTAAGATTTTGTGTCCTAAAGCACTTGAACGTCAAATTATGATGACTCAGTCATCTGCTAATGTCCCCAAGGATGAAAAGAAACAACCAGAGATGCAAAGTGGTCTGTGGTTCAGTAAATCGGGGAAAGACAGGCGACCTAAAACTGTTAGTCCAGATCGGCCTGATCATACTCTTTTCAGCAATGTGCTCAGTAAGAAAAAGACCTCTGCAGTTAATAAAAACATGATAGCTCAAGGGGATTCCGCCTCCTTCGTTGGGCAAGGTGACCATTCTGGATTGGTAAATGCTGAAACAAAGCTTGTGTTTGAGCAGTCATGGCAGTTGGACTCTAAAAACGTCATTGTAGCTAATAAACCTTTTGAAAGTTCTGCTGAGCTTTTGTCACAACACCAGCAGTTAATGGATTCTTCAGACCCTCTTGGATTGTCACAAGTGCAAGAGTCTGTAAACCTTTCTGAACCTCGAGGATTTTCACAGAATCAGGAGTCAGTGGGTCCTTTAGACCCTCAAGGATTACTACGAAAGCAGGACTCTCAGGATTTTTCTGACTCTCAAGTATTGCCTCAAAAACAAGAGTCGGTGTCATCTGACCCTCAAGAAGCATCACAAAAGCAGCTATCTGTGGATTCCTCTGACCATCAAGGATTAGCACCAAACCATGAGTCTAGAAATTGTTCTGACCTTCGATGGTCTTCACAACAGCATCCGTCAGTGGTTTCATCTGACCCTCAAGGATCGCCTAAAAAGCATAAGTCCGTGGATTCTTCTGACTCTCGAGGACCATCACAAAAGCAAAAATCAGTGGATTTCTGTCACCCTCAGGGATCTTCACAAAAACAGAATCCTGTCTCTTCTTCTGACCCTCAAGAATTGTTCCAAAACCTGGAGTACAGGGATAATTCCAAATCTCGAGGATTGTCACAGAAGGAGGAGTCAGTGGATTCTTTGGACCTTAGAGGATCGTCCAAAAAACAGAAGTTATTGCATTATTTTGGGCCTCAAGCATTGTTACAAAAGAAGTCCAGGGATTCTTCTGACTCGCGTACATTATCACAAAAGAAGAGGTCTGTGGGTTCTTCTGACCCTCAAAGATTACCCCTAAGGCAGAAATGTTTGGATTCGTCTGCTCATCGACAACTGCTGCAAAAGCAGAAATCTGTGGATTCCTTTGACCCTCAAGGATTGTCACAAAAGCAAAAGTTAATTGATTGTTCTGACCCTTCAAGATCATCGAAAAATCATACATCAACAGATTCTTTTGACCCTCAAGGATTGTCACAAAAGAACTTTAGGGATTCTTCTGACCGCAGAACATTGTCACAAAAGCAGACGTCTGTGAACTCTTTCAACCGTCAAAGATCATCACATAAGCAGGAATCTAGGGAGTCATCTGACCCTCGAGGAACATCCCAAAAGCAGAAGTTTGTGGATTCTTCTAACCATCAAGCAGCACCAAAGCAGGTGTCCAGGGAATATTCTGAATCTCGAGCTTTGTCTCAAAAAAAGAAGTCCATGGATTCTACTGATCCCCAAAGATTGTCACAAAATCTGGAGTCCAGAGATTGTTCTGACCCTCATGGATCATCACGAAAGCAGGAGTTTGTAGATTCTTCTGACCATCGACGATTGTCCCAAAAACAGAAGTCAGTGGATTCTTTTGGTCCTCAAGGATTGTCACAAAAGAGGGAGTCCAGTGATTCGTCTAACCCCCAAACAGTGTCACAAAAGCAGAAGTATGTGGATTATTCTGACCTTGCAAAATTATCACAAAACCAGTCTAGGCATTCTTCTGACCCTCAACGATCATTACAAAAGCAGGAGCTCAGGGATTGTATTGACTCCCAAGGATCATCTCAAAAGCAGAAGTTATGGGATTTTTCAAACCCTCGAGAATCATCCCAGAATAACTCTGTGGATTCTTATGACTCTCACAGATCATCACAAAAGCCGGAGTCTGTGGATACTTTTGACCCCCGAAGAATGTCACAAAAGCAGAAATCAGTGAATTCGTCTCAATCCCAAGGATCATCACAAAAGCAGAAGTCAGTGTATTCTTCAGTCCCCCAAAGATTATCACAAAAGCAGCAGTCAGTGGATTTTTCTGACCCACAAGGATCGTTAAAAAAGCAGAAATCCAGGTATTTGACTGACATTAGAGGGCCATCACAAAAGCAGAAGTCCATGGATACTTATGACTCCTCTGGACTTTCACAAAAGCCGAAGTCCATGGATAGTTCTGACTCCTCCGGACTTTCACAAAAGCAGAAATCTAGGGATTCTTCTGACCCACGAGGATTGTCACAAAAACAGGAGTCCAAGTATTCTTCTGACCCTCGAGTTACGTCACAAAAGCTAAAGTCAGTAGATTCTCCTGATACTCGAGCATCACAGAAGCAGGAGTCCAGGGATTCTTCTGACCCTCGTGGAACATCATATAAGCAGAGGTCAATGGATTCCGCTCAGGCCAGAAGATCATCACATAAACCGAAGTTAGTGGATTCTTCTGACACTCGAGTATCAACACAAAAGCCAGATTACAGGGATTCCTCTGACACCCGAAGATCCTCAGAAAAGCAGGAGTCGAAGTATTCTTCTGACCGTTCTGTAACATCACATAAGCCGAAGTCATTAGATACACCTGAGCCCCAAAGATCATCACATAAGCCAAAGTCAGTGGATTCTTTTGACCCTCGAATAGCAACACAAAAGCTGGTGTACAGGGATTCCTCTGATCCCCGAGGATCACAAAAGCAAGAGTCCAAGTATTTTTCACACCCTAGAATTTCATCGCAAAAGCTGAAGTCCAGGGATTCTTTTGGCCCTCAAGGAACATCACATAAGCAGAAGTCAGTGGATTTGTCTGAGCTCCGAAGATCATCACACAAACAGAAATCAGTGGATTTTTTTTACCCTCAAGTATCATCACAAAAGACGGAGTACAGGAATTTCTCTGCCCACCCAGGATCATCACAAGTGACTGTAGAATCTTGCAGGCCCTCTAAGAAGTGTGGCTATTCAAAGGGTCGGCAAATTATCCCTTATTCTAAACACTCTGCCAAACATTGTACTTCTCCGAGTAGTGCACATGTTAAAAGGTTCAGCAAGAGGATCAGTGTAAAGAGCAGTAGTCAACTTCATCGTTGTAAATTGAGGGCCAGTAAAAGGGTTGGTCTACGTAATTGTTACCAGACAGAAGAAAGGGAAGGTAATCCCAAATCCAGTTTAAATGAAGTATCAACAGACCTGCAGGCAATATTAGACCTTCAGGAAGCTCTAATTGCCAATTGTCAACTACCTTTTGTTAAGCTGATACGTGGAGACATAAATATTAAGAATTACTTGAAGTCTAATGTAACTATTTGTTGCAACGACCAAACTGGATGTCCAAACAGTAAGGAACCCCCAAGAACAACAGTTGCTCACTCCTCCTCTGTGTCAGAATTGGTGGATGGAGCAGCAAGTCTCTCTAAAAATAGTGTAGACAAAAATGTTTCCCATAATAGTGGAGACCAAAGTGTTTCTAGCAATACTGAAGACAAAGGTGTTTCTGGAACTACAGAAGAAAAAAGGGTTTCTGGAAATTGGGAACACAAAAGGGTTTCCGGAAACAGTGAAGACAAAAGTGTGTCCAGAAACAGTGAAGACAAAAGTGTTTCTAAAATTAGTGAAGACATAAATGTTTTTAGAAATAGTGAGGACAAAATGGTTTCCAGAAAAAATGAAGACAAAGGTATGTCCAGAAATAGTGAAGACATAGTTTCCAGAATTTGTGAAGACAAACATGTTTCCAGAAAGCTTGAGGACAAAAGTGTTTTGAGAAAAAATGAGGACAAAAGTGTTTCCAGAAATGCTGTAGACAAACGTTTTTCCGTGAATAGTGAACACAAACATTTTTTCAGAAAAAATGAGGAAAGGAATAGTGAAGACAAAAGTGTGTCTGGAAATAGTGAAGACAAACGTTTTTCCAGAAATAGTGAAGACAAAATTGTTTTCACAACTGATGAAAACAAACATGTTTTCAGAAAAAATGAGGACAAAAGCTTTTCTAGAAAACATGAATACAAAAGCATGTCCAGAAGTAGTGATGCCAAAAGGGTTCCTAGAAATGCGGAAGACATAAGTGTTTCAAGAAATACAGAAGACAAAAGTGTGTCCAAAAATACTGAAGACAAAATTGTGTCCGGAAAATATGAAGATACAATTGTTTCCAGAAATAGTGCAGACAAAAGTGTGACCAGAAATGATGCAGACAGTTCAGAATCCCAGATGGCATCGACAGAGACAGAAGTAAAGTGGGAGACTGGTGCCTCCAACAGTACAACCATTTCTTTTGATCTTTCACAAAGCTCACAGAAACATGAGACTTTTGTCTCAAGCTTGGGGCGCATCACAACCGCTGTGCCCTCTCAATCTGATAGAAATTCAGTATCTGGCATTGTTCAAGTGCCCCAAGAGCCATCATTTCCTGAGACGAATGCCCTTACATCACAGCACGTCCCTCATAAATTGCCTGGAGTTCTACCACAAGATCAGCCTGCCCATCTTCCAGCCAGCAATCGATTGATGACAAGAGCTCTGAAAACCATGAAGGTGCTGCAAAAGCTGAAGCATAGAAAAGCAAAAAAGAAGGCTGCTCAGAAAGAATTCTTGCGTCATAGCAAAAACCAGGCAGACCATGAGTGCCATTCTAAGAACGCCACTTTGAATCCAGAAAGCAATTTGGTTGTTTCCACTAAAGTAAAAACAGTCAAATCCCAATGTAGTGCCATTTGTGCCTATGATCAGGACACTGTTTCTAGTTGTAATACCCCTCCTTTGATGTTTCATGGTTCCACTGAAGTCAAAAGTGAAGAGGAAGTCCGTTCAGTATCTTCAACGCCTCCAATGGACTTCATACCCCTCACCTCCAATGTGAAGGTAAAGGAGGGGGAACTAAGCAGCTCTTTATCGTCGCCTCCCTCACAATTTTCTTTTATAAATTCTTTGAAAAATGTGAACGAGATGTCCTTCCAATCCTTGACCGACGAGGCTAACGGCAAAGCCCTCATCTTCAAACCAGACATGAACTACAAGTTCAGTACTTTTCTCATGATGATGAAAGACATGCATGACACTCGAGAGCGAGACGGGGCTCCCTTAGAACTGGAGATTGGACCGCCAAGTGCCCATGTCAAAGAGGAGCCCTTGGTGATGCCTGGAATGACTGCACTCACGGGCCTAGAACAAGACATTGTGAATGATGATCCAGATTTTGGTCCATACAGGGACTCGAGTAAAAGTCACATGTCCAAGAGGCCTTACAAGAGAAGGAGGATGAAGAGTAAAGCTGACCTCAAAGTGCCTAGTCGTCCTGCCAGGTCTGGACCTGGTTACCCGGGTGTGGGGTCCTTTCTAGGAATTGATTTATCCTCAGTGCTGGATTACTCGACGAAGGTCCGATCCCTGTTGGATGTGCAGGCCTGCCACTGGGAGTCACAGGCCGGGAGTGATGAGGGCTTGTTGAGGTGGGGCGGAGACTTTGAACAGATGAACAGCTTTGTCTCCAATTGCACCGAAGCCAAAACCAGCCTGCCCTGCAACACCGGGGAAGGCGATGACGATTCATCGGGTAAGGAACGTCTACATCACAGCTTGTATGAAGTATTACAGCGGTATAAAATACCTTCATGCCAGCTCTCCAGTTCTCATTAATTATAAGTTAACAACAAACTTTAGATTTTTCAAAAGTCTTGAGAAAACAAGTACACATCTCTACGCTAATACTGTGTTCAGTTTAAAGTAACCTTATTGCCTTTTCTTATTGACTATAACTACAGAATAGATTTACAGTTGATTATGCTATTGCAATTGAGGGTAAAAAGGTGCAGAGAACACAAGTAGTGGACTGTGTACTCATCCTTGTGTGACTCCTAGGGTACCTTCATTCTAGTTGACATTCATTAGAACTATATACAGTACTGAGTATGCCGTTGAAAATCAAGGGTAATGAGGTGTGGAGAAATCAAATAGGGCTCTGTGTACCCATCCCCATTGTACGCCTTTGTTTAGTGTAACGGGAAAAAGAAAAGGAGGTTATTCTTTCTCTCTGACCATTGCAGTATTCTGCAGTATTGTCTCCAATTTTGAGCGCAAGGGACTCTATAAGAAACCAATAAAATAAAGTTTGCATGATTATGAATATTGCAGTCAATGTTTAATGCGTGCAGTATTAAAACGGTTTTACGTTTTAGCTCATAAACGAAAACGGAAACCAAGCAAGAGGCTCCTGGAATGGACTGAAGAGTACGACGAAATACTTTCCTCAAGGAAGAAGACCAAAAAGACTCTTCCGACAATTACAATGGTAAGAAAAGAAACGTCACAATTAATATATATATATATATATATATATATATATATATATATATATAATATAAATATAAATATAAACATTAAATCTGGCACTCCATTAGGACAACCAGACGCTTTCATCTCAACCACCCATTTTGGACAAGAACGCTCTCGAGCCCCCGTCCTTGAACGCGCTTCCTGAAATGCAGACTCCACCTCCAGAGGAAATCACCCTCACTACCGAATTCCAAATCCCTAGCGCTGAAAACCCGTCGCCGCAGGAAGCGCAGGCGCTTTCCATCGACACGTTGACCCCGCCTCCCGAGGCCGAAGCGGAACCGCCGCCGATTAAAGGCCTTGCCGGCGGCGGTGAGATGACCGATGTCCTCTGCTCACAATAGTAAGAATCTATAATACATAATATATAATAAAATGTTTGGGACATTTTCTTTGCAGGCAATGCTCCTTTGCTGCAGAAGAAGCGGAAGCGGAAACCAACTCCGAAGATCTTGCAGTATTGTCTTGAAGCCGAGGCCTCAGTGGGCCCGAAAAAAAAGGTACGTCATCTGTGGGCTTAAATATACGCTTAACTGGCCACAACATAGACTCATTCACTGCTGTGGACATTAATATTTGGCAACTGCAGTCCAACTGTTTACTTGTCACCGACATACAAGTACATTTTTCAATGGGTAGGTGTGGAAAAGGGTCTTGTCTGTGAAATTCAGGTTTGTAAACCACTGTAATGACTAATAGATCCCGTTAGTTGGCGGGGTTGCAGCATTTTGGATTCGAGATCAGCACAGCTTTTGAGTAGAAGATAAAGATTTCGGTGTGAATTTTGGCTTGTCCCGTCAATTATGAGGGAGAGAAATTCTAACACTTTGGAAGTCGGACGGCGGCCGACTGGTTAGAGCGTCTGTCTCACAGTTCTGCGGACTGGGGTTCAATCCCCAGCCTCGCCTGTGTGGTGGTTGCATGTTCTCCCCGTACCTGCGTGGGTTTTCTCCGGGCACTCCGGTTTCCTCCCACATCCCAAAAACATGCATGGTCGCTTGATTGACAACTCTAAATTGCGCATAGGTGTGAATATCAGTGCGAATGGTTGTTTGTTTTGTATGTGTCCTGCGATTGGCTGGCAACCAGTTCAGGGAGTACCCCGCCTTCTGCCCGATGATAGCTGGGATAGGCTCCAGCACGCCCGCGGCCCTCGTGAGGAGAAGCGGCTCAGAAAATGAATGGATGGATGGAAGTCGGACACTCCAACAGAGTACGTGTATGGATGGCATAAACGGAGTACAGTAGGTAGTAAGAAATGTGTGTCACGATCTTGAAAAAAGATGATGCAGTTCATTGGGTGAATCACAAACCACATGTAAAAAAGCCACTGACGTTCAACTTGAGCCATGCCTGAGTCAGCGTCGCTCATGGTGGATTTAATAGTTTGTGTGTGTGTGTGTGTGTGTGTATGTGTATGTATATATAGTTTGAGGTGTCACAAAAGCAAAAAAAAAAAAAAAAAAAAAAGCATCGAAGTCACTGTTCTGCTTTTTTACAAAAATAAATTTTGTTTCCCTCTTGTTGGTCAAAACTCTGTTTTGGGTAAAACTTTGAGTAAAATCAACCCATGTTCTAAAGCTGATTATTAAAGAACAGAAAAGGGTGTTAACTAACTTTTTTCTGGTGAAAGAAGATTCTACTCCTTTTGTGAGGTTCTGTGCCATATATTGTCAAAGAACACTGTGTGCTGTGTGTCAAATTTGTCAAAATGGTTGAAAATGGCTGGCAATATTGGGAACTGCGCTGCTAACAGCAGGCAGTGAATGAGTTAAATGAAATTGAATAAAATACTAGAAAAAAAAATATTGCAGTTCTACCTAATAAAGTATCAGATGAGTGTGTGTGGCATATTTACCAACAATGTCCTGTTACCAGAAATCCCTTTCTGCTTTTATTTGTCACAGATAAAAATTGTGAAGAACAATTCAATTGCTGCTCATCAAACAGGTCGGTGAAGTCTTTTTTTTTTTTTTTTGCGGTCTCGTGCCTTTTATAGTATGAGCCAACAGTTTTTCATATTTCTCCCATGTTCATACCTTACTCAGAAAGCTCTTACCTTAAAAAAATGAAAGGAAAATGCCACTTGACCTCCCTCACACATCTTATCTTGCAGCTTATCCAGATCCTGATCCTTTAAAACCAATGAGCCCGGTAGTCTCCACATCATCACCCGCCTCGTCCACAGGGACCCACCCGACTCCCTCCAGCCTTCCTGGTTCGCCCGTGTTGGGACCGGTGATATCTGAACAGGCGGAGGACACGCCTGCAGACATCCACCTTCCTCAAGCAGAAGACAATTACAAGTACACAACAGAGTCAGAGGTATTGGGAGTTGTATAGTCTCCATACAAAACCTGATTACTTGGTCATGAGATGTATTTGTAACCTGTTGAGTGACAGAAAAAACATTAGTAACAGTTATGTTTCTAACAGATGTGTTTAAGAAAATGTCATTTTTATTATTAGATACGCTTTGCCTTTTTGTTCCACTCTTTCAGGGGGAAGCCTCCATGCTGGACCAGAGCTTCTCCTCCACGAGAGACGACTCATCGCTGTGTGATGAGGCGCTCGGACCCTGCAGGAGGATCATCGGGGACCGAGGGGGCCCCGCCTCCTTGAAGGAGAACGTGTGTCAGGTGACCTCACATTTACACTCGCGTACCCTGATTATTAGACATCTCAGGAAGTTGAAGTATCACTGAAAAGTTTGCACTCATCCTTGAATAGTGTGAGGACGTGTCCAACCATTTGACTGGTGTTTGTATCTTTTCCATGGCCAAAACGTTTACAGGAACATTCTCAAGCGTACCTTTGGTATGTTATGTTTCTAAAGGCAGCTTGTGTGTTGTCAGGTGTGTGAGAAGACAGGGGAACTGCTGCTCTGCGAGGGTCAATGCTGCGGCGCATTTCACCTGGCCTGCATCTCCCTGGCCGAGGCCCCCAAAGGGAAGTTTGTGTGCCCTGAATGCAAGTCAGGTAAGAACAATGAATAGACATAAAAAGTGACCCAATTTTCCAGAGACGAGCCGTATCTCTACTAAATTTTATTTTGGGGGCCTTTGACTTTCGACCATGAAATTGACATACACGCACTAGATGGTGTCGCACAATCTCAAGTCACTTTACAACAAGCTTCAAAAAGACACTTCAACTTGCTTATTGCCACTCCCAGTTTAAGTTTGCGGTCAAACCAAACATAAAACAAAGGGAATTACGCGTTGTGTATTCGAAACAATTACATGACTTTAAATGTCTGCTATCTTAATGCTAACACACAATGCACAATGCTGTAGACAGGCTAATGAATTGCATCTATGTGACGACATTGTAATGTCGGTGTTGTAATTCTTTAAGCAACGGATATTTTAATGTAAATGGTACAACAATACACTTAGACAGGCAATGTTACAATACGTTCAGGCATATATTCTTTATCTTCTGCGATAAATGACTAATAGTACTCCAGCTTACTGAGGAGTTGTAACTGGCTGCATGTATATTGTTATGTCTGCATTATACTGCCCACTGGTGTACAATGTGGCTTTTTCATTCATTTCAGTGGGGAACGATGATTTGAGAAACGTTACATCTGAGATGCAATTTTTTTTTAATGGTGTGCCGTGAGATTTTTCCAATGTAAAATATGTGCCTTAGCTCCATAAAGGTTGGGAAACACTTTTGCGAACGGTGTCTATTTAACACACAGGCATCCACACCTGCTTCGTGTGCAAAAAGCGCAGCGAAGACGTGCGGCGCTGCATGATCCCTGTGTGCGGCAAGTTCTACCATGGGGAGTGCATTGCCGCCTACGCGCCCACTGCGCCCGTCAGCCGCGGCTTCCGCTGTGCCATCCACGTCTGCCTCACCTGCTTCATCGCCAACCCGGGAAGTTCCTCCATCTCCAAAGGTGAGTCGCACGCTCGTCCCGACGCTTGTTGTAGCGGCCTCCCCCTAGCCTGACACGTCTCGTTGTGGCCAGGTCGTCTGGTGCGGTGCGTGCGCTGCCCGGTGGCTTACCATGCCAACGACCTGTGCATGGCGGCCGGCTGCGTGGTTCTCTCCAACAATAGCATCATATGCCCCAACCACTTCACGCCGCGGCGCGGTGTCAAGAATCACGAACATGTGAACGTCAGCTGGTGTTTTGTGTGCACCGAAGGTAAACGACAACAAGCTGCTATTCTCATTATAACTTAATATATGGGCTCTTTTAACTAAATCAATACAAAATTTTTACTGGTTCCAATATAATATGATTTGACCTAAACACACCACAAAAAAATACAGAACTTGAGCCAAAATGGGCATGAGCATCACTATAATGCAATGAAGCCATGTGCTCTCTCCCCACTAATCAATAAAGAAATGTAATGGTACAATTATTTAAAACGTTTTCTAAAATTAAATCATAAAAATGTATTTTTTACATATATTGTATTTAAAATTTATAAATAGTAAATAATAATATGGGGGGGGGGAAATACCAAAGTTAAAGTCGTTAAAACAAAGTAAACAGTAAAAAATCTAGAATTTTTGAAGTGGAAATTCTATCATGCAAGAAATGGCATACTAATCCAAATGCTGGCCTCCGTCCTGCAGGGGGCAGTCTGCTGTGTTGCGAGTCGTGCCCAGCGGCCTTCCACCGTGAGTGTCTGAACATGGAGATGCCCAAAGGCAGCTGGTACTGCAACGACTGCAAGGCTGGCAAGAAGCCGCGATACAAGGACATCCTGTGGGTCAAAGTGGGACGCTACAGGTCAGTAACAGAACATCGTGGATACAAATACAGCTAAAAAAAATCTTAATAATAAAAAAACAAATGCAACATAAAAAATACAGTAGTACTGATAGTGAATTATGCATAATTAACATAAAATGAAATGTTATCACCTACACAGTATTGACAGTGAAATGCTGTGTTTTATTCGTCACTCGCTGCGTCAAGGTGGTGGCCCGCCGAGGTGAGCCACCCCAAAAGCATCCCGGAGAACATCCAGCGCATGAGGCACGACGTGGGCGAGTTCCCCGTGCACTTTTTTGGCTCCAACGACTACCTTTGGACCTACCAGGCGCGCGTCTTCCCCTACATGGACGTGGACGCAAACAGCAAAGAGAAGATGGGCAAAGGCGTGGACGCCACGTATAAGAAAGGTCAGAAGAGGGCACCCGGCTGTACGTCTGGACAAATTGTGATCGCTTCCCGATTGTGCACTCACCAACAGCTCTAGAGGAGGCGGCGGTGCGGTTTCGCGAGATTCAGGCCGAGAAGGAGCTCCGGCAGCTTCAAGAGGACAGGAAGAACGACAGGAAGCCGCCACCGTACAAACACATCAAGGTCAGACATCGTTGTGGGATGAATGCTCGGAATGCTCACGATGAAGACCGATGTTGGGCAGCTTACTTCCAAAAACGACAAAAGTAATATATTTTATGTTACTACTCAACTGTCATTTAAAAGCAACAGAAACATAATGCACATTTGTAATTACTATGACATCAAGCACCAGCCTTAGATTTGTTTCATATTTCTTCACAATAAATATAAAACTGTCGTTGTTGTTTCATTATTAAATTATTAATGTTGCGTTTAGTTATTTCAATTTACCGATTTCCTTTCCTTAAACATAAAACATTTTGACCTGAAATTAAGAGTTACTAGTAATCACTGGTTTGAATATAATTACTGTATATTGAAGGTGCCCTTAGCGTCTGCCTGTTTCGCCTAATGCCTGTTTTGTATTACATTTCAGGTGCTTTTACCAAAACAACAGCACAATTTTAAAGTATGACATTTAACTTCAATGCGTGGATAGCTTTTAACAAGACAACAATGCCAAAACTTTCAATTAAAAACAATATTAAAAAAACAACTACAAATGAAATTACCAGCTATATTTTTTTAAAATTATCGCTTCATACTGTAGATACAGAGATAGATTTGTATGTGTAAATATCGTAAAACCTTACATTACTGCTTCGTACCGAGCATCCGTCCGTGCCCTCACTCCTCCGCTTGCAGGTGAACCGGCCAATAGGAAAGGTCCAGATCGTCACGGCCGACCTGTCGGAAATTCCGCGCTGCAACTGCAAGGCGACGGATGACAGCCCGTGCGGCATGGACTCGGAGTGCATCAACCGCATGCTGCTGTATGAATGTCACCCGCAGGTACAGAAAATAAATGACGGTGGTCAACGACTGTACGTTTCTAGTTCAAGTTTCATTTTCAGTGCAACTCTTGTATTGGCTGTCACTAGATTAGTGCAGGTGTACCTAATGTTGTCCACATTGGACTGGAGAAGCTTTTGAGAAGGAAGCTTGTTGGTCATAAAGGAGAAATAAGATAATATTTTATGATTTTGCAGTTTGTGTTAAAAAAAAAATCATAGGTAATGGTTTGACTACTCTGTATTAAATATAAATATGTTGCAGGTTTGCCCGGCCGGCGAGCGCTGCCTCAACCAGACGTTCAGTAGACGTCAGTACAGCCAGGTTGAAATCTTCAGGACGCTGTCTCGAGGCTGGGGGCTCCGCTGCGTGCACGACATCAAGAAGGTACAAAAAACGCCACGTGCGCAACGTTATGCTGCGTAGCTGCCGGAAGCAGTTGGTGAAATTAGTTCCGCCTATTTCAGGGTCAGTTCGTGAGCGAGTATGTCGGGGAGGTGATCGACGAGGAGGAGTGCAGGACCAGGATCAGACACGCCCAGGAGCATGACATCTGTAACTTCTACATGCTAACACTCGACAAGGTATTTGGATTGAATGGAAATACATAATTAATACTACTCTGTAATAAGTTAAAAATAACAGCATCACGAAACAAGTGCACTGTTCAATACAAATAGGGCACCATAACAATTACGGGACCTTTATTCACACAAAAAAAAAACTAAGTTTTTTACCCCAAAAATTATTTAATAATTGAGGATAAACCACCAGTAAATGGGGTTGATTTCCCTCCAAAATAAGAAAAAAACAAAAGAAAATGTAAAAAAAAATTTGAATAAAAAAGTATGTGGGCTGTCCACTGTAGTACTCTTCATTGAATATTAAAGCAAAACAAACGTTAATAATTATGAGACAAATTATGGATTTAGCATTCTGTATTGAATATAAATACCAAACAGCACTAATAATCCATCCAACGATCCCTTCTCTTTACTGCTTGTCAAGATAAATGTATTCATACGCAATAGATTTAGTACTTTGCATTAAATATAAATATGGTCTTGACTTGTTAGGACCGCATCATCGACGCCGGTCCGAAGGGAAACGAGGCTCGCTTCATGAACCACTGCTGCCAGCCCAACTGCGAGACGCAGAAGTGGACGGTGAGCGGCGACACGCGCGTCGGGCTCTTCGCGCTGCTGGACATCCCGGCTGGTAGGCGGTTCCACAATAACTAATTAAAAAAAACAGGACATCATAGACGGATACTCACGAAGTGTTTTTGTGCTCAGGCACTGAACTCACCTTCAACTACAATCTGGAGTGTTTGGGCAACGGCAAGACGGTGTGCAAGTGCGGGGCGCCCAACTGTAGCGGCTTCCTCGGCGTGAGGCCCAAGGTCTGTTTGCCTGTCTCTTCTTTAATCTATTTTTAATCATACATTGGGGCCATGTGAGGTGCATTATTTTTGTCTGCTTGGGGTCGCCATCCTCACGTTCTAGTCAAGTATCCGTGACTTTGTGTGTGTATGGCTTTAAAGGGCGGGGCCTGGCCAGGTGAGTGACGTGGGTGTCAACGAGTGAGAATGTAGAGTTGGCTTTTACAGACTATTTCCCTCTGGCTTCCCACCATCGTGTCAGCTTATTTCTACACGGAATCGCGCATACGACTATAGTAACAGTCCGTGTGGAAAAATGATCCCTGCAAAGCTTCGAGGCAGAGATTTTGCTTCAACCATTTTTTTTTTTTGTAATGGAATTATTCGAGTAATGCGAGTAATTGCTGCAACCCTTTCGTAAATTATCGTTTTCTTCCGTCAGAACAACCCGCCCTCGGACGACAAGGGCCGTAAGCTGAAGAGGCGCGGCCACGGCAGGCGGAAGAAGAAGGTGGTGGTGACCAAAGAGCGCGAGGACGAGTGTTTCAGCTGCGGTGACGGCGGCCAGATGGTCTCCTGCAAGAAGCCCGGCTGCCCCAAAGTCTACCACGCGGACTGCCTCAACCTCACCCGGAGGCCCGCCGGTCAGTGTCAATCAGTCGTGCTTTATGATGTCACAGCTCACCTGTCACACTGTCTAATAAGATTGAATGACTTGAACTAGCCACCAAGCAGACCAACACTGTCTGCCCTTTGGTTACCCTTCCACTAAGCCGAGTGCCCAAAAGTGCAATTATCATACTTAAACCGAGTGATTCCTGACCATTGATCTCATCAGGTGAAATTATCCAATTTCACTAAATTATCTCTCTTTACTTCAAATTAGGGGTTGAACCGACTATTCAACATGTAGACTTTACCAGTCCACAATGACTGTTGTAGCTTGAAGTCGATTAAGTGGCAGTCATGTGTGTTTTGGCATGAACAACACGGACGCCGCGCTAAAACCAACAGGTGGTCGGTCGGCGCAACAAACGAGCAGCGGTACCTCAAGTGTGGAAATACTTCGTTAAAATTGAGACTAGCACCACGGTCACTTGCAAAATATGCAAGTCAATCTTCAAATGAAATAAATGCACGCCCAAACGTCAGCCTTCATCCTCGCAATACTCTTCCTCCTTCGACTGGCCCCACCCCCGACTCACTCATCCAATCACAAACACCTTCAGGTTCTCAAAGACAGTCAGACCTTATAAAACTCTTGCAACAATCCATGTAACACAACAGCACGTTTACGCTACAATACATTATTGCCACCACCTGTATTTTTCTTGTTTAGTCGTGAATACCCATACAGACAGGAAAAGCACAGTTTGTATTATTCTTAATTCTTTTTCGACAATGCTTCCTTGACACCAATTACTACTTTACTATAAGACATGTCTTTAGGGCCATCTTGTGGCATCTTTGTGCATTATAGAAAGTTTTGAAGGTTTGTGTTTGTGTGTGTGTGTGTGTGTGTGTGTGTGTGTGTGTGTGTGTGTGTGTGTGTGTGTGGGCGGTCGTGTGCGCATGTTTTTACCGCTGTTCTCCTCAGGACGCTGGGAGTGTCCGCGTCACCAGTGCGACATCTGCGGCAAGGAGGCGCTGTCCTTCTGCGAGATGTGTCCCAGCTCCTTCTGCGCGCAGCACCGCGACGGCCTGCTCTTCATCTCCAAGCTGGACGGCAAACTGTCCTGCACCGAGCACGACCCCTGCGGGCCCGACCCCCTGGAGCCCGGGGAGATCCGCGAGTACAACCCCCAGCCCCGGGCCTTAACGTCGGGCTTGGGGATGGCCGTCATCACCCCTTCCTCCTCATCCTCCGACGGTGCCACCACACCGGGCATCCCCGCCGGTGCGCCCCCCACCCCCAGGAGGGTCCAGGACGTCAGCCAGGAGTCATTTGCCACCTTTTCCATCCCGGTGCCCATCACCATTCCCGTTTCCGTGCCGGCCAGCCTGCCTCCCGCGGGCGGCGCCGTGTTTGACCTACCGCAGTACTCTCCCATCTCCTCCTACGAGGAGGAGAGGGACGTCCTTGAGGAGGACGAGGAGGACCTGCTGGAAGAAGACGAGGACGACGAGGAGGAGGCTCTGGAATACCTTGAGATCAGAGATGATGACGACGAGCAAGAAGAGTGACTCGGTGAATTGTGAATAACGACTTTATCGAGGCCCACTAGTGTGTCGTTAATTCTGTTACAGGAAGCACTCGTGACTCGCTCGGACACTTTGCACACACGATCACTTGCGATAGCTGTAGAAAATAAACAGTTCCACCATTACCTCATATCAAGCCGCATCCGCAATTGCCGGCCATAATATTAGGTACACCTCATGAGCGTCAATATGAGAGCTGTAGCCACAATATTCTGCCTTTTACACAGATAATACTGTAGATAACTCAAGTTGGGCGAGTCCCGATATCACATATTGGTATCGGGCCGATACCGGACTTATTTCAAGCTATCAGATACTCGTGGAGGCTGCCGACACCAGATACTGATACTTAAGCAAAAAAAAAAAAATCTGACATCTGGTAAATCGGTGCCTGTGGTGGTTTGACAAATTGGCCAATCATGTGGGTCAGAAAGAGAGGCTTTTGTCCACATTTACTGTGTATATAATTGTATTAATTGAAATTTTATATATCAGAAGTACTAGTATTGATACTTAATCGGTGAGTACTGAAGAATGAATACTGAAAAAAGTGATATCAGGCATTACTATATTTGGCTAAACAATCCAATAGTCATGTCCTGGAAGGTTGGCGCCCTCTGCTGAATCTGGCTGGTTACTGCACCATTTGGTCCCCGATGCAAATTTGGGTTCATTGTTAAAAATGTGACCGAAACATTTAGGCGTAAATTAGTTGTTTTGTGTAATCATGCTAACTAAATTAAAATAATTAAATCAAACACATAAACATAACTATGATCAAAACAATACCTCTTGCACTCTGCACTTAGTGGAGGTCTTAATACTTACTGTTAAATGATTACGATCATGTAACATTTTCATTTTCTGATTTTTTTTTCATGTATATAGAATAAACAGTTTTTGATTGTAGTTTTTAGAATAACTTATAATTAACTCATCTGCCAGCCATTTTCTAAATATTTCCAGTATTGCCAGTCGTTTTAGATCACTGACTGATGTTTCAAGACTCACAGAATATTGCATTCTGTGACATATACATGAAAATTACCAAAAGAAAGAGTAGACTCTTCTTTCACCAGAACAAAACAGTTTGTTTGTAGCTTTTTCCGTTCTTTAGTAATCAGCAGTAAAACATGGACTGGTTTCACCAGAAACACCGGTTTCTGACCCAAAAGCAGAAAGATAGAAAACTTTGTGAAAAGAAATGTCAAGCAAAATGGTGACTTTGATGCTAATGTTTTGCTTTTGTGACACCTCAACCTATAAACAAAAATAATGACGGGGCTTTTAATAGCAAAATAATAATTTAAAGCTATAGGGCTAAGAAATGCACCGTGAGCAACGCTGACTCACCGCATGGCTCAAGTTAAACGTCATTTCATCAGGCTTTTTTTTTTTTTTTTTTGACATGGCGTTCGCCATTCACTCTATGAACTGCGTCATCTTTTCTCACAATGGCAACTCGCCTGACTTCCAACGTGGTCACAGTGATAGAAAGCCACCATCTACAGGACTCTGTTAGTCATTGCGTTAATTTGCAAACCTGAATTTTACACACGAGTTGGGCGAGACCTCCTCTTCCGTGCCTACCCGTTGGGAAAAAAATTGACAAATATATACGTCGGTGGCAGTAAATGGTTGGTATCCCATAGATTGCGACAAAGTGTGTAAAGGCAAGAGTTTTTGACAGCTTTCATATTGAATCTCACACGTTCACTTAGTAATCCACTTGGTTTGATCGCTGAGTAGTGCGTCACAGTCAGTCAGCCTCTACTGGACTGAGCCCGTCATTCTGGACTTGTCGTTTCCTGTTTTCTGTTCTGCTGAACACTTGTTGCTTCCTAAGACGACAGCTGCAGGCGGACATTTGGACCACTGGACCAATCACGGGAGCGACACGCCTCGCAACGCTTTCGACGGGGCTTCAACTTTTCCCCTTCGATGTGAAAGTGATGTACCACGGGGGCATCACAGGATCATGACAAAGGACATTTCTCGGAATGTGGGGCAAGGGGAGATTTTTTTTAAAAAAAAGAGAGAGAAAAAAATACAACTTATGGACAAAGGTAATGGGACACATCCCTTAATTTATTGTTGACTGGTTGGACCAGACCCCTTTTAATTCCAATCATCCCTTTTGTGCTTTTCATTATTAGGGTCAAGGGTGAGCTGGAGCCTCTCTCCGATGACTTTTGGCAAGAGAAGTGGGATACATATGGTCATGGTCTGTTTGCTTTTTAATGCCTGGTACAACTCAAGGTACACTTGTTTGGACAAACATAATGATGCTGACAAAAATGGCTCAGAAGAGTTGAATTTTAACAGCTGATATACATGGTTTTATGTATTTTGGAATCAGCTGCATTTTTGTCACGTTCATTGTATTCTTCGGGTAATAACTTTTAGTGGTCCCAGGCAGTAAAATGAACAAGAAATTGAACAAACAAGGAGTGGTCTTAATAATTGTTTTCAGTGAGTGTAGACAAAAAAAGCGTTCACACCAGTGGAAAAAAATGTCATCTTCAGTGACACTAATAATCATGTTTTGGGAGAAACCCCACTGGGGTTGAGCTGAGGTTTAAACCCAGAACATGTCGACTGTGAGGCAGACATGTTAACCACTCTCTACCCCCCACCTTTAGTTCTCCCTCTGTTGTTCATCTTAAGACTTTTTGAACAGTTTGTGTGCTTCCAAATTCCAGTTTTGGGGACTTCCTGTGTCCCAGTACTTTTGTCCAGACGAGAATTCCAGAAAGATGTTTTTAAGAGGGGGGCAAAAAAAAAAAAAGTCTTAACACTGAAACACAGCAGAGATCGCACTAGGTTGCAGTGTGTACGCCGTAGTCATTTATTTATATTACTGTAAATGTGACGCACAACAACCGCCGCCATGATGCTTCAGTGTGAGAGTGTATGTGTTGTCTTCAAGACTAAATTGTTACGTGTGTGTAATCTGCTTTAAAGTGTCTTCTCCCTGGAGCTACTTTTTAAGGAATGGATTGGTCGCCCCATATTAACACATCTCATTCCAGCCGGTTTCATCTCGCCACCATCCATACACGAAAATCCACATAAATATACAGTAAATATAAATATATATATATATACATATATATATATATATATATATATATATATATATATGTTGTAAAATAAGCACTTTGTACTGGCCTCATTTTTTTTTCCTTTCCTGCCCAAACATGAAGCCAAAATAAAAAGTAGATCTGGAAGTGGCAAATTTCCATTTTAATGTTACCATGTTTGTTTTGTGTGATAATAGTGTACACGACATAATAGACTGTCAAAAATGAAGACATCTTATAACTTTTAAATCTAAAAATACAGAAAAAATAGTCGATTAAAACAAGCAAGTAGAAAAGTAACGAATATTTTTGGGAAGATTTTATATGAATTTTTTTTTTTTTAAAAAAAAGCTAAGTGGCTCTGAATGCACCACAAACATAGCTCTACCCTCAAAAATGTAATTTCCTGTCAAGGACACTCACTCAGTCAGTGTGGACATTTTGTGGGTTTTGAGGGATTTTACAACATCTGTTATTTTTTCTTCTTGTTTCCATGCACAAACATTTATTTCACAGTTTATGAAACAGACAGGGTGGATGTTTAAAACCAACAAAATTATTTTGATACAAAGCAGCACGGTATCATTTTGTACTTTAGGCCACATTCATGATCTATAAATATGCACATTATACACAACATTTTCTGGAGCTTGTAATTCCTCAGGGTCTATTATTGTTTCAACACTTTGACGTGTATTTGTAACGAAAAAAAAAAAAGATTCAAGCAGTTTTAAGCATTATTTGGCACCATGATTTGAAAAGGCAATAAATAAGTGCGCAAACAAATGATGGCTAAATGTCAAACAACGCTGTCAATATCTGAGGTCACTTCATGTCAGTATGCCATTGAGATGTCTTCTTCCCGTATGTTGACAAATTTTCCCAATAGAGGATACAAGCGCAAAAAGGCAAGAGAAAAAAAATTGAAAAATGAGTGTCAAAAAAAGTAGAAAAGTCAGTCACTTTTTCATTCAGGCAGCTCAGGCTCTGCAAGTTGAGGACCGAAATCATGTGATGCTGAGACACAGGAAGTAGAGACCACAATCCGGGTTTCATTAGCCAGTGGTGGCCTTTAGTGCAACCACCATTCATGTGCAGCCTTTACTGGACACTGAAGGGGTGGAAACACTACAGAAAAAGCCAAAAGGTAAGGAGAGCTGCACGGACTTTTGGTAGATCCGCAGAGACCAGAATCCATTTGAGGGGGGCTTGCATTTTGCCTTAGTTTTGGAAACTCCCGAGTTGTTACGGTAACAAAATCAGTCCTTGCCAAAGGCCCAGGAGTATGCGATGGCTTGCTTACATGAGACAGGGCCGCCCCCTCGAAACAGGCAGATTTTAGTGTAACATATGCTCTAATTCTTGATCCTTGGGGTATTTTGGTGGAACCATGTCACTGACCTTATTAAAACACTTGCTGTGGGGGAAATATGCATAACCCTCCCCAAAAAAAAACTCATCAAATGAGTCACAGCAGCTCAGTTGTCTTGTCTCCAACCAGCACAGCTTTAGAGAAGATCCCCTTCTAGATGAAATGTTTGTTCTTAAATTCAAACCTCCACCCAGCAGAGACTCCTCCAAAAAGTTCGCTATGGTCATGGCACAAAAGAAAAACTCTTCTTCTTTTTTTATGTTCTTTTTCCTTAGGATTCGTGCTCCTGATCCGGCACACGTCTTCCTTTCGGTCCAGCGTCAGTTGCTGTGGCAGCATGAGTAGAAGTACGACTCTTTCTTCTGGCCAAGGTTCACTCCCGTTTCCTCTGCTGAAACACAGCACAATGTGTTGGATTTGTTTTCTACGTAATGTATATGGCTTTAAAATCAATTTATTTGAGACGATTTGACACTGTAAGGAGCAGAATGATCCCCAGGGATGTGCATTAAGTCTCCTATTTACTATAACGCTCTAAGAAACCTATGGCTCAACAGCAGAAAGGAGATCTCCATGGATCTGTACTAGGCCTTCTTCTATTTCCTGTGAACTTGTTCTAAGGGTATATGTACATTTTCATATAAGAACAGGAAGAAGTTCTGCAGGGACGTTTACTTGGTAACCTATTTGCTGTAAAGGGTTTATGACACCTATGGCTCGACAGCAGAAAGGCATTCTCACACAATGTGTATTAGGTCGTCCTCTGTTGGCAATGAAGGGGCTGTAAGGGTCTACCACACCTATGGGTCTAAAATCTAAATAGTTCTATAAAAGCAAAAAGGTGTCCTCCAGGGATGTGGACTAGGTCCTCTTCTATTTCCCGTTAAGAGCAGAAAGGAGCTCTAGAAGGATCTGTATCAGGTCCCCTTCTATTTGCTCTGAATAGGTTAGAAAGGGTTCATGACACCTTTTTTGAAACCCATGGGTTTCAAAACACGAGGCGTGCCTTTAGCAGCTTGAGAAAAATAAAACACGTTGTTTTAAACCTGCTAAGCTAACTTCAGCTACACGTTAAAAAACTAAATGGATTGATTTTTCAGCCCTGTTGAAAAACAAGGCAAAATTATTTGTTAATGAAAAATGAATGAGTGATTTGTTTTTGTAACGCCTTAACCTTACAAATTATTATTTTAATAATGTAGTGCTGTTTGGAAAAAAATGTCAAATAACGTGAATCCTTTGAAATGTTTGAAATGGCTAAAAGAAGACCACAATTTAAGTGTGACTGTGGGGAAAATGTGGTATTGAGTGTAATACAAACCTGCTCACTGTCCCCATGCAAAAACGCCGACCTTAGCTAAATCCACCTCAATTCATTTATTTTTCGGGCCGACAGTGCTCATAATGTTTGACGAGGAGGCTCACCTGTCATGTACTGGAAAGTGGCATTGTTGTAGTCCTCGGCCACTTTCTGGAACAGCTCATCTGTGGCGATAAAGAGGCTTTGAGTTTAACTTTCAGTCTTAATTTACTTTATAGAAAGTCTGCGTTAGGCGCTAACAACTAAATTACCCCAAGGATCAAACTTTGAAACGGATTTGGAAAAAAAAATAGCATTTCCCGTGCATCCTCCACATCAGCATTCGTGAAATCTGTATATACTATGAATACATAAATACAAGCGTGACATGAGCAAGCATGTCTGTGGGCAATCGTAACTCACCCACGTTGCTTCCTGTTTTACTTGAGGTCTCAAAATGCTGCGCGCCAATCTCTACAAAAAAAGAAAAATACATAAACAAACGAGAACAGTCAAGCCATTCAGGATGTGACTACAGAGGAAACATTTTACAATCAGGCTATTTGACTAACTGCTCAGTGGTTCCTCACAGCGTGATTTCACAGTTTATTTCAACGGTAAATCCCAGTTTCCCCTTTTTGAATTAGCGCAGTTTGGCGGGGGTCGTGCTGTCACCTTCAGCAAAGTCCTGAGTGTCATGGTAGTCGATCTGACGCAGACTCCGGTCTCCTTGGATCAGGTCGCTCTTGGTACCGCACAGGTAGATCTTACATTGCTGTAGATGCATTAAAAAACAAAAAAAACAAAAAACGTTAAAGCACAATAAGAGCCCATTATCCTCTGAGAAGCTCTCGTACCTCCTCGCAGTTTTGCAGTTCTTTCACCCAAAAACGAGCTCGCTGGAAACTGCTGCTGTCCGTCAGATCTAAAAAAGTACAAAAAATACACAGATAAAGTGTGCTTCTGCATGGAAACCCAAGAACTCAGAACGCAAGAAGTTTCCTCCAAAAATCTTAGAGGGTCAATATGATCATCTGCAAATCCATCTTTTTTTTTTTATAACCAAATGATCTTAAGAGTGAAAAGGAGGTAAAGTGTACAGATTTTTTCCCCCCAGGTAAAAAATTGAAAATAATTTTGAGATTTGAGTTTTTGTTTTTATCATATTATGAATGTTTCATGACATCTCAGAAAATCCTAAAAACCAGAAAACTGTTAAACTGAATGAAAATATTTCAAGAAATTATTAAAATAAAATTTTAAAGTATAAAATAAACACAAAACTTAAATATCTAATTATAAATGTTATTTAATAAATATTATTAATCCATGTTGATGTTTCAACTATGGTTAAAAAAAACAAGACAATTTGATTTTATTTTCAATCCATTTAAAATAACAGCATCCAAACATAAATAAAAAAACATAAAATGGCCGCCAGCGTACGGAATTTACCGTAGCAGACGACGGCCGCCCGGGCTCCTCTGTAATAGATTCTGCTCATGGCTTCATAGCGTTCCGAACCGGCCGTATCCTGGTAGTGCAAGAGACCAGTGGGGGGGAAAAAAAAAAAAAAAAAAACATCCATACTCATGTGATTAAAATTATTATACAAAGCGTGGAGGGAAAAAAAACAATCTGGTGTTTGTGTAGTAAACATGTGATGTCACAGGATGGTGATGAATGTGACTAGACTCACCCATATTCCCAAAGTGATCACTTTGTATCCCACCTGGATTGGTTTGGCCACAAAGGCGGCACCGATAGTCTGGAAGGAGGGGGGGGTGATAAAAAAAAAAATATATATATATATATATATCACATTTCAAATATTGTGGCAAACAGCAACGACAAAATTTTTTCATAAAAATAAGACTTTAATCTAAAAAATATACAACTTTATTCTTATTCCAAATTTAATCTTGAAAATATGTAGAAAAAAATCCTCTCAACCTTTTGTATATTGTCAACAAAAAATTTGATATTTGAGGCTAAAAATCATAATATTCTGACTTTATTCGCATCATCATAATTTTTTTTTTTTTTTTTTGATAAAAGTAACATAACATTATGAGAATAGTCGCATTTTCAGCAGTCACAAAAAAAGGTGCTCATTTTTGTCCCCCAAAAAAAGTCTATGTTTTAGATAAAATGCCGTTATATTATGAGAGTAAAGTTGTAATATTAAACCTTTTATTCCTGGAAAATATTCAACTTTCTTCTCCTGATATTACAACCGTAATCTCAAAATGTATAAATACGGCAGAATTGACAGTTCTTACGTTCTGATAGGGTCCGACCAGGAAGCGGTGATGGACGTATCGCTCCACAAGGCTGGTCTTGCCCACGCTCTCCTTGCCCAGCATCACCACCTTGGCGTCCACGCGCATGGCGCTCATACTCCTCAACAGCTTCGTGTGGACGTGGGGCACAAAAGCAGGACGAGGAAGGAGGAAGTGAATGTGGAAGGAAGAGCTGGCCTGCGAAAGGATGCACAACAGGTTTATTTAAATTAATCATAATACAATTTTGAAATAGCATTATAGGGGCGGTTACACAATCTGTTGTTTTAGTCCAAATAAAAAAAGATAATTACAAATATACTATTTTACGATAAGTATTATGACTTCAATCTCGAAAATATGCAACTTCAGTCAAGTAAAATTATAACTTTAGTATCCAGTTATATAACAGTATCCAATTTTTTTTTCTCGTAAAATAACTTTAATCTCATAGATTTGGGTATTTTTCATATTTTTATCTTCTCAGGATGACTTTATACTCTAATACTTAATACCAGATTGTTTTTTTTTTTAAATATATACTTAAGGGAAGTAAAGTATAACGCAAGTAAACTACTATTTATTATGAATATATTTTTTACAGTCTCGAGGACTAAAATTAACACTCCTGATTACTTTTAGTAATATATCTGATTTTTTTCCTTATATGTTTTGCGAGTTTATAACAACAACAACTCATGTCAAGCTCACAAAATAATGATAATAATCAGTAAATAATCAAACGCTGGTGGCTGAGGGGAAAATTGGAGAGCTTACCTAGCAGCTAAACTAAGCTGGACTCAACACGTCTTCATGGTCGCTCCACAACAGCAGCAACAGCAGAAAGCCGTAAAAGTGACGTTGACATCGGCGGCTACAAAATGTTTTTTACGGCCGTGAAGGTGGCAGTAAAAGCCGCTTGGCATCTCAGCCCAGCCTCGTCAAGCTAAACTAAGCTAAATATACGTAAGCTAAGCCGGTTGCTATTCGCGAACGTGCCTTCCACTGTTGCGCAATGGCAGAATACGCCGGAGTTAGAAAATGTTCCAGAAATACAAAATGAACATAGTTTCCGCTTGTTAAACTGGGGATGTTATGAAAGGACGGACGGGCGGCTCAAAGAAGAACCAAGCGACGCGCCCGAGAGGAAATTTCTCGAATTCCGCTTTGTTTGTTCGGGTAGGAACCAAATACACACGTCACCTCGGCTTGTTTATAGACGGAAGAAATAAGATGGGACTCAGACAAGTTCGCTTTGTAACACTAAACATAAAAACACGTGTCGCTTTTTAAAATCTACTATTATATTCATATTCATAATGAAAAGCACGACAATCCGCCTTATTGACAAGTTTGGTTAAAAAAAAATCCAACTCGACATTTGCGCTTAGGAAGGACTCTAAACACATCTCTTTGTTTCCGGACAGAAGAGACTAACGGATTTATTGCATTTAGTGTTTTTTTTCGAAAACTGTAAATAGTCATATTAAAATTAATAGCACGATAATCTGATTTATTGGCCATGTTGGTTGGGGAAAAAAAAAACATCGTATGTTTGCGAAGGAACTAAAAACGCCACCTCGGCTTGTTTATGGACGGAATAAACGAGCTAGGAGCCATATCAGTACTTTTCAAAGTAATTTTTTTGTAATTGTAAAGCTTTGTAAAATAGGACAATACATATTTATAGTAGTCAGGATATTTTATATATATATATGATTTTTAAAAAATCATATTAACAAGAGTAGCAAGACAATAGACTTTATTGACCACATTTAGGTTTAAAATAAAAATGCGTTGTTTTTGGGTAAGAACCACAAACACGCCACTTCGCCACTGAAAATAAGATTTTTTTTTTTGATTCAATAAATTATTCATACAGTAGCATTGATAGCACACCATATAAACATAATAATAAAAACATCTTCATAATGACTTCTACAATCACGCAAATTAGTACGTGACCCGCACGATGGCAGTATTTCAACATTAATTTAATCGGATTTATTGTCTTTCATATGAGTTTGGCTAGCGTGTAGTGATTGGTCAACGCCGCGGTAGGCGTCCCAGATCCGAGAGCTCTGATTGGCTTACAACACATCACTTCTCTCAGTCTCCAGACACGCACACACAGAGGAAAACACGGATAGACTCAACATGGCTGAAGCAGAAGACCACGAAACAACTTCAGGCGGAATCTTACAGGAGATTTTCACGTCCCCTTTGAACCTGACCTTGCTCACCTTGTGTCTGTTCCTGCTGTATAAAATCTTACGCGGGGACAAGCCGCCGGAGGTGGACGAGGCGGAGCAGCCGCTCCCCAAATTGAAGAAAAGAGACTTCACCCTGGAAGAGTTGAAGCCTTACGATGGAGTGCAGAGTCCGAGGATCCTCATGGCTGTCAATGGAAAAGTGTTCGACGTGACCAGAGGCAACAAGTTCTACGGGCCGGGTAAGCTTGACTGGATGTTCCCACACAACTTATGCGGAAGCCGAATGCTTTATTGGGACCTTTTATCGCCGACGGAACTTAACTAACGCTCAATTGATCGCGCTGAAGCAACGTAAAAAGGGCGACATTCCTCAATTTTGGGGTTTCTGACTGGTATCTCGTTCCACGACAGAGCAGCCTTGAAACCAAAGATCGCCTATTAAGAAGACAACATACTCTGTTTTTTAATTTAAGATATAGTCATGCGTGATGTTTTGAAGTGCATTCTCGCCAACTACTTGATTATATTTGTTTGTCTTCTGTGTAAATTTCACAAGTCAGTTTAAGTGAATCCCATTAGCACACATCGTTCATGTTTTTGTTTGTTTTGGCCCAATCCCAAGAAAGCAACTTCACCGAACACCTAATTTAGGCACTCATTAGAGCTACTTCAGAGGCTCTCGAAAGATTAGGAACAGTTCCTAGTGTGGTTCAATGTAAATCTGCACCGCTTTTCCATCTTCATGAACATTTTCTGCTACCTTGGAAAAATTTGCCCCCAGTGGGAGCTCATCGTCGTTATCTCGTCTCAGATTTGCAATCTCTGTTGCGTGTAACCTCTGACCACCAGCATTGCACACTGCTGTCATATTTTTATTTTTATTTTAATTCATTGCACTTCACGCCCAGCCACAGAGTCAATCCCGTCACTCACGCACCCAAGTGATATGTTCCACGTGTGAGCATCAAGTATGGAAGGAGACATAATCAGCATTTTCCAACCAAAATGTTATACAGTTCTTTTGTGTCCTTTTGTCAAAAGACTCCAAGAATTTGACACCCAATTTGATCTATTGCTGATATTAGACCGTCTGGTGCAAATGAGCGACAGGTCACCCCACCTCATAAACTGCTTAGTATAGCTTTCGTTACCGTGACGACACGGTTAACAGGCCAGCCAGCAGACTTGACTTCAAAGGGTTGAATACAAGCGTTTTCACTCGCGGAGGCAGCACTTCATAGACTCGTCAACTGGTGCGCGGATCCGTGCATGTTAGCGCATGCAGTCCGCACTCAAATAGCCTCACACCGTGTCGACAACTTTGTGATCAAGTGTGTGCCGTTTATCAGAAGCTAACACTTATCTTTGCATCACCCCCCCAAAAAAAACTCAACTATATAAAGATAATAAAAGCATTTTCACTTGCCTCTGAAGGTAAGTTAAAACAATTAATCTATTATCAAAATAGTGTATGGATTAGTTGTCGACTAATAGATTAATTGTTGCGCCTCTGTCAATGTCTTTATGTCCCCAAAGTGTTCTGTAAATTGACTGTCTGTTGTACTAGAGCGGCTCCAACTACCGGAGACAAATTCCTTGTGTTTTGGACATACTTGGCAAATAAAGATGATTCTGATTCTGATTCTGAACTGTTTAATTTCACACTTGATGGGTGTCCAGGTACTCCAAATAGACAACCATTTGTATATAAGCCATGAAAAAGTCAATTTTCCATGCTGCGTCCTCCAGAGGGGCCGTACGGCGTCTTCGCCGGCAGGGACGCGTCCCGAGGCCTGGCCACGTTCTGCCTGGGCGGGGAGGCCCTGAAAGACCAACACGACGACTTGTCGGACCTTAACGCCGCGCAGCAGGAGAGCCTCTCCGAGTGGGAGGCGCAGTTCACGCGTGAGTGCCGGAAAGAGTCTCTCCGCTACAAATATTAACTTTGTTTCCTTGTTGGCATATTTACTATATTTACATATACTGCCATATTTGGACTCTTTTTAAGGGATAACTTGAAAATAAATAAAAATAAGCTTCTTAGTTAGCCCACTTTTGAAGAAATGAACAGTCTCTAACTTTTATAGTGTTTTTTTTTTTAATTATTATTGATAGTTAATATAGTATTATTATAATATTCCCAAATGCTGCAAAAGACAGTATAATAGCAAATGTTGTGCATTTTACTGTGTAATAAGTGCTTCACTTAGAAGTTCTTACAAATTTGTTTGTGTATTTTAACTATGTATGGTGACCTTGAGTGGCTTGAAAGGCGCCTTAAAATAAAATAAGTTATTATTTATTCTTATCAAGCTTGCAGCTCAGTTTACTTGTTTCTCCAATCAGTTTTCCATTGATATGGAAAAATAACCACTATTTTTTTGAAACGTTTTTCATAAAGAAGCGATTTCAATGTATGCTTACTTAGGCTCACGGTCAAGCTAAAAGGTGAAATTCTGAATATTTGTCGCATTTTCTGCCATGACAGTTAAATACGACTACATCGGCAAGCTGCTGAAGCCCGGCGAGGAGCCGACGGAGTACACGGACGACGAAGAAGGGAAGGAAAAGAAAGCAGACTAAAAGAATAAAAACGTGGAGAGTAGTGGAGGGTGGAAAAAGACGTGGATGCCTTATTGCGCTATCTTCTGTGTTATTACTGAAATGCTGTCAAGCTCACGCGAAAGGTTACGGTAGCGTACATAAATAAGCAGTTACTATAAACTGGCTCGTTGCGTTGTTTTGCAAACTCTTCATGTCATGTCAAACTTGCTCAAATAAGTATGTTCATGTTAATTAAAAGTCACAAATGACTTTATACCGAGGCAGCACAGGCACAGCCCTTCTGGAAAGGAAAGGGGGAGGAGTCAATCAGAGCAAATGTAAGCAATTAGGGAACTTTTTTTTTTTTTTTTTTTTTTTTTTTTTTTTTTAAATGAGTTGGACCAAGCGTAATCCTTTCATATGAAATCATGCTTTTCTTTTTCCGCCGTCATTCCAGTTAAAACACCAAATACTCTCCATTAATGTAAATTCATTAAGGTAATCACTGTCATTTGCTAAGGTTTGTACATACAGACTGAATGTCATAATACTGTCAGCCTGGAAATGTTATCGATTTAATAAATAAACCAATTTAAATAATGCAATTTCTGTTTTCTTATACAGTGGTGTCTTCAGATACGAGTTTAATTTGTTGTGTGACCATGCTCGGAACTCAAAGCATTTGTATCTCAAATCGTCTTTCCCCATCAAAATGAATGAAAATGCCAATCTCCTGGGAAAAAAAAATAATGAAAATGTTTGTAAGGAAACTAGCACTGGTTAATATGGAGCTTTATAAAAACATCTAAGAACAATTAAGTTGAATGTTAAGAATTCAACAGTTTGTGCATGCTGATTAATTCATTGCAGCTTATTCAGTAGTTTTCACTGTTTCGCAGAAGATGAAGAAAACATGTCTGCTGTATTGTTATTGTCTGTCTCCATGTGTTGCTTCATCATTTATGTCCAAATGTCTCCGTAAAGCATTTCTGCATTGATTTCACTGCCACCGTACAGTTCCCAACGAAAATTTTTGCTCACAATTCAAAGCAAAAAAAAAAAAAATCGTCTGACCGAGATAATAATAGCTGTAAAATCAGATCAGGAATAAAACAAGGGGTATATAAAAGGACAATATTTACATTACCTTCACTTAACATGACAGTGCAATTGTACTATAACTTACTGCATTGAAAAAGAGAGTTTAATTTTGATATTACATTGATAAAATTACAGTTTGTACTCTTGTGCCACATTGCTCATACATGAGGATCAGTACTTTAAACAAAAAGTGTATGTGTCAGAAGTGGGATTCGAACCCACGCCTCCATTCGGAGACCAGAATACCCATTTAGCGGAAGGAGTTCAGTCCTTGAGTCTGGCGCCTTAGACCACTCGGCCATCCTGACACAGATGAGGACGGTTGCCAACATATCAGCTTTTATATGTTCCATAACGAGATATGGACGGAATTCAACTTTTTTCCCTCCTCAAAACAACTATGTAATAAATTTGTGTTTAATGCCCGAAAGCGTAAACTAGCACACTTTTCCTTGTTACGTTAAAGTAGAAAAAACCCGGTGCGCATGCGCTTGATAATGCAACGTCATTTCCGGCGTTGTGCGACTATGCGGCCATATTCCACTTCCGCCGTTCAAGGGTATCTAACGCACCAGGCAAGGCGACATGTACAGATTCGCGAAAGCCGCCGTGAACATCACCGGTAAGACAACTTGTCGTTACTGAATACATATTTATTTTACATTGTTTAAAATTCATGCTATATTTAGGTAATTAGCGTTTGTGAATTTGTACTCGAGTCTGCGCTGGGTCACCACCGCGGTCAGCGTGCTAACAAGCCAGCTAATGCCAACAACTACGTTTTGCGATGTCTTTCAAATGTTGTTTTAGTATTAAGGGCCTTAATTTTTTTTTAGTTAAGACTATATGTTGTATGCGTTTTTAGAAAGTGACATTGCTTGACACCGCATTGGGATTTTTCTGTAGAGTGGGAGTTGCAATTGTACGTAAGTCGGAACCGCGTCGTTGTTTACAACTAACGCAGCAGCTGGCCTTTCTCCCCAATATAATGATACCTGCAGATTAAACTAAATGTTCAATGCCAAAACATGATCGTTCCACAACTGCTCCGTGACGTGCTCATTAACACTAAATACTCGTACCTAAAACCTTTCCCCATTGAAACGATGTGAAATTTTGGTAGAGATTTTAAGTTGGCAAGAATCACGGAAGTTGATACAAATAATTTACTATCGCAGCCCACATAAATTGATGTGACAGGCCTTATGTGGCCCCCGGACCTTGAGTTTGACACCATGCCTGTCGCTGCTCTTCGTTAGCCAGTCTAAAGTGTTTTCCATCTTATGTTAGCATTAAACTAGCAGGGGCATTCCTCAGGCAAAGTGGTTTGAAATGCACAACATGTAATCCTCTTGTGTATTACTCCTGTTTTCTTCCAGGTCAAGCTGCACGGCAAGTGAGGCACGGATCCACCGCTCCGCAGGATTTCCACTCCAAGTATGGCACCGGCATGTTGGTCGGCGGCTTTGCCTTCTGCACAGCTGTGTGGTCATACGTAAGTGTCACTTGATTGCGTCGATCGCAGTCGGGGTACGTGCAATACAGAATTTTAAAATGTGAGCGAGTCTGCTTTTTCCTCCCCTTCCGCAGGTGGTGACTCAGACTGGCATCACCTGGAATCTGTCCCCTGTTGGGAAGGTCATGCCCAAACCTTGGAGGGAGGCTGACGAGTAAAACGAAACAAAAAAAACCGCCATGGTAGAGATCCAAACAAAAACCTTCTGGCTGTACAGACGAACAGTAAATATCTGCCTGTGTTTCAATATTGTCCAAATAAATTAAATGTGATTCTCGAGTTGTTGTTTTTTTTTTTTTTTTTTTTTTTAATATACGTTTCAAGCTCCGTGAATGAACTGTAATTGTATTCAAACTCAAATTATAAAGCCTTTTTCATACATAAAGTGCAACACAAAATGTTTTTCATGCTTATAACAATCAACCCCCTCCCGCCACTTGTCCACACAGGTTAAAAATGACTATTTTAACAGTATCAAAAATTAAGCACTTGGCACGCACAAATGTTGTTTCAGTAAAATGTGAGTGTTAATTTTATTTTCTATTACTACACAAGTTTTTAGAAGTAGCCGGTTTTGAAATTCTCTTAAAACCTATTTGCTTCTCATATACAGTATATGTTTTGTGCCAACCAAATCATTACTGTTTACTTATATGCTTTTAACCTGTAGCAATTTGAGAGCCAATGCAATGAAATGTATTATTTGAGTGGCAAAACAATCCATATTGGTGAGACTAAAATATCCCTTTCCAAATGTAATAACCATACAATAACATAACATTTGTATTTTTTTAACTTTAATTCTGTGGCTCTAAAAATACAAATATGAATGTGCAATGTTTATATTTGGAAGTTGGCTGAAGCTACTGAATAAATCTAGTTGTTAAAAAAAAAAAACACACACATTTGCCTTCTAGGAATGTAAAACGCGACGTTTGGCTACTTACCTTCCGCCTCAGGTGTGACGTCAGACGAATGACATCACGCCCGGCGAATCAAACCCAACGCCCCTCTTTCCCCACAGCAGCCAATCACTTTGGAGGAGGGCGTGTCCTCATCCAACCTCCTTATCCGTGGTTGCTCTTAAGGTCACTGCTGTCATTCGGGAGCTAGCCAGCCACCGAAGCGGAGGCGACACAGCGAGGAACGCGACGTGCCGATCAACCAGAAAGGAAGAAGAAAAAAAATGTCTCTTTCTAACAAACTCACCCTTGATAAGGTGAATGTCAAGGGGAAGCGAGTCATCATGAGGTAAAGCGCCTCACGGAAGTCGATTGGCGATTGGAATCGCTTGCTAGCTAACTCTTGTTTTTTTAATTTATTTATTTATTTATTTATTTTGTAATTTGTTCACGCTGTAGTAGCTTCATGAGTATTCTGACAGCTAGTTGTTGAATAGCTATTATAGCTACTAGTTTTAGAGAAATACAAGGTGGTGAAATAACAGGGGGCGTGAGGGTCCATTTTGACACCGGAAGTTAATTTTGTCGCATTTTAGAATCGTTCCACTACCGTGCTATTAATATTGGTGCAAATGGCGTTGAAGCAAGTACAATAAACCCTTTGAATATTGTCATTCTGCTACGTTAATGGAGGTGACACTCTTGTTGCCCTCCTAAAACGTAAAAAAAAATATATATATAAACAGCAATAAAATCAGAATGCGCCCGTATTTTTCTTTCATCAAATTCAGCCCTGACCAAAAATATTTAGTCGTTTCAGCATTTTAACCGTATTATTTATAGTACTTATTTGAACTGTTTGTCTTTTTTTTTTATTTATTTTTTTAAATAAACATAATTTTTCCATATAATTAATAGTAGCCTGGTGGGGCTTTGGCAATTAGTCTTGGATATGTCGAACATTAACAACAAACTATATGTGCATTAAATCTGTAATATCACTGACAGAAATAGATACATTTAATTATTTGGCAGAAAATGGGAATGTGGTAGATAGAATCTGGTGGGAAAACACTGAAAATGTTAAATCTCACTATCTTCTAAATTAAACGTGGACATTGCAGAATGCCTGGTTTTGTCTTTTAATATAACATTTACTGTAATGGGCTTTTAATGACTGTCATTGAGGGATTTTTCACCACAAAGGTTTCCAGGGGGAGTATTAGGAACTACATAAGAAGTACCAATGCAGTCTGATCAATTTTGTTGCTAATCTTTGACATTTACAAAACTAATAATCATCACCATACCCCTTATCACCCAAATAAACTTCTTAAATGAATCTAACATGCATGTTTTTGGAATGTGGTCGGAAGCACACGCACAGGAAAGCCCAAACGAGATTATGTAGAATCCCAATCCCGAAACTGTGAGGCAGATGTGCTGCATGGATACGCTGCTTCCTATTAATAATTCATTTTTCCCCCCAAATGTCTTTTCATGGCTGTGTCTTCACGTTGGACTTGTCTGATTAGAAGGCCGCATTTGAACCTGACACCCACCCACTCGCCCACTGTGGAAATGTCAAAGGTTCCACATTGGCTTTCTCAGCCACAGGCAGCATAGGTCAAGGTTCACCGCAAAACGCACTTTGTGATACGTCTCAGCCGCGCGTTAGCTTCAAGCATATCACACCCAGGGCTTGCCCAAGCGTGTCTTTGCGAGCGTTTCATAAAAATGTGGGCCTGAATGAAAGCGAGGCAAGGCGGGACGTTGCTATGCCGACAATGGGGCAGAGCACCCAAGAATCTGCTCGGCTCCCCCCTGAAATGAGCTAACGTCTGCCCATTTGTTAGACCGGATCAGAAGCCAACAATGACATGGCTATCTGCCACTATCAAAAAGTGCTGCGTTTGTAAGGCGCTGGATCATCGAACGCACGCCCGAGGCTGCCAAAAAAAGCCGGTGAATAGCTGACCGGTGCGGTTCCAGACCAGACGATGCTTTTACAGTACGGTATGGCATTGTGCGCACGCTAGTGTCGGCTTATGGGCGCATCAGGTGGGGAGGAGGGAGTTATGTAATGCCGGCGTACGGGGGATGCGGCACGTGCTCGTGTGCAGTCAGGCCCGCATCATCGCAACTCCGCTATCATTCAGTTCAATGGTCAATTTAGGAAAAAGTAATCATCCTCATATGAGAAAAGTGTTGAAAAGGGGTGTTTTTAAGAATAACTTTTAATTTATGAAAATAATGTCATGAGTTTGATGAGTAAATGTCAAAAGACAACAGTAAAATCACACTGAGTTGCTCCTGTGATGCTCCCATACATTCATCTGGTAGTACAGAATGTTCATCTTTTGTCTTGTGAAATGACTAGTCATATTACTTTTTTTTTAATTACTTAATTGTAATTTAACAAAATGTAGTACTTTTTCCCCATTAAATAGTCTAAACCGTTTTCATCATGAAATTAGAACTTTCTCGTAATGCTATTAAGCTCCGATAATAACATCATTGCATTTTTTTCCCCCCATTAAAAAGTCCGCCCCAAAAAAGTCAGTCTCCTCAAATCATAGGTTTTTATATTTATAGGTTAAAATAATTGTCGTTTTCCTATATATATAAAAAAAAACATTCACCTTTTTCTCTTAATGCTACTACTTTATTATAATAAAAACATCTGACGTCTGACATTTTCTTCCCTCCTGAAATTATGTTTTATCTCTTGATGACTTATCATAAAATAGTGTTTTTCCCCATAGAAACGCTCAACCATTTTTTCGTAACAGTAAGGCATGTAATATAAAATCCTCATATTTTATATATATATATATATATATATATATATATTTCAGCTATGGAGTCTTCTTGTGAAGGTCCATTTATTTTCAGCATTGTCATCTTTTCCTCCAGGGTTGACTTCAACGTTCCCATGAAGGACAAGCACATCACAAACAACCAGAGGTAGGAGGTTTTTTTTTTTCTTCACTGAGAAAGGTCATGACCTTCTAATCTTGTTTTAGGATCAAGGCGGCCGTCCCGAGCATCAAGCACTGCCTGGATCACGGCGCTCAGTCGGTGGTTCTGATGAGCCACCTGGGCCGCCCGGACGGGAACTTTGTGCCGGAGAAGTACTCGCTGGAGCCCGTCGCCGCCGAGCTCAAGACCCTGCTGGGAAAGTGAGAACATTTTTGACCTGACTAAACATCGCGTCGGCGGTCAAGGATCTTACACAATCCTCCATTGTGCAGGGACGTGACCTTCCTGAAGGACTGCGTTGGCGCCGAGGTGGAGGCAGCCTGCGCCAATCCGGCCGCCGGCTCCGTCATCCTGCTGGAGAACCTCCGCTTCCACGTGGCCGAGGAGGGAAAGGGCAAGGATTCTTCTGGAAACAAGGTGACGCGCCCGCTAGGTTGAATTGAAACGCACATATGAATAAATATGATATAAGGTAAGATAAATGATCAAGGCTAAGATAAATGCTGCTTCTGGGACCTGCTGACATTTCTCCTGAAGGTCAGTGTTGCTTTTCCTGTCGTGAGAGGCCTGCTCGGTATGCAGCCAGCGTGGATTCATTTCTACTGTACGAGTCTCTCCATCAGACGTCATTATAATATTACGTTATAAGTATCCACTGCATTGTAATGCTTCACTTTCACCAGCGGAAGCATCCACGGAGGGTTTAAAAAAATAAAAAATAAAAAAGTTAAATGAACATAACATAATTCAATTTTTTTGGGCGGGGGAATATTAATCTCTTAATACCAGTCATCTTTTTTTCCTTGTTAAATTACAACTTTAGTCCCTTAAATGATACCTTTTTCCAAATAATATAATGTATTTACGTTAAAAAAAGAATAATAATATTCAAATTAAAAATAATAATAAATCTGATAATATTATGCCTTTTTGGGGTCCTGTTGCAAGTTAAATCCATTGAAATTTGGCTTCTACTTCTGTAATTTATTCACGTAAAATGTATAAAATTCTCATAAAATTTGACTTTCTGGTAATATCATTTTCCATTTTCTATTTTCCACATGATAAAATGTTCACATAAATTAAAAAAAATAATGTGTAAAAACATGTAGCAAAAGATGGTTGCTTCTCTGTGACACCTCCTGTTCTTGTGAAAACGTGACAGACGAAGGCCTCCCAGGAGCAGATCGACTCCTTCCGGGCGTCTCTGTCCAAACTGGGAGACGTTTACATCAACGACGCCTTCGGCACGGCTCACAGAGCCCACAGGTGAGCTCGCCACGGTGATGATGATGATGATGATGATGATGACGACGACGACGACGACGTCACGCGCCATCGTGTCCTCCCTCCAGCTCCATGGTGGGCGTCAACCTGCCCCAGAAAGCGGCCGGCTTCCTGATGAAGAAGGAGCTGGACTACTTCGCCATGGCTCTGGAGAAACCTCAGAGGCCTTTCTTGGCCATCCTCGGCGGGTGAGAGAAGCGCTTGACATTCACTCTTGCTGCTCGTATTGATTTTCACGCTTGTCACATGCCATCGCTGTGTTCTACTGCTGACTGTTTGATGGGCTCAGAGTCCACTTGAACCCTATGCTTTATCTAAGTGTTATTTGTTCTCAATTTGCTCATTGCAATACAAGTCTAATAATGAATGAATAAAGTCTTGGCTGGAGAATCAATAATAATAAAAAAAAATATCTGCATCAAATATTGAACCATCACAGTGTTGGCTTTTGGCCTTTAAGCCATTAGGCTGCACCTATTTGCTTTTTTTTGCAGGGCAAAGGTGAAAGATAAGATCCAGCTGATCAACAACATGCTGGACAAGGTGGATGAGATGATCATCGGCGGCGGCATGGCCTTCACCTTCCTCAAAGTGCTCAACAACATGGAGGTGAGCGGATTGGAAAACAACAGCTTTACTCTCAACAGTCACGGGCCACAACATTAGGTACACTGGCGTAATTAAGTCCAAAACTAAAAGCTGTAGCCAACATTCTGTCATTGGGCCAGCAGGATACACAGCCAGAAAAGTGATTCCTTTTATTATAATGAATACAATTTGTTCAGAAAAAATACATCTCGTAAATGTGACCTTTTCTGCTAGTATTACAACTTTTCTTGTCTCGTAAAAATGCAACCTTTTTTCCCCTGCATAGTACAATTTATTCATGTAAAATTGAATGCAAAATTCAAGTGAAATAACAGTATTGTTTTTTCCAAATGATACAATAACAAAAAAAAAAGTACTGAATCTTAATTCATTAGTAATCTAAAATACACCAAAACCAAGAAGTTTTTTTCTCTCTCTAAAGTAAAAGACTTTCTGGTAATCAACTTTTAGTATTGTAAGATTATAAACCCCCCTCCCCCACATGAAGTCATTTATTCAGAAAAAAATTGAAGTAAACTTAAAAACCCTTCACGCTCCACTTTGCTGCAGCTGCCCTTAGTCTCCTCCTGGATAAGAGGAGTCTCCTCACTCCGGGTGGCGAAGTAAAGGGAGGACATTGTTGTTTGTTAGTCCTTCCGACTGACGCGTTCCATGCGCTGTGGATATGCCACAGTCAAATGTTTGCAAAATTTGCTCTGGAATGACCTCTTAATGAACCTGCTGCTTCCTCAACCAAAAACCAGACTGGAACATTCAACGCAGCCAACCAGTCATACAACAAAAGAGTGTGTCCTTTGTCTTTAACGCTATCTAACCTCCTGGCACCAACACCGTAAATTCAGAACAAGCACTGCATTCTAGTGACGTCCTAATGTGTTTAAATGAAGAACCGCTGTTTGCGTGGCCAGATAACTGAAACAGTCTCTGAATGGGACTGAATCGGTGTGGCAGTAAGCGAGATAAAACAGGTTTGCAACACTTGCATTTGTACCCGCCAAGGTAACGTCTTACCACACTTGGGAATTGTCGTAAGCGAGAACATTTTTCCATCCACCATTTTCTATAGCGCTTGCCCTCATTCGTGTCACAGAGAATTTAGCTATTCCGATTCCATTATGGATCACAAATCAGCGAAATGAAATACTCGACGTTGTTCGTTTAAATAAATAACATCTGTTTTCCTCTCGTCAGATCGGCAACTCCCTGTACGACGAGGAGGGCGCCGGCATCGTCAAGGACCTGATGGCCAAGGCCGAGAAGAACAGCGTCAAGATCACGCTGCCCGTCGACTTTGTCACCGCCGACAAGTTTGACGAGAAGGCCGCCACGGGCGTCGCCACCGTCGCCGCCGGCATCCCCGCTGGCTGGATGGTACGTAGGGGGACCAAGTCGCCTTTCCACCAAGTGGCACACGCGTGTGTTATTGTTGTCACGGTCTCTTCCGCAGGGTTTGGACTGCGGCCCCGAGAGCTCCAAGGCGTACGGCGAGGCGGTGGGCCGAGCCAAGCAGATAGTGTGGAACGGCCCGGTGGGCGTGTTCGAGTGGGACAACTTCGCCAAGGGCACCAAGAACCTGATGGACAAGGTCGTAGAGGTCACCAAGTCGGGCTGCGTCACAATCATCGGTAAGAAGCACAAGATGCCTCGGTTTTTGGAGGTTTACAACTGCACGCAATGCGCTAGTTTGCGCAGCGGCATAAAACTTGGTCACACAGCACAAGAAGTTAGTTGATTGTTTTTTATGGATAGCTCTTGAATTGTTTGTCATACAGTAATTTCTGGAAAATATAACTGAAAACAATTAAATGTTATGCCAGACCACTCAGGTTTTCATTAAAGAATGGTACACGTATATAAAAAAAATTCTGCCAGGTATGTAAGTTTATGAGCACAATGTCTCCTGCATAATTCGCTGAAAAACTAATTAAACTTGCAAAATTGTCTCATGGAAAAGTGGTGCTTTGCCACCATCTTGTGGCATCTATAGGCAATTATAAATCGTAGGAACATAGTACATAGTAATTTGTGTCAAAGTGATATATCATAATCAAGAGACAAGCTTTGTAAGTTGAGGAGGTGCTAAGTTTACCCTGGGTTGTTACGGAGAGTCGAGAGTCATGTACACACACGCAGTTCTGGTGCATCAAAAAAAAAGAATAATACATTTAAAAAAAAAATATATATATATATATATATATATTTTTTTTTTTTTTTAAATTAAAATCATCAATCCATTTTAAGGTTAATTTTGTAAGATGAGTTGAAATAATAGTTAAGGTTTTGGTTTGTGGTATGGTGTTAGAGGTTGGGGTTTATTTACAGTTTAAAACTATTGGCAAGTTAATAAAATACATTTTAAATACAAATTAAAAAAATAGAGGTGGGGACATAAATTACACGTGGTTTTTTTGTTTGTTTGCGTTTACTAATTTGCGTTAGGTCGGCACAGTAGGAATGATACTCCAGCTATATTCACTTGACGCATTATTTTTTTTTAAATGTCATTGATGCCTGTGTGATGTGCAGGTGGGGGCGACACTGCCACCTGCTGTGCCAAGTGGAACACTGAGGACAAGGTCAGCCACGTGAGCACTGGAGGCGGAGCCAGCCTGGAACTGCTGGAAGGTGAGTGGAAGAATAAAACTAAGATGTAAATTGTGGATAGACAAAAAAAAAATGTAAATAAATGACATCGTATCAGTGAGGTTGTTCTCGTCGCCAAAGCGTCAGAGCTGTTACCGGTAGGCCTGGCAACTGTGTACGCTTACACAGTGTATCAGAACAGTGTTTGAAGAGAACAGCATTCTGATACTAACTCCGGAAGGTGGAAAAATCGTTGCAGCGCTAATGCAAGTTACACAGACTGAATGGAACGATGTTCCCCAAGCTGACAAAATAAGTCAAATTCGTATTACAATTTAAATTAACTTCCCAATCCTTAATGTGGTGTGCTTTTTCTAACTTGTTTCCTGTGTGTGTGCTCTTTCAGGCAAAGTTCTCCCCGGAGTGGACGCCCTGAGCAACGTCTAAACCTCCTTCCCATCAACCCGCTGACGTGTGTGTGTGTGGGTGTGAGAGAGAGAGAGCGTGTGTGAATGTATTCTGAAAGGTGAGTAGCTACTAAAAAAACAGTCTAGTGTTAACTCATGCGACCCTGCATTATTAAAAAAAAAAAAAAAAAAAACGCACACACTCTCAGTGGGCAATTATGGCAGATCAATCTGTGACGAGTAGAACTTCTGCCTTATTGTAACACAACTCGAGGACTACTAGAGTAGATGCATTGTGAAGGTGGAATTTTATTTTGCCGTGATGAAAACTTGACATCACTACAGATTTTCGACTGCGCGTGTTACGCTCCTGCAGTCATTCCCTGCTAAATTGTGTGTGATTAGTGGATATTCACAGCATCACTACTTCTACACATACATTGGGCATCGATATAAAGGAACGTTTCATGTGGCGTTTGTGCACCTTCTGACGGTTCTGGCTGCCTGTTCAAGTTAATAAATGTCCCTAAAACCTTTCCGCTGCTCTTCTATTCCTTCTGAAACTCTAAGTCATTTTTCCTTGTTTGACCGGTATTTCACATTTATTGAGCAAAGGCACATACTTTACATTGGGCAGACCGTTGAACAAAAATGTCCGAAAAATATACAGTGGCGCCTTGAGATGCAAGTTTTATTCGCTCTCTGGTGGGAGTGTGCATTCCTCCATGACACCCCGCCTTGGCCCAATCTATTGCATTGAAGAGGCGCTACTGTGCATCTATTGACCAGCCGCCACCGCATGTCACCATATGTCGCTGGCATAGATAGATGAACAAAGATGCATTATTTGTAGTAAATCGTTTTCATACCAATTAAGTGAAATTGGATCATTTCCCGTGGCACACCTATCTCTGGCGACAGTGTTTGGGAATCACTGTTTGACCACCAGGCGGCAGCCTGGTTATACAAGCAAGTGTCCTCTTTCACATCCGCGACAGGCTGCTTTTTCATTCTCGTACAACAGATCTGGTCCAAAGAAAAGAGGACACTTTAAAGTCAATAACTGTCTGTGCGCAGGGAGTGATGATGTGCTTACCATTCTCCAGGTGGTGAGCGTTTTGTGCCAGGAACCCAGCGTTTTCATACTCGTCGCTGTCTGTGTGGTGACCGGGCAGTTTTGTTAAGTGCGAGACCTCGGCCTTAAATTGAAAACGAATGCCGTGACGTCTCCTACCGTCGTTTATCAGCGCCGCGCCATCCACGTTTGCGTAGTAAGTCGCGGCGGGATCGGCAACTGAAGACGAGATGTTAATGTTAGACTACATGACCTTCAAGTGGTGTTTTTTTTTTTTATGTGTGCCGTACAGTATTTGAATGGGAAAGAGACCACCTTTCATCTTTAATGGCGTCAGCTCATTTTCATAAACTGTGACGGGCAGTGGATCTCTGCAAAGGCAAAACATTTTGATCCAGTGTGACTGAAAGAAAGTGCTGTATTTCCTCAACTAATGGTTGCAGTGCAAACCAGGCTTTTTTTTTTTTTTTTTTTAAAAGGCAGAAGAGGAGGCTTTCAGTTGTACAAATGTTAACGTTTTGACCTTGTTTGAGTGAGAGTTAATTTACGCAGCTGTGTACTTGAGAGGAGGCCTTTATTTTTGCACAAACTGCTCACGTAAACAGTTTGACCTTGTTCAAGTAAGCGAGTTCAGAATTTCCTGAAGTAGTGGTTAGGGGAGTTTTTTTTTTTTTTTTTTTTTTTGTTTTTTCTCTCTCTCAAGTGCGGCGAGTATCAGGCAATTTGTTTTTTTGAAAGGAAAAAGGAATGTTCCCATTTTCTAATGTTGACATTGTTTAAGTAGAAAGAGAGCATATTTCCTCAAATAGTGGCCAATGTGGTTTATTCGCACAACGATAAAGAGTAACGGGTATTTATTTGAGGAAGCCTTTATTTTTGTACAAATGCTTGCATGTGTAATTATAACTTCTTTTTTTTTTTCCATTGGGGTGGTAGACAGCTGTTTGAGGCGAGGCATTTATTATGAACAAAGGTCACTATTTGTCACATTAGATGTTGATGAGAATTCAATACTTACACATAAATATGTTCCCAACTTCTGGGTGGTGATGCAGCTACAGCTCCTAAGCGGTATAATTGTTAAATAGGTGACACAGCTCTTGACAGATAGAAAACATAAGTCTCGTAAAGTGTAGTTTTCAAACATTGTACAAAACTCACTTGGACAAACGCCCTCACTGGAAAATACAAACAAAAACTTTTAAAAAATAGGGTTAATTGATTGATAGTTGTGATTTAATTTAATGTGAAAAGCATACTTTGAGGATGTGATCGTTTGATTGGATTTGGTGACTGAAAAATGAAACAGTCATTTATTAGAATGTCCAAAAAACTGAAATGTTTGAGTAGAAATGACACAGATAATATAATAAAAACCCATTATACATGGTATGGTAGCAGTTGGAGGATTTACCTTTTTTGGATTGCATTACAGCGAATCTGCTCCCCTCACGCTGGCTGTCAAAAAGTAAAGATGTCACTATTCATGTACTCTATATGACTAGAATGTTTGTCACAAAATCTGATACTTACAATGTGTGCAGGTTGTATATTTGAGCATCTTCGTGTATGGTCTCTGCGGGGGAAAATAGACAAAATAATGCAGATTTTAGTGAGATTTGTTGCAAAACCTATTAATGACAAAATGGGTTTGTTTATTTATTTATGTATTTATTTTAATGAAAACCTGCCAAAACGAATATTTTCAAGCCAGTAGCCCCAAAAAGGAATAAACTTACAAATTAATTCAAAACAAAAATATACCAATGCTTTAAAATGGTGACAATCGTTTTGGGGAGAGGTTTGTGTATTCATACAATACCATGTGCAGAAATGCAGAAAAGCATTCGACCTAGTGGTGATCCCTGGGGTACGTCACAGTTCATGGATCCTTTTAAAGATGTTCAAGATGATGCAAGTAAAATCTGTCTTATAATGCCAATTTTGTCCATTTTAAGGCATGCAGGGATCTCGTTTGACGTGCGTCCCGCGTTGGAGACCACAGAAATTAGCAGGGACGCATGAAGCATATTCCTTCTGCGTCTGTAGACGCACGGTTTAAGACGGGTGTGTGTGTGTGTGTGTGTGTGTGTTGGTGAAGAGCTTCCACACACAGCGAATCAAAAGTACGAATCATGTCTTGGTGCTAGCCAATCCGAGGCAGAGTAGGGTGAGTTGTTGTTGCATACAATGGACACGGGAGTTTTTTTTCTGGACTCGATACAATTTCATTGTTGTAGTAACACCTGCCACACCGCTCACGACGGCAGATAGAACACAGCAGCCAAAACGTCCCAGTGTACTCTCTTTCTGGGTCAATATAGTTTTATACAGTAGTATATAGTTTGCAAATAATCAAATTGGATTTTTCATTTGTTGGACAATGACCTCTAGTTCAGAATAGTACAAGGAGTAACGATTCGATTGACTGATTGGGAAGTCATTTTTTATTCTCAATGTGAATAGCAAATGGAGTTTTAGAGGGTGAGGTTAAGCGCTAGATTCATGTTATCCTGATTCTCTTCCTCAAATCTGGAAAATCAAGAGGCCTGGGATTGATTCCTGAGGTGTGCCACAGATCATAAATGCTGTGAAATATGGGCAATTGTGTAGGCCAATAAAAGCATAATCAGTATAACAATGCCAAAACAAGACATTTATCTGAAAATATATTGATTGGTCCTGTCCCGATTCTCTCCCAAAAATTTGGAAATGTAAGAAAGCTGGGCATAATCCCTGAGTTAGGCCTTTGTTCATAATTTCAGATGAAACCTGCATGATTAAGAACAGTCAACATTTAAGATTAAGACATTTATTTTAGTCCTCATCCTGATTCCAACACAAATCTGGAAAATCAAGGGCCCTGGGAGTGACCCCTGTGGCATGACCCTGATCGTAAACTGTTAAAAGATGTGCAATCATCAGTACTGAAAAGAAATATAAATAAAACCAGTCATATGCCTTTTTTTTTCGCATTTAAGACAACAAAAATGGTTTTGATTATTGAATTGAAATTATTTATCCTGATTCCCCACCGCAACATCCCAAGGCCTGGTTCTTCGAACTTACTGGACTTTCTCTTGCATCTTAGACACAGCAGGCCCAACAGACTCAGCGAGGCCAGCGACGCAGCAGTTGCTACCGCACACTGCACGCTCGAATTTCCCAGCATACCTGAAAGCAGCACTTATTAAAACTCTGTCCTGTCCTTGCAGGTAAAAAAAAAATAAAATAAAAAAATAAAATAAAAATGATCTGCAATCTTCTTTTTTTTTTCCTGTAAACTATACACAGCTCTGCCTTCAGGAAGTGGTTGGCCGAAACTCTTGAGAGTTTGCGGTCAAGTGCCTTAAAACAAAAGCACAGTAAACTATTCTCATTATGGAGTATTAAATTAACATTTATTACCGCGCTTGTCAGTGGTGTAAGACTGCGCTAAGAGGTGTTTCTAAAGTTTGCGTTGCACTACAAGTGTAAAAATGTATTTTGTCTGACTGAACAGACTTGCACACACAGTCTATTAATGAACTTAATTAGGGGGATTAATTCATCAGCATTTCGGCTAGTTAAAAATTATGCACAAATACTGACAGCCACCAGTAATCTATTTGACAGTTGGATGTGACGCTCGGGATTAATTATTTCCTGAAATCCATTTTCGTGCGCCTCATTTTATTTTCATATTTTACTTCTTAAAGTAATCTATCATGCTCATGTCTAAATTCTCCTTAATATTTAACGCGTTCCTCTGTAATTTGTACAATATCATTTTAACTGTATTAGTGACCCACTGAGCCTTTAAGATGCCTAATTTGTGTAATTTGCCATAACGAAATAAGCAATTCAAATTAATACAGTACAGGACAAAAGCCAACTAAGGCCAAATCCAAGCATTCTACTTCACAGTACTGAGCATTCCATTCATTGAAAACTGTAATATATAATATAAAATATATAAAACTGAAAACTGAAAATATAAATAAAAAAACAGCCATTGTATTTTAAAATATTTTGGGATTTTATATATATATATATATATATATATATATATATATATATATATAATTATGAATTAGTCTCAATGATTTTCACTTATGTTATCAGGTTTTATCATTTGCAGTAATTTAATATAAAACACATTACAAAAGCCAACTAACAAAACAAAAGGGAAACGTTTATTGTATTAATTACATGATAAAAACAATAGATAATGTTGGTGGGTGAAACTAATTGCTTGTTTATTTAAAAAAGTTTTGTTTGTTTGTTTATAATTATTGTGAATTAGTTTTGTATATAGTATCACGTCAGTATTTTTTGAACTAATACTGTTTCTGTGATCCATGAAAGTCATTTTCATTTTATTTTCCTGTTTCATTCAAGTCATTTGCAATACTATAATTACTGAAAGTAATTGAAATTAAAACATTATGATAAAGCAAACTAAACTAACCAAAAGCAAAACCTGAGTTTAGTAATTAAAGAATTTCAAAGGGATTTTTCTTAATAAAACATTAAACACTGGGTGAGTTGCGCTGACGTAAGTGTGGAAGTAACTTTTTGCATTTATTAAAAAACAACAAAAAGATTTTGTGTTTGTTGATAGTTATGAATTCGTTTGCTAATCACCCCCCCCCCCCCCAAGTAAAACCAATGCAACAAATGCAAATTTTAAGTTCAACTATTCCATTTCTATGTGATCCAAAAAGTTATTTCCAATTTTCCGCAATCGTTTTTTTTTTTTTTTAAATCAGTTTCCATTTGATAATTAAATAAGCATAATTGTGCTTTTTAATCTCCTTTAAACTCATTTTGTCTTCCCCAAGTAGAATGGGTTTATGTTTCTGCTTCCAAAGTGAAAACCACATTAACAAATTCCACGCCACAAAATGATCTAAAATCCAACTTTGTCACTAAAATAAAGGATTATTACAGCAATATTTGCATGGTGTTTGCTGCTGCGTTACCTTTGGTGGTCCAGCTGGTCTCCTTCCTGCGTCGGCTCGAGTCGACAGCAGCGGTGAAGCGTGTATGTTGGCTTCCTTTTACAACAACTTGTCACATCCGTCACACATTCAAGACACGCTGGGAACCTCAGCGCGAACCACAAAATGTTTTTCATTTCAAGTGGACACACAAAACAAAGGCAAAGATGCATTAAATGACACTTAGTTGTAGTTACTGCATTGTCTACAGCTTAAGTCCACAAGTGGTAAAGTCGATTGTTAATTGGTCAAGTTGATTGAACGTGACTTGGGATATGAACTCGCCTGTTTATATCGCACAGTGCACGTCAGAGCACAAATCAAGCACAAATTCAATGGAATTCTCTGAACACCTCGAAAACGGAATTTTATTATTATTACTGTGTGTGGCAAAACGGCACAGATGTCAGCAGAGCATTATTTAGTTTGACCAAATTTGGAAACATTCTGGGGAAAAAAAAACTTGTCCTATGTTTTCATTATGGGGTGCTGCATGTAGAATTTGGAAAATGAGTCCATTCCATTCTGCAACACTGCTGTGAATATTGTGTGACCGTATTTTACGCTGATAATGGACGACCCCATTACAATTGGAGCTGTGGCCCATTTTGAGGCCCCAAACGCTTATTTTAGAAAACCCTGCTTTAAAATGAAACTTGATCAAACATTGAAATCTTAAGATCGCTTACAAATCATGCAGAATGCATTTAGGTTCTCCGTAAGAACGTATTGAGTTATAATACACCATACTATTAGGAGTTTCTAATACTTTTGTCTTTGTGTAACTATCAACTTTCAGTATGACGGGGTAGACTTCTACAATATAGTAAATAAACTAGCTGTCTTACTGAGTATTAATACATTTAAACTGAATTTCTACGTCATCTTGGACTAGCTAGATAGCTTGCAATTCAATTTAGTACGTTCAGGTATTTTACAGAACTGTTAACATTCAAATCATTAGCAACGCTACAGGCGAGGGAGTTAGCAGAGGTAATTTTCCCCAAATGACTTGCAGATATTGTTGCTGGCATTAAAATACAGCCATAAATGACTCGGTGTAACATTTTCAATTCCCTCTTAATAAATGTAATTCTAGAATTGTTTGCGTCATAGCTAGCACCATAGCTATTACGACTAGAATAACAAGCGCGGCTGCCCAGACGTGTCTACGTGGCGGCCATGTTCGGGAGGTCGACGTTCCCGTCAAAGGCAATGCATGGACATTAAAATTAAGTCGTAACCGTGTTCATTTCGCCACCGATTTTCACGAGGTTTACTTTTTTGTCAAAGCTAAAGCGTGTGCTATCAAGTACAGTACATATGTAAAGCAATAAAAGTACTGTTATCTATGAATGGTCATTCCCAGTTCCCTTGTTGTGATTGTATGGCGTTGTCTGCATACGGTTGTTCTTTCGTTTTTCGTGCCGTCCACACAGGTCGTGCGCGGATGACTTTGCCCTTACTAGCTTCGTGTCGCTGGAGGCACGTAGCTCATATTCGTGGCTTTGACGCGCTTGACGTGCTGACGTATATCATTGGCGCCGTTGTCGTACATAGGAGAGAAAACAGCTAAATGAAAACACCCCCGACCCCCTTAAAGTAGCTGTGGTTTAACATCTATTTAAACGGGGCCCGGTTGAATGACACCGGTTCCGCATCGTATGAAACAGTAGTGTGTTAGTGTAGCTTCTAGGTCGACTTGTTATCATTAGTAGTAGTAGGAGTGTTGTTGTTGTTGTTGTTGATGCTCGGCAGCGGATGCAGCAGAATGGTGCGAGCAGCTCCAACGGCTCCGAAGGCGGCGGTGGTGGGGAGCGGCAGTCTCCGTCCCGCAGCCCCCTGCTGCCGGCGGCGGCGACGACTCGGGTGAGACGCTTCATCCAGGAGCGGCGAACGCTGCCGCTGCCCAAAGTTATGGTGGTGTTCTCGGACGCGGGCGACGCCGATAAGTCCAGCGATGCCATGGCCGCCGCTGCCGCCGACGACGACTCACAGAAGCCGGTGGCGACCGGCGTCAACCGGGGCAAGCCTTCCCGCTGCCCGCTGAACGCCGGGCAGGAGCAGGAGGTAGGCCGCTGGTCCAATATTTACCCAAAAGGTTTATATTTCTATTTCATTGCGACCAATCCACGGATAACGGTGATGAATGACGTCATAACAAAGCGCCAAACGGGTTTGTTTGGCTGGAAATGATTGTTGACGTTTGGTGGCTACGTTGTGATTGGCCCACACTGGGTCACGTGAGTCGCGTTGTCCTTTACCAACCCGATTGCAGACCTAAACATGGAAATTTAATCCCTCTCGTTCCACTGAGAACTTCAATGTATCCTAATGGGCACTGTTTCTAACATATTCAGCAGTTTAACATAGTAAAAGCGAAATTGTTTAGATTTCCTCCGTGGAACCTAACTAATAATCACAGACCGAGCCCTGCCACAAATAGTGAAAACAACGGAAGTAATTGAAATGTAGAACAAAGGATAAATAATAATGGCAGAAGATAAAGAATTGCGGTATACAATACAGTCAATGGATACTGCACATTGTCTCAATGCACATTGAATATTGCTCAGTATACTTCCTAAAACATTGCATTATAGGATCATTATTTAGAGACAGGCCTTTGCTGATTGTGATCATAAGGGAGTAAAAGACAAACATTACTCTTAAAAAAACACAACAGAATAATTGCTTGGGACCATCTTTAGACACATCCGACAATTGGGCTGATTGGCTGATTTGAATCGGAAGAGAGTAAAGATGTTCACATTTGGTGCGTACTTACTGTATATGACACGCTCCTCTTTGAGGGCTTTATTTGCGCAAGTTGTGGTAAAAGGTTATGATCAGATCCTGTTAATCACATTATGAAATTTAGGAGGGTGTCATTTCGTTGCAAATGTTCGCTATTAGCGCCTAGGTTTGGTCCACTGTTGTATGTTACCAACAATGCATTTATGACTATACTTCTTTTTTTTTTTTTTTTTAAGTTTCCCGAGGTGATCTCGCTGAATGTGGGGGGCTCCCACTTCACCACCCGCCTGTCCACCCTGCGCCGCTACGAGGACACCATGCTGTCTGCCATGTTCAGCGGGCGCCACCACATCCCGCGCGACGCAGACGGCCGCTTCTTCATCGACCGGGACGGTGCCTACTTTGGGTGAGTTGCGCCTATGTAAGTGCAAAAGTAACCTTTGAACCTTCTAAATGAGTGTAAAGACGGGTTAACTACTGTGAAATAAATCTAAAATAAAGGATATTGACTGCTTGAGGTAGTCGTCTATGTAACTGGCGCCGGCTGCCGACGTGGGTTTTGATAAGATCCTTTTAATCGCGACGAGACCTCCGGTGGCCGCCCGCCACGTTGCCCTCCATCACGCGGCAGCGGAAACTGGCGGACGAGACGCAGCCAGTCGGAAATAATGGCCTGCTTCTCGCAAGCTCCTCCGCCGGCGCCGCGGGCCTCGTTCCATTCCAACGTAGCTCTGCTGACATCTTTGCCGATGTCCGCTGGATTTGCGCCAGTGGAACAATATACACACGCTGTAGGAAAAAAAAAATCACTCTCATGTCCACACCTATGGACAATTTAGAGTCTTCAAACCTACCAAACAAGTTTTTGGAATGTGGGAGGAAGCCAGAGTACCGGAAGAAAACCTCTAGTTAGAGATTAGAACCCGAGCAGTTACATAATCAAGAGTCCTGTTATATTTGTGGCATTAATTTAGCTGTGTTTGCTTAGAATTGGTTAGTTATAATGTATTTAATCATTTTTATTATTTTAACCTTTTTTTTAATTAAATAATTGTTTAATTGATTTATCATAAATAGTCAAATACAAATTATTAATAAAATGAACAATTTTATGGATACCTTTAGCAATGTTTTATGGATTTAGTGAAATAATTGAAATTGAACACAGTTAAAAATTAGATTTATTAATAGGCTAAACTATTTTAAAACTCTTCAATACACATATAAACTTGGTTTGACCAAATCTACAAGTGCCCTGGCCCATTTGGTTGTTTTCAAAATCAAATATGGCCCTTGAGCAAGAAACCTTGCCCACCCCTGTGCGAACCGTTCCCCTGCACTCTCTCGTGTTCGTAGTAAAACGTGAAAACCCTCCAGAAAAATGTTTTTTTGACGACGGTAATTCACATTGCATCGTTTTTACTTCACATTCTTAATTGTCATATAAAGGAACAAGCAAAACGCACAGGATTAATCCTTTCATGCTCACTGGAAAGTAGTACTTTGGGAGTTCAAGTGCACTTAACTTGAACCCTGCTTACAATAGAAACCGAAATGTACAGTGGGATAAGGACTGAGCCCTGCTGTGATGAACAAAAATCCGCCTATTATCGACGCCCCTCTTTAAAAGGGGGTTGTCATTGCCTATAAATGCCACAAGATGCAAAGCAGAGAGTATCATAAAACACCAACACCGTGCATCTAGCATGTACATAATCCTGAACCCATGTTACATAAGCTGTATTCAGTAATAGTTACATTATTCAACATAAACCACCCTTACACGAGTCTCATCAATAGTACATTTACAGACAATTATAAATGTTAAAGAGTGCGGGATTCACGATATAAAAATTGGTGTAAAGATAACTCTATCCACTCTGTGTCAATGTAAACAAAAACTCGCAGTGGATCCAATTGAGATTCTACCGTGTTTGGTCTGCGTCTCCTGAAGGGACATCCTGAACTTCTTGCGCGAGGGCGAGCTGCCCCACCGTGAGCGAGTGAGGGCGGTGCACCGCGAGGCGCAGTACTACTCCATCGCACCCCTGCTGGAGCGCCTGGAGGACACGCAGCCGCTCACCGGAGAGAAAGTGCGACAGGCCTTCCTCGACCTGCTGCCCTACTACAAAGGTAAGCACGCGGATGCTCTTTTACATTGGTACTTTGTCGGCTTCCTGTCTACAGTTTTTTTTTTTTACGACGGGTAGTCTGTGTTTCTCAACCGCTTATTTATTCAAGCCACTTATATTCGAAAAATGTAACGGTGCACCACCAAATAAGTCACAAAAAGTACTGCACATACAGTTGTCACCCACATTTTTCGCAAATAGCCAAGTTCGCGAGTAACCCACTCATCCAGAAAAGGGTTAAAATGGCAAAAGGGCAGTAAAGCACAACTTTTCTATTCGACAGGCCTATGGCTTGCTCAGGCCAAAGCAAAACATGTATTACTGTGGCACAATCTTGTGGCGTCTTGGTGCCAAGATACTGTGTTGAAGTGAGTTGAGGAGCTACGTTTAGACAAAAGCAGCGGGTTTGCGCCATCTTGTGGCATCTTGGTGCCAAAATATTATGTTGACGTGAGTTGAGGATCTTAATTTAGACAAAAGTAGTGCTTTCCTGCCAACCTGTAGCACATTGGTGCCAAGGACCTATGTTGAAGTGAGTTGAGAAGCTTCATTTGGACAAAGGTAGTGCACCATTTTGTAGTGCCTTGGTGGCCATGGAACTATGTTAACGTGAGTTGTGACGCTTCATTTCGACAAAAGTTGTGCTTTATAGCCATCCTGTATGAAATTGCAGTACTGTTACTATAAACCTTTAATACAAAATTAATTTTAATCTTTGTAAATTAGTTGTATTTAACAAGTAAATGAGTTACATTGTTCACTACTGTTCAAAATGAATGATTGTTTTGTCTTTCCAGACAATCTGGAGCGCATCGTGGAGATCGCCAAGCTGCGCGCCACGCAGAAGAAGGCGCGCTTCGCCAAGCTGAAGGTGTGCGTGTACAAGGAGGAGATGCCCATCACGCCGTACGAGCGCCCGCTCTTCAACTCGCTGCGCTTCGAGCGCGCCGACGGCAGCGGCGGCGGCGAGGCCAAGCTCTTCGAGCACCACTGCGAGGTGGACGTCTCGTTCGGGCCGTGGGAGGCGGTGGCCGACGTCTACGACCTGCTGCACTGCATCGTGGGCGACCTGTCCGAGCGCGGCGTCTCGGCCGAGCAGCAGTGCATCGGCGTGTGCGACAAGCACCTCATCAACCACTACTACTGCAAGAGGCCCATCTACGAGTTCAAGATCACGTGGTGGTGAAGGCGGACTTTGAAGTGGACTTCAACGCGGCGCACTTTGGAGTTTTGTTTCCAAATTGCCTCTTTTGTTGTGTGCTTTTTCACTAACGGCGACTTACATTTCAGAGCACGTAATTGGAGTTAGAATGGAACTTCAAAGCCAAATAATGCCATGGCTTCAACTTTTCGTTGACATGAATGCGATATTCGCTGAGATCAGGGTACACACATACTGATAATCGGGCCCAGCATTTCAGCATTGATCATTTCTCCACTCTTCTGATCAAAGTCAGCAAAGGTGAGAATGTCGGATGGGTCTGAAAGATTATCCTGAGGGATGGTGTAGGGTGTGTTGAGAGAGATTTTTTTTCCCACACCCTGACAAAGCCAGAAAAGGCCCAATTGTCAGCTGTCACTAAAAGATTATCCTGAGCAGTGGCTCATTTGCATGAGACCAGACCGCCCCCTCAAAACAGGCTAATGTCAGCGAGATTACAAAAACAAGTGTACCGTAATGCCTTGATTCTTAGGGCACTTCAAAGCGTGATTTGGGATTAGTTTTAAATTGTGCAAAAAGAAAATGCATACGTCTCCTAAGACTAAATCTGCTTAGGTATGTCCATGGCAACATTTTCAACATGTTCCCATATATTATATATATATATATATAAAAAATTATCACCATTTCTGGACTTGATGAATTGAAATTTCAGCACTGCCCCCTGAGAAGGTTTCCGGTGGTACTCCGACAATTAGTCCATGACTAATCTTCCAATAGAGGGAAATACAACGTGGGCAATACTCTCGCATTCCTGGAGTAAGTATGTATGGGCATTTGAATACGGTACATATTTAATTGTGCAACAATTGATTCTGTTCTACATGATTTTCAGTGTGATCGGACGTGGTCACTCGGAATGTTCTAAACTCCTGTTTCCGCACCAGCTTGTGCATTGGCACATTGGTCCGTATGCATATAACTCAATTTACCATCATGAACTTCTTTAAACAGCAAACTTGCCTCGATTGATTCCAGATACGATTAATCAACCATGGATTTAACATTGACGATGAATGAGCGCATTGTTATGCCATCCCTGCTACTACAACTTCACTCTTCTTATTTAAAGTATTCCTCTCTGCATTCCACTCTTTTTTTAAATTTATAACATAGTACATGCAAAAGTTGTGAAGTAGGGCTAATGCTAACGGGCTTCAGCGTCCTCGTACTTGATGACGTCTGAGCACCTTGTGATTGTAGCCGAGATAGACGTCGTATATCTTTTGTACCTCAATGCTATGAAGTATTAATGTTCACTTTTTTTTTTTATTGTCATGGTCATAGCAATACTTGTGTTCTTAATTATACTGTTTCACCTTATTACCGAAAATATCTGTTGGCTTCTAGGAAGCTGTAGTCCTCAAGTTTTATTTTTATTTTTTTGTTGCTTTGTATTGTACTATTTTATGACTGACACAAATTATACTAAAATATATATATAAGAATCACTTGTTGTGCTTAAATGGCTGACTTTTTTTAAAATCCTCGCCTTGTACAGTGGGGCCGTCAGATGCAAGTTTAATTCCTTCCATGACCAGGCTTGGTACTCGAAACGCTCGGATTGCAAATCTTTTACCATTGAAATGACCATTCCAGACCCCTCCAAAAAATTAAAATCAAACACTTTTGTAATGTGTTTTTTTTTAAGCTAAACATTGCACTATAATATTGTACATTAAAATAAAAAAAACATACAGTAGTAAAATAGTTAAATCGAATGTAAATAAACAGTTAGCGTATGGTAATTAGCTTGTTGCGCGACTTGGCCACTGGGGGCAGTATAATACAGTCATGAAGGGGGAAAAAAACAAGACTTTCACAACTACTGCTTTGTGAGTGACATAGCACCTGTAAACTGCAGCAATATTAGTCGTTTTTCGCAGCGGATCATGAACGTCGTTGCTTATCTGTAGCTTCATTACATCTAGCAAGCCATCAAAGAGTAACATGAACAACATGGTTGCCCTGTGCCCGCGCCCCCACGTCAATGCTGTATCCATCTACCTCTCACTCTTCTCCTGTCTTATTACCGCCGCTCCCAGTAATTGTCTTTCGCTCTCTCCTCGTTTTTTTCTCCTCCTCTCTCCAACTGTACCTCTTGCAGTATTTGTCTACCTCTCTCCTACACCTACTCCTACCTCTCCCTCGCTCCACTTTTTGCCTTTCTCTCTCTCTCCATGGCATTCACAGTGCCTCTCGCCCATCCGGGAGGAGGGCCGAAGCCATCCTGCCGGTGCTGCTGCTGCTGGAGGAGGAGGAGGAAGAGGAAAGGGGGGGTGGTGGAGGTGGTGGGAGGAGGCTGACGGGCCAACGAGCTCCCTCTTCAGAGCCTTGCAGCAGCAGGAAGGATGGAGGCAGAGGAAGAAGGACATTTCTAAGCCTCCCAGTCAGTCGCTTGGCACCAATCTGGCAATTCTGAAGAGAAGGATGCGAGTGGAAATGATCCGGGCCGCCCGTTTGCTGCAGGTAGACACCTTTTTATTCGTATGATGACGACGAGGATGAGGATGATAACACCTTATGAATGGGATGCGGAAAGGGCATGGACGGAGGGGGAAGGGGAGGGGGAGGGGTTGCATAACGAGACGAGGTCGCTATTAATGCTGGCGACGTGGACGCGTGTGTCTTAGTTCCGTGACGTGACGAGTGCTCCGTGGGGGAAGAGGAGGAGGAGGAGTAAGAGGGCCGGTTGGGGGGCGTTGTGAAGGAAAATGTTGCCGGCTATGCAAGCAGGCCCGCGGCCTCCGTCAATTCTTTCCCTGCGTGCGCTGCTTCTTTCTACATGCAGCGCAAATAATCATCGTAACTATGATTATTAATATTAGAGTAGTATAACGCAGGTCACCTTCATCTCCATGACAACAGCCTATTCCTGTATAAGTACCCCCCCCTCCCCCCACGCCCCCCCTTTCCACCTCAAATAGTTGAGCCGGTTTTGTAACATGAGTTCCATGCTGCAGCTTGTTTTAAATAGAAACACAATAGATCATTATTGATTTTTTTGAATTCTGCAGAAATCATACATATAAATTATAAATAATGATACGATACACAAGGGGTGTGCAACTTAGGGTCCGGGGGCCACATTCTGCACATTCTTCCGCATAGGTGTGAATGTGAGTGGTTGTTCGTCTATATGTGCCCTGTGATTGGCTGGCAACCGGTCCAGGGTGTACCCTGCTTCTCATGCCCAAAGTCAGCTGGGATAGGCCAATCACAGGACACGGACTGTATACACGAACCACCATTCACGGAAGGACAATTTAGTCTTCAATGGAAGAATTTTTGGGAAAGTGGGAGGAGACAGAGAGAGAGAACGGTTTAAACTCGGTTTAAACTTGCTACAAAGTTGGTGTACACCGAGCCTGTTGTGTGTCAAATTTGACCCACTTCTACGAAACTGGATTTTTCATTTACCAGCGTGTTTTAAATGAAGGAAAATTGTGGTAATAGCGGGAATTTTGAAAGTGCGAAACTGTACATGCCATAAGTGTGTGTATTTTTATGGAACAGTTCTAACTGTGCAAGAGAGCGCTTGAAACGGTCCCAAGAACTGTCTGTGTTGCCACCACATTTGCACAGGTTTCCGCGGAAGAAAATCCACCTTATTCTTAGTATTCAACATACTATGTGTGCATGGATAATGAATGAGTGAAAACGAGGCAATGTCACGTCACATCACCACTCAAGTCAGTGAGCCACCTCCCGACCATATGTTTTACATTAGATGCCCCCCCCCCCCCCCCCCCCCACCCCCCAAGGCTTTTAATGTGAGACATATGGTCGAAACAATCGCATGGAGTACTGGGCATGTGAATCTCATTTCATTTCAAAAAGTGATCCCGGAATAAAAGCTGTAATTGGTGTTATAATAAGGCTCCATCAGCCATTGTGCCATACACCTGCGTAAACAATCCCATTTTCTGTTTGCTAAAGCCCAATCCCCAAACAAAGGTCCCTTAGCAACGGCCGCCAGACGCTCCATCGGGCTTTAGGATTTTTGTATGACACCGCACGATGACGGCCATTGTCGTGGCCCACCATCAATATATAGAAATGCTGTGGGAGCTCTGGTTTATGCAGCAAAAAATGTATGCTAACGTTGCCCTGCTCACTTTCTAGGTGTTCATTTAAAAGTATTATACATAATGACTTGTAGTTCTAGGACACGTGGAAGTTTTGCTTTAGCGTCCAATGCTACCATTTAGCCCCCATTTAGTTTGAGACCTGAAGGCTAATGTATTTAGCCAAACATTACTCATTTATTCCCACTTATTCATACAAATGTATTCATTTAAATTCATTGTTATTCATCATGTTCGATGCTACTAGTTAGCCTCCGGCGAGCTAGAGGCCTGTACGCAGGTATCTTTAATTCAACGTCGCTCATTTATTATACCCATTTATGGAAAATGATAACATTCCTTTGGCCAAAAAGCATTTACAGTTAACTGGCTATTCTAAGTTGTTTGTTGGAAGTTGTTTACACATATGTTCAACAGAATTAGCATAAGACGAGAAGAGCAGAGCCGTCACACCTGTATATATTTTCACTGACACCAGTATTACCTCCTTTTTAAGCTGCTACAGCTAATACGCTAGGCTGAACAGTATGAGGCTATTATATTAGCTCTTTGGAGTCATTTTAGTGTCACCATTCTAAATACACAGTAAGTGTAATATTGGTTCTTCATTTAGGTTATATAACTCAAAAATGTAAAAAGTTGCCAACATGTACCAATCTTCTCTTGAGCGTCCAATGCTACCAGTTAGCTTCCATTTAGCTAGAGGCCCGTAGGTGCTAATGTGTAATGCTAAGGTCGACACTGTCTTTTGAACATACGAAGTACTAACGCAGGTAGCAGCATCACATTTCGTGTGATTAAAAAAATTAAATGAAGCACACATTTTTCTGCTGATGAAATAGCATTTTCTCCCCTATTCAACATAATGAGACTCATGTTATCCAATGCTGTGGCCCGTTCGAGAACATTCCTGCTATATTGTGGTCACATGATAGACAGAGCTGTGCGTTGCCATGGATACCAGCGCTGTTCAAGCTCAAAATATTCCCCTGTGAATGCAGTTCACAAGGGCTTCAACACGGCCGTTTGTTCCACCGGTAAATACACCGATGGGGTCTAAAAGCTCAAGAGGGAGGGGACAATAAAAATGTCACGTGAAGGTCAAATCAGGAGTGCAAATTTCATTTTTCTACAAATCCTAAGATGTGACAAAAGTACTTGCACTCTGTACTTAAGTAGCAGTACAGAATTGTATTTTATTATTTTTTTTTTTTAAAGGCGCAAACTCTGGAATGTACCGAAGTACAAAAGAGAAAAGTAAAAAGCAATTTTTACTTTTGAATATATACAATACCCGTTTTGACAGCAAAACTCTGCACACCTCTTCTATTAACTTCGAAAAACTAAAAAAACTAAAAAGGCACATAAAGACGTGTAACGGAAAAATGGGATGTTTTTTTGCGGGGGCTAGGACGAATTATCCATCCATCCATGTTCTATACCGCTTTATCCTCTCAATGGCATTCAAATTCATTTATGAAATTGTTTTGATATATAGTGAACCTCCGCTAATAGCAAACATATGGGAGTAATTGATGCTCCCCTAAAATGGTTAAAAATCGATGACTTTTTCAGAAAATAATTTTTGGGTTTCCCCAAAAAATCCGTAAATATGTGATACCGCAAATGGCGAACAGTGAATATGGAGGGATTCACTGTACAGGTAAACGGAGTCACAAGCTTGTTCACGTAATTAATCCACTTAAATACAGTAACAAAGTTTTTGTACTTTTGTCCTGTACTGTCTCACCGCTGGAAATTTGATCGCCACTGATGCCTTCTGCGTTACTTCCGCAGCCTTGAATACATTCAGAACCCCCATGGAGCAGGATGTGGAGAGCCCAGCCATCAGCAGACATTCCAAGATCCGCGAGCCGGCCGGCAAGGACCTGCCCAAACAGCTGGCAGCCATGGACCGGGCCCGGAAGGTCCAGCGCTACGTCCAGAAAGACGGCAAGTGCAACGTCCACCACGGCAACGTGCGCGAGACGTACCGCTACCTGACAGATATCTTCACCACGTTAGTGGACCTCAAGTGGTGCTTCAACCTCTTCATCTTCGTCCTGGTGTACACGGTCACGTGGCTCTTCTTTGGCTTCATGTGGTGGCTCATAGCATACCTGCGGGGGGACCTTGACCACTTAGCGGACAACCTTTGGACTCCGTGTGTCAATAATCTTAATGGGTTCGTATCAGCCTTTTTGTTTTCCATCGAAACAGAAACCACCATCGGTTACGGATACCGAGTCATCACTGACAAGTGCCCGGAAGGGATCCTTCTGCTCCTGATCCAGTCTGTGCTCGGATCTATCGTCAATGCCTTCATGGTGGGCTGCATGTTCGTCAAGATCTCGCAGCCTAAGAAGCGCGCTGAGACGTTGGTGTTTTCCACCAACGCCGTCATCTCCATGAGAGACGGACGCCTGTGCCTGATGTTCCGGGTCGGGGACCTGCGCAACTCGCACATCGTGGAGGCCTCCATCCGGGCCAAGCTGATCAAGTCTAAGCAGACCAAGGAGGGTGAGTTCATCCCCCTGAACCAGACGGACATAAACGTAGGCTACGACACGGGCGACGACAGGCTCTTCCTCGTGTCGCCGCTCATCATCTGCCACGAGATCAACCAGAACAGTCCATTCTGGGAGATCTCACCGGCCCATCTGGCCAAGGAGGAGCTGGAAATAGTCGTCATTCTGGAGGGCATGGTCGAGGCCACGGGTAAGTCGCCTCGCACGAGGGGTGTAGAGATTTTTGTGTACTCTATTTATGCACTAACACCGGACTATGGACTTGCAGATAAGGACGGTCAGAAGCGGCCGTACAGACCACAAGACACACAGACATGAACTGAGAGACAGACTGACTGATAGGGACGTGCAGACAGAGGTGGGTGACTGACAGACTGCTTGACCAATCAGAACAAGAGGACGGACGGATGGATGGATGGACGGACCGACGGACAAAAACGGGTTGATGAATGGATGGACTGATGGAACAATACGAACAGGCGGATCGACAGACAGACGGATCAACAGGTAAGAACAGTTGGGCAGTGAGACGGACAGACTGACAGAGATGGATGGACAGACAGATAAAAACAGTTGGGCAGACTGACTGACAGATTGGAACAGGTGGACGCGCAGCTGGATGAACGAACGGATAGATAACGATGGATGGACAGATCTACAGATAAGAACAGATGTTGAATGAGAGACAAGCACAGGTGGACGGACCGAACGATAGCGAGGGACGAACTGACAGAATGACAGGCGAATGGACGGACTAACTTATGGATAGACAAACTGACGAACTAAAACAGGTGCACAGACAGACGGGCTGACAGATGGTGACCGACGGATAGCGAAGGACTGACTGACTGATCGATACGATCGGGTGGAAAGACGGACGAAGTGTACAGTGTACAGTCACTGCCGATCCTTCCCCTGTCCTCAGGCATGACGTGCCAGGCACGGAGTTCGTACGTGAGCAGCGAGATCAAGTGGGGCTACCGCTTCACGCCCGTGCTCACGCTGGAGGACGGCTTCTACGAGGTGGACTACAACAGCTTCCACGACATCTACGAGACCAACACGCCGGCTTGCAGCGCCCGCCAGCTGGCTGACATGAACGGTCGCGCCCGCCTGCCCCTCACTTGGTCCATGGCCAGCAAGCTGAGCCAGCAGGGCCTGGCGCCCGAGGCCGAGCGCCAGGACCCGCGGACTCAGCGCAACGGAGACGTCGCCAACGCCGAGACCGAGTCCAATGTGTAGCTACTGCTCCACACGCACAGTCCAGTATTTGACCAGTAGTAATCGGAAAGAAAAACAACAACAACAACAACAAAAAACTAGATGCCGTGTTCAGGTCCCACTGTCCACGAGATCGCTCTTATTTTTTCTATTACAATATTCCTATAGGGATGTTTGCATATTAATTATTTTTGTACATAATGTGAGATGCTTTGGATTCCTCGTTTTTGGGTTTGCCGTGTGAATATTTGACAGATGTTTGATACTAACGCACTGGTTTAGTTTGGGCCTGTACATAATCTACGCCTTATTTACTGTCGACTATCAAGCTTTTATTTTCACAGATGTACACCAACCGGCCACAACATTAGGTACACCTGCACAATCTGATGACTTCGGATGAAAGAGTATTGAAAAAAAAAAAATCCAAGTATACCTAATATACATTTCCATTTTTTTATTGAATAGTTTATTTACTTTATTTATATTGAATATATTTTTTTATGATTAATCTTACCTTTCGTCAAGGGTTAGTTAGGTTCTACTACATTGATGGTAATGAAAGTGTTACCTTTGTTCTATAAAGGGCTAACTATATGTTTATTATTATTACAATAGCGTGCCAGTATGCTGAGAGCATCACCAATATAAATAAATATATAACATTCTTGAAAAATAAAAAGCACATTTAATAAGAGTATATAATATATCCTACTATATATACAATTTAGAAAGAACACTATTTATGTATACTGTACTGTATATTTCATGTACATAACGTGCAATACGCTTTATATATTTAAAAAATACAACGATAAAATATTTAAAAATAATTAAATATAGAAAGAAATTGTATAATGTCGATTTTTATTTATTTATTTTGGGGTTAGCTTTATTTAGCTACATTAGAAGGATAAATATTAGAAAGTCCTCAATGATAATTAACCTATAATGCACAAAATAACCCAGCAGATATCCTCAAATCCCCCAAAATTCTGATTTCTAAAACGCAATCGGGTTCCAATAACCAACTAAAACTAAAAATAGTTGCTGTTGAGCGGAATCTCCACATTCCCAAAACCACCATTTCTCCAAAAAAATGAAAAGAACATTTAAAAAACTGCCTTATTTTCAAAGATCTTGAGCTTTTTAATATTTTAGATTCATCAATAATTTGTAAAAATAACAGACCCATGTTGGGACTGACTAATAGTATTAATTTGTGAAAAAATATAAACTGACCATATTTGGTCAAAGGCTTCCACCTGATTTGTTGTGACTGTAAAGTTATCAATTGTGACTTAATTTCTCATATTGGATCCAATTAAGACTGTGCTGGTGTGCCTAATGACGTGTCCCATGAGTGTTTTAGCATGTACAAACATGAATTAATCCTGTATGGTGTGTTTTATTTCTTGTGTCCGGCGGTAGAGGAGACGCACACGCAATCTCCACTTTGGAAAACCAATGACAAGCTCGTACTTTTAAGCCCCCCCCCCCCACCCTTCTCTCTCTGCGCCCCTCCCACCAGCTGCTTGCGGAACGTTCCACATACTCGACACTTCCTGCGGAAAGCCATGACTTTGACCTGCCCTTTCAAAAAAAAAAAACAATAAAAATAAAGCTTCTTCACACTTTTTTGCACATCAGAGAAGAGAGCTCGTCGCTGTTGCAGTTAAAACCCCAAACCCTTAAACCTCTCGAAAAAAAAACCAAACAAAAACTCACGCTTCACCTAACAGTATGATAATAACTAATAATAAATACTCTGTTACTTGCATATGTGTTTTGTGAAGCTGTGTTATTGTGTATTGAAGAAACCACACCCGGGATCCATGTTTAAAGGTCCTTTTTCTTTGTTTAATTACATTTTTTAAAAAAAATCTATTTTACAGCATTTTCATTCGCGTCAATTCTAATACTGCAGTGTTTAATGCCAATGTAAATACACGCACAGTACAGTCAAGTCAAGTTTAAATAGTATTACATGTGTTAAATGCCATGACATTTTTGCAGTCAACTCTCAATGGGTACACTGACTGACCTTACAAAAAAAAGATCTGCCTTTACAAAGATACATTTACCCGAACGTCTATTGTAGTGTTGTTTGTCTACTTATTCATCAAAAGACACCTCAAAATAGGATAAACAACATACTTGTAAAGGCAGATAGCACGCCGGCGACCCTACTGAGGATAAGCGGTTCAGAAAATGGATGAAAATTTATCGTCTTTTCAGAAATCAGTCGTTCTCAAACTGGTTCCCTCTAGTGGTATGCAAAACAGTATAAGAGAAAATTAAGTACTGTTTTTTTCCCATTTCCCTATATTTAGGCCATCAAATTGCGCATAATGTTACAGTGAATTACAATAATATTAAAAATACTTTTGAGGACTAAAATTACTACCCTACTGTATTTTAATATTGGTCATAATGATGGTCCTTGGAGAGTATAGTTTTAGGTAGTACTTGGTGTAAAAAGTCTGAGAACTACTGTTGTAAATGAGACAATAAACGCTATGATAAACATGTTAAATTCATCTTTTAAAATTCTGCCTTTAAAAAGTATGTTGAAAGGCTATGATGAACGTTTATCATCGCCTTTCTTGTCTTATTTAGCAAAAGAAACAAAAAGTATGTTCTTTTTTTTATTATTTGTTTCTTTTATTAAATAAGGGGGGCTGGGGAATACTACAATAACCACATTGGTCATTTCATGTTTGAAAAATCAGCTTTTTTAAAAATCTATTTATTTATTTTTTAAAATATAAATACTTTTTGTATGTGGGTTGTCCTATTTTTTTTTTGCTAAATATACCAACAAACAATATATTAAACATAGAGAAAAAGTAAATTAATCTTTAAAAAATTCTACCATTCAAAATGGAATACTGGACTTATTGAGCAAATGAAACAAAATATGGAATCATGCACATACTTTTTAGTCTCTTTTGCTAAATAAGGTAACAAGCACTACAGTATCATAAACAAACATTGGTCAACGCAAGTTTTAAAAAAAAAAACTGCCATAAAAAAAATTTGAAACATGCTTTTTAAAGGCACAATTTTCAAATTTAACAATATGTTTAATTTAATTGTTTGTAGCCTTCTTTAGCAAAATAGACACCAAAGTATGTTTTTTTTTTTTTAAACAGATTTTCTGAAACATTTGAACACTGTGTTCATTGTAATGACACCTTTTTAGCAAATGGATTTTTAAAATGAATTAACACTACTTTTTTTTATACAGCTCTTGTATTGGATCGTTCCCTGCAAAGATGTACGTAATAATGTGGCCCTTTGTAAAGATACCTCCCCCCCTCCCAAAACAAATAAAAATTACAAAATTTAAATGCAGCTCAAAGTTAAATAAGTGAAAAAATATAATCAATTAAAAAAAAAAAAAATGGCAGCGTTAGCGCAATCCCGCGTTCAAGTGTGTGCAGTTTAGAGTGAGGCTACAGCACGTGTAGTGGAGTTAATCATTAAACCCTAAAAGGCTAATAAACTGTAATGTGAGGACATTTCCAAGCGGGAGTGTAATGTTTGGACTCCATTACCCAGCAAACACCTGTGGCGCGAGAGGCTCGGGGAGCAGGTCGGGGTCGGCGTTGTCGGCGGCGGCCACGGCAGGCCGGCTCACGTTCAGCGGGTGTTTCTCCAGGGCGTCCTGCACCTCCCGCCGCACGCTGTCGGGCCAGGACAGCAGCTCGGCCCGAAGCCTGCGGGCCGCCTCCGTCAGCGTCTCCTGGCGCCTGCTCAGGCCCGACAGGAGGTCCAGGTTACGCTGGAGCTGGGCCAGCGCGGGGTTGGGGGCCGGGGGGTCCGGCTGGGAGTCCTGGGCGGAGGGGCGGTTCCGGTCGGAGTGCGGCGAGGCGTGGCCCGACATGTAGGACTGGAACTCCTCCGGAGTGAGGTTGAGGGACTGGGCGTCCAGCTTCTCGATAAAGGCCGCCGCGCAGCACTGGACAAAAACAACAAGGCGCACGTTTACGCTTTGGGACACTTGGGAGAACCTGATCTCAGTACGCCATCTTTGTGGAGCTTGTTCCATGATGTCTGCCGTCTTTGTAGATTATTTTTTTTTTTTACATTGTGTCCCCAATGTTTGTTTGTTTGTTTTTTACATCATATACACGTTTGTGGATTTTTTTTTTTACACCATATCTGACATGTTTGAGGATTTTTTTGCATCATGTCCATCAAACTTTTTTTTTTTTTTTTTTTTTACAGTGTCCCCAGTGTCTGTGGATTATTTTTTGTTTACAGTTTTTTTACTTCATTCCCACCATGTCTGAGGAATTCTTTTTACATTATGTCCATGACGTTTGTGGATTTTGTTTATTTATTACATCATGTCCGCTGTGTTTCTGGAGTTTGTTGCATCATGTTCATGGAATTCTTTTATTATTATTTATTTTTTTACATCAAGTCAGCCATGTTTTTTTAGTTTTTTTTTTTTAACATAATTTCCACCATGTTTGTGGATTTTTCTTTTTACAGTATGCGGAGTGTGTTGCAGCATGGTTGCCATATATGTAGAGCGTGTTGCAACCTATCCACCATGTTGATGGCGTGAATACTCAATAAGCATTTTAACTATTAAGAAAAGTGCAAAACAAATTCGATTGAATATTACATCATGTCAGCCATATTTGTGGAGTGTGTTGCAACCTGTCCACCATGTTTGTGGAGCGTCTAAACAGTTTCTAATTGTGTTAATTGCAGGCTCTTTCATTTGCTCCACTCGCCAACTTGTCAGCTGTCGTCTGCTCTGTCTCTAGGCAACAGACTGTGGCGCAACAGTAGATCAGAAGGTTGCATGTTCAAATCACATCACGTTCATTACCTGATTTTTTTGGGCTTGTTTATTTACGTATGTGAAACCAGGGTTTTATGGGGGCCCCTTATAGTGAATTTTTTTTTTTCCAAACCCCCCCGCCTCATAATCCTAACATCAATTAAAATTGTATCACTCGCTTCAAATGACAATTTTTAGCTTACAGCTCATGACTAGAAAAACTCGTGAAGTTGCGGCCCTCGTAACGCGCTGTTGTTCTGTTGTGCAATTCATTCAAAGCAGTACGGAAGGAAAGCCGACCAGGTTAGTGAAGTAGTATCCGTCTTCGCCGGTCATCAGCCTGCTGGGGTTGCAGAAGCGTGTGATGTACTGCATGTTGGACTGCAGTCTCGGCGGGTTGGCCTTGAGGACGATGTAGATGAGCGCGGGCAGGAAGTCGTCGGCCGACGCCGGCTCGCTCTTGGTGCTGCCGATGGCGGCGAAGATGTGCTTGCTGCAGCGCGTCACGCACGCAAGCTTGTCCCGGGGAACCTTCTTTGAGTCCATCTCGATGATGTCTGGATCGGTGGTTAGAAATACGTGGTTGCAGACCATCGTAATAGAAAGTATAGCAGGCGTTTAAAAAAAACAGGTATTACAGATGAGGCCCTTATTGGAGGAAATACGGACAGCAGATTTCGAATAAGACTAAGGGGAAGTTACCCGTGATGGCTTTGACCACGTTCTCTGAGGCTTCAGGAATCTCCTCATCCATGGGCACACAAAGCATGTGGATGTTCACCCAGTGGAGAGCTCTGCGAGCCAAACAATAAACAAGCATTGAGGCAACATAAGCAAAAACCCAACACGCGGGACACCCACCTGATCCTGTTCTGCATGGCCAAGTCCTTCTTCTCGTCGTCGGTGGTCTCTGGGCAGAAGACGCTTTTGTACAGACGAGTCATGATGTACTTCTCCACCTGGTCCATCACCTGCTCCACTGCCTCGGAGGAACCTGCACGAACGTAACAGTCGCCGCGTTCGTCCTATTGCTGCTGTCCGGAATGAGAAGATGTCTTCTCCGCCCCACCTTTGAAGTGCCCCATCAAGCGCTCCGCCAGGCCCTGATAGAAGTCCTGAACGCACTCCGACACTTCTTCTGCGCTCAGTTCCTGAAACAAATCAACATAAGATGAGCGTATCGCATATATTTGTGGAATGGGTTGCAACATGTCCACCACGTTTGTGGAATGTGTTATAGTGCGTCAACCATGTTTATGGAATGTGTTTGCAGCATGTCAGACATGTTAGTTGACACACCCCAATTCCACATGCAGGCCTATTATCAATGACTCATTGCGCGGTGGTCACCTTCTTGCCGGACACGCTGAGCAGGAAGCTGCGGCACTGCTTGTGGATCTCCCGGCCGGGCCGCTGCAGGTTCTTCAGGAACTCCATGAAGTCCTTGGACACCTGGTCCGAGTCGAAGCTGGCATGGCGGCCCGTGGAGGGGCTGCTCGTCTTCACCTCCGGTGAGTCTGGTGAGGGATGAAAAAAAAAAAAAAAAAGTCAAGAAACATTTCCCGTCCTGGTTTGAGACTTAGATTCCGATTGCTCCATTATCTGTGGACGAAGCGTGTGGACTTTGCCTTCTTGCTATCTCCTTGTCACTATAGAACATTTCACCATGATGTCACACGGACTTCCGGGTGGCAAAATACCCTGTGGCCTATTGTTTCCAATTAATTACCTCATCAATTATTGATGAATTAAGCAATTCCCGCTTCATCCGATTTAAAGTTTTCCCTTGCATTTTGTCCCAGTTCGTTCCACCCGCACCTTTCTTGGAAGCGGTGCGCGACGACGGGCTGAAGAACTTCTTGACGGTCGTCACTTTGCGCGTCTTCTCGTTGGTTTTCTTCTCCTCGAACTTGGAAAAGGCTCCGAGCGAGGACTGGGACGGGTGCGACGGCGGCGGCGTGGCCTGCGCCTGGGCTGGCGCGCCGTGACTGCTGGCGTACGCGGCCGCCTCCTCCTCACGCTGCAACCTCGGAGAGGGACAGAGCGCAACTTACGTCACTAACGACCGAATTTCCACAGACATAATGCAGAAAAAATTCACACCTCACCTTAAATTAACGAAAGGGAAAGTAAAAAAATATATAAAAATGACATCATACCACTAGTTGACTGTATTTAACTTCAACTCGTGTAGCGTGACCAAAGTGACACAGTTTAACATCATTATTAAATAGACATAATAACTAATACAAATTATATATTGTAATATATAATGCAAATTTTAAATTAAAAAAAATACTCAGTAAAAACTACTACAGATAAAAGATCACTACATACTGCTGTAATAATATACAATAATAATTACTAAGTACTGTTCTCCAAATTACTTTTTTGAAAAATTAATAATGTCACAATAGAAACAATATATTAAATATAATATAATTAATATAACATAACAATCCACCATTTTTTTTTAAATATAATAATATGAAGAAAATACATACACAATCCACAAATATTTGTTTTGCATTTCAAAAAATATAATATATAATAAATGTATCATATGATTATTAATAATAGCAGTCCACATATATAAAAAAAAAATTGAAATACATTTTTATGTATTTCAACTAAAGGCTTCTGCTCTCCCGAACGCCTTACCTCTAATAAATATTCTCTAGTTTAGTAACTTCCACTATCGTTGTCATATGGTAAAAAGTAATCTTTTTTTTTTTTTAACTAGCGGCACCTAAAGGATTGGAGGTGCAGTACAGTTACTTTGAGGAAATGGTGTATATATATATATATATATATATATATATGTTTTTTTAATTTTTTTTTTTTTTTTTTTTTACAATAAGTCCTACTTTTCGGCCAAGGCCCAGTCGTCCTGGATCTGCTTCTGGCGCACCCGTTGGTACTCCTCCCTCCAACACTTGGAGCATAGTCCTTGCCAGGCGGCATTACCATAGTAGCCGCATCCCTTTTTGCACAGCAGCTCCGACTGGTCCACGTGGATGCCGCGACGCTCTGTCTTCTGACTCATACTGTAAAAATAAATAAATAAATAAATAAATATATGTTGTTGTTTTTTTTTTTGTTTTTTTGTGTGTGTGAAAAAGTATAATTCTGCGAGCACACAAAAGGGCAGGGGCGGGGGAACTACGTAAACCCGACGTGATTTGAAAACGCAACCTTCTGATCTGCAGTTAGATGCGCTATTGACAGACCCACAGACTCCAAGTAACATTGATGTCCCATCACAAAAAAAATAAAAATGTAATATTGTACTGTAACTGCATATAGACGGCGGCAAAGGACTAGTTTTGTCTAAATGAAGCTCCTCAACTCAATTTAACAGTTCCATGACACCACATGCACACCACATGCAATACCATCACTGATTTGGCCTGAATATAAAAACAGCGGTGAAGCACTGTACTATTGTACTGTATTTAGTGTGTATTTATACATTATATTTCTATGTATATATGGAATAGGGAGATTTATACATTTCCCAAACAGATGCTCTACTAAACGACAAGAGTCCCCATTTTCCTGGTATTTGACGATTGCTACAATATGCAGTGGTGATTGTGTTATATTGACCTCCATGCATTTCTAACTTGGGCATCGAAGCATCTGTAAACATGTTTACGTTGCAATTACACGTTTACTGACATGTTGCTTACGTCAGCGGCACGCTGCGGCTAAACCGGAGTACCGGAGGACGACCAGGAGGACGGCAAGCCGTGCACTTTAACGACATTCTTGACCCCCAAAAAATCGACTGTGTTAATTCGTCACCTGTTATGTTTTGAAGGCCAAATGCAGATGATGTTCTCTTCTTTATGCTCCGATTGCGGCCAACTTTGCGGGACACGACGACGAGCTTCTTGGAGACTCTTCTTCGAGATATTGCGGCAAATTTAAAAGACGATCCTCGGAAATGGATTGCGTACTCCTATGAATGCGGAATATAGCGAGCTATGCCCCATTGTACTTATTTTATTGGGTCCATGAGCTATCAGACCTCAGGGAGGGAATTGGGGCGTGACGTCACGAGGTACCGGAATACCAGGATGTTGTGATCAGGAGGTCACGTGATTGGCGGAATCGCCGAGTGACTTTCGTTTTGTTTTTTTCTTCTTCTGAAACGCAAAGCTCTCATGTAGTTTTACGAAGGAAATATACAGGATTGTGCCACGAATAGAAAGTGCTAATGCTAAGAAAATAACGCATCTTTTTGTTTTAAGTCGTCATTGCATTTCGACTGTAATCTTGTAATATTACGGAGATTTTTTTTCCCCCAGAAAATACCACGAATCTACGATCTATACATAAATACTTTTGTTCTCGAGAAAATGCTACTTTATTCCCGTTTTCCTTATTTCTTTCCCCTAAAATGGCAGCTTCGGTATACGCATGCGCAGTAATGATTGATAGTGGAGGACCAGATCACGTGATTCGTGAGTAGTTGTCTTTTTTGCAAAGTTCTTGTGTATTTTTAAGAAGAAAAATGTCGTATTATGCTACGCCTGTGTACGCCTTTATCACTCGAAAATACTGCCTTTAACTACTTTACTATCATATTATTGCGACGTTTTTAAATATGACTTTATTCTCGTAAATCTACGACTTTTTTCTCCCCCAAATCCGATTGTTGCACATGCGCAGTATTGATTTACAGTCAATGTATTCCTGTTGTAGTGGGGTAGGTCAAGGTAGACTTTTTATTTATTTGTATTTTTATTTTTGTTGTTGAACATCGATGATTGGATTTAGATGGCAAATTTGACACACAGTTGATTGCATTACCAAACGTTGTGCAAATAACACCCGTTACTGGTTGTGCTCTGATCTTTTTACAATATATTCATCGTAGTAATAATGGATACAGTTGTGCATCAGTACGATGTAGTTCAGTATTGGTAGAGAAACGTGCATAAAACAGACTGGTAAAGGGAAAAGTACTGATTCAATTTAAGTACATTTTACATTTGCTAGTTTTTTTCTACATGCATCTCCCCCTGCTTTAGAGTGCCTCGGTGTTGGCGGTGAGTGGATGCATGCCACGGGGAATAGCAAGGGCGCGGGGGGTCGATTTTATTGTTATTCTTTTTTTAAGTTCGACTCGAAAGCCATAGCGTGCGGACTGGGGCTTCAGGCTGGTGCGGCTGCTTTAGAGCGCCTCGTTATCGGCTGTGAGCGCACACATAGTCGCGATAGTATTTGATTGACAGTTGACAGTTATGCGGGGCGTGGTTTCAGCACATTCACCATTTGTGAGCGGAGAGTACGACGTGATCTTTCGCGATTTGGAAGCCTCGTTTTACATACTTGGTGATTTTACAGGTTTGTCAACAAAAGCATCTCTGTGATGGGTCAAAGTTACAATACATTATTTTCACTTTGTAGGCTACAGTAACAGAGTATTAGTGCTTGGTTACTTCCCACCGCCGTTTGCCACTGCACTTGTGTGATGTTCCGATGACTGACGTCATTTTGACAGTGAGTAAACACACACAAGGTCAGAAATACTGTGGACTAACACGAGCTTGTTTTCACGCAGGCACACAAGCGGTGAGCGGCCATGATGCTGCTGGGCCCCAGTCTCTGCCTTCCCTCGCAGGCCGCCGTCCAGGAACTCTTCCTGGCGGCCCGCGACGCCAACGTGGTCCCGGACATCTCCCTGGACCCGGTTCTCACCGCCTTCCTGTGCCTGGACTCGTCGGCTGCGCTGCAGCACCAGTACGCCTCGCTGCAGAGGAGCCTGAGCGAGGCGCAGCAAGCGGCGTTCGGCCTGCGCCTCAACCGAGAGCTCGGGGGCGGCAGGGTCACGCGCGGGGGGGTCGGCGTCGTAGCGCTGGCTTTGTCCTTGCTGCTGGACCACGTTGCGCAACAAGTAGATATAACTGCTCATTACTGCTTATATAGGTCATTTTGAAGTCATTTGTATAATTATGGTAAAGACAACAAGCGTGCGATAAACAACAAAGAGTGCCAATATTTTTGAGCATGACTGTATTTTCTATTATATATATTTGTAAAAAAAAAAATCCTTCTTACTATTCTGGCATTTAGCAAATAAAAATAATTTTGCTAATCCTAATTGAACTAAAACAGAAAAAGTGTCATCGGATTTCATGTCAAACATTCAAGAAAAAAAAATCATAATCTGTCTTTTTATAGTCGTCGTTATAGCATGACTTTCAATAAAGTCTATTTTATTCTTTTTTTGTTTTGTTTTTATTCCTCCGTTAGTTTAGAGGCAACAGTTCGGCAGAGGCTATCCAATCGCCTCTGACATGCCCGTCCGGGAAGATTTTTGGCATCGCAGTCTCTTCGAGAATCGGCGGGATTGCACAAAACTACCTGAACCTGATCCCGGGCATCGCCAACGACCAGGACATGATGGCCGAGACCACGGAGATCTACGACAACTGGCTTAAACTGGAAATGCTGGACCATTACCAGAGGATGACCAATAAGAAGAGGATGAGTTCAGTGTCCATGCAGCAGTGGTTGACCGGAGCCGCACTTCATCTCCACATGAGAATCCACCAGGTCAGTAAACATTTTTGGAAATATATTTCCTGTCTTGTGTTTTGCTATTTGGGTTTTTAGGCTTTGATATACAAATTTACTGTATTTTTTTAAAATAGTCATTAATACTTACTGGTTAATAATTAGTGGGTTTTAAATTTTAAATTCAACTACATTTACTGTATGTTGGCTTTTTTAAACTTAAATAACGTTTTTTTTTTATTTTTATGTAGTCATTATTTCTCTATAAAGTTTAATTATTTCCTGTGTTTTAACTTAATGATTACATATCTTTTCATGCAATAATTATGTATTTAGATATTTGGAATATAAATAATTTTATCACACTTTATATTTTTTAAATTATTTTTTAATGCATTAATTATTAGTACAGAAATTAGAAATGTAAATAATGTTACTGTTCTTTAGGTTGTTTTTACCCTCATTGGTTACTTTTCTATATTAATCATTTGTTTATAAATCAGCAATTTTGAATTTTTATTGTAATTTCTTCATCCTGTGTTTTTGTTTTCATTATTTTACTGCACTAACTATTATTAATATTTTTAACTAAAAATACATTAGCATTGTCATTATTCTTGTTGCAGTTTTGTTTTTCCATCTTTATTTGTATTGTATTTTATTTTTTATTCTTACTTTGACCTTTATTGTGAAAAATGTTCAGCTGTCTTTTTTTAAAAAATCTTTTTATTTGACCGGACATCACCATTCTTATTATTTTGGTGACGATGAGGATGATGACAATTATATCAATAATAGTAGCGTTAATGTTTATTTATGTATTTATTATTTATTTGCTTGTAGGGTTTTTTTTTTTTGCTTTAATTTTATTTTATTTATGGGCTGACAATTCCCAACACTTTTTTTTTTTTTTTTACTTAAAACTTTATTTGAACTATTTTTCGATTATTCTTTTTTTTCTCTCTTCAATGATGTAAATGTTTCTGCACGACATGACCCGTGGGGTTCATAGCGCACCTTTGCTTATTGTTTCACCAGGTTCGTCTTCATTCTGTGCCATTTGGTTCAGCGGAGTCTCTTCGTCTGTCCTATAAGACGGCCTTAAACCGTCTGGTGCAGGGTTACGTCGTCTACCTTCACAGGAACATTCGGGAGACCGCACCATCACCGCCGGAGCGTCGCCCGTCCGAGACAGGCCGCACGACCAACTGGACCCGCTCCAGCGAGATGTCCTTTAACATGAGCCAAGCGGATACATCCAATGAGACGACCCGCGGCGGAGCTCGTAAAACAGGTGACTTTGCTTCAAAAGAGGGTCTTCTGGTCATCGAGCCGGGCAGAAACGTGAGTCACGGCGTGCGGCATCACCCCTGCGAGTCTCCGGCCATACAGCAAGCTTTGGTGACGCGAATCATAAACGCGCAGGACCTGGAGCAGAGCAGAAGCTTTTTCCTGTACCCCAAAAAAATCTTCCAACGACTGCTCGCACAGGAGGATGCTTTTGAGCTCACAAATTAAATTGAATGCTTCTGTTGTTATTTTTGTCGCCCCCTCTTATATTTAAACGCAAACTGTGCATAATGTGAGAGTGAATGACAAAAATATTAGACATACTTTTTAACTTTTTTTTTTAAGGAATAAAACCTCGTATTTGATGAACACTTTGGCCCACTACGTTATTCTATTTGTGTCCTACATATTTCCCTGTTTGTTGAGATTGATGCTTTCTTTTTCATCCAATGTCAATGTTAATGTACACATTAAGTTCCCCCTTCATTCTTATTCATATCTTATTTATTTTTTAATAATTTCAGACTGCTGTATCACCTGAATTTTCCATAATCTGGTTTATTTTACATGTTTGTATGTGCTATCTCATTTAATCTTCCATATCCAATGTGATTATTAATATACATGGACATATAACGCTGGTTGCCATGCAGTTAACCAATTTATTTGTCTTTATGTATAGCATACCGTGTCCTATGTGATTGTCCCATGTGTTATTTTGTTTTTATGGGTCTCTATGTAAAAGTGGGATGGAAGACAAAATAAAGTTCAAGTTTTCTTATTTTATTCTAACTAATTGCATATATATTTTGACTTGTGTTTGTATTTCGCGATTTTATATTTCATTTTACAATTTTTGGGGAACCGCAGCGTCGCAAGAACGATTGCCTATAGGTGGCGACAATGCGACAAGGTGGCGACAAGTTTCAGTGGACTTTTATTTTGAAATGCCACATCAGATTTGGATGGGACCTCTTTCGTTCGAGACCTGGGCTGGTGTAGTGTCACCCAGAACTGGACCGGTGTTGCGATAACTCATTAAAAAGATTGAACAGATTTTTTCAGTCAGGGGTAATGACAGCAAAATATGCAGTTTTCAGAGACTTTTACTTTGAAATACAATATCAGATCTTCATCAAACCTCTTTTAGTGGAGTCCTTGGTGGTCTGTCACACAGATCTGGACTTGTCTTGCGATACCAATGGGGTTATTTTAGGGTGGCTTTGGCGCAACAGGTAGAACAGGTTCGAATCCCTGCTACGACTGTCCGCATGTCGAAGTGTCCTTGGGGCAAGACACTGAACCGCAATTTGCTCCCAGTGGGCTTGGCAGCGCCTTGCATGGCAGCAGTCGCCCATTGGTTCATGAATGTGTGTGTGAATGTGAGGCTTTGTAAAGCGCTTTGGGCACTGTGATGGTGTAGATAAAGCGCTATATAAGTGCAGTCCATTTACCATTTATTTTTCATAAGATATCAAATAAAGTAAAACATTTTTTTAATGCATCTCAAGATTCAAATTAACTTTGCTGGTTGCATTCCGTAACCGAAGAGCATTGACGTCCGTATTATTGGGAGGCTTTTATTTTGAAGGTGGCTTTCGCCTCTCGTTGGCGACCTATTACCGTAATGCCTAGTATGAACAAAATTAGGGGCGGCAGAAGGTGGCTTTCGCAGTCCTCGGTAGGGGCTCACCGTCAAAGCGGTAAGAAATACCCGAGATGGAGAGAAGCGGTACTGTGATTTTCTGGCTTATGTGCGATAACACAAAGGACAAAATCACCCATTTTGAATTCATAGCTTGTATTTGTAACGTTTTCTGAGGCAGTAGCCGTGGAAAACGTGTAGACTGGGGCTTTACCTTAGCTTGTACAGTATACTAAATGCTCAAACTAGCTCCTTAGCTAACTTGTACTTTTCCTAATTTTCTTCACTTGGCGCACAAACGCGTTATTTGGTTGCTAGCAGCCTAAACGCTCCCCCCGAATGAACGGGAGATACTCTTACTTTCGTTTTGTGCGAACTCGAGAGACACTTAACCCCTTTAGCTTTCGCTATGATATTTTCTCGTCGTTATTATGCTATTGTACAGGGCTCTAAACTACACTTGTAGCACTGGTGTGACCAATTTATGAACAATTTCATGATGACCACAAAAATACCTCATGAGAATTTAATTTGACAGCTGATATCTAGCCATTTCCCACGGTTTTCTTGATCGTAACCAAAATCCCTGGGAATACAAGTAATCTTAAACATGTCAAGTCGGGCATGCAGTAAAGTATTAGGGAATCAGCAGCATTTTTGTCGTGTTTATTGTATTCTACAGATAAAATACCTAACCTTGAGTGATGCCAGGCATAAAAATGAACAAGAAATGGAAGAAACAAGAGTAGGCTAATATTTTTTTCCTTATCTTTTTCCTACTCTTTAATTTCTCGCCAACACCTTAATACTCAAACAATGGGGTCGAGATTTTAGGTGTGACTTTTTTTTTTTGTTGAATCTGAGTTTCAAACGTTCATAACTATTGTTAATCTTTATTCTATTCTCAAAAGGTTGATGGGTCATTGAAAAGCTTGTAAACATAGAACAAGAAAACGTATAGTAATGATGAAAAAGCCAAGGGCCTAGGTTTACAAAAAAGAATAATTGTCAAGATCCAAACAAGTGTTTTCAGATGGCAGTCAGGTGATATGTGATTTCATTTGGCGCTCAAACATGCACAGAAACAACAAATTAAGAGTCGAGAATGAATTAACACTCCATAACTTGTTGAAATACATGGGAACGAATAAGTATAGCACATTTAAGAGAGGCATTTGTAGTGGATAAAATGTTGGAAATTAGCGTTTGAAGCCATAATGGTGGGTCAGAGTAACATCAAGAGAGACCTGGCCAGCGGCTGGTCCAAAAAATGTCTGTGCGAATCGACCAGAGAAGCATAGAAAGATATATAATGATGATGGGTTTGAAAAATATTTGGGGGGGGGGTTGTCAGCTATAAAGTTTGGGAAACGTTGTCTATTATAATGCGTGCACAGGCTCTTCCAAAAAATTTTATGTCATCATTGAATATTGGACGTGTTCTTCGACGCCATTCGTGGCGTATAACACGAATGCAGCAAAACACAGAAAACAAGCGTGTTTGATATTTACTCAAATTCCGCAATCAAGGGTGGGGCTGGTTGAGTGATCACTATCGACAGTCAGCCAGCAGTGGATACATACACACACAACTAGTTTCGCCTCATTGTTAGGAATTGGAATAGATACCGTTTAACTTTGTCATAACGCGTCACAAGACGAGTACAACCAGAAATGAACAAAGAGTAGACCATGTGGTACTGCCTCAAAAAGTATCAACATTTCCAAAGCGACATCTGCAAAATATTTGTTGCTTGGGAGCAGTACCTCTTGTTCAAAAGTTTCCAACGTGTCGATAAATCACTGCTTTTGCAATTTATAAATAGGCAGCATGTGATAAGGAAATGTTCAGGATATTTAAGTTTGTGATTCTTGTCATATGGCCAACAATGGTAAAACAATTCTACTTATCTTTAAAGTTGGCTAGCCTCTGCTGATTTAAAATTCTGCTAATCTTTAATTAAAGTCGCTCCAGCTTTTGGGTGCTAAATTCAGCGCCAAATTGTTGAGACTGGGGCATGGTGACCATGTGTGAAGGTTGGGGGGGGAGACAGCTGGGAAAAAAAGATGTTATTTATTTCGGCTTTATGTTGTTTTAGTTTGTCTTTTCTTCCTTAACAATGAAAGTTTTCAAAAGTTCCCTTGATTTACCATAGCATTCATTTTACAAAGGGAGAAATTGTTGGTTTCTAAATGCACCTCAAAATATATCCTTTGTTCTCTTGGTAGCTTGCCAGGGGCTGCTGCGTATTGCGCGGCGACCAGTCGTTATTGCATCACTGGTCTACTTATATTTATTGTCTATCATAAAACTGCTAACTGTATGCAGTGGAAACTTTGGTGTTTGTTCAGTTGCCTTGTGTCTATTTATTTTTTTGGGGGGGGGGGTCGCAAAATGGCTTGAACTCGCAATGTCTCGTCGTTACAGATATGGCGACGATGTCCGACTCAGATTTCGAGTACTTGGACTGCGACTGGGACTATTATGGTGATGGTGAAGCCTTCTCAGAGTTTAAGGTGTGTTGATGACAAGCATCAAGCGAACATATTGTGTGTATATCTATAGAGATGTATCCCTCTTATTATTTTATCAATTCTTTTAAATCTCAGACCATGCACATGGGTTATTATGGAAACCCCGTCTCCCTCAGTACAAGTAAGTCTGGACACAAAAAAAAAAAATGTCATGGAAGTGCAGTATAAAAGTCCAATTTATAATTTTGTTTCCCCTCTGCCTACGGCAAATGGAGATATGCTGAACACAATCTATTCTCTATATTAATATAATTACAGGATGTGTATCAGAAAAGTTTAAAAATTAAGTCTTGAAAAGCGTGCAAGTGTAAAACCTGTGTAGTCTTCTTGAATTAGTAAACATAGATTCTGTATTCCAACTCCAGAGCTCCTCAAATAGTTTTTTTAAAATTCTGCATTATATGTACTGAAATGTATCAAGAAAGAACTTAATAATGCCACTTTGTTGTCCAAAATCATCAAACCAGCTAATTAAAGGATCCATAGCACAGGTGTCAAACTGGTGGCCCGGGGACCAAATCCAGCCCGCTCGTTTTTTTATAGGATTACAATTATTGCAACATCGATGCTAGTTTTATTAGCTTGTCTATGGAGTTTTGATTTGTGTGTTAGCATTAAACTAGCGGACTTGGTAGTGTGATGAAATATACAACTTGTAATTCTCTTTATGATCTTTATTCTGTTTGTGTGTGTATGTGTGTGTGTGTGTGTGCCCGCGCAATTAGTTTGTGCGAACGATGCATGGCACAAAATCTCAGTGGACATCAAAAAGTCTGCAGGGCATCTGATGAGACTTCACACCTACTGGCTGCCACTCCTGCTTCGCAACGACACCATGAACGACACCTTCAACTGGGCTGCGTCCATTGGCCTGGTCAACGCAGAGTAAGTCAAATCTATGTCAAATTTTATTTATGGACCACCCCTAGAGATGAGCGGCCATCTCGTTGTCAAGGGGGGTCCGACGTAAAACATAATACACGTGCAACATACAGTGAACCCCGCATATTCGCAGTTCGGAGTTTGCAGATCTATCCTCCATTGTTTTTTAGTGCTCAGTCAAAAGTCACGTAAAATATAACTGGTGGCACCTTGGTTCCAAGCAACGACGTTGAGCTGAAGGGTGGAGCGTCATTTAGTCAGGACATAGCCTTATCTCATAGAAAAAACTGCTTTCATCTGTAGGCAATCTCAAGCCTTTTGAGTGTTAATATAAAATATATTATACATAATGATTTCTGCCATTCACGCATCTTTATACCATTTGTGTGTGTGTCCTTCATGAAGTGATCCAACCATTGTGAATCTGAAGACGCTGCGCAAGATTGAAACCCTGGAGGCGATTCTCAGAGCTATGGAGATCGGATCTGTAAGTCAAATTGAGTTGCGGCAAATAGTGGCCTCAGCTTTTAGAGATACTGTGCCCCAATTAGTCATCAGGGGCCTAGTTCACTTAAATACAAATAAAAATGTGTTCTAGAACCCTTACCCTGATGTAAAGTTGACATTCCTGATCTCTGGACTGATTGTGTCACAGTGGTCAGATAACTGCCAAGATTGTCTCCTTAGCTCTCGCTGTTCCAGGCTTCAGAAATGATAAGAATCGCGTCTCGGGTGGTTTTCAAGCAGGGATTTTTTTTTTTCCCCCCCTACTGTCTTGTTTTTCAGTTTTCCAAGGAACAAATGACTCATCTCATCGTAATAAGTGCTAGCTTTAGCGAGGTAAGTCTGAAGCTGTATGCATGTGCTACTACATCATACAGCGGACTTTCGGGAGTACATCAAAAGTTGTTCGTTCTCCGTTCCCTTTCCGAGGGTTCGCTGTTGAAGGAGACCATCTCTGAACGTGTGTGTCTTTTTGTGTGTTTTTGCCTGTGTGTGGGTGAACTCAGCAATTGCCGGAGGCTCTGGAGGAGGCTTTGCTGTGGCTGGAGCTGACGGGAGAGCCTGGGATCAAAGCTCGTGTACTGAAGCTGGGCCACAAGCGCACCTGCTTCGCAGCTTTGTACTACATCTTCAGAAACTGTAAAGTGCATCTGCTAAATGCTGTTCAATCTCTCTGTCTGTCGATCCGTCTATCTGTTTGCCTTTGTCAAAATCGCTGTCTATATTGCTATATGCAGTGTTACCTTGACTTGGTTTTTTGAGATCCAAGCCGATTTTAAGGGCGGGTGATAAAAGAAAAACTTTGCCTTAGTAAGTCAGCTAGCTTAATGTTACACACTAACGAATAGCATTAATGTAACGGTGTCGTAACCGTTTAAGAAACCTGACCACAAACGGAGCAGCAACACGTGTGGACAGTCAATACTGTAGAACAGTATTCACAGGCATATAGTCTTCAAACTTTGCTAAAAACAACTATTATTATTGAAGCTTCCTGAGCCATATATATCTATATCTACGAAATAAACTAACTGATGTTATGATACAGCTGCTGTTCATTTAAATTAACACCAACAATACACAGCTTTAGCATGAACTTGCACAAGGATGTTTGTTTTTTTTTGCTGGAAAGCGGCTGTTGATTGGCACATTTACAATTACTTGACATCACTGCTTATCGAAGGCTTGGCGGAGGTCTTGCCGAATGACACCGGTGGCGCAGGACTATACGCGTGGCCTCCCGACTTCTCGAAGTTCACCAACACGCTCTGTGTCTCTTTTTCAGTTGCGCTTTACGTCTATTACATGGGGAAGAACATGGGGAGGATGATAGATGTGATGAGAACAAAACCCCCGGAGGACCTTCTAGCGGTAAGACTTAACAGGAGGTTGCATTTATATGGGTCACTTCATGAACCAGGTCATGCAGAATTATCTTAATTTGATTTGCTCTTACTTAAATCACCCCCCCCCCCCCCCCCCGTGTTACCTAAATGTATAATATTAAATTAAAATCAGTTTATTTTTACAATGATTTCTCACTGCACAATTTATGATGCGGTTCTCATCCAGGAAAGTGATGTCATCAAGAAACAAGGGAACGATCTATTTCAGGAGGAGAAGTACGAAGAAGCAGCGGCTGCTTATTCCAAAGCCATCAAATATTTGTATGTTTTGTTCCCCCACCCACACAAGGTGGCTTGACTATAAATACATTTGTAACAATTGATTTTCTCCTCTCCTCCAACTTCCTTCCCCAGCCCTGAAAACCACATCATCTTTGGCAACCGGGCGCTTTGTTATATCCGCTGTAAGAAATATCCGTAAGTACATGCGTCATCCTTTTTCTGTAAAGATCGGGTTCGAAGTGCAGACATTTTTTGTACATTATTGTTATTTTAGTTCAATGATAAGTTATTCTGTACAATTTTCCATTATATTCTGCTTCTACTGTATGAAAATGGCAACAATTTACAATGGCTGTGAACCCAATTTTTTTGAATGTCCCTTCACATCTGCAAATCTGAATAGCTCCCATGGAAGTGGACCCTGGATTTTAGAATGTGCAAATCCTGATGATTAGAAATGTTTTCCTGCAGGTAAGCTTGATTTATTTATTGATATATTTTTACAGAGAAGCCGCTGCTGATGGAAAACGTGCCACTCTAATAGAACCGCTCTGGCCCAAGGTACTTTTGTCCCCCCTAGTATGTAGCATGGGCTTACATAATTGTTAGTTTCTTATATTGAATTAAATCTTACTGGTACCAGAGATGGGAAAGTGTTACATTTTAAGCGTTTTGTTTTTTTGTTTGTTTTCTTTGCGACTGACAAATTTCCAGGGCCACTACCGCTACTGTGAGGCCTTGTTCCTGTTGGGCGAGGTCCAGTGGGCCTTGGGCGCCAACATCTCGGCACAGAATCTTTGCAAGCACGGCCGCGAGGGGGTCAAAGACCTGGAGCAGCAGCATCAGAAGTTTGTGAGCGAAACAAAAGGCAGCGAAGGTGCACTTGACTGACAGTGAGGCTTGTGAATACGGCATCCCAAACTCATACTTTTGTTTCTCTGTATAGCGGGATCCTCAAAGAACAATCAAAGTGCCGCGGGAACCCCTAAGAAAAATCCGAATGCTGCGGGACACCCTAAGAAAAGTAAAAATTCAACGTAAGAGCATGTTTACCAGCAACAATAGTCATTTACTTTTGTACCCGAGTACATTTTAGTCTGTCCTTTTTACTTTTACCTCAGTACAGGAGTTGAATCAGTATCTCTACTTGTACATAAGACCCCTATCTCACGTCTGGAGAATAGTTGGTTACCTGATAGCGACTCGAGTTTCAGCTGGTTGCTGAGATCTGGAGTCTCCTGGAGACTAGCCGGGTCCCCAGGGAGTCGCGGCGATTTCATTGGACACTTTTTTTAGATTCCATAGAAACTGATGTCTCCTCTCTGTAGGCAATCGATCAATATTAATTTTCAATCTCTGTGTTTAAAAAACAAAAAAACAAATACATAATATGTTATATATTTGTTTAAATAATATATCAATACACCATAAATCGGATGAATTGGATGAATTAGTTGTGACCTTGTCTGGAGACGTCTCCGAGGCATCATCCTGGTGAGAGCATAAGTTATAGTTTGGTTTCTTGGGTCACAGAGTCTCCGGGAATTATCGGCCTGGGCAGTCTCTGTGACATCTCCGCCTGTGACACGGGTCTAAGTACTGAGTGAAAGTATTTTTGCCGCGTCAGTGTTTACACGTGTGCAAACACGAATGTTGATAATGGAATGACTGAAATGATCCTTTTTTTCCCCTCCCAGGAAACTAGAGGTCACTACTAAATCCAGTAAAACGAAGGCCACTAACAAGTCCAATGTAGCTGGGACACAGGAGCCTTCAGGAGAAGGCGACGGCAATGGCAGTAACAATAATAAGAGCAATGGGGTGTTCAAGGTGAATAAACTGCAAGTGACCTCCCAAGCACAACACAGCTGGAAAACACCTTTGAACGTAAACTAACACACCCAGTCACTCAAGGTGTTGAGACGCCCAGTTAGCGCATAAAGGTCTTGTGACACTAGAATTGTTTAAATTGAAACTGAATTTGTTTCCTGTTCTTCTAGGTGGCTGGAGCCAAAATGACTAAGCAGAGCCACCAACCAGGTATGTTTCAATTAAAGTGCCCCAAAACGGGAATCCTTGTTTTGTTTCCCGCGGGTAGATAGGAGCCGCACTACAAGTATTTGATTGACAGCTGGAGGCGGGATGTTCAAAGCACACAGCGGCACGCCCACAGCGTCTGGAAACTCAACGAATGTCTCAATTCTTGACCATTTGGAAGCCTGATTTCACATACTTTGCGATTTCTTTATCTATTCATTCATTGCATGGCTTGTTAACATTACTCTTTTCTGTGGTGTGTCAAAATTACAAGACTTTTTTTGGCTGGTTTTGTGGGACTTTAGAAGATTTAATTCAGTTTTGTTTGTTGCCATACTGGGTGATATGGTTTTAAAATAATATATCTGAAGTGGTACAGCAATTAATTGATTAATCGACAACTATTCGATTGTCAAACTATCAACAACTATTTTGATAATTCATAAATCATTTCGAGACATTTTTTAACTTTAAATTGTGCAAATCCTTGGGATTAGATCCTTCCAACAGTAAATAATTTCCAATTTCTGTAGTCCTCCATGAAAGCAGAATGATTATCATAGTGTTTAATCAAAATTAGACATTTGCAAACATCTGAAAAAATAGAAAAAGCAAATGACAATGACATTCAAAACAAGTTTTGCTCTTTTGTTATTGTTCCTTGCAGGTGTTTGCTTTATTTGCACTGACATTTTGTGTTGAACTTGCACAACTTCCACAGAGATGCAACATATATTTATTTTAACAATACAAATAATGTGAAGTGTTTTCTCTTGGGGGGGATGTGGAAGTTTTTTAATTTATTGATTTATTGATTTATTTATTTTTCAAAATGTACTGTATGTAAACGTGATCCTTCATATATTAACATTTGTGTGTATTTGTTGAATAATTTAACATCATAAAATGAGTCATCAATCTGCATGACTTGCCATTTCCATGATTGTTGTCACACCTCCTCCAGTTCTTTTACACAAATGTGATAGGGAAAAGTCACTTAATATAGCGACCAAATCACTAAATTGGCACCACTGACTACCCATATGTAGCCTTTTCTTGACTAGGTTGTTGTACAGCTTCCTAGAAAACTAGGTATACCTTTTTACATGAAAGTTTGTGGAGGTGTGATTTTGCACACCCCTGATTGGCTATTGTTGTCTGTACAGTAATTAAAGAGAAGACAGCAGTGAAGACTGCACCCGCTGCCACTAAAGAGCTGCCCAACACTCCCAAGAAGAAATCCAAGAGCAGCAAGAATCAACCCGAGCAGGCGGTAAGAAAATGTGTCTTCCTCTGAAGTGTGAATGATAAAAAAAAAAAAAACACAAACACCAGGAGCAGTCTCGTGCAGGAGCTGCTGTTGACCAGACACTGACATGTAGACTCACCACCAGGCCCCGCCTCATTAAGGCACATGCATGTACTTTATCTAACAGACACCACAATTTGTACGGTACAGTTTTATGCTTGCCTTTTTTTTGTGTTCCAATACATTACTTTTTATTTGCAAAGTGTGTTTTAATAGGTTTAAATGTTTTTAAAGCTTGTAGGAGGAGTAAAATTACTGGGATTAACAAGGGTTCACTGTAGCAGGAATAACGGATTTTGTGTGTTTTTCTCACTTTAGAACCCGCCCGAGGCCACTGACAGAGCCGCCTTGATCAAAGAGAAGCTGAGAGTGCATATACAGGATGCCCATTCTTCCCTGACCAACCAGTGCAGCTACGACTCCGAGCGGGCGTTCAGACAGGCGCTGGCCCTGCTGGACACCAACCCGCCCGAGGTAACCAAGGCAATACTGCACTGGTGTCGAAAACACTTGATTTTTTTTTTGTGCAAATTTCCCACATTTTAAAAATTATTATTATTATTTTTTAATAACCAGGAAATTGGAATGTCTGCACTGGATATGCAGTTGTTGCTTTACGGCCATGTGTCCGCCCTGACGCAAATTGGCAAGCCTGAGGTAACTAACGAGCACAATAAACGGCAACTGGTCAAGGACAGATGCAGCAGCTGGTAGACTTTCAAACACTTTTTTGAACAAAGAAAAGAAAGAAATGAAAAAATACATTGTAGAGGTTTAAAGTTCCAACGGTGATCCGGTCTCCTCCGCCATTCACCGGGAAGAAGTATTCAGAGCCGTTTTCCCGAATGTAGGTTGCGCATAGACCAGATTGATAGCATATATGGGAGAATAATCTAGTTAGATTACTGTGGTTGTTTTTATGTACAGTATACCTTTCACCGATATGCATATTCTCTTTGCGGTACAGTAATGTATATTTGCTTTATGCAATAGGGGCTGGCGGAAGCTCGAAGATTCCTGGAGAAGATCAAATCGTACGAGGAGAGGGTTTTTCAGTGTCTGGTTTGCTATGCGTATGGGAATATTTACCTCAAAGAGAATAGGTACGTTGGTAATGTGTCTCACACATTTACAATATTCTTGTCCTTTCCAGCACTTAAAAAGTATGTGTTCAAGTCTTAAACTAAAGTTTATCCTCTTGTCAGATTTGCAGTCGCACTGGAACATTTTCAAGATTCCATGCAGATGGTGAGGAATCGGGTAACGCCGGGTAAACTCACCTGGCCGCTAACAAAAGAGGTTGTTAAAGAGACCGAGCTGAACCATTTTAAAGTAAGTTTGCACTTACAATCCAAGGTGATGTTGGATGGATACTGCCAGTTCACATTCTGTTTTGTTGCTTTAGAAAATTCTAGACGATTCCATATATTTGTGCAAGTTCCCTCCTCGGCCTGATAGCACCTGTCGATATGTGAACTGCCTCTGCCCTTCCAAAAACATGTATATCACCGACCCGGATTTTAAAGTAAGTTTCAAAATTGTTTTGTGAGTGTAAATAAATGCTGACGCTTTACCTTCACTATCAGGGTTTCGTTCAGTTGAAGTGCAGCCACAAGTGTCTCATTGAGTACCACAATGCCTGCTGGAAAAAATTAAAGCCGCCGTCCTTTGAGGGTAAAGAGAAGGTAACATCCCAGGCACGGCGTTCTTTCTTTGCTTCCTGAGGACATTTTCGCTCAACACATCTTTTCTTTTGTGTTTTGTGTCCCACATGGTATGCAGCCATGTCTGACTCCCGACTGTTCCGGTATAATCGATTCTATCCAAATTATTGACCCAACGGGCCAGATGAAATGTAAAATTTTGGTCAGCAACCAAAAGGCGGAGATTCCGAAGAAACCAAAAGTGAAGCAGAAACTTTCAGGGTGAGGATTCAATGGTCAACAAGTTACTTGGGATGTTCAATGAAAAAAAACAACCACGCTTGCTTTCATTCCAGTGTGAAGAAATTGAAGGAGAAGAGCCATTTTAAAAGAGAGAATAATAATAATATGCAGACCTTGGAAAAGAAGCCCACTATCAGTGATGAGGTTCTACCGGCAAAAAACAACACCGTAGAGTGGACCCAACAGAATGGTACGGTAACACTATACATACAGATTATAAACTTGCTATTTATTTTAGCCAAATGTTTGCAAACATAAAATGTATGGAAAATACAATGTGCTGTGACTATCCCAAGATGGAAGTAATGCTAGAACTTCTATCGCTGGTTAGGCCCAGTACACACAGGACAAACAGGCTGTTCTTGTCCTGATTTTGCCCGTCAAGCGTAAAACATATCACAGTCTGGATATGTTTTATAAGATTATCCTATAAGATTGTCATTTGGTCTGAGGTGTGTTAAGAGTGGCTTTCTCCCGATATTAGGGTCCGAAACGGGTCGGGACTACAATCTTAGTTGTTTTTTATTTTATTTATTTGTCCCCCCTCCCCCCCAAAATTGGTAGTGGTTTTTTTTTGGGGGGGGGTGGAATGGATTGCCATTTGGATTAATTATAATGGGGAAAATTTGATGGGGGTAAATTGAATTACAAGCTTCATTACAGAACAAATTAAACTCAAGGTACCTCTGTATTTATATTAATGTAAAAAGCTGTGAAAACCCAACTATGATTGCTATAAACAGCAGGTTTCCGCAATATAGTGTGGATTCTCACGAGTACATACGTTCCACGAGTACATACGTTCCACAAAAAAATCCATGATAGCTAAACCGCAATATAGTAGGCTAACAATGTACCGTCACTTCTCCAGCCTGGTTGCTGTACCGGGATCGCGTCCTCCTGCAGATCAGAGATAAGATGCAGCTGCTCCGCCAGGAAAAGGGTCTCACCGTGTCGGCCGTGAGCGCAGGCCTCGGGCCCTGGCTGGAGCTGGACTCAGCACGGGGCAACCACCTCGCCAGCAAAATGCTCAACTGGGAGCACGAGCACCTCGAGACGCTGGATCAGGTGGTCGAGCTGCTCCTCGAACGGAAGAACCGTGTTTGGGCACGTGTCTTCATCCAGCTGCTGTCAAGTACTTTGGATGTTAATGTGGAGCTCAGCTGTTGGGCGGGGCGGCTCAACGATGCAGGTGAGAACTCAGTGAATAATAATAATAATAATAATAATGCATCACACTTATATAGTGCATTTCTAGGCACTCAAAGACGCTTTACAATTCATGCATTATTCATTCACTCCACAATCACACCCTGGTGGTGGTAAACTACCTGTGTAGCCACAGGTGCCCTGGGGCAATCTGACAGAAGTGTGGCTGCCATTCTGCGCCTACGGTCTTTCCGACCAATGCCAAACATCCAATCACATTCATTTGTAGGCAATGTTGTTGCCCAGAGACACAACGGAAACATGCGCTCGGGCTGGGGATACGAACCGGCAACCCTCTGGTTTTAGGGCGCCAGTTGTCATCTTCATCCTGTGTTTCTGAGTAAGGTGCTCTGAAAAGGCACTTTAACATGTAAGCATGTGTAGTTCCACTTAAAAATATGATTTAAAGGCGGTTTTTGAACCATACATTTTCTTTGTCCTATATTCTTAAATTGGATCCAGGCGACATTTAAAAAAGTATTTGAAAAGTCATAAAACTGACTTCCTTCCTGTTTTGTATTTTGAAGATCTAAAGGCGGCTAAGTCCTTCGTTGAACGCAACGCAGACTCCTTGGATGAGCTGGACCTCACCCCGGTGTTGAACTTTGCTCCTTTGAAAGAAATTATTTCCGAGAGCCCCCCCCCTGGCGCCAACTTAATATCAAGCCATGGACTCACTAAATATGTCAAGCAGCCCTCGCCACATGAAATGAGACTTTTTATCTGGACTCTTGAGGAGCATAGGGACATTTACGTTTCGTGTAACATTTTACTGGATGAGTATTTTGATATGATGGGTAAGTATTTACACCTCACCTTTTTTTTTTTAACCTAATCATCATGCGACTTTCAGCTCTGTTTTCTTTTTCAGATGGACAGTGTTCAGTTCTAAAAAAGTCTGATAGTCAAAATGTAAGCAACTCCGGAGCCCTTACTTTTAGTCACCTTCCACAACATTAGGTATACCTGCATCATTGGAGATCCAGTGCACGAGCTGGATAACAAATTCTACAGAGAATTTGAATTAACACTCAGACAGCAACCATGTTTATAAACACTGATCTTAAGCTCTCATTGGATGGTGCACGTGTACTTGCAAGTGTAGCCGATGATGATATATTTTTGCTCTGTAAAGTAACACTTGTGACAATGACTATTTCAGAGTTTTCCTGTGATTGTTAAGAGTCGTGCGCGAAAAAAGATGAAGAACAAGGTTTGTAATTTAGTTATTAGTGTGGTTGGGAAGAGTTTTTCGACTACTCTGCATGAGGATCCTTAATGCAGAGTAAAATACAGTATTAGCTGTATGATTACCGGTAACGTTTTAAAAGTAATGAGTCCAATATGTAATTTATCGTTCTAAACTCCTCACAGGGGCTTCCAGTTTGGTCTCGGCCATCTAATAGTTTTGCAGATGAGTGGGACCAAGAAGATCCACTGTAAGTTGCATAGCAAGTGTGGAGCCGTCTCGTCGGGATGTCACAATCCATTTTCCTAAGAAACTCCGTCGTTTGCATCAACAGAAATTTCCTTGACCCCGACGACACCTTCAGTATTCCCAGCTACCTTCGAGCACCGTTGGACGAATTTGAGAAACAGTATAACAGCACCAGACACACGAGGGATTTTAAAAAGATTTTGGACAACAATCCGGATCCCACCCAGGAAGATTTGTACGAGTGAGTACGAGCCTCAGATGGTCATGTGTGCCTTGCCTTCTAGGGGTGGGAATTGTGGATGAATGCACATTATGATATTTTGGAGTTACTTTTCCAAAATATTAATATATTCTAGGGAAAGAAATGTACAAATTATCACAGTCGCTATATACTGAAAGAAACACATTTAGAAACAAAAAGCATGCATAACAATTGAAAGGTGTCCACCTTTAGCATAGAATAAGCCTGTAAAAATCCCACAATGAGGACATTTAAAATGTGCCATAATTCAAGGTATGTGTAAATGGTTATTTTAATTAGGAGACATTGTGCTTTTTTCCACAATTTATCATGAAATTTTAGTTGAAAGCTGCAATATCCAGAACGTTTTGCGAGTAGTGTATAGCGGGTGGGTCTGGAATTTATTTGAGCCCTGCTGCGAATAGCGAAAATCTGCTAATAATTGATGCCATCCTAAAAGCGGTTTAAAATTGCGTATAGATGCCACAAAGTGCCAGCAAAGCAGTTAAAACGGAGAGAATCCTAAACCTCCAACGCCATACACACACGTAGTTTGTACACAATCACAAACATGTTAAATAAACAGTAGTTAATTGATTTGATACAAACAAAACCACCTTTACATGAGGCTCATCAATTCCATTAGCTAGTAGTCTAGCCTAAACACACTAGCACAAACTGATGTGACACCACACATAGGCAAAGAAATATGCGCAATAGCACTTCACACAAACAGTATGTCATTAAACTCACCTTTTGACATTTCATACAATATATGTTAGGGAATGTGGAAAATTGTAACGGTAAAGCACACTTTTTTTGAGAGAAAAGAAGAGAGTGGGGTGGGTAGAAAAGTTTATCAGCAAATAACGGAAAATAGGTACCCCCAAAAAAATCTGCAAATGCCGAACAGCAAATATACAGTGGTTCACTATGTAGTGTATAGGCAATTAGAAAGCCAACTTTACATGTTTCCCCTTTTTCCTGTTTCTCCATGTAGCTATTTTGCACAGATTCTGGAGCAACACGGTCCCCTGCTCGCCAACGACCCCCTGCTGGTGGGCGAGATGGAAAACTTCCCGCCCGTGGCAAAGGCCAAGCTCCAAAAGGCGGACAGCTTAGAGCACTTCCTGCTAGAATCCCTTCGCTTCATAAAGATCGACAGCTCCTTGGGCCTGGCCAAGCACGCCGTTGCCCTGCAGGACGCCGCCCATGTGGACCACCCGCAACCTCTCCCTGTATTTTCATCCACCCAGAACGCCACTCCTATTCTTAATAATGTAGACACTTTCCATATAGATCAACACCCCCCACCTGTAGGCAAAGCCCCTGTCAATCAAGCGGGCAGCAACAAGATTTCTCCCAATTATTTTAAATCCCTAGATCTTTATACTAGAGAGGTAGAAGAATCCTGGGAAACGTATTCCTATACAAGCGGTTTAAGTTCAACGCGACCTGAAGAAGTCATTTTGAAGAAACACGCAGAAGTACAGGTAAGATGCCAGTTTTTAACAGAATGTTCCAGTGGTATCTTCACTTCGGAGTTGAACACATTAAATGACAAGTAAACTGAGTTGATTGCAGATCTTGTCTAGCGACAGCATACCTGCAGCTCGTTCGTATCTCAAATTATGGCCTGCTGTTGCAGGAAAACTTCTAAATTTGTGCAGTCATACATTATGTACATCAGAGGTCCTTTATGTTTAGTTAAGTGCTTCCTCAAATTGGACGTATCACCCCTGCTGGCCGACCTTGTACTTTGTGTCACAGTTGTTGCAACGAGCGTAATTTGCATCGCTTTTCAAGAAATGGAGCCATACTTACGAGCTCTTTTCATCCATGCTGTTGAATGCGATTAAATCTGTGGCGACTAAGTGATGTCATTACACTCGTGCGTGCGCTCCTGCTTTCAAGTATGCCATGGAAGCTCTGCAACTCTTGTACTCCCGCACCAGTAGCAAGGATGCATTTATGTACCGAAACACGGTACCGTTTGATTTTGCGTGAATCGGTACTCGGTAGTACCAACCGAAATCGGTCGGTAACAAATAAGGTACCGACTTCAGTACCCATGACTAGAGGTGAAGCAAGGAAACCTTGGCAAAAAAAACTTGCAGTTTGGAAGCCCCTACCTCGGGTCAAAAGTTTCCAACGTGGATAAATCACAATTTTTGGAACGTATTAATGGGCACTATGTCCATAGTAATGTTGGGCATGATTGACTCTGTGATTGCCTTCCACCAAGCTCCTTTCTTTCCATATAATAAACAATGTGAATATGATCCTGTTCATGTTCTTTGTTTCTGAGCGGCAATTAAATTCAGTGGTCACTTTTTTGAAAAATAGTTGCTTGAAATTCACCTGAATTTGGAAGCACATTAACGCGCTTTGTTTTACATGATCCCTTAGACGTATCAAGCAATCAAGGACTGCGTTGCAGTGAACACAGAAACTTTGGAGCCTTATGAGAGCCTCCAGGTAAGTTCTTGTCTTGTGTATGGGTTATTTTCCAGATGTTGTACTATACGTTTCTTTAACAAACAATAATTCTCCAGGTAGACAAAAAGGTAAAGAGCAATAAGGAAATGGAGGAGCAGATGAGCAAAATGGCAAATTACCGCAAGGAAGTGGATCAGAAGCACAAAGAGACCCTCAGGTCCTTAGAGAAAGACATCCAGGAGATCCGTACCAACATACAAGTGAGCTCCAGAGCGGAAAGCGGAACCGGCGGCTCTGGCCCGTCTCTCAAGTTGTTATTCATCACCTTCTTCTCCTCCCTGTCAAGGTGACAAACAAAGAGTTGGCCCTATTCCAGCAGAAGCTTGAGAAGGAGGTTAAGAAGGACCAGGAGGAGAAGAAGGCTAACCAGGAGTTACTAAAGACCCTCAAGATGGAGATGGAAAAGTTGGTGGAGGAACAAAGGAGGTAGGTATGGAAATCCACACAAATCCAAAGAAAAATCTGCCCTCATCTAAACAATGTTCTGATTTGATCACATGAAGTCTTACCAAAGGAATCCACACAAACAAGGCCAGCTATGAAGAGGAATTGAATAAGTTCTTGGAGCTAAGGTATGTTAACGTTCAAACACAATATACATTCATGATACAACTTAAATGGGATGTTAATAAGGTCTTTTAAAAATTCCATCTTCAAGCAATCAGTCAGAAGCTGAGAAGATGAGTCTGGAGGATGAGATCAAGCGCTCCAAAAACGCAGTTGCCGCGGCGACCAGGAGGTCCCACACTGCCCAAGTAAGCACCTTAAACTATTTTGTGTGGCCGTAGCGGCTTAGTTTTCGCCTGATAAAATTGTACGTTCCTTTTTATTCTTTAAAAGAAATAGTCCAAATATTCTGAGATGCGAAGCAAAAATCCAAGTAATCCCAATTTTGCTCCACCAGTTGTCCATGCTGAAAAACAAATGGGAGCAGCGTTCGTATGGCCTCCGCATTCAGCTGGCCGACGCCAAATTTCTGCTGGTCAAGCTGAATGAAAATGTGCAGCGGTAAGGAGAGCGGAGGAACGTCTTTTAAATATGACTAGGCCTGATTTAGAGTTGGAATTGACTTAACTTGACGTGGATATCAACACTTGACTGGCAGCTTTCCCCCCCTGGAAGCGAGCAGACAAAATGTGAGAGCTAAAGTCCAAGAGCTGGAGCAGAAAATCACTGCTGCTGAGGTATACAAATTGATTGAAATGCTCCGCATGAAGTGTATTTAATACACTATGTAATACACTGTTTTGTACAAATTTTCCGCTTTTTGAAGGTAATGTCAGAAGTGCCTTTTACACTGCCCGAAAAGCCACAATTTTTTTTGTGGCTGTTATGTATAAACAGCATAGCCACAGAAAGCTGACCAAATGTTCAAATTTTTTTTAAAGGTCCCGCATTTTGGCTATTTTGACCTCCATAGAGTGACTCTCACATGGACTTAATATAAAGGTGTCCATTTTATTTAAAAAAAAAAAAAAAAGTGTTTTTTTTTTAAATATACAAGTGTGCAGAAAAGGCCCCTCTGACAGCTACTTCTGTTTGACCCAGTTTTGTATCTGCTTAGTCCATATTTGGCTAAGACCGCCCCCTTTCCTCTGATTCGTTGCCTCTGTATAGAAGACCCACTTGTGAGAGCATACGTGTTTATGTTTACAGCGCTGGTTTGGGAGCGGAAAGGTAGGCGCAGGTCTTCACTAGTGACATAGATAAGCTCGAAATTCAAATGAAAAACATCTGGAACTCAGTAATGAGTGGATGATTTTAATTCATATTTCATTCATAAAATTGGTTTGGCAAAATACGGGACCTTTAACTAATTTTCAGAGGTAGAATCAGAAGTTCAGATGACATATAAAAGCCATAATTTTCTGTGTAAATGGCACCAACATTAAATGTCCCACCATTGAGAGGGAATCAGTCGCCCGTTTTTACTAAACGGCACTGACATGGAAGGAGGAGACAAAGTTGACCTGCAAATGTTTCATATCTCAGAATTAACACCATTTATTTTGCTGTCTGCTACTGTGTGAATGCAAAATGGCTGCCTCATCCTGGCACTTCAACTCCCAGATCCCTCTGGTGTATTGCAGCAACGTAAGGAGGCTCTCCCCAGTGGCATTAAGAGCAAAGACCGCTTGAGTGACGAAGAAGGACCATTTGTAAAAGATGCACACACAAAAAAAAAAGGAACTCTGAAGACACTAAGATACATTTGTGATAATTTGCATGAAAAAGGCACTTTAAGCAATGGGAGAAAAATCGTATAGATTCAAAAATGAAAACATTGCAAATCATGAAACTTCATTTTGGACACTAAAGACATTTTGGCGTTAAAAGTTTGAAAAGTATTACTTAAAGAATATTCATTTCTTAAACAATTTATCACTTTTTGATGGCAAGCAACTCCCAATAATTCAAATACTCATATCAGTAAAATTAATGAATTTTCAAAAAGGAAATTCAGAGGGCCATGTCTTTACTGTTAGTGCTTAAATTATATGAAAATGACCCATATTCAGAACAGCAATTCAGAAGTATGTATAAAAAAGGCAGCTTTACACTGTCTGTGTCGGTGTAAAGATTTCCGACATGCAACAGTACTGGGTCGTCCCTGACCCGTTTCACCCTATTTTGTGTTCAATACATAGGCGCATAAATGCCAGCCTTTCTAAATTGACTTCTTAGATTTTGATGGGGCTACAGTAGCTGAAAGTCTCAATATTACCCACAGACACAATACAAGGAGCAGTTGGAGGAACTCAAAAGTGGCCAAAGAGTAAAAGACATACTCAGCACCAACCAGAGTGATCCTCAACTTTCTCTGGTAAGAGATAGAGTGAGAAAGTTGATGTGTACTGATGGGCACCGTTCTGACTCCGCTTTCTTGCATAAAACGTTGTAGCTGTCTTCCGGCCTGACTTCTCTGAGTGTTGCACCCTCGCCGCAGTCGATAGTACCCTCTGCGTCGGCTTCCCCTGTCAAGACTAGAAACTCAGCCAGATCGAGACAGGCCGGAAACATAGTGTTTGAAAAGGCCATGGAGTGCCTTGCCACCATTTTCCCTGACTACACGAGGTAATCTCCGCTCACTATTCGCATTTTTCTGTGGAACCTACCCCCAGTTATTTGTTGAAAAACTCTCTTCCTGTTTTTTTTGTAGTCTTTCTGACATGCCATAAGATCTCTTTATTGCCCTGTCAAAATAGGGAAGTACTAAAGTTTATTGTCAAGGATGTATTTTGAAGTGATACATCTCAACATAATTTTAAGGGCAATGTTGTTGGATGAGTTACCAATGAAATTCAACTCATTTGTGATCATAGTTTGTGGTATACAGTGAACGCCTGCATATTCACAGTCTGGCATTTTTTTAAATTTACCTATCAATTACTCGTTTTATAGCTATTTATGGGGATTACTGTATAAACAAGTCCAATTTATTTCTATAGCCCTTAATCACAGATTACAGCACTTTAAATTACCTTGCGCCAATACAGTAACATTTTGAGATATTTCAATTTATATTGGGCTTTTGTAACAAGCCTAACTTTTATGTTTTGCATTCCCACCCCCAAGATCAGACTTAATGAGGTTTTTTAAGCATCTGCGGTCATCCAACGGCGACAACCTGATCAACATGAGCTTGCAGGATGTGGTCAGTAGAGTGAGCCAGCTGATCCTGGACCAGCAGGTAGACCATTTTGAAGTCAGGTGTCTGACCTTGGATTCATGACACTCACATCGGCTGTGTCCTCTCAGGAGGCGGTCACACCTGGGGCCAAATCCAAGACGACTGGTGTCGGAGGTATGGCTACGCCCCTTCCGGTGGACCCACCTCCGGTCTGGCAGAAGTTAGCGAACCAAAGACCGCTCAGCTCCAGTGCAGTAAGTCCAAATAATTCACATGTGAAATACTCCGTTTGTCTAAAGCAGTGATTCTCAAAGTATAGTGGTTGGTACGTGCAGAATCACTGAATTTAATGTTCAAACTGCACAATGTCATTGTTGCTTACTTTTTTTTTTTTTTAAATCCAGCACGACACAGTTATGTACAGTTCTGAAAGGGCAATACATTTGCATCTAATGAACTTAGCTGTACTTTGTTTCAGTATTTTTAATGTTGGCCAAGTATTTGTTGAGGTGGCACTCGGTGTAATAAATGTCACAATCACATGTCTAATGCTTTGCATCTCCTGTATATAACTGCAGCTAAACTTGGAGGACCCCTGCATCATCTGTCACGAAGAAATGAGTGAATGCGACCGCTATGTTTTGGAGTGCAGACACACCTTCCATAAGCAGGTGAGCCAGGTTAAGTCGAGACTACGTGGCAGAGGTGCGAGTAAGTCACATGGGCAAGTTTTAAGTTAACCTTCAAGTGGAAGGCAAGTCCCAAGTTACGGTGGCAAAAATCAAGCAAGTCAGTACATTTCAAGCAAACTGAGTCAAAGTTATTTTTGTGTCAAGTGCATCACGTCGTGGCTGAAGACGAAGAGCACGTGTCCCACCTGCCGAAAGCACTCCTTGTTGCTCGACGACTTCCCCGCACTGCCCAGTCGGAGGCGCCAAGCCCAGTGATGGCATCTCTCATCACCAGTATCATTTTATTTTAATGTTCCCTTTCACATTTTACGTAAACTTTAGAAGTTATGACTAATAAAAGTCAATGTTTACCAGTCAGTGTTTACACTTTCAAAACCACACACAAAACAAAAATGTCCTCATAGAATTTGCTTTTTTATTGGCATTTTTCATTATTTCATAAGACATCTGAAAATAGGGCAATGAGGATTAGTCTAGAAAAAATATGACTGATACTTTCAAATTATTTTCCTACATGGAGCGTTATAGCACACCTCCAAACGCTTATGTACAAATTACGAAAATAACCTCTCAACTTTAAAGTGCATCAGTGCTCCAATGAAGGACCCATACATGTGAAATGCTAAACTCCATACCCCGGTTTTTGACCCACAGTTCGGTACATTTTCGTTATGGTTTCGTGCAGTAAGAAGAACCACCTTTTCTCTAAAATTTATCTTCCTTTTGCGTGTCAGCAAAAACTGCCTTTTTTTTTTTTTTTAAATGTATTTATTTATTTATTTATTTATTTAGTGTATCCACTAATATAACCTATTTCAAGTTAACCGTTATTTAAACACAACTCTTTCAAATGGTGAACTGCCTCTTATTCCTTGACTAATTGTGTACAGGTGACAATACAGAGGTATATTTTTTACTACTGTATTGTATATAACAAATTAAGACATAGAAAAAATGTAAACAAAGACACTACTTGTGTAACAGTTGGTTTGAACATGGTCGATTGGTCATGCCACCCCACTCTGCTGGCATCACCAATTAAACGACGCTTCATCCAACTGTTACGCTTAGATTGGGAATTAAAACACTACAGGGCACACCGTAATGTGGCTCGAGGATTATTATTATTTTTTGTTAAGTATGTTCAAAAGCATGATCTAATAGACCGTTGTTTCGCTGGTGTTACCTTTTCGAGTCGCCCGGCTGTCATGTGTCCAGCAAATGTTATATTAGGATATATAAACAGAAGCTTGTTTCCTTAGAAGTACAGGAAATGTGTCAAGCAACACTTGCAGACAATAAAATGTCTGTCAATATCACTCCTCTGGTGAAACCAAAACTAATCCACACGGGAGATTTGAATGATACGGTGCTTCTTAAAATTTTCATCCCTCAAATCCTCCGCTCATGCTAGTGGTTTTACGTTTTACCGCAACCGTAAACTGCACATTGAAACCGGATACAGTTCCAACTGTGAGTTGGTGGACGCACAACATGCTCGGTGGATTGCAAAACAGAAAAAACTTATTGTCTCGTGCAGAGTGTACCGAGCGGTACTTGGTCCCATCCCTAATATACACGGTCCTACAGGAATATTAATAAATATTATCAACAATAGAAGCTAAAAGATAGTAGTATGCATAATTGTAAACATACATGGTACAAGTATCAACAGTGGTACCTTGGCTTACGGGTTTAAGTCCGTAACCGAGCTCGTCACTCAATTAACTTGTGTGTCAAATTAATATTTCGTATTAAAATTGTAATGCCATCATTCCAGCTCCGTCAAAAAACCTGAAAAATAGCACTGTAATAATAAACGAGAGTGTGAAGAAATAACCTGGATTTATGAAGTGTAATTATTGTACGTACTTAAGTATTTGTGTGTTGAATGTGTGGCCCGGCCTAGTGAGTGACATCACAAGCCGGAGTCGGTTTGGCCGGTTAGTCTTTGTGTGAGCATCTGGCTGTTGAGTGGTGGCCTGCAGCAGTTCCTTGCGAGTGTTCTCAATTCGTATTTGTATGTTGAACTGTTCGTCCTGATCAATCTATGGTTAAAAGTGCATCGGCAACTATTGTGATCGCTCACAACACAAACTCCCCCAAAATTGACCATGCGACAGCTTGTAACTCGAAAAACTCAGAAGTTGGGTTACTCGCAAGTAAAGGCACCACTGTATAACTGCAAACATGTATGGTAAAAGTAGATTCCCACACTGGTGCAGTTTAGCAGGGGTGTTGGGGAATGACTCTTAAAAGCAAGAGTAAAGGTGATGAAATTAGGTCACGTGGAGCGAGAACAAAGCTTGGCTACGGACGAGAAGAAGCCGTGACCCTTACTCGCTTTGGGCTGTTCCCTAAGCGTTTTAAGTTGGGTGTGGAGGTGCTTGAAGACGGCGTCGTCGAAAGATGCCTCGTCGGCCATCACGGCCTCCACCAGTTTACTCGGCGAGCCAAAGTGGGTCATGAGCTTCTTGACTACTGGCGTGATCACCTCCTCGAGGTTATCCATTGTGTCGATGTTGTCTATGTGCTGCGGGCTGATCTCCTCCACGGCCCTGCACGACAGATGCTCCACGACCACCATCAGAGCGTCCGTCTTCAGAGACTTCTTGCATTTCCTAGGCAGGCGCTGGCCGAGCTGCGTGGCCAGCGTGTAGGCTAGGAGGCGAGTCAGCTTCACGTTGAAGGACGCTGTGCGATTGCACACGGAAGAAAGATTGGACAACGGCCCTGGAACGTCTGTGAGCGCCGAGCGCTGGGTGGACACTCGCGTTTGAGGTGGCTGCGACTCGGAAGCTACGGACAAACTCTTTTGGGTTCCCTCGTCTTCGTCTTTGGGAAGCGTCTTCTCGCTCACTCTGTGGGTCTTCGGGAGGTCCTGGTCTTCATCTGTGTTGAGGGCGGTGACGACCAGTTGGTTGATCTCACTGACGGCGCCAGACACTTCGTCGGCGTACGTCTCCTCTCCCTGTGGCTCCGTCTCCATCCAGAGGAGGAGCTGCTGCAGGAACCTCCAGGCCGCATCCTCTGTCATGGCGTACAAGACCTCGGGAGAGAACTTCTGACCACCGTCCCAGTGCTTCTTCCCACGCCGCCCCCACAGCACAGAGTCCATGAATGGCGTGTCAGAGCGGCTAGAGGGCACTTCGTAAACTTCACTCTGACAGGACATGAGGTATTCGTACAGGCGAGAGCTGAGATCTTGGGAGAAGCCCCGCAGCTTCTCGTCCATGTAGCGCTTGAGTTTGGCCTCGCGGGCTTCCGGCTCCATCTGGCCGAGGTCATCGAACATCTTTGCCACCCTGTCTTGGATGGCCTCAAACTCAAACACGGGATTCTGTGATGGCCTGACGTGTAAGGTGCTGGACCTGAAGGCGCCCCCTTTGGCTTCTTTGGGGGACTTTGGTTGATCTGGCCTGAGAGACACCAAACACGCATCTTGGTTCTTGAAGGCACGCTTGAGTCCTCCCAGCATGCGCGCAAACTGCATGCGCGCGAACTTGAAGAAGCGGAACCTGCGCAGTTTGACATGGCCGTCCGGGCTGGCTTTCTCCTGCGACTTGAAGAAATTCTTTACTTTGTTGGAGATGAGCTTTAAGTTGAGATTGAAACGTGTCAGGCGACTTTCCACACGGTCCCCGGAGCCACGAAAGGGCTCCTGGATGATGCTTTTGGTGATGTCGAGTGCAGCCAACAGAGCACTCTCCCTAGCTCCCGGGTCGGTTTGTTGGGTCACTTTCTCCACATCGATCGTGTCGGAGTGTTCACTGATTCTATCATAGTCCACTGATTCGTTCGTTGTGAGTTCGTTGGGTTTCTCGCCCTTACTGGCTCGGGACCACTTTAAGAGGATTCCTCTCACGGCGTCAGTCATGTCACCGGACTTCATGGCGGAGCGGCCGCACAGCACCACACATGGCGTGCGTGCTCGAGCGAACACATGCCTTAAATACTCCACAGCCTTCCGGAAGATGGAGGCCAGGTTGCCCACGCTGGACATGGTGCCGCGAATGAAGAGGGTGGGGTCCGAGGGCCACTCGGCGGTATTCCGGGCCACGGACACGGCTGACGTCACCCGGTGCTTCACCTCGGACTCCACTAGCGTGGTGAGCTCCACTGCACCCTCATACTTCTGCGGCGGCAGATCCAGGGCGGCGGCGAACGTCTCGGTGATGCACTCGCTCAGCTTCGGACTGCACCGGTCGATGGCATTGCTCACCTGTGGTGGTGGGAAGGAACCGAGTACAAGTCGTTACCGTAAGTAGATTTTTCTGGTAGCTCTTGTTTATCTTTAGTACTTCTTTTTCTGATGACTAAACAAAGTAACAAATGCAGAAAGAGGCCTGTTACTTTTTTCGACCTCCGTGGATGACGATACGGTGCAAAAAAAAGATGTAGCTGGAAAGAGGTGTATACATAGACTTAAGGGACTTGTTTGTTGTCTGCTCCTAGAATTTGTGGTTAATATGTTTTTCATATGGTGGCCTCAAAACCAGCAGCTTCTGGCATTCAATAACTTCTGCTTCTCATCCAAAAAACACAAACGGGTATGGTGCATTTTTTCCCCAGTTATCATTAGTTAATTCTGCATTATTTGTTGGTTGTTAGTTCACAACATTAGCAAAACATGTTTTGACAACGAAAGTTAAGGCACTGCTAGCTAGCTCCTAAGAAACATGACATGACGTAATTTTATTTAGTTATTTTTTTTCATTGTGCTAAGTTATCAAATCAAGTATTGTCTGGAATTGATGGTAAAAAAATATTTTTGCATATCAGTCTTTACTTTTTCCACTTCAATTTCACTTAAGTCCAAGAGTTGAATCTGTACTTGTTGTTTTATTAGAGTATTTGTACACAAGGTATCTGTTCTAGTTCATTACAGTGAGTCTTTTTGCCAGCTCTGTTTAAACTTTTTTCTTTTTTTAAACTTTTGTACTTCAGTACATTTCAGACAGCCCTTTTCTTTTACTTAAGTGCAGGAGTTGAAGCCATACTTTCTTTTACACTAGTATCTGTATTTGTACTTGTGACTTGTCCAGAGCGTGCATACGTTTGCCAACACTGTAATCGACAGTAAAAAAAAAAATAAAAAATGTATTTGTGTGCAAGTACATTTCAGATTTTTTTTTTTTTTTTTAAAGAACTTGGGTACAGGAGATGATCTGTAAATTAAATAAATAATATATTTAATTCAATTGAAATTCTTTAATGAAAATTATCTGTATTTCCACTTTTACCAGTATTTTTTTATTTTTTGTACAACTGAACTCTTAAGTATACTTTGGCCAGCTCTGTAATTTACAGTAAAATTCTTTTTTTTATTTTTTTGTACTTAATTACCTTTCTGACTGTTCATTATTATTATTTTTATTTAAGTATAGGTGAGTTGAATCTGTACTTCTACTTTTACCACTTTTTTTTTTTTTTTAAACCCAGTATTTGTTCTTTTCGTACAGGAGTTGAATCCATACTTCTTTGAACAGAGTCGTCTTTTTTTTTTTTTTTTTTTTTTAACCAGCCAGTCTATTTTTGTACGTCAACTTGATTGCATAGCATGAGTACTTTACCCAACTCTAATTGACAGTAACAAAATATTTATAACTTTTGTACTTAAATTACGGACTGGACTGTTTTAGTTTTACATAAATACATGAGTTGAATTCATACTTTTTTCCCCCCCCTAACCCCCTCGTACTCGAGTACAGAGCGTGAGTACTTTTTCCCACCCGCGCTGACCTGAGCCTGAGACGCTTGTCCGCGCAGGTGCTCGCTGATGGCGGGCTGCAGCTGCCGCACCACCTCGGAGGAGATTCTTTGGATCACGTCGCTGATGGTGTCTGCCAGGACGGCCTTGGTTTCCGAGTCGGGGGTCCCGGCCACCAGCAGAGCCCACTGGGCCGACGAGATGAGATTGAAGCGGGACTTGACCAGCTCCAGGATGGCGTCCACCTTGAGTAAACGGTCCGGCTCCATCTCGGGGTTGCTTCGGGCGGCAGGAATGTGACGTCACAGGTTCGGATCCACTACATTTATACTAAGCAGAACCATAAATACGAACTCAGGCATACACTAGTGGTTCTGGCAAATTGCCCCACCGGTGAAGTGCCGGCCTTGATCTTTGTACAAAAGGTGACGTCACCGGCGAGCTCGCAACGTCTGGCTGTGGTCGCTGCATGACCAGCCATGACGTCACAGCTTGTACGACTTTACTTCCTGCGTTGTAGTCCTCTTGTGTGTTTCCTCAACTGCTAAGTTGGAGAAACATGTCAGCTCTCTTTTGAGTGTTGATTGACATCACGCTTTTTATTAAGTACTGTGTGACCGAAATATATATACATATATATATATTTTAAAGTTTTTAAAGTAATCTTTTTTTGCCGGGGTTCAACGCATAACTGTACTCCTAAATGCCAAAGGAATCCAAAAGAGTTCAAAATTTTTGGGGGGAGGGTTTCATAATTACTGTATGTCAGAGCTTTTAATTGGCCCAAAGTGAAGGAGTAATTGGTTTTTTATATCCATAAGTAGGTATGGGCTTCTTTAAACGATACGACTTAATTCATAGCAAATTATCTTGCGGACCCTAATTTAAGAACCACTGTTTTAAAAGGTCTCTCGCTAGTAAGTCAATGAAATAAAATACCTTCCAAAATAAAGTTTTGACTCGATTGTTCTCTCAGTTTGGTGAGAGTCCGTTTCAGATATAAAGTATTACAGTGCATAATACAATAAATTAACTGAGGGGAAAACAATGAGGAAGTAAGACGTTTGCAATCGTAAATGAGTTTACACGAGCCTTTAATTTGAAACGCTCGTACCGGAAAGGTCTCCGTGGAGACACGGTCTAGTTTCCGCTTATATCCCGGAAGTAACCACACAATCGAACCATATCGGCTACTTTACGACCAAGTGAAATCGTTTTCTTCAGCATGTAACCATTTTATTTCGCCCAACGACTGGTTTGACGTGTGACGACCAGAGATGAGCGTCACGTTGGATATACGACTAAAAAGAGCCAACAAAGTTTACCATGAGGGCGTAAGTGGGTCGAACGTGAAGTGATGTTATCATGCTAAGCTAACATCTGTGTTTTGACAGAGGAAAGCGCCACTTTCCCTCTGGTCGCATGTCGTGCGCCATTAGTATCACCCATCACAATGAGAAGAAATAAAGGGAGTTTTATTACAGGAATAAAGTCCTATTATTTTCGAGAATAAAATAAAAGTCAAATTATTTGAGAGAACAAAAGGTGTGATTTTTTTTTTTTTTATGTATTTTTTTTTTTGACATATAGTACTTGTTGTAAATATATGTTCCAGAATAAATTGCATGCTATGTGAATAAAATTGTCATTTTGCAATTCACTTGGATGTAAAAATATGACAATTTTCCACTCGTTAAACTTTTACTCTCGTATATTATGACTATCTGGGGGGGGGGAAATGTACTATTCTTGGAAGATGAGTTTTTATTAAACTAAACTAAATAGGCGTTCAATTGGCATTAAGACGAGTTGGCCACTGGAAAAGTTTCTCCTTTCTGGGGTCCTTGGACCCAAAGATTTTGAGAACACTTGTGCTAGCACTGGAAATGCAAAGTCTCTAGTGAGGTCAATAGTCGTCACAAAAATGAAGCCTTGAGATAATTATGCTCAGTAATCTATGCCACAATAGTAATAGTATCACATATTGTTAGTGTTTGTTGTCTTTTTAAAAACAAATTCTGTTCCTAAAGCCTTTGCATTCCTGCTTATTGGTGTGTTTAGGTGTACCCAATCTATTGAACAGTCCTGTGTTATATCCTTGAATGATTCTTAAGTAACAATTTTATACAGGAAAAGAAAAACCTTGACACTTATTCATTTTATGTGCATTGGCTCCTGTGTGCATTTAATTTTGGATTCAAAATCGGTAATAGATCAGGTTCCATCTCCAGACGTGATACAAGTGGTAACGTGTTTGTCTTCGTGCAGGAGTCGGTGGCCGGCGTCATCGTGCTGGCGTGCAAGGAGGCGATGCAGCATCATGGCATCTTCCTGAGCATGGAGGGTCTGGTCAACCTGCAGCTGAGCTCCAAGAGCGTGGGAGTCTTTGAGGCCTTCTACAATTCCGTCAAGGTAACGAACAATAGAGCAATACATTTTGTCAGTAAAACGGGCTGAAAACCAGATATCAGGGTCTTATCGTGTCATTGGCAGGTTGAAACAGATACACAGAGAGACTGGAAGAGTCACTGGAAGTCGTTTTCCTTGGAAATTTCCATTTCATTTCATTCATAGCAATACATTGAACAGTTTGACGTGTGTTCAAAAGTTTACATTTAAGTCATTACTCAGTCCTCTGTTCAATTCATTGATTGCATTCGACTTCGCTTCCGCAGCCAATCTCGCTGATCAGCTGCAGCGTCGAGGTGGCCAAGGCCGGAAAGATCCCAGGAGGCAAGACCGAGATCCCCTTCGAGTTCCCCCTCAACGCCAAAGGCAACAAAACTCTGTACGAGACCTACCACGGGGTCTTCGTCAACATCCAGGTGAGCGCACGACAGAAATACGTATACCATATTCCATCAAACGGTGGCCATGCAACAGTTAGCTGCAAAGTGTGTCAGTCACTTAAGACAAACTTCCAGTCTGCCTCGTTTTTTGCCGTTTCGCCGCATTTTTCCAAAATAGTCCTCCTTTATTTTGTTGTAAACTCCACTTTTGCTTGACATAAATTATAATAACCGCAAACATTGTTGGTTCCATGCAGTACACTCTCCGCTGTGACTTGAAGCGCTCCCTGTTGGCCAAAGACCTCAGCAGGAACTGCGAGTTCATCGTGCACTGTCAGGTGGGTAAAACAAAAAACACATTTAAAATATACCAATAATTTGACAATACAGTACAGTAAACCCCCGCTATATCGTGGTTCACGCTTCGCGGCCCCGCTATGAAGGTTTTGTGCTAACACTGTCTGCTATTTTGAACTGTTCGTAATTTCTTCCACCTTGTCTAAGGGCCCAGTTCCAGCTGAGGAAAGGCAGACTCAAAGTATGATACAACCACCACCTTCATTGATTTAAAGTAATCAAAGTGAAAATAATAGTAGCATAAGCAACTTTACATATATATCCTACAATAGTTTTGTAAATCATTATTAAATAATTGATTAATGAACTACTAATAACTATAATAATTCTAAATACAACAAAAAATGCAAATTATTTTATTTTTGCACCAATTAATTTTACACATTATAGTCTTTCCAATAAAAACATATATTTGAGCCATTGAGGGGTGAACGGGGAAAAACTCTTTGGTCGGAGACCTTTACTTCAGTTTACAGACTTAAATTCCAATACGTCAACACTCAATATATTAACATGTTCTCTGAATTCTACATTGCACTATTCAACACCATCAACAAGATGACACTGTCAAAAAAATGCTGTGGCTGACACCCACCTCCTGCATTAATTGTGTCACGAAAATGGCAAAAATGCCATCTCTCGCAAAACTACTCCCACAATTTTGTGTTCCTCTGTCTCAATTTTTAGCCACAGAAAGCCAACGTCGGCACCACCCCGGTCATCTTCACCATCACTCCGGAGACCCTGCAGAACATCCGTGAGGTGGCACAAACCTTTGAGTCACTTTCTCTAGCCCTGTTGCTGTCGAAGTCGTACTCATACGTTCGTCATCATCGTCCTCAGCGGAGTTTGCTGCCAAAGTTTCTCATCCGAGGCCACCTGGACAACACCACCTGCGTCATAAGCCAGCCCCTGACCGGTGAGGTGATGGTGGAGAGCGCCGACGTTCCCTTCAAGAGCATTGAGCTGCAGCTGGTTCGAGTGGAGACATGCGGTGAGGACGTCAGCCTCGTTCCTTTATTGTTGTTGCTAGAATTGTATTTTTTGTCAGAAAGGGACATTCACCAAACAATAATTTTTGAACAAAGTGATGGAACAATATTTTCCATAGTCAGCCACATTGTCTCCAACACTCTGAGCTTGTGTTTTCGTATTTTTTCGGCGCAGGGTGCGCCGAAGGCTACGCCCGAGATGCCACAGAGATCCAAAACATCCAGATAGCCGAGGGCGACGTGTGCCGTGGGCTGCCCATCCCCATTTACATGGTATTCCCCAGGCTATTCACATGTCCCACCCTGGAGACCACCAACTTCAAAGTCGGTCAGTAGGTCCTTGAAGTCCACAGAGTAATTAATGTACACGACTACGTGATGTGTTGGGTAATGTTTACAATGTGTCAGACTGCGATGCTACTATTTTTACTTTTGTGACTCAACTATAAAACAAACAAGACCGACAAAGGGCTTTTGATGGCAAAATAATTTATTTACAGAGATATACAGCTATGAAACACACAGTGAGCGACGCCGACTCACTGCATAGCTCACTGTGTCAGGGCCTTTTTTACACGGTGTTCCTCATTTACTCCATTTTATCCTTTGTCAATAGACACGTTCTACTACTTACTGCAACACATTGTCTTTATACCATGCAAACTCTTTCTACCATACAAATACATACTGTGTGAAGTGCCTAAAATTGTCAGACTTCCAATGTGTCGCCATTTCTTTCCCTCACAATCGACATGACAAGCTGAGATTCACTGCCTAATTTTTTCTCTACTTGAAAAGCTGTGCTGATATCAATTCCAAAGCGATGCAATGCCACCATTTACAGGGATCAGTTTGTCATTAGAGAAGTATACGAACATGTTTCACAAACCTCAATTTCACAAACTGGGCGAGACCCTCTTCCACGCCCGCCCGTTGAAAAACGTGTCTGACGTATACATTGGTGGCAGTTGGATTCCAGTTGACGAATATAAACGTCAATGGCAGTGAATGATTAATTAATGAGATAATTGAATAAAAAATGAATACATACATTTTAATGAAACACATTTTTGGAAAAAAATTCTTATTAATGCAACAAATATAACAGGACTCCTGATAATGTAAATGCTCGATGGCCTGCACTTTGTCCCCCACGCCACCTTAATACAATTATGTTCAGATTTTGTATCAATTGTTCCTGTAGACATCTGGGCCAAAATCATCATTCACCATGAGGACCTTTTTTAATAACCATTCACATTATTAAAAGTCAGTGTAAAAATGTTTGTTACTTTCCCACTAGGTGGCGTATCCACTTTAGTATGGGAATACAAAATTTTAAAAAATCCATACCATGTCCGGTGGGATTCATTATGATCATGCACCTGTGCATTTATAGTTACACTGCCATCTTCTAGTTTGTATGATGAGCTAATCTACATTTCTTTCCTCGTAGAGTTTGAAGTCAACATTGTCATCGTGCTTCACGACGCCCACCTGATCACAGAGAACTTCCCTCTGAAGCTGTGCAGGGTCTGAGGAGTTTTGTGTGGATGAATAAAGCAGTTGAGGAATCGAGGTTTGATTCATTTAATTTAAAAAAATGTCTTTGAAAGTGCCCCTTTTCAGGTTTGAATGAAGCATTGAGGTCACTTATAAAGCACAGTATGTACATGTTAGAAAGGTGAACTAGCAACTCCAGTGGAACTGAGGGATTGTTCTCCATGTCTGTCGCTTAGCCTGTCATCTTATTTTGACACATTTGGTTCACAACTCAACCTGAGATGTTGCCATTTGTGAAAGTCGATTGATGTGAAAAACACAATCTGTATTTCTGATGTGATCAGCGACATGGGTAGCAGCACATTATGGATGACAAGAGTGCCCTTAGGCGCACCTCTGGGGGCTTTAAGTTGGACTTCGAGATGTTTCATAACAACATCGTCAAAAGAAGCCTCGTCCACCGTCACGGCCTCCACCAGTTTGTCCGGCGTGCCAAATTCAGCCAGGAGCTTTTTCACCACTGGTATGATGACCTCCTCCAGGTTGGCCAGTGTCTCGATATTGTCCATGTGCCCCGGGCCGATCTCCTTCAAGGCCCTGGACGACAGATGCTGCACGACCAGCATGAGGGCGTCCGGCTTCAGAGACTTTTTGCACTTCCTGGGCAAACGCTGGCCCAGCTGCATGGTCAGCGTGAAGGCCAACACCTCACTCAAGTCCTTCAAGGACAGAGGTTCCGCGTCGGAAGATGCAGAGGTCCTCGTGCGGCTTTCGGGTACGTATGAGGAACATTTTAGGCTGTCGTCTTTTACGACCTCATTTAAAGGTGTTTCTCGAGAGATCTCTTCCTCCGAGTCTTCGCTCGTGTTAAGGGCGGTGACGACCAGCTGGTTGATCTCACCGACGGCGCCGGACACTTCATCGGCGTACGTCTCTCCGTCCTCCGTCTCCATCCAGAGGAGCAGCTGCTGCAGGAACCTCCAGACCACATCCTCCGTCATGGCGTACAAGACCTCGGGAGAGAACTTCTGCCCACCATCCCAGTGCTTTTTCCCCCGCCGCCCCCACAGCACGGAGTCCATAAAAGGCGTGTTGGAGCGGCTGGAGGGCACCTCATACACTTCGCTTTGACAGGACATGACATACTCGTACAGGCGAGAGGTGAGTTCTTGAGAAAAGCCCCGCAGCTTCTCATCCATGTAGCGCTGGATTTTGGCTTGGCGTACTTCCGGTTCCATCTTGCTGAGGTCTTCGAACAACTTTTCGACCATGTCTTGGATGGCCTCGAACTCGAACACAGGATTCTGTGACGGCCTGACGTGTAAGGTGCTGCTCCTGAAGGTGCCTTTGGCATCCCCTCTGGGGGACTTTGGCTGATCCGGTCTGAGGCACACCAGACACCCCTCCTGATTCTTGAAGGCTCGTTTGAGTCGTCCCAACATGCGCGTGAACTGCATGCGCGCGAACTTAAAGAAGCGCAACCTGCGCAGTTTGATGTTGCCGTTCGGACTGGCGTTCACCTGCGACCTAAAGAAATTCTTGACTTTGTTGGAAATGAGCTTCAGGTTGAGGTTGAAGCGTGTCAGTCTTTCCACACGGTCCCCTGAGCTGAGCAAGGGTTCCTGGATGATACTTCTGGTGATGTCGAGCGCGGCCAACTGAGCACTCTGCAAAACCTCTGAATCAGAGTGTTCGCTCACTACCTCCAAGTTCTCCTGGTCGGAGTTTTTGCTCAATTTCTCCACGTCAATGTCATCGGCGATGATGTGGACTTTCTCGCCCTTACTGGCGCGAGACCACTTTAAGAGGATTCCGCTCACTGCATCAGTCATGTCGCCGACTTTCATGGTGGAGCGGCCGCACAGCACCACGCATGGCGTACGTGCCCGAGAGAACACCTGCACTAAATAATCCACAGCTTTCCGGAAGATGGAGGCCAGGTTGCCCACGCTGGACATGGTGCCCCGGATGAAGAGGGTGGGGTCCGACGGCCACTCGGGAGCGTTCCGGGCCACGGACAAGGCTGACGTCACCCGGTGCTTCACCTCTGACTCTACTAGTGTGGTGAGCTCCCCTGCACCCTCATACTTCTGTGGTGGGAGGTCCAGGGCGGCGGCAAACGTCTCGGTGATGCACTCACTCAGCTTCGGACTGTACCGGTCGATGGCATTGCTCACCTACAGCGGTGGAAAGTGGTAGATTTTAATTAGTTTTTAGGTTACCCCTCATATTGTGTCAATGTTGTATGTTTTTATGGGACAATAAAGAAATGACACTTTTCAACAATGTAAAGTAACCAGTGTACAGCTTGTATAACTGTAAATTATCTGTCCCCTTCAAAATAACAGATATTGTCTTAACTGCTGGCAGCAAAAGTGAGCACTCCTGAGTGAGTGTGTAAATTGGGCCCAATTAGCCATTTTCCCTCCCAGATGTCATGTGACTTGTTAGTGATGCAAGGTCCCACGTGTGAATGAGGAGCATGTGTTAAATTTGGTGTTAGCACGCTCTTCAATATCACTCCTAAGAGCGAAGAACAATGAGGATCTGGGAAAAAGAAAAAAAAAAAGATTTTGCTCTACATCATCGGCTTAGATTATAGGAACATTGCCAACACCCTGAGCTGAAGCACGGTGACCAAGACCATATAGCAGTTTACCAGGACAGATTCCACTAAGAACAGGCCGCACCGTGATCCCACCATGTTGAGTGCATGTCCTTAGCGTCAAATCCAGAGATTGTCTTTGGAAAATAGATGCATATACGTTGGACACTGCATCAAATTGGTCTGCATAGCTGTTCTCCCAGAAGGAGAAGGAATGCACAAGAAAGCCCGCAGTTTGCTGAAGACAAGATTACTGGAACTAGGCCGCAGGGCGATATTCAAACATGATACAGTACCGACCCCACACACTTCCGACAAAGAATCTGAGGGTAAACGTGATAAACTGCCTTCAGACCTAAACCCTATTGAGCATCTTTGGGGCATCCTGAATCGGAAGGCGGTGGAGCATAAGGTCATCCGCCAGCGCTGCGATGTCACTCTATGCCTAAGAGGGTTAAGGCAGTGCTGAAAAATAATGGTGTCAAAACAAAATATTGACGCTTTGGGCACAACTTGGACATTTTCACTGGAGGGTGTAACTCACTTTTGTTGGCAGCTGTTTAGACATTAAGGGCGAGTTTGCAATATTTATTCAAACTCAGTATGACCTCGCAACCCACCAGTCTTTTTTTTTCTGTATTTATATCAGAATATAGCGTATGAGTACTTTTTCCCACCAGTTCTGACCTGAGCCTGAGACGCTTGACCACGCAGGTGCTCGCTGACGGCGGGCAGCAGGTGCCTCACCACATTGGAGGAGATCCTCTGAATCATGTCGCCGATGGTGTCGGCAATGATGGCCTTGGTCTCCGAGTCGGGGGTTCCCGCCACCAGCAGCGCCCACTGGGCTGCGGAGATCTGCTCGAAGCTGGCTTTCACCAGCTCGAGGATGACTTCCTTGGGGAAACATTCAGCCTCCATCTCTTGATGGCTGGGAAGCGATTTCACGGGTTTGACGACGTCATCGATTTTGACAACGCCAGACGACCGATGACTGAAAAGTCAAAATCTCGGTGGAAATGTGGTTTGTGGGAAGGATAAAGTTCTGTTGAAACTCAAAAGTTCCTCATTTAATGTGACCGAGTCTCCAAAGTGAATTCTGAAGGGAGGGGAAAAAACAGAAAATCACTTATGCTGAATATAACCATAATTACTGTGCTAATCTCATTTTACATTGAATTGATTTTTAAATATGCACTTCTTGAGCTTGACCCCTGTTAAAGTAACTTAGTCTCAGTCTCCTTTACCGCTTATCCTCACTAGGGTCGTGGGCTGCGAGAGCCTATCCCAGCTATCTTCGGGCTGGAGGCGGGGTACACCCTGAACCGGTTGCCAGCCAATAGCAGGGCACACACAGAAACAAACAACCATTCGCGCTCACATTCACACCTACGGGCAATTTAGAGTCTTCAATCAACCTATCACGCATGTTTTCGGGATGTGGGAAGAAACCAGAGTGCCCGGAGAAAACCCACCCAGGCACGGGGAGAACATACAAACTCCAGACAGGCGGGGCCGGGATTTGAACCCCAGTCATCAGAACTGTGAGGCAGATGTGCTAACCAGTCGGCCACCGTGCCAGCAACTAAGAAACAAGACTTTTGAAGGCAAAGAAATTGATATATTTTTTTATCAGGGCCCTAATCTCAACCCAATAGAGTTTGTTTTTTTACTTTCAGAATGCATAAATTGAAAGTAACATGACACACAAACAAGCAGCAGGTGAAGATCCTTCATCGCAAAGCATGAGCAGAGCCAGTGTGCTAAGATCAGAAATCCTTAGCTTCTGCCTTAGCGCATTGGCTCCACAGGTTGCTATTTACAAGTTGGCGTACCAACTGTTAACATGTTAGCAATTCTCATTAGAAATAGTAACCAAATACATGGCAAGATGTGAAATTCTTATTGCTTTTCCACAGCACTTTGGCTCCTTCTGTTAGTATATGTTATCATATCAACTGGTCGCATGTTAGCATTTCTTTAATTGTCATTATATGCCGTCACACTTTCTCTACTCATCTTGCTATGTCAGCATACCAACTGTTAGCATTGAATTAGTACCTGAATACGGCAAGATGTAAAAGTCTTAGTGATCTACCTTCGCACTTTGGCTCAGAATGTTGCTCATGTTACCATGTGACATGTTAGCATTTTAACAGTTCTTAGAAATAGTACCGAAATACAGGGTGGGAAGTCAAATTCTTATAGATCTACCTTAGTTCTTTGGCTATGCTGGTTGCTCTCTACATGGTAACGTTTTAGAAAATGTAATCAGTACAATGATTCAGCATTTATTTATTTTTACAATTGTTAACCTTCACATTTCAACAGCATTTCAGGTCACTCCAAATGTGAAAAATAATACTGGTGCATTGTCTGCAGCTTCACATTTATGCAACGCTGCTCGATAGTTGCAAAGTCTATTGGATTGTGAATTGTATGTGCTCGCAATGTAATGTTTCACTCACCTGTGTAGCCGATAAACACAGCAAGCGCTCTTTACAGCATTGTAAGTATTGAAATAGATGACAAATAGAATGTTTGTGTGACTCTTTTCCAGAAGCGGAGTAACAAGAGGACCACAACACAGGAGATAAAGTCGCGCACTCACGTTCACAGTGTGACGTCACGGCGAATGACAGGCGACTACAGGCAGACGTCACGCTCTCACTCATGACGTCATCTGTTGTACAAAGATGAAGGCAGACGCTTCACGTGTATGTTCATTTTAGTGGTCCCGGAGCTGTGACGTCACATTCCAGCTGACCGGAGCGGCCGCTCGAGGTGGAGGCGGAAAGTTTTATAGAATTAAGGTGAACCCCATTAAGCAGCTCGTAAAATAATAATAATAATTCTTTAACCCCATCTCATCTTTATTGGAACGCTCGAAGACCACATGAGACTTTTAATGGGGGGGGGGGGGGGGACAGACAGACTGCAGATATGACGCAACACTTCCTGTTTATCATCCATGGGGTTGCGCCATTGGACGTGAAGCGCAAACACAAGGACAGCCAAAATAACCCGAGGTGGACTTTTTATACGCATACACAATATATTATGTCTGTCAAAAGATGAGCCGTGCTTTGGAGGCGTGAGTGTTTATAGCAAATAGAGTTGCAAATGTTTGCACAACAGGAGTTTGAGGTCCACAACAAAAGGGAAGAGAAAAAGTAAGATAAACCTTTTCCTGGTCACTGCCTTAAAACTCATCACATTTCACTCTGGTACATATTACATTTCAATTTTAATATATAGAGACAAAAACATTGGCAAAACATTAGCATGTACAATGTAGACCTGCTGAGACACTGAAGGTTGGATTTGACCTTCAGTGTCAACTCGGAGCTACTCAGCATAGTGACAAAATCCATATTTTTTTATTGAAAATAATTGACAACTAAAAGTGTATCTGTCTATGGAAATGCGACTACATCCCTTTTATCATAAGTCTTCTTTCTGCTACATGCTAAGACAGACCACAAGCACTTTTTGATTTTCTCTTTTTCATTCTGCTACACGCTATGCTAAGCTAGGTACCTAGTGTTTTAGCTTAGCATTTAACACAAGCCTCGCTGGGTAACTTCTTGTCTGTTACCAGTTAGCTTGTTTTCTTCTCAATGACATTGCGTATATTACCAGGTAGCTTGTTTCCCCTTTTCATTCTGCTACATGCTATGCTAAGTTAGGCAACCTGTGTTTTAGCCTAGCATTTAGCATACCACCATTACAGGTTAACTTTGTCGTTTACCGGTTAGCTTTTGGTTTTACTTTTTTCCAGCTTGCTTGTTGTTTACCCCTTTTTTCAGCTACTTGCTGTTCTTGACGCCCAATTTTATATTTTCATCTTTATAAAATTTATTTTTCAATCGCAAAATATCATGCTCCCCAACCATTTTGAATGTGCCAAAAAGTCCCAAACAAGACTGTAACATGATCCCGAGTCCAAAAGTGACTAATCGTGTAGCATTCACTAGCTAGTCTTTCTTGTAGTCATCCTCCAACTTTAGCTTCTCCGCGTTGTCGAGGAAGGCGGCGTCGTTGCTGACCTGCACCTTGTTGAAGAAGTTAAAGTCTGCCACGTATCTCCCGCCGGCCGTGCTGAAGATCACCGGCTTGAATTCGTACCCCCACAGGATCTCGTTGGGTATGTAAGACGTCCTGCTTTGGCACGTGGCCGCCGTGGACTCCATGGTGGCGTTGAGCGTCACCAGCAGCTCCATGTCCCAGCTGCGCAGATTTTCCGCGCTCAGTCCGGCCAACGGACTGTGCTCGTCCAGGATGTGGTAGAAAGTGAGCGGCAGGATGAGGAATGAGCACTCTCTGCTGGAGTCCATGAAGAAATCCACTGAGGTCTGGTGGACTTGGGTCTTCTCGCCCTCTTGGGTGACGTTGGTGTGGAGGAGCTTGCCGGTGAGCTGGCACTGGATGAGCAGACTCTTCCGCATGTTGGCGACTCGAACCATGAGGCATAGTTGGCCTTGTCGGCGGCAAACCACGGCACACTGGCTGAACTTGATGGTCTCTGCTCGCTTCTTGGGCCGCGCCAACTTGGCCAAGAAGGCCCCCGTGACGAAGATCTCAGCCAGGCCGGTGATGACCAGTTGGGCCACCAGTGTAAAGATGGCCAAAGGGCAGTCCTCAGTGATGTAGCGAAAGCCGTACCCGATGGTGGTCTGGGACTCTAGGGAGAAGAGGAAGGCGCCTGTGAAGGTTTTGACGTTCTCCAGGCAGGGTGTGTGGTTAGAACTGAGGTTGGCCTCGAAGTCTCCATTGCCCAAGCTGATTAAGTAGAAGAATACGCCGAAGAGGAACCATGTCAGGATGAAGGTGGAGGCAAAGAGGGTGAGCTTGTAGCGCCATTTTATGTCCACCACAGTGGTCCAGATGTCGTGCAGGTACAGCTTGACCATGCCCTCCACATTGTCGATGCGCACGTTGTTGTGGCCGTCTTTGGACACGATGCGTCGACGGACCTCCGCCTTTTTCACCACCATCCTGCAGTGGGTTTAGACACGCCTCCTAGGGTTGACAACGAACTGAGGAAAAAAACAACACAAAAACTGTTAGGAAGCACTGACTTATTTCGACTCGTAGCTCCACTCAAGTCCTGAGGCTAGCATGTTTCAAACGGTCAAAACAAACTGAGAATATGACATTAAGCGATGTCGATGTCGATCACGCACGTTCGAAAACTTGCTGTCAAAATAAATCAAGATGATGGAATTTATGCTGTTCAGCCTGTTGCAGTTCCACTAAGTCCGTTAGGTGTCTATAGGGCATCGGAAACTTGACTGTCAAAACAACATTTCTGCAGTTCAACTTAAGTCCTCTAGTTGTCGTAGCAAATTACAGTTCTGATGGTCAAAACAAATCAAGAAGTCAACTTTTCTGCAGTGCCACGTGTCTGAAAATGTTCAACTGTCAAAACAAATCAAGGTGACAACGTTCGCGCTGTTCAGCTTGTTGCAGTACCACTTAATTCGCATAGGTTTCGGTAGCATGCATTTCAAGCTGTTGTCGACTCAAAACAAATCAAGACGACACCGCTTATGCTATTACCTCGTTGTGGCTCCAACTGTGTTCCGTCGGCGTTAGTAACGCGTATTTCAAAATGTTACCACCTGTCAAACAAATCAAGCAGACTTGTCACCTGTGGAACTGAACTAAAAAGTGAAAAAGCATCAAGCTGACAGTATGGCGTTAGCATACACATAATTATGCACTGTAAATAATTAGGCGATAAGCTACTGTAGAGTTTGACCTGAGGAAATAGTCAATTAGTTCCAGCTCTAATAGCTTACAGTTAAACATTCAACTGTAGCTACCAGCAAGTGAAAAGCTTGTCTCCTTTTTTTCACTTTATAGTATTTACAATTTACATTTTTTTTTTCATTATAACAATGCTAAACCATTTAAATAAAAATGCATTGACTGAATGTAATTTAAAAAAGCAGTAAAGTAATCATTAAGATTTGTTTTAGTTTAATTATATCAAGCTTATTTTGCTGTAGAAACGAATCAAGAAAACAATGTTTAGCTTAATATATTTACAATACTGTTGAGTGAATTCTTTCTCACGGAAAAACCTTAACAATTTTTGTGTTTTTTTGTTGTTGGGGTGGCTGGAACGGATTACTTTCATCTTTCATCATTGAAATAAACAATGATGAAAGATGACTTGAGAAACAAATGTCTTCAGTTATGAGCTTGGTCGCAGAAGGAATTAACCTTGTATCTCAGGGCTGCACTCTAACTAAATGTAATTTAAATTTAAAAATGCAAATAACCATTATCCTAATGTGAAACCAGTACAAATTGTTTTTAAATACAAATTTCAAGATGACTTCCTACCCCCTTTGGCTCGTTGCGATTTGGTTCAGTTTGAAATTGTCAGTTTGAAATTGTTAAAAATCAAGACGTTTAACTGTAAAAAATTACAATTGAATGTTTTTGTAACACGAAACCAGGAGATTTTTTTTTTAACATTTTGAAATCATTGTCCTCTATGTATAATAAAGCTAATCAACTATAATATGGTTTTCTTTCCAATTTATATTTTAGTTATCTCGAATTGTACGCCACATGTGGTCCATTGCTATAAAACAAATCGCAGAGTAGTCACTATAATGCTTAAAAAGGACATTATTAGGTACCGCCTCTGTCAAAGATTGCAGTTTGAGGTTGAAAGTTAACTTGAGTGAAGCATTGCAGGAGAACATTGATTGCGACGTTTGTGATGAATTTGTGGTGTCGCTCACCTTCTGAACAGGTCTTCTTCTCTGGTTCCACCTTTATGCAATGACGATTAGAACGTCCACAGACCTCCACTCTTGGCATCGTCGTCCTCGTATAGGAACTTCTTTCTCCTCCTTTTGTCCCGCCTCGCCGGGTGAACTTTAGCACACTGTGGAAAAGATCCAGTAATTTTCCTTTTCTGCCTCACTTCTTATGTACCTGTGCACCAGGACTTTGTTTTACGCTTGTTGTCGTTTTAAACACTCGCCCAGATTTACAAAAATCCTACTCTGAAGGTCACCAAGGAACTGTTAAATAGTGGGCCCCACTATAAAACATTTTTTAAAAAATCAATTGTTAAAGGTTTTTTATGGTTAACGCCACATGATGCGGCTTTTTCGGCAATACAACAAGGGGTGATAAAATACACAGGACTTTGTGTGAATTAAGCAGCAGGATTTCAGCAGTGTCCCAATTCTTTTGTCACCGTTGTCACTTCTTATCAAAGGCATTTTTCAGCTAATGTTTTCCTACTTTCTATGACAGTAATATTAAAATGTGATTGACTACAATTAATTTAAGATTTTATCATGGTGACAGTTTGACCCCAAGATGCAAATAGTGGGGGATATACAAAAAATGGAAACGAAAAACAGATAGTATTCAACCTGTCAATCCCATGTGGAAAAAAAATTCACTTGGTCATCCTACTTGATGACCTTGAATGGCGAGCTTTGTTATTAACTGCATTGTCATTGGCTACATTCCTTCAGGTTATGTACGTGTGTGTGTGTGTGTGTGTGTGTGTGTGTTATGCAAAGGTTTGACACCGACCTATTTCCTGGTTGCTTATCAGAGTCACATGAACATTGTGCTCTCTAATAAACAGTGAAACCATCACAAAATATCTTAAAAAAACAAGACTGACAATTTTATATTAACACCCTTTAGACATATACCCTGTAACACGTTTGAATGAAGTGAATTTTTATTTGGCAAACTTACACGTTTTATCTGAATGAACTAAGAAAGCACAATGTTCAGAGATATTACTCAAGAAGTTAGATCCTGGACAGGTCGCCAGCCACTGACAGGCGACCATTCACAACTATGCATGACTTAGTCTTCAATTAAGATCACTTGCATGTCTTTGGCTGTGAGGCAGACATGCAAACCACCAATCCATCGCCCTGCCTAGATATTAATACTTGCATGTTAATTGAACTATTTTAGTCTTTTAATACATTTGTATTCAATGTCCTTTACGTAGAAAGATACTGTGTTATGCAAAAGAATCACTTCCGAAGTACACTTCACTTGCATTTTACTTTGAAGGTCAATACATTTTGCATGTCATCTTTAAGAACCGTTATGAAAATGGAAACCAATTTCATCAAATACCTGCCCAAAAAATAAGTACTTAGTCTTTTGATACTTTCCTGTGTCATTTCCAGTTAAAAAGATTTAGATTCAACAAGTAAATATTTGCCCAGGTTTTGAATAATATACAGTATACAAAGCAACTGAAAATAAACGAAATAATGGACACCAAACATGGCAAAATACATTCAGCCTTATTGAAAAAGTGAATTGTCGCCCTCGGCTGGCCATTTGTGAGATTGCACATGGAGTTTGTTGGCGAGTCCGCAGGTGTGAGGGTGTCACTGAGGTTGGGTGTTGGCCGTGGTGGCTCTGACGATTCCTCGCAGCACCTTGTAGTTGGCCAGGGGCTGGTTCTCCTTGGGGGGGTAGCAGGGTCCCAGCTCTGTGGCGTAGGCGTACGGGAAGCGCAGCACCCAGAGGCCGTCGGGCGGCAACGCCAAGTCCGTCTGCTCTGGGTGAAAAACGGGGCACGGTGGCGGACCGGGCTGCACCTGTAAGAATCCAGAAACTGTGATTTTATATCAAAATGAAAAGCTTACATTTCCAAATCTGGGGAATTTTTTTTTTACTTTTACCACAGAAAAATAAACCACGCATCTCCAAATTTGGGGATTTGAAAAAAAACATTTTATGTCCTTCCATCCATCCATTTTCCAAAGCGCTTATTCTCACTTGGGTCGCGGGTGTTCTGGTGCCTATCTCAGATTACTTTTATATATATATATAAAAAAAAAAAAAAAATCTCCCAATCTTTTTGTTTTTTTGGACCTCAATATAAAAAGTAGTCCATGTATCTCAGAATTTCGTTAATGTTTCTAAATAAAAAAAGCATGCATCTCCATTTTATTTGGAGCGATGCTATTTTCAAAATATTGGATAAAAATGCATTGGGAGGTACTGCATTTGATTTTTAAATAGTTAAATAATATTAAAAATCTAATTTGGAGATACAAGATTGTTTTCCTGCATAAATTTAATATACATTTTTAGCCCTAAAATCTTAAATTACCCCCCCCCCCCAGAAAAAAAAAATATTTTTTTTAAAATGGCTAATATTTTTTTAAAGGTAAAATTAAAAAAATTGTAAAATGCATAGTCTATAATTTATTGAAAAAGAAAATCACAAAATGGAGATTTGAATTTTATTTTTATATACAAATTTGGACCCTTGTGAGGATAAGCGGTACAGAAATTTTTTATTTTTTCAAATAGAAATCGTAACGTTACAAAACACAGAGACGAGTACTTTTTATTTTTCCATCTTTAAATTTTTGTGGGGTTGGGTGAGATGTGCTTTTTATTTATATAAAATTTATTTTTAAAAAACTCAGGCTTTTTTAAGATTATCATTTTTTTTTTTAAAGAAGAGAAGTGCTTAAAAACAATTGGAGATGCATGCCTGTTATCGGAGGTGTGGTGACCGTTTACCTGAGGGGTGAGGGTCACTTCAAGCGGGGCTTCGGGCACCACGATAAAAAGTCGCATGAGCTGAGCGAAGTGTGGCTTGACTCCTCGTCCCTGCGAGGGCGACGGGATGTGGAGCGGCATGTCGCCATTGAGCACCCTGGCGGCGGGCTCCTTGGCGCCGCCCGGCCCCAGCACCTTGACGATCTTGTCGGGCCCCGAGCTGATGAAGCGCCGCCCTCGGCCGTCCTCGTACTCGAAGCCCACGTAGGCCCGCGCCGTGTCGTCCCGCCGCCGGCTCCTCCCCAGGCAGCCGGCGCCGCCTCGCTTCCCCGCCGGCATCTTGTTGGGGGCCGGCCATGAGGACGCGCCCCCGTCCAGAGTCTCCGCCGGGTCGTCCTCCGAACGGGTGCGGATCACTAAGTCCCACGGGAGCAAGAAGGAGGCGCCGGGGAGGAAGCCCGGCTGTTCCAGACCCGTGTGGCAGTTGTATGACTTGGCCGGGCCCAGTTTGACCAGGGACCAGCTGGAAAATTTGGGCAGGAGGCCCTTGGGGCAGCCCGAGTGCATCATTCCCGGGAGGTACTCCACGGTGGAGGGTTGGCGATCGGCCAGGCTGGGTCGCTTTTGTTGCACGCGGCCGTCGGCGGCCGAGTCGCCGTCCCCGTAAGGACCCGAGCTGTCGGTGGACTGGCCCAGACTGAGGGCCAGGCTCAGGGTGGTGTCGCCGGGCGTGTGGCTGTGCGCCGCGCTGGCCTCCTTCAGCCTGTCGGCCTCGGCCTCGGCCTCGCCCTCGCACGCGGGGCGCTGTGCCTGGTTGCTGGCCGGGGCAGGGTCGGGAGTACTTGGCTGGAAGATCGGGAAGTTGATCCGGTCCAGCTTTGCACAGCATTTCTCCTCCAGGACCTGACAAGGGACAACAGTGGAAGGGGCCAGGGCTAAGATGTGGACTTTTTTTTTTTTTCGTAAAAAAAATTATTCCATCTGCAACATTTCTGTTAAAAAAACATGTTTTACTACATATCAAAATAATATGTTCCTCCAAATTTGAATTTCTAAAAGAAAATTAAAATACAATACAAAATAAAAGAACAAATGTTAAAGCGCACATTTCTAAATTTGACTATTTAAAAAAACATTTAAAAATGTGTTTTTCTATAAAAAAAAAGATGGCGCTCCAAATGTTTCATTTTTCTATAAATGTTTTTAGTCACAAAATTTGAAGACATTTAAAAAAAAAAATAATACAAAAATTAGAGAAACTTTTTTTTTTTTAATCCAAAAAATAAAGAAAATGTACAAAATTGAGGTTTATGTTCCCCCTAACAATTAAAAACATTGGCAAATACATGCTTTTTATATGTTTATTAATGTTTAGTTTTATCTAAAAATAAAATATAACACCATAGGAGATATGTGCTTTTTGTTGGACAGTGACCATACTGTATGTGATATCTCGCGTGAACGATTCCTCACCTGGTAAAAGTCGTAGTTTGCTGCCTGTACGTCAAAAGGGTCCTCGCGGGGGGCCTGCTTCCTTCCGCAGTTGCAGGAGCTGGTGGAGCGCCCCCTGCTGTTGTGGTTCAGAATGGGCGGGTTGTGATCCACGTCTGTTTTCTCTCCTAGCAAAAAATCACAAATTGGATTAATCAGGCACATTCACAAACTAGGTCTGTGGCCATCAAATGGTTTTAGAATCGATTATTCTACCGATTATTCCATCCATCAATCGGATAAAAACTGAATTTGCATCTGCACCTTTCGTCACACCCACACCAAAATGTAAAAAGTTCTTCCCTGGCAAACGTACTCCTGTTAGCACCTCTTAGCGAACTAAAACAAATAGGGAAAATATTTGCGCTTACCTGGCTGCGGCAGTAGGTGAAACTTGTGAACGCAGTGCTGGTCGGAGAGGCTGCGCTCCTCGCACAGCTGGTGCCCGTTGCTCCAGAACTTGTAGCAGTCCTCGTGGAGCTGCAAGGCGTAGCGCTGGAAGGCCACGCCGCGCGCGTGCTGGCTGTACACGCGCAAGCGCCTGCGCCAGCTGGTTCTTGTGCACGGCCGTAGTGTAGTTGTGCGGCAGGTTGGCCTGGTACGCGCTGTGGGCCAGCGGCAGCGCCTTCTGGCACCGGTTCTCCGAGAACTTGGCGTCGGCGTCCAGGAAGCCGTCCAGCACCTTGAGTTGGACCTGGACCTTGGCCGCCAGCTCCGCGACGTCCTCCTCGGCGGCGCCCACCAGTGCCTGGTAGAGCTTCAGCGCCACCTGTGGCAGTGTTGAGCAACAGCGGTGTTACTAGTTTAACTACAGCAAGGTCTAGGGAAGTTATATTTCATTTTAGTTGTAAAAGTTATAGGTCACAATAATGGTGGATTTTTTATTTTTGAAGAAAAAAAGTCTACACAGGGTGTGTAGACTTTTAATAACTGACCTGTGCCCACTTGGAGTAGGACGGCAGCTCAAAGTGGCAAGGCTGAGGATTCCGCCCCACGCTGTCGTCGAAGCCTTTTTTGGTCAACACCAGCTCCACGTGCTGCCACAGGAACTCCTTCAAGCTGCAGTCGGCCGTCGCAGCCCCCGCCGAAGTCGGGGGAAACTGCTCCGCCGCGGCCTGCCGGGCCAAGCGCCGCGTCTGCTGATAGCGGCGCGGCCCGGACACCAGCGCGCCGGAGTCGTGCTCGCACAGGACGCAGTTGGAGCGCAGCTGGCCCAGCAGGGCGCCCACGGGGTCCTCGTCGGAGGCGGGCACCACGTAGACGAAGGCCTGGTTGGCGGGCACGGTGAACAGGCAGTTGCTGCTCTGGTTGGTCAGCACGCGACTTTTGCGGAAGATGCGATAGATTTGGTCCTCCAGAGCGTGCTGCAGGCGCCTCCGGGGCGAGTGCTTCTTGGGTTTGTCTGGGTGGACGCCCAATTCGGTTCCGTTGGGGACCTGCAGAGGAACCGACAGAGACGGTGGTAAAAAAAAAATAATAATAATAATAAATCATTGTAGACATTTACCTCAACAAAACATCCACATACTGCTGAATTTGAATTAATATGATTTTATTATAACCTAATGTGTGTGTAATGTAACTAAGTGGTGGACCTTGAGAGTTACGCTCATCTGGAAGACGAAGAGGAGCCGAGGCGAGCACGGCCGACAGTTCACCTTCCACTCCTTGGACACCGGGCAGTCCTTGACGGCCGCCCGGATGAGGGGCAGCGCCTTCTGCCTCAGGGCGTCCAAGGAACGGAAGAGCCGGTCGTAGGTGACGTCGAACGTGTGGTTGGGGTGGACGAGCAGCAGGACGTGACACACCGAGAACAAGTAGAGCAAGCGGAGGCAGTGTTGCCGCTCCAGCCCCTTCCAGAAGTCGTGGGCGTCGGCGTGGCCGCTACCGGCGCTCGGGGACCGGCAGGCTCGCAGCAGCTGGCGGCCGTCGCACACGGAGGAGAGCAGCAGGTACAAGACGCGGTTGTCCGGGTTGTACAGCGCCTGGATGCCGTCGCCGCCGCCCTCCTCGTCGGCCCCGCCGAACGCGGAGAAGACGTGTTTGTCCGCCAGGGTGTTGACGAGAGACTCCTTGAGGGCGCCGAGCTGCATGTTGCTTTTGCCGAAGATGCCCACCACGCACAGGCCGTCGTCCCGGTGCTCGGCGTCCTCCGAGACGGCCGCTCGGAGAAGGGCCTCCATGCTCACAGGGGCGGCCATGATGGCTTCTTTCATCTTGGATTTAAAAAAGAAGAAGCGGTACGGAAAATGGATGGCTGAATAATGAGGGGGAATCAAAATAGCGACGCACCAACGCTTACTTCAGCGTTCTTGGAGTAAAATGTCCGGCTACATACAAAACGTACAAATAATCTCTTCCTACACGCGGGCTCTCCACCGTACTTTTTTTACAATACATTCAGGCGTATAAAATTAGCAAACATCAGTAATATGTTATGAACAAGCGTAGAGATTTTGAGTGTCTTAATTTGTAAGAAAATAAGTAAAATAAAAAATAAAAATACCATACAAATAAATGTTAATTATTATTAATGTAAATTATTCATTTAAAGTTTTTCTTTAAATATGAATATTCCAGAAAACGGACAAATATTGATATTTATGAAATTAGATTAAAAACTCAGAGATCACCACCACAAATGTAAAGATCTGTTTATTTACAGGTTAATTAGAAATAAAACAAAGCAGGGCATTGGTGAGCAAAACATGGCCGACTGGTTAGAGCGTCGGCCTCACAGTTCTGAGGTGCGGGGTTCAATCCCCGTGCCCTGCGATTGGCTGGCAACCAGCTCAGGGTGTACCCCGCCTCCTGCCCGATGACAGCTGGGATAGGCTCCAGCATGCCCGCGACCCTAGTGAGGAGAAGCGGCTCGGAAAATGGATGGAGGTATGCAATTGTCTTACATGTAAAGATTATTAAAACACAGCATGCAGACCACACAGATACTATGTTAAAGTTGTATATTTAGATGCAATTTAAATAGTAATCAAAGCAGGCAACCATGGCAAAGAAAAACATTTAATCAAATAACGGCAGTAAACAATATTTTCAAGACTGTCATTATATGATTATCCATCCATCCATCCATTTTCTCCTCACTAGGGTCGCGGGCGTGCTGGAGCCTATCCCAGCTGTCATCGGGTAGGAGGCGGGGTACACCCTGAACTGGTTGCCAGCCAATCGCAGGGCACATAGGAACAAACAACCATTTGCACTCACATTCACACCTACGGGCAATTTAGACTGATTAGTAATTTGTTTATATAGTTGTAGCTGAATAATTAAAATAAGCAAACTGTGTAATGACAATAAAGATGCAAATTATTTAAAAATAAAAATGAAGCAAGCCTTTTCACTGCACTGTCTGCCATAAAACAAATTAAACTAAGTTGGTTCTAATATTTGCTGTGGAACCGCATGAAAAAAAAAAATCTTTTAATTAATACTGATTTTGGAATTACTTCATTATTTTGTTTATACATATTCGCTGTCTTTGCCGACATTGTTGAAGTTTTAAAAGAAAGTAATAAAAAAAAAAAAGACGTCCAAAAAATGACAGCTGTGCGTGCGTGCGCGCTCACGTCCTGTACGTCAACGTCATCCGTGACGCAATTGCCCTTCCGATCCGACGAAATCCCAGCGGCGGCGCGCGCGCTCCCACACGGCGTTGAATGGGGGCAGTCCAACTCAAATCGAGAAATTAGTCCCTTGTCTCTTCGCTCTACACGCCGGTAGTTTACACTCGCCCTGCGCCACCACCGGGCACCAGCTAGCACGGTAGCTCGCCCCGATAAGAGGGAAAAGAAAAGACCAAAAAAAAAAAGTCCACCGTCGAGTTCGGGCCAGCGTGTCGTCGCCTTTCTTCGCAGCCGAGTGAAGCAGCGAAGCGACGGGTGGAGTTGCGCGTGAGAGTGTGTCCAGGAATGAGCAATGATGGCCGGCTGTGCAGCAGAGGAGAAAACCTTCCGACGGTTCCTGGAGCTCTTTCTCCGGGAGATGAGCCCTCCTCTGCAGGACAGCGACCCGCTGCCCTGTCGCCCCTTGACGGACCTGGTGTGCGAGGACGAGGTGGAGGGGGAATGCCTCGATTTGTGTCTGCAGCACCTCTACAAATAGTTAAGTGCACACTTTTCTGCTTTATGGACGTGCTCGTTTATTACGCTTGTTGTGTGAAAAAGGGGGTCCGACCCCAGCTGGGTGTGATTCGCACGCCCGCTAACCTCAAACAAGCTGGGTGTGTCCCCAAAGAAAACTCGAGTTGCATATTTAAAAAAATGATTATAATAAAATCACGCTATTTTATCTTGAGTTGCACACTTGTGGTACAACCGTGCTGCAAAGCCACTTCATTAAAAAAAAAAAAAAAAAAAAAAACAACTATCCCTACCGGATGCAAATTCCTTGTGTGTTTATGACACATTTGGCAAATCAAAATGTTTGTGATTCTGATCAAATCCAAAGGTGAACCCCCGATTTTGCGTAACAGGCCGACGTCATCGTTGCATGGGCGGGGGCGAGGAAGACCATCTTCTTCTCACAGGCTAAAAATAACCCCACCGGTTCTGTTATTTGCCTCCATTTGACACATTCCAGACAGGGAAAAATGCAACACAAGATGCAGTCAAGAGCATGATGCACTTCTTACATAATGTAGTGTGCAGTTTCAACTGGATTAAGTGTGTGTGTGTGTGTGTGTGTGTGTGTGTGTATACAGACTTGGCAGAAATGTTTAAAAAAAAAAAAAGAAGTGAGAAATGAGATGCTGGCCTGGTTTAGAATCCAAAATAGGTGCAGAAAGAAGTGTGCTGGCAAGGGAAGCACTCATCTAGGGCACCCGCGCCGCACTCGTGTCTGGAAAGGAGTGCGATATATATATATATATATATATATATATATATATATATATATATATATATATATATATATATATATATATATATTTGAAACACTCCGTGGGCGTGTGGAGGTGCTCTGAGGTACTCCAATAGTGTTGGAGAGCATGTGTCGGTTGCAGGGCTGATGTCCGGGATTAATAATGGAGCTTGCGGGGGACGAGGGGTATGTTTGGCAACACGCAAATCATCCAGCCATTGATTTTTCTATTGCCGTTGTCCTCATTAGGGTCAAGCAGAAGCTGGAGTCTATCCCAGCTGGTGGTCGGTGAGAGAAGTGGGGGGGGGAACGACATTATGGAGAGTTGGGAAAAGTAACACTTGCAGTGTGTCGAACAAACGTGCGAAATTGTCTGTTACATCCTTTCGATGTTGACAGTTTTGGGTGTTTTTCAGCGTGTCGGACAAAATGGGATGCATCCTAGTCAGTGTGATTGAGTTCATCGTGAATTTTACACTTTTCGCTGAACAGGGATTGTATCTGTATGTGATTTGTAAATTGCATATTAATTTATTGAGCCAAAATTGTCATCACGAGACAATATAATTCAGCAGGATTCGTTGATTGTGTGAAATTGATTTATCGCAAAATGAAAAAATAAAGGTTTCCCTTCCAATAACTTAGCCCCCTTTTCCCCCCACCAGAAAATAAAGCATGCCTGCACAAAATTATTCCTCAAATAGTGGCCATCCCTTTGATAGATGTCGTGCCACAATTAGTCCCCCGTCTTCCACTTGGTAAAAGTAAACACCGCTCGCAAATTTTCCCCATTCGACAAAAATGCTAGTAAATGGAAATCACCTCAGTTCATAGACACTATTATTTACACAATGTTAACTGTTGAGCCCATTTTAACTCTGCTAACCGAAACGGCAGCACCTGAGGCTATCACTTTAGCATTGTGTGAAAAAGGCACTCAAGGCTTGCCGTTTCCTTCCTGACGAGTGCCCTGTCGTTGTGAGGCCGGCTTGTTATTGTGTTGAAGCCCAAACCGCGTCTCCACCCTCTTCACTTCCTCCGCCAATGTGCCGACAGCCCGGATGGGGGGGGGGGCGGCGGGGACGACTTCCTGTTCCTGCTCTTGCGGTCATCCGTCGCAAATAGTGTTGTTGTTTTTTTCCTTGCGTTACACAGTTGATTAAATCCTCTTGCATTGTTATTTGACTGTTGACATCTGAACGTGTAGCTGTTGCACAACTTGGTTTTCTCGAAAGGAGCTGAACGACAAAACTCACAAAAGGCATTGTTCCCCCACGCCAACCCCTCCTCCCCCCCCCACCTCAAGGACGTCCACCTCTATGAGTCTTCTAGTCTCTCTGTGTATCTGTTGCAACCAGTGGGTGACACTATAAGCCGCCTGACACCTGGATTTTGTCCTTTTTGACTGCCACTTCTCTTATAACCCTCCCCTCTTGAGTCCTTTCAAGCGGGGGGGGGGGGGGCAGAAAAACAGACAAAATTCCAGATATCAGAACCTTATAGTGTCATCAGCAGGTTGCAGCATTGATGTAGAGCCACCGGAAGAGTCACAGAAAGGCATAGAAGTGGATATCATTGGAACTGTTCATGACTCAAATACCTGTTGGGGTTTTGTCTTCCAGATCCTTGCTATAAATAAAGAAATAAAAACAGCAAAGTTGTGCAAAACATGTTGCGAAACTGAACAGTTGGTCATGCATTGAAACGTTTACAGAATTGTGAAGGTTCTAGTGCATTTACGGCTGATCCTCCCATGTCACCCAAAAGCCCAGCATCCCTAACATTTTGTGAGTCATCTTTTATTCTTTTGCCCAGTCTTGTCCCAGACTTTAGTTTGGGCAAACAAACTTGGAAAAATATTTCCCTTTCCAATGAGCGGCCGCCCACACAAAGCCTGTTTACCGGGGGAAACCCTGATGTCAGCGAGTCTCCTAAAAGCAGTTCTGGCTCAAGTTGCGTCGGCCGTGCTGGACTGGGCCCAGTCTGGCTTTGCGAAATGGCTTCCCACCAAATTCCTCCGGGTCGCCGTCTAAGCTCGATCTGGGGGAAACATCACTCCCCCCCCCCCCCCCACTCCCCCCCCCTTCTCTCTCTGGCTGACGTAACACATTTTTTGACTGTCTGATGTCTATGAAGCTGCTTCAAAGTGTTCCAGGTGAAATTAAGGTTAGCAGGATCCAATAGAATTTGAGCCTGGAATCTGCTTAGCAAATCAATAGTTATATATTCATTCTGTGTCCACAAATCATGCCCCTGGGCGTTTATTTACTCCACTGCAGATGGAGGGTGCAGGCGTCTATTAGGCCTAAACAATCTCACCAGTGCAGTAAACCCCAACCATTCACAGGAGGTAGGGTGAAAAAACACAGTTAATTAACACCCCCTCAAATGTTTATATCTATATAATTAGTTTACAACATTACCTTAAAAAATGGATGGCTTAGAGATCTTTTTTTTTTTTTTTTTTTTTTTTTTTTTTTTTGAGGGAAAATGCTCCCTTGCCCTTTGTGCATGCAGTGTGTGTGTGTGTGTGTGTGTGTGTGTGTGTTGCAGACTCTCCGTGACAAGCCAGGTTAAACTTAACCTCTCCCCAACATACAAAGCTTGTCTCTCAGATGAGCGGTATCATTTCAAAGTACGTCCTTGGACCAACATGTACATGCACATTCTTTCTGTAACTTCCACTAACGATCCAGGCTAAATTGAGCTCGTCCCTGGCATAACTAAAATTAACCTGTTTTGAAGGGTTGTCCCAGTTTTGACTTAATACCCCACCCAGTATATAAAGGCCGGTTATTTGTATGCAAACAATTAAAAAGTGCAAAACGCAAACGTACGAGCACCTTGGCCGACCGACATCGTGCTGGGGAAAAAAAGCTGCCTAAACATCGCATTGCCGACAATAGTTGTCATGGCAACAGCCCGGGCGCCCTCGCGGGAATATCAATTATAGGTCAGTTGAGCACCTCGCTAATGCCCATATATTTAAACTGTGAGCAACGTGTTGGACATTTTTGTACTTCTGCTTTTTATTTTGGTTTGGTTTGCTTCTGCTCTCTACCCCCCCCCCAACTTCTTATGTTATGAAATTCAACGAAATTACTATGATGTAGTCACCGCGAGTACTTACATCTAAGTACTCGTGATACCGAGTACCGATACTTGATGATGCCATTACGTCTCGCAATTTGTTATGAAAATATATTTTATTTCAATCAAATTTTGTACAAAAACGCAAACTTTTCTTGAACATGGCTAAAGTTTCACACAAATCTGACACTGACATTTTAACATCCAACTGCATCATTTGCAGTCGGCGAGAAAAGTGTTGTCTGTATGAGAGCGGATGTACGTTATCGGCACCGATACACTTCGTCACTCTGGCTATTTTGTTTTTCTATATTTGGTCTCGTGGGGACCTCATCATTGTGTCACCTAACTAGTTTAATGTGCAGTTTAAATCACTTTGATTTGACCTATTGTGAATTCATTGCGGGAATGTGTCCATAGCTGGTGGCCTAAGACAATTGGGTTAAGACATATGAATAAAACAATGCTAATTTCACTTTTTTTTTTAAACAGTTAACATAGCCTGAACATATTTTATGAATCGCTCGCACAACTTATTACTGTTTGGAGGTTCAGCTGGTCTTTTAATAAGTGAGGAGTGTGGTTTTAGACCTGCTCCATGTGTAAAGTGTGCCGAGACAACTTCTCTTGTGATTTGTCGTGATACAGAAATTGAATTGAAATAAATCCCAGTAACTTCCCATGGAAATTTCCCAGCAACTCTTCACAAATTTGCCTGAAATTTTCTCCCCCCTGCAACATAACATGCCATCTTATCAGTCGTTTCCCTTTGCTGTCCGCCTCATTGTCTTTCTCTCGTGACTTGCGGGGGCTTCTTCAGCCTCATGCGTGAAAACGTTTTTGGCACGACCATCTGCAGCTGCCCAAGCAGAATTGACGGCGTACGTGGACGCCTAACGGCTAGCGCGCTGGAGGTCGGAGGCAGCGGGTCTGGTGATTCATCCGACGTGTCATTAGTTTGTCTCTGGGCTGAACGGCTAATAACAAGAGTTGTGCGAGAGGAGAGACCGCCCCTCTGTGTGATCTAATGGACCTGGAGTTTTTACCGTGAGTTTGGGGTGTTCATGTACACTACGGGCTTTGAAATGACGCAAGTCTGGTTTGACAGTCAACGCACTTATCGCAGGGCGATATTTTCTCGGGAATCCAGGATTTTGAGACCATTTTCGGAATACTTGTAGCCCTGCCAAATCCTTTGAGCACATTTCAACTCAAAATAGACTTTTTCAAGTGTTCCTTAGCGCCTGCTCTCACGTTCTCGCTGTCAAGAAATGGGAGTCGTGAAGTTCTCCAAATAAGAGCCAAAGCCCGCTTGTGTCAAGCTCTTTATTTATCGCTCCCAGTTGAAGTTGACTATAAAACTGACACATAAAAGATAGTTAAACATATTTAAACACCAAAATGGGCAACGAAACCTACTGAGGTCTAAGTCCGCTAGCTTCGTGCTAACATAAAATGCGAACTGCAATACACAGACTGACAGAAATTAGCATTGATGTTTTGGGCTTCAATGAACAATTATTTTGATCGATTAGTCTGTGCATTTTTTTTTTTAAATGATTCAAATTAAAAATGCTTTTTCATTTCCATCCCGTTATTTAAGAATAAGACACTTTTTCTAATTGACAGTGCCGAAAATGCACAAACGTAAATTGATTATGATTCATTTACTGATCTTGTCCGTAACATCCGTCAGAAAATCTTTAAAAATATCAATTTTTAAAGTAAAAGCAGATGTTTGCAAATGTCTTATTTTCCACAAGCACATTTTCTTTTTTTGATGAAGTGACTTTTGGCAACTACAATATAATCAGCCTGCTTTCACGGAGGACTACAGAAATCTGAGGATGTTTATTGTTGAGAGGCTGAGATTCTGACAATTTGGACAAGTAGAAGTGAAACAAGGTCTGTAAATGATGAATCCATTATCAAAATAGTCTTCATTTGATAGTCAATTAGAGCAACGCACATACACACAGCATACAACAACATACAACAACATACAACATTCTCAATACTCAACATTCTCTACTTTAATTGGAGTTTAGTGTTTTACTGTTTTCAAGTCACTTAATACACTGCTTAAAGGAGCTTTGGCAACTTTCCCTCATGTGAATGCATTGCAGTAAGTATACTGTAAAAACCCATTTAAAAAAAAAAAATATATATATATATATATATATATGGGATAGAGCGCGGGAACACTACTCCATTTTATCCTCCCGGGAGCTGCAAGTCCCATCTGAAAGAGTTGATACACTCTCCTCGCCCTACAGCGTGTTTTCTTTCTTTCTTTCTTTCTTTCTGCCTTCCTTTCTTTTTTTGGCTCCTGATGCCTTGCGAATAAACTTTTGGTTTGTATCCAAACGCATCCCTACGTTACACCAACAAGAAACTGTGCAGGAGACAGTGTGGTTTATTGTGTGTGAGTTTTGTGACTCTTACGCAAGACGTAGTAGTAAGTCTGAGACAAACGATGAAAACATTGAAGTGGAGGAATGTACTGAGGCTCAGTAGTAATAATAATTCAGAAAAAGTGTACAGTGCTTAGCAAATGTATTAGACCAGTGTTTGCCAACCTCTATTTAACCAAGGTCCATATTTTAAACTAGAAAGATTTCATGGCACACCACTGAACAACGTCACACAATGTAAATACAGTATACTGAAATAATGATCTCTTCATTTACTTTGTGTGCAACGTGGCCCTACTCAGTTTAGCAGTCATCCATTTTTCTGTCGTATAAAGTGGATACAAAGGTTTTTGTATATAAAATAAAAAATACAAAACATGCATGACTCGGCTATTAATTTCCCGGACTCAATGCGCGTTCGTCTTTAAAGCGTTGCCTTAGTTTTGTTTACAAAGGGTTCAACAGACGGCAAGTTTAATAGCAGTTTTGCCACACTTTCCTAGAACAAAATAGGTTTGAGTGTGACTGCTAAGTAAGACAATAGGCCCCCGAAATTGTGGTGAAACTGTTATTATATTGACAAACTTTTATTTTGGAGGCCTGACTTTTGACAGGATATTACACCGACGTTGCCCCAACTTGAGTATGGCCAAGCAGACCGGGAATCTTATTATTGCCTTGAGTGGGAATACGCCTTGCCGTTTGTTGTTGAACCCTTTTTACACAATACGACAGAAAGTTCAGAGTGACAGCCATTTGTTAAAAAAAAAAAAAAAAAAAAAGAAGTGGAAAAACACGATAGAATTGGGGGAAAAAAGCACTCAGAAAATACTGGTTGCTATCTGTCAAGAAACAATACACACAAGATGTGAACACATGGACATGCACACAAAGTGAAAGATTATGGAGAGGAGAGCCTTTCTTGTACGTCTCCCGCAGCTGTTAAGACGCGGGGGGTTGATGCGGCTTCCTCCACTCTTCCCTCGCATGACACACATTTAATGATACAGCGAGTATGAAATGCGCCAGGTCGCTAATGGATGCCGACAGTCGTGCCGTGGCGTCGTGACAACCGCCATTTCCACAGCGCCGCCAAATAGGTGGCTCCCTACTTAAACCGCCGTCCGCTGCGTTTAATTCGACGAGATCGAAAAATCATCAACCTTAAAAGGTGTATGAGTGCAGTCTTACATATTTTTACTTGCAGGTAAAGTTATGTGTTTGTGTTAAACACAATGTGTTATTCTCTCTATTTTATGTTTAATTTGACAGTAAACAAAGTGGGAGTGGAGTGAAACGGCTTGAAGCCTTTTCTGATGAATTATTCGCTATCTGCCAAACTGCTGCTCGTTTTGAAGCGAGTTGAAGTCACCGCTGCCATGCAACGTCAAAGCAAAATAAATGTGTCGAACGTCGGCTTGTATCCTGAAAACCTCGTACGTTGGGTCACTCGTATCCCAAGGCAGCACTGAACACGACATGCAGATATTTCAACCACAAGGTCTGAGTTCCGATGGCGCTCCTCCTCCTCCTCCAAACCTGTCAAGTCGCGTCCTCCGCTTCAAGGACGAGCCCGCTTTTGTCGGGAAGCACCAGCAGGTTTTGTTAATGAGGATTTCCTCGGGCGGCCAGGCGCGAATGCGGCGAGCGTTAATGTCCACCTGCTCTATTCACTCCGGAGGCCGTTCGGGAAATGAGCGAGCTTTTTTCCTCCCTGGCTGACGCGGAGCACGGCGGCAACAGACGGACCGATCCGCAACCGTAGAATGAGTTAGGATAGCATTGACGTCGAAAAAGACATCCAGATGAATGAAACTTTAGTTGATTTGTCTTTGAAAAAAACTGAACTTTAAAGAAGCTTTTTAAATTCTATGATGTTTTACCAGAATCTAGAACAATGGGTGATAAACCTAAAATGTGCTGTAACCTTTACAGGTGAACTTAATTTGACCTTTTGTCAACTTTTAAATGTGCATGTCCAACTATTCAATGTGGTTTTTTTTCCAAAACATTTTCTTCTTCAATTGTATCCATTTTTCATTAAATCTAGTTAGAATTGCTATTTAAACAAGGGCTGACACGATTAATCGACCAGCTACACAAAAAAAAAAAAAAAAAAAAGGTCGAAGCAAAATCACATGACATACGTTATACAAGTATGTGTCATGATAAAGCAATGGTGCTGGTGCTGACATCGAATGCCAACATGGACAATGGCCAATTCCAATTGAATACACACATATACACATACAGTCACATTTCTATGATGTCATCCTTGCGCCGACTCTCCAGGCATGACTGACATTGCATCTAACGCTTACCATAATGCTAATGACAAGGCTGCTGATGTAGCTTAAGAAGCGACTGTTTTGACAAAGCAAAGACCTCGAATTATCCAAGAAGTAGGAAAATGATTGCCGAAGCTCGCTGGTGGTGGCATTTGGGTTGCGCGATCATTTCGAAGGCGAAGATGTCAGTACGACTGCTCAGTGGTTTGCTAGCCAGTTGATTTCTTCATCATAAAGTGTTCACTTATTTCTATATTGTACTGTGTTTATTTTTGAAGGAGTTAAATGAGCGTTTTCCCGCAGGCTATTTTTACACGTTGAGAACAAAATGCGACCGTAGGGAGCGACAGATGGGGAGGCCGGCGACCTGGACCAAAGGTCTCCGACACAGCGGGACATTGTGTCTCATATTAAGCACCTTTTTAAGCCCCGAGCTTTTTCATTTCCACAGAGATCCATTAGCATCCGGTTAGTAGGATGTTGGCGATGATGCGGTCCTTACCGCAATGTCATTCTGGGATGCGCGTGACCACAGAAATGATCCAGAATCAAGCTGGCTTTTTGAACACCGAAGACGATTTTGACGACAAATCGGAGCGTCCCACGTGTTTTGCAATGAACTGACCTCCTTTCAAGTTGAACTAGTTTCAGACTAGAGCTGACCGACACGGGCTTCAAATAAAAATTCCACTAAAATCAAGTTTCCGTATTGAAGCGATAGGAAAAGCAAATGACAAAGACGTAATTGCAAAGATTTGCTTTTTGTTTTGTTTTTCCCTTTTTGTGGAATTTGCTTTGTTGTCTCTTCTCGCATCAACCGCTGCAGAAATGTACTTGGTATCGCTGAGTACTCGAGAGTGAATACTCATTCTGGTATCAGTCTGAACAAAAATTGCAATGGAGCATCCCTAATTTGAAAAGTTTACTCGATTCTATTGTACATCCTCCAAAGAATAGAAGTCCAGTGTACGTTTGAAACTCTTTCCCTGCGCTGCACACGAACCATCAGCGAGTTTACCTAAAAAGTGAGTCAACAGCCCAAACAGAATGCGAGGACTTTGTGAAAGTCCTCGTTCTTTCGCGCCGCCATCTGTTTGTCTGTCTGCTGGCTTTTCACTGTTTAATCAGAGCGCTAAGAGGCCGGGAGGTTTGATCCCCAGGAGACGCAACTCCTCCCAAGCTTTTGGGGGGCTTTCTGGAGCAACTTAAAAAAGCCACTCCTTATTTTTCCTGCAAAGGATTTCAGCCAATCCAAATTAGCCTCGTTCCGAGACCTTGTTCACAGTTAAAGTGGGTTGCCCTGCTTTGTACCCCGGGGTATTTTCTGGGCTCCTCCAGTTTATACACCGCACTTAAAACCAGTTGACCCACTTTAACACCACGGAGTCTACGTGAAGCGGAGGCACATTTTAATAATACTTTAATGCAGAGATTCTCATAATGTGCTACATGTACCACATTTTTATTTTAATCTTTCAGTACACTCCCCCCCCATATTTAAGTGCAGTGTTCTGGTCACACTTGGTACTTGAGCTAAGTGTTTTTGGAGGTGTACTTAGTTTTAAACAACCCACTGCTTTAATCGTTTCAAGCCGGCAGGGAACTATGCGTCAGAACGCGACGATGTCAGAGCGCTTTTGGCTGTCAGACGGCTGTTGTTGTATTTGGCAGGTTATTTCCGTCATCCAGGCCACTCCCTCTCCTCCTGTGGCTGCCGCGGCGTTGGTCCCGGGCTATCCCGGGCTATCCTTTTGAAATTAGCGGCAGGAGTAATCCCTTAATCGGAGCGTCTCGCTGGGATTACCACCGAGGGCGGCTCGGGTTCCTGCCGCTGCGTCGCGAGCCTTACGTACTTGATTTCAACATTTCCGCAGTTGACGACAGTGCAATTGAATGCACCGGTGCCTCGATTTAGGAATTTAATCAATTCTGTGACCACGATTGTAACTCAAATCACTTGTATCTCAAATCAACGTTCTCCATTGAAATGAATGGAAATGTCTTTAATCGGTTCCAGCCCCCCTTTATAAAACAATCTGGTATATCCGGTACATATACTTTTAACATCTGCAATGTCTTTTTTTTTTATGTCACCACAGAGCCACTAAAGCTGACAATAGTTGATGTTTATGCTTCACTTGTGTTTCCATGTATAATATTTGTATAAATAAATGATATACATGTATTTAACCTTTGTCCGAAGAAAGCAACATTTTAGCAGGCGGAGTTTCAAACCAATCATGTCATCAAAGCGATAGAATGAGCAGAAAACATGAGTTTTTAATGGAAAGATGCCACACTTGCCTCACAAAATGGTGGCATTTTGATGTCAGGCGTGATGTGAAGGCGTGTGCTTTTCTGCTGTGGAATCACTTTCGAGGGATTGACGACGGTCCTGTCCGGACTTGCGGAAGGAAGGCAGAGGAGAAAAACACAAGAATGCGGTGACAGAAACTTGCAAGCGAGCGTTTGAGGCTTCGTTGGAAACTCAAACTGCGATTGGCTGACGACCAATCCAGAGTGTAGCCCCACTTCTCTAGTCCAATGGATGGACAGATGAAAGGGTGAGACCTCAAAAAGCGGACTTCTTTCTGATTTTCGGAATGCGTTACTGAAAGAAAAAACTTTTAAGTTGGTTTAACATAAAACTTCCTGTGAAACTTCCATAAATGTGTCCGCAGCACGCACTTATTGTGATTCAGCATTTAGGCAATGAAGTGCTGCCCCCACAAGTGAAAATACAATCCATGCTTTATTGTTTTGATGTGCTTTTTCTCCCACGCCCGTGGCTAAAACAGAAGCCGCTAGCCTTGTAGCAGCCCCTCTGGCTCCGCCCCCCGGTTGTCCCGGTATAGTACTCGGCATTGGCCTGGCAGTAGAGGTGATTATAATATAACCTTTTAACCAGAGCAGACACATGGAAGCTGTTTTAAAATGTAGCAAAATTCCATAATATCTCTCCTTTTAATATTTTTTGCCAAAATACGCTGCAGCACGCCCGCGACCCTAGTGAGGCTAAGCGGTACAGAAAATGGATGGATGGATGGATGGTTCCACTCTGTCTATCTATCAATCAATCATTGATCTCTTGTTAAACGTATGTTTTAGCTACCCAAAAAGTTGACAATATTAAGAAAACTCAACATTTTATTTATTTTTTTTAAAGTTCTAAGTGGCATGGAAACCCGCTGGTCTTTTCCAGCAGTGACTCACATTGCCGTTTCTAAAGGAGGTGCGGTGCGTTCATTAATTTAAGCTCTGGAGAGGCGGCCTCATTTTTGGCAACACGGTGACCTTCCAAAAAAAAAAAAGTGTGCAGTGTCCTCCTTTTTTCCCATCCTGCAGCAGCCAGGGCGCCGCGCACTTTAAGAGCCAGCCTGTCCTCCGTGCTCACGGCGCACTTATACGGGCGTAATTCAAATGATGAGTCACATTTACGCAGCCGGCAGGTGAGATGAATGCAAAGCAGCCCCGGCCCGTCTTTTACACAAACCCAAAATTCAGTCTTGCCCTTGAAGAAACTCTGCGTATTCCAATGGCTTGGCGATGAAGCGCTGCCCCCACGGGTGAAAATACAATCCATGCTTTACTGTTTTGATGGGCTTTTTTTCCCCCCACACTGTGAGCTAGTAGTAGCCGCTAGCCTCGTCTCAACCCGTAGCTCGTTCCCCGGTTTTTGTCGTCTGTACTTGCGTAGAGGTGCACACGCTTGTGTGAAAAAGAATAGGACTGATTCAACTCATTTGCTGAAGTAAAAAAGTATAACTGAAATGTACTACGGTGAAAAAGTCAAAAGGAATATTTACTGTCAATAATGCGTTTTGACAACTTGGCAAATGTAAAGAAAAAAATTCAGAAAAATAAATCCTCGAGTAAAGTACAAGATACCTGGTAAAACCTACTTAAATACAGTAATCAAGTATTTGTACTTTTTTTTCCATTTTTCGTTTTAATAGTTCCCACCGCTGCAGTGAAACATATTTGCAGAGCTTGTGGCCATCAAGCACCGAAGAAAAGGCAAAATGATATGTTGTGTGGAGGACGAAAAACCCGACATTTAAGCGTGAGGCTGGATGGGAGCTATTCTGAGCTGCCTTGTCCGCCCAAGTGCTGCGAGGATTACATAAGATGCTTTCGTTTGTTTGCAGCAGGGGTTCGCCAACTTTTTGGGTTCAAGGACCCCTTACAGGGGGGAAGACCTCTTTCTCTCATCTCTAGAAAAACTAGGACTATATTTAAAAAAAAAATATTTTGTCTTCAGGTGGTAAAAGAATTGCATTTGATTCTTACAATCATTCAATAGCTTATTTTTTTTTAATCTCAATGTTAATTGAAAATGTACAGTTAAAATAAAAAAAAAAAAAAAAAAAAAGCTACAAATAAGGTTGTGAAATAACATAATGGGGAAAAAAAAACCCCAACATTATTCCAAGGAGAGGATAAGCGCAATAGAAAATGGATGGATGGATGGATTCCATGCAGCCTGAAGCAGCATAAATGCTTTGATGTAAAATTTCACCAAGGGATCAAAACATCATAAAATGCCAACATCCGCAAGTAAAACATTTTCTTCTATATAGGTGTGCAATTTTTTAAAATAACGCGGCTTAATTAATTGCGTATTATTCAAGCTGTGGCCCCCGAACCCTAGTTTACGAACCACTGGTCTACGGTTATGGTGCCAGAGAGAGAGAGAGAGAGAGAGAGAGAGAGAGAGAGAGAGAGAGAAGTATGAGACGCTTCCGCGGGCGGCCGCGATTGGCGCCGATGGCGTGCGGGGGCAGCCGGTCGGGCTGGAGCGCGCATGCGTGCCTCTTGACGGCCGCAAGTTGCGTCACTGCATTATCGACCGGCCTGTGTTGCGTCGCTAAATACCACAAGGTAGCAGCATCAATGATAAATGAGTCCCTTTCATGGCGCTGCTTCGACTCGCGTTTATGAATGCGCTTTTTCTTTCTTTTTTTTCCTTTTTTTTTCTTCTCTCTCGTACGGACATTGTGGCTATTAAAGGAGACGTACTGTGCATTGTACAGTATGTACAGTACACCCAGTATACAGAGTATGTGTCACGGTAAATAGTTGGCTGTCTGTCGCGGTCGTACGCTTGGGCTCCTTGGTGGAAACCATTCAAGGTTTTAGGTCGGATTTAGAAAGAACAAGGGACAAATTCCGACGGGTAGAAATGCAGAAGCAACTCATAGTTGGCTTGTAGTTTGCAGTGGGACCGCTTCTGTCCCACTTTGGGAGGGCTTTTTTTTTTTGGTTTGTTTTTGTTTTTTTGTTTTCAATAAGCCATTGTTTTTCAAAAGTATGTAATGCAGGATAATTGTCAAATCGTGGACACAAGTTCTTTTGAGGTCTCAAGCAAATCCCAACGTCTGGTCACCCTTACGTTGGTACTAACAGTGGAGACCGCTTGATGTCATTTAGACTTTGATCTTTATTGTCTACAGGCACTTTTACAAATAATAAACTGCATTGATCCCACCATGGGGCCACCAAAGTTGAGGTCACGGCAGGATGCCTGGTCCCCGACCGGCTCCCGTCAATTCCGTGCTAACCCGTCTGGCGGATTACATAATCCTGCCTCAAGGTTGTTGTTGTTGTTGTTGCTGCAGAGCAGCTCAAAAAGTCGAGGCTGGTCTCGAAGACGCGCGGACGTTTCTGGTGAAAGCAAACGGGCGCCACATGAAACTTGGGCGTATTTCGAAGTGGAACTCAGTTGGTACGGCGAACGCGTCCAGTGGTGGGCCCGTTGTGGCTTTCAAGTGTTACATCAGCAGCAAAACATCCAGAGGTGCACCTCAAAATAGAACAGCTGACAGAGCAAAATGGGGGCTGGGAAATGTGTTTTTTTGTGTGTGTGCACACGACACTGACCTGCGCATGACATCGATCACAACACGACACAATTGTAATTAAAGTCACTTTTTTTAGAACCTTTATGTTCATTTTTGCGCTTTTGTGTCTGTAACGATGAATATTGGGAGAAATGTCATACATGTTAACAAGTACTGTCATTTCGAAACCGTTTGTTACATTACAATATTACGCGTCTATCGAGATAAATTGTAGGAATAGACATTGAACTTAGTTTTCTTGATTGACCATAGGGAAATGGATAAAAAAAAATATAATATTGCGTGCGTGTGCGACTGTGTACAAACCAATTCATCTCCATCCTCGAACAGTCTTCTTCAAAACTAAGTGGCACTCTGCGAATTATGTAATCCCGCCTCTTGAGAATAGCGTGTTCTCTCAACCCGCGCGTCCGCTACACGCACAGACAAATAACAAATGGCTCTTTTGTTTTTCCTTTTCAAAAATCACATTTTTATTGATTGGAGGGGCGCTCTCACCTCCGCTTCTTGGCGTCGGCACGAAGCAAAGGAATAGCCCCGGCGTAGTGTTACGAGGACGGCCGACGCGGTTGACGGTCTGTCGGTTGGCTCCTTGTTGCCGTGGCAACAACCTTGATGCTCGGTTGCAGGGTAAAATCAAGCACGAAGAGAGAGAAAAAAAAAAAACAGGACCGCCGCATCCATGAGTCATCGGCAAATGCGTACACGCAGCCTCCTGAATGTGGCGCAAAGCATCGTGGGAGAGCTCAGGAGGAAGTTAAATCAATGAGGGGAAGACTAGGTTGGTTAAAAAGCAGGGGTGGGAACAAAGGACAGGGATAACATTGGATGCGGCCTTTCGTGCAATTTCACACACACAAAAAATGTACTTTGAATTTTAAAACGTAAAATAAAAGGCATTAATTTTTGTTATATTTTAAGCTACTTAGGGTTTAAGAATAAGTGGATATCATGGGCTAAATGTTGCTAAAGGTGCTCATATTGCTAAAGTAGGTAAACTGAGGTGCGAACTGCGCTAGCCTAAATAAATACATCTGCTAACTTTACATAGTAACAAAGTCGAGACAAAAGTATTCTCTCAAAAGTGTTCTCCATTTAGCCTCCATTTGCTCAAGACATGCGATCAGACAACTGACAATCAATAAATCGACTGATTTTGATCGACTCCACTCCATTTTTTGGGGTATCGTTTTCATGATTTGTGATACGGTGTCCATCTGCCGCCTTGGTGCCGCGTGTGTGTCTTTAATGACATTTGTGTTTTCCTTGATACAAATGTTTTCTTACATAGCGATGCGCATCTGGTTTTCGGTGTGCACTTCGTGCTCGTGAGATTAAGCCGCTTCTTTGAATCCTCCCACGCACCACATGACTTGACCGTGATGCACGAGCTCCGGCAAGCTCTCATTGGTGCGCCGCCTTCGTCTCCTCCGGGACCACCCCGTCCAATCGGAGCGCCTCGCGTCAGCATCCGCCCACTCCATAGAGTGGGTGGGGGGGGGGGGGGGATTATGAATGGAAAAGATACTGGGAGAGACCCCTTCACCCTCCCATCTTTTTTTCCCCCCGTGTCGTGACTTCCCTCATTGAGGATTCTCCGGCTTTGAGTTCTACCAGTTGACCTCTTATGACTGAATACAGCTGTTTGAGAATAATTTTTCCTCTCTGTGGTGACGACTTCAAAATGTTCCCTTATTGTCCTCTGGCAGAGTTTCTCTTTTTTAAAATACAATTATTTGTAATGCAAAACATATATAATGTCTTTTTATCCAAACTATCATGTTTTTGTTATCTCTGCAGCAATAACTCCAATGTTCTTCCTCATTGGTGTCAGCAAACTGTCAGCCTCGCACATTCGCTCTGTGGACATCCACAAATAAACTCCTCAGAAGATGTTAACCTTGTGGTCTTTTTCCCTTTCCAAATCCGCAGTAACTGCCCGTGCTCGCTGGCGGCGGCCTTGGCCAGGGCAACGTCGGACAGCATCCTACAGAGCGACCTCACCATCCACCACCTCATCAAGAGCGTGGAAGACGGAGTTGGCCCTTTACCGCGTGAGTTCAACTGTGTGTGATTGTAATATAACAAGAATGGCCTTAGGGTTGAGCTCTGAGGGACGCCGGAGTTGTGCATTTGTTGAGAAATTAGATTTTTTTTATTTTTTGTTATGGGTTTTATAAAATAGCTGACCTCCAAGTTGTAAATTTAAAAGAACCATACAAATCCATGTGAATAAATTAGTGCCAGGCCCAAACTTTTATTAATCACGGAAAACATTCATCACATTCTTAATTGCCATATAAGTGTAAAAAGTGTTACCACTGTATATTTGATCAAAATACCACTAAAATAAAGTAAAAGTAATCAACCTTTGAAGATGCCTGACTGACATGTAATGGTGAGGAAACAGGACTGAAGACTGATACCAGAGATAGGGGGGGGGGGGGGGGGGGGGGGCTCGATTAAAATCATTTGACTTGAGTTGGCAGTTTTATGACTTGCGACTTGCTTGCCAAATACTTAAGCCTTAACTTGACTTTACACTTGGTAGCCAAGAGACTTGACTTGACTTTGACTTGAACTACATGACTTGAAAAGTTATCTCCTTTAGAGTTAGAAATCTGTGTTTTAATTGAGACAGTTTGCCTTTTTTTTTTTTTTTTTTTTAATATAAAGTAAGAAATGTTTTAGGGGTCCTTCGCGCCAACCTGGCAAGAGCGCCTGAATTGTTGCGCACTTGCCAGCGTGACGTAGCCACCTCCATGCACAACGATGGAAGGAGCTCCAAAAATAATATTTGCATTCAAGGATTATGTCACTGTGGAAACAGGGTCTTAAATTGGCTACACTACGAAGGAAGTGTGACTCATATTTTGTTTTATATAAAATCTTCTTTCTGCTGATTTTTTTTTAATCTTTTTTTTTTTTTTCAGGAATTTTTAAAAACATTGCTATAAACCAATTGGGATTATTTTCTAAACCCGAGATCATAGTGCAATTTCAGCAAAAATAGCGTGTGAATGCTGAAAAACTGTGGAAAGAAATACTGTGGAATTATTTTGGAAGGGTGTAATTGTTTATTTGGGGAATGTCACAAATAGTTCCCAAAATGGCCTCAATAAGATCCATATTTTGAAGTTGGGATGGTTTAAATCAGTTGAGAAATGTGGAAGGAGTGCGGTGGCCAAAAGGGGCCGTGCATAATAACACAAATAATTTGTGTGTAGAATAGCGTGATCATTAGGAAGTCTGTCAACTGGAATTAATGAACCGGACTGGGAGCGTTTCCGTGGGTTAAGTGCAAACAAGGATTATCCATACAAAAACACTAACAAATATTGTTTTCTGTGTACAGTAAATCGGGATTACATGCAAAAAGGATTAGAGGACTCTCTTTAATCTGGTAAAGGTTGTTTTCCCTCAAGAGGACACATTATGTTTTTTTTATTACACTTTAAAACACTTTTTTTTTCTTAATATGTCTGCGTACATGAACATAGGGGCGCGTGAAATATACGCAGAATTTCGCTCTTCGCGGTTGGGGTTGGTCCTCATCCCCAACGAATAGCGACGGTTCACTTTATATTTAAACACCGAAATGTTCATATGTCCATATAATTTCATCTAACGAACGTCTGTTCGCTTGATGCTAGCATGTAAGACTCTGAGCTCTGTGACCACGACTATTACTGGAAATGAGTTGGGGACCTTCTCTACCTCTTCTTCTCGCTGTTGTTTATGCTGCTGCTCTTCCAGCAAAGCTTAGTGCTGACCGGCATGTTGTGGCACAGCGTGGTACTACACGGAAAGCGCGCAACTCCTAAACTCGGACTTGCCCGTTTACTGTAAAAAGCCATAAACTGTCGCTTAAAATTCGATTCTAAAAGGCTTTTCTTCAACCTTTCAAGGTGTCAGCCGTTTGCATGATTTGTCCATTCATCTGTTTTCCAGAGATCGAGGCGGTCAAGTTGGCGCGGCTCATCTTCAACCGGCTCTTCGAGACGTGCGGCGCGTGGACCAAGGAGCTGCCCTACCGCCGCCGCCCGCAGCCCTACTACGAGACGTCCATCCACGCCATCAAGAACATGAGGCGCAAGATGGAGGACAGGCACATCATCATCCCTGACTTCAACACACTCTTCAACATTCAGGTAGCAAAGCAGGAATTTTATTTATTTATTTAGTATTATTTTGTGTGTGTGTGTGTGTGTGTGTGTGTGCGCCGCCACTTTCCCGCTTTCCCGAAAAGCTTTTATTTATTTATTTATTATCTTCTTCTTCAAGGTTTTAATGTCTTGGAATTGAGCTTTATCAAACAGAGTGACTCATGCTTTCAAATGTTCAGTTATGTAACGGATGTAGAGGTTATTTATGCCAGTAGGGGGCACCTATGAGTCTCTTCAGGACAGGCCCTTCATAAGACAGAGATGATTTATTATAGTTTGAAAGATTCAAATTTGGTAGCTAGTCTTTGAAACGACCCTTGGAAATTGCTCCAATAACCCTCAAATGTCAGTTTCAAACCAAGCTGTCGGACTTCCTGTGTCTTTTTTGGGCATGGATTCTGGAGACTTTTTTTTTTTTTTTTTTTTTTTGTGGGTCTACTCATGATAGACATCCCTACCAAATTTCATGTTCCTAAGAGAATCTGGCTCCAGGGGTTGACTATTCAAAATCTCAGCGGAACTGGCGTCTGCCGCGTTGACGTACTAGAAATGTCTGCTGTATGGCAATTGGCAAGTCCTCCAGAGTTGCCCACACAGAATGACAAATCTCCGATTTTTCACAATTTAGCATTACCGGTAGGTCCAGAATACGAGGTGAAAATTTGAGAGCAATTGGACAAAATCTTGCGCGTGATTTTGTCTTCGAAGGACCCCTGGAATTAGGACTCTAAAATGGCCACTTCCAACCAAAATGGCTGACTTCCTGTGTCATGAGCCTTTTTTTTTTGTTGGTCTACTCACGATAGAAATGTCTACCAAATTTGATGTTGTCGTAAAACTGGCTGAGCACATTTCCGTGGTTATTGACACTTAAACTTTTGCCCAGTTTCCATCCTAGCAAAAAAAGTTTTTTTTTGCGCTTTTAGGATCAGGAAGAACAGGCATTCTTTGCCGTGTTTGACGGACACGGTGGTGTGGATGCCGCCATTTACGCCGCCAACCATCTCCACGTCAACCTGGCGCGCCAGGACTCTCTAAGCCAGGACCCCGGCGAAGCCCTCCGTCGCGCCTTTAAAATCACAGACGAGCACTTTGTCAAGAAAGCGTCGCGGGAGGTACCTGTCCGCAGCAACATTTGTCTTTCGCGCTCCGAAAACTGGCTAGCTTAAACCCGTGTGGTCTTTCTGGCAGAACCTGCGCTGCGGCACGACGGGCGTGGTGACGTTCCTCCGCGGTCGGACGTTGCACGTGGCCTGGCTGGGTGACTCCCAGGTCATTCTGGTCCGCCGGGGGGAAGTGGTGGAGCTGATGAAACCGCATAAACCAGACAGAGAGGTAACGGAAAGTAGTTTGTTGTTTATGTTTTTACTCGGCACATCCTGCCGACCGAGTTCCGCTCCTATAGCCGCGGCATAACCACAATTAGCGCGCGGTTCATAACAGCTTTGGCCAGCGGTCCCCAACCGTTTTCCTGCCATGGAGTTAGTTGTTCATGGAGGTACTTTAAACTTTCATCTCAAGGCACCACTGTGTTTATATATTCGGCAACTTTTACGACCCCTCTCGCGATTTTTTTTTTTTTTTTTTTTAAAACGACTCGTATAATTCCTGCTAAGAAACGGACTACATGAACAGAATCATCTTCACATTTTGATTTTTGTTTGTTTTTTCTGTTTCACAAGAAAGGATTCCAGTGAAAAGCAATCATTGAGTCAACGGTGCTAAACAACGGCAGACATATGGTGTCCAGTTATACAATAGACTGCAAGCGCAGTGATTTATCCATTGTTTGTATCAATGTCTGCAGGACGAGAAGCAAAGGATCGAAGCTCTGGGAGGCTGCGTGATCTGGTTCGGGACCTGGAGGGTTAACGGCAGTCTGTCGGTATCCAGAGCCATAGGTAATCCAGCACAATCAAATTGGAAAGGATCACGAAGTTTAGGGTTGCGAAATTCTATTCATTTTCAAAGTTGGAAATTTTCCATGCAAATCAACTGAAATTCCTTCACCAGGCGACTCGGAGCACAAACCCTACATCTGCGGAGACGCCGACCACGCCGCCTTCCCGCTGGACGGCTCGGAGGACTATCTGCTCCTGGCCTGCGACGGCTTCTGGGACACGGTGAGTCCGGACGAGGCGGTCCGCGTGGTGAGCGACCACCTCCAGGAGAACACCGGCGACACCGCCATGGTGGCGCACAAGCTGGTGGCCTCGGCCCGCGACGCCGGCTCCAGCGACAACATCACCGTCATCGCCGTCTTCCTGCGGGACCCGCGCACCCTGCCGGCGCCCGCCAGCACTGAAGAGGACGAGGACGAGGGCGCGACAGAGGCCGAGGCGGAAGAGGAGCCCGTGGCGGAGGCGGAGGAGGAACCAGAAGAGGAGGAAGAGGAGGAGGCGGCTAGGGCGGAGCGAGGCGGAGAGGGGGGCAGCGCAGCGGACAACGGGGGGAAAAGCCGCGGCGGCTGGCCCCTGCAGCAGTGCTCGGCCCCCGCCGACCTCGGCTACGAAGACCGGACGGACTCCTTCACGGACAGAACCAGCCTCAGCCTAGTGGGGCCCGCGCTGGGGGGCCGCATCCCTTTCGTCCGGGGCTCGCGCTTCTTCGAGAAACACCCACTGAAGCGCAGGCCCCGCCGCACTTTCACAGACCCACTGGGGCCCCAGACCGCCTCGCTGTTCAGCCGGGGCCCCGGGCCAAGTCGCAGGTTCGCCGGCCTCAGGTGGCACCGTCGATTCGCCGAGCCTCTAGATTGCGCGCCCCTCTACGCCAGCCGGAGACCTGGCGTGGGCGCGCCCCGACTGCCCCGCGACGCCGCCATCTAATGCGGGCCACCGCCCAAACATGGAACCACCTCCCTCCAGTTAATCCTCCTCCTATCCGACACATTTTTTTTGTTTCTTTTTGGATAGTTTAGACAGTTGTGGCTCCTGCGTTCGTAAACGTGACTATTGACTGGTCCTGTCTGTCCAGGGGGAAAAAACAAACAAAAAAAACCAAATATGTGTCATCCAAGCCCACCAAACACAAGCTTCGCTTCAAAGTATCCCACATCATCGTGAAGCTGCAAAGTGGTTTTGCTCACGAGATGGGACTGATCGTTCAGTCCGCATATTAACCATCAATGCCATTGATATCTTTATTGGGATGGGGGAGTCCCTCTCTGAATGTTCTGAACTCCCGTTTTCACACCATTGTCGTCATTAGGCCGAAAAAATCCTGCAGGAATTGTGTATCCGCAGCGTGGGTGTAGCTCCCAAAGCTAACGTCATGTTGTTCTTCTTACTTAGACGGCAAACTAACTGAGACAAAAGCAACAGCGCCTCTGCTGGTTACGGCCAAGCGGTGCGCTCCATTTTGCCTCCATTGCACTAAGGCGCGATCAGTTTATTCTGCGGGATTGGCGGAATTCACCATTACTCGATCGGTATACCCTTCGCCATTTAGTAGGTTAACTAGCGCTGCGGAACGCCTATGCCTGCAAAAATGTGGAATTCAATTTTTCTGCTACCGCAACACCAAAACGTGTAATCTTGACATGTCGTTCAATCAAAAGCATATACCGGTATTTTCAAATTGGCCCTTTTTTCACCAAAAAAAAACAAAGAACAACCACCTTTTTCGGATTTACAGTTTTTCACATTTTATGGGTGCGTCAGCAAATTTCACCGCCATTCTTCGCCCACACACAATGACAACAACTCGAATTTGCAAATTAGCCTTGTCCATCTGTCGAGTAAATGTTTCAAGTTGTATCATTTTCTTCCTATATTCTTAAAAATAGTTCTTAAAAAAACTTTTTGTTTTATGGCGAGTCATCAAACTTCGCTCGATTCACATAGCATAACGAAAACTTAAATTGTTTCCCCACGTAGCATGTTGCTAAGTGAAATTGGATTCATGTTTTTTGGGATAAAAGCAAAACAAATTTGGCAGTGCTGGTACATGCTTTTTTTTTGGTCAGGAGGATAATTCCTTTCAGGTTTTGGCACCGATGCCACTGACCCCTCTCTCATTCCGCCGTTGACCCGACCCATTATCCACCTGCGGCTCGTTGTACGATAAGAGCACTTAAACGGCGGATTACGGAAGATTAGTAGTCACTTACCTGATCAGATATGGTATCGTGGTTTTCCCCGATGCAGATTTAGCCCCTGCGCTGCGCTAATGGATTTTTGTGAGAGGACAAAGGCTATGCGGTGCATTGACGTCGGCGAACGTTAATTATTATCAGCGCAACACGGCGTGGACGCTTTGAACGCTCCAGACCATGTGCCTTCTTCCCCAAGAACTTACTTATACATCACGGTCGAGACTGGATCGTTATCCTATCGTATTTGTGCCACTTTCCCAAAGAAACGTTGTCTTAAACTAGCATCATGACTGAAAACCGACTAGCCAGCTAGCTAAAATATTAACAAAGTGGTCCAAGCAAAATTAGTTTGGTTTCCGATGATACCAGGAAAAGTTGTCTTAAAAATAGCCAAATAACTGGAAACCAACTAGCCAGCGAGTCAACTCTCCAAGTAAAGAGAGAGAAATCTAAATATCAACATAGTGGTCCAAGGTATTTTTTTGCTCTCTAGTTTCCCAGTCTTCATGCTAAGCTGTTTGCTTACATAAATGCATAATAAGCTGACCATCAGCTCATCTTTGAACATTGCACATTTTTTGTCGCTAACCATCCTAAGCTCGCTAACGCAACACGTTTTCTTGTCTGTAAATAAAGCTACAGTGTTATCTCCTCTGCGATGCTAAAAGAGAGCTAACGTCAATAGCCGCGTGATCCGTGGCTCCACTTTGCTCCAGAAATACCAAACAACATAATCATGCCAAAGTAATCCTCCTAATAAATTGATATGGTGACACTTTATGGATGGACATTACACGAGAACCTTATGCTAAATAACCGCATTGAATTCTTAGCTCCGAGTTACAACAGCATTTAATGAACAATGATTGATTTAGTATTACTCAGAAATTATATATTTTTAATTTGGTCATTTGATTTCATACAAAGGCGGATTTCAGTTGCGGAATGAATACTATTCAGCGCTTGCGTACTTGGTGAAGTCGACCAATGAATTTTCTGCCTTTGGAGGTAGCATCACAAGCCTCTTTTCCACTGCCTTTAAAAGCTGTAATTTCCCCCAATTTTATGCTGGTCATTGTTCTGAATTGGCGGGATAAAGTTCACCCTGCAGTTCTACGCAAAGACGAAAAAAAAACCGGTCTTTTTCCACATCACTGTTCTGCATAAATTGCATCAACACGGAAATGGGAGGAAGTAGTCAACCTGGCAATTTTCCATATTTGAAGGTAGTCTCAGATGGCACTTTTACAATACCCTTACATTTTAAAATTGTTCTTTTTCATTTTTGTTCCAGAACTTCCTATCTTTTTCTGCAATGAACTGGCATTTTTCGTGTCTCCGGCAAATTTTCCGCCTTTAGGGGTAGTAACAGATTTGGGGCTATGTGTATTTGGTCATACCGGAACAGGAGTGTGAAGTTCAACAGCCGACACTCACATCTGCCGCGCTGTTGTGTTGAAAGCAATTATCCCGACAGTTGCTGATCTATCGGATTGCTGTGTCTCTGTGTGAAAGCAGCCAGCAAGGTGGACAAATTGTATTTTGCGGGCTCTCTGTGTGATGTTGAATGACAGTGTGAGCGCCACCTGTCTGTCAAAGACTGTCACTGTTTTCCTGCTGCTCCATCCAGTACACATGACCACTAATAATCGGTCAATCGTTGTGATGAACATACCGTATCTGCAGCTTTAATTTAGCCGCCTTAAACCACATCTTGCCAATCACAATATATAGGCCTCACAAAAGGTCGGTGACATTGGGTGTTTCCCACTTCTACATCTTTCTGTGACTCTTCCAGTCTCTCTATACCTCTGTTGCAACCTGTTGATGACATCATCGGCACCTGAGATCTGACCTGGGGTGGAAGAGAAGTGGCAGTAAAACAGGCCAAAATCCAAATGTCAGGAGTGTATAGTATCATCTTGAAGTTGCAACAGAGAGACCGGAAGATTCACAGAAAGGCCTAAAATCTCGAACTTTTTGTGAATAGTGTATACCAGTAGTTGGTAGAAGCTTTTATTTTGAGAGCACACAGCATCTTGCAATAATGACGCTTTTTCAATTCTAATAATCCTCTGTGAATTTATCAGTAAGGATGTTTTATATTAGCTAATACATGACTAATACTGCTTTAATTACGTCATTATGTCAAGATCCTTTACTGCTGTGCTGTTTTGAAAAACAATTATTCATTGTCACCGTACAAGCAATAAATCAAAGTTGGCCATAATGCCCGGTGGTAATTTCTGAGGAATCTTTACCCCTTCATCATGATGAAATCGAGCACAGTCGAAGTAAAAAAATCACCTAAAACACTTTTCAACTATTTTGTCCTTGCTCACATTTTCCATGCAATAAGGTAATAGTTCTTTGTACACCAACTAAAAGGCTTTTTTGTCAAATATGGTTTTGAAAAACGTTAACACTCAATTGGTGAGCACTGGAGTTAATTTACAAAAAACAAAACTTGTAATGGCCAATAATGTGGTAGCATGATGTACAACATGCATTGGAACCACTTCATATGTAATTATCCCTTGATTGTCTAGCAAAATATGTACCATTTATATGAACATAATTTTGTTTTAAAAGGAAAAAAAATATTAAAATCTGAAAAGCATTAAAAAATGACGCCAAAAAGTATACAGTTTGAGAAACAGAAATGTACCCACAATACCCAACCAAGTAAAAATAATTTACCGGAAGTAATATTTTGCACATTTTAATACATAGAGAAAAAAATCCTTCATTTTTAGAAAATGGGAGCAAAGACAAAAAATAATTTTTGAAGCCATATGAGCAAATGAGAACGAGAGCGGGCAAACTTTATTTTTGTCATTTTGCAGGAGAGGGAGTTTTGTGGCTGCAATAACATCCGGAAAATTTATATCTCGGTGATTCATACGGCAATTATTACTTCTTCTGGACACGTGTTTTTATTAGGATTTTGGCATTTTGAAACTTATCCATAGCTGAGGTACTGTCATCATCTTCGTCGTGTCGTAGGTCGAAATAATTTATTAAAGTTAAAAAATGGAGTTAGCCCACTCTAGTTCTCCGTGGCTCATTTTGGTTGCGTGTGTAAGAGCCCTTCAAGATCTTCACTGTCTATTTACACAGAAATGTTTTTTTTCTTCTCTCTGTAAGCAATAATGCGTTGGGAAAAAAAAAATTAAAAGTTCTCCGGGGGTTTGTCTGGTGGACAAAACCTGCGCGCACTGAAGACAAAGCCCCCGTGATGATGTGCAGGTTAAGTTTAAACAAAGTATTAAAGAAAAAAATAATCAGTATCTGTATGATGTGTGTTCCTGTAGTATATACAGTAAATAATACGTGTACTGTAACTGGTGACTAACTATCATGTATATAAAGACTAGAACAACTCCACACGGTCTCATGTCTTTTGTTATTCTTTGATAAACCATCATGTGATGTAATTTTTTATTTTTTTTTAAATCAATAACATCCCACACACCTTACTCACACATCATATATACACTTATGTAATGTGAAAATAGAGAAATGGTATTGTTGCACATCATCAGTGGCAACGGCTGTGGGATTGAAATAAAGCTGACGCATTCAATACAACTGCAGCACGCTGCAAAATGAAGTCTACAAAATGTTGTACACTAAACCCTCTCACTTTTCATCCCGACAAAAAAAGTCTTTATTCTCATCGTACATTTGTTCTTCTAAAAAATATTCATTTATCGTAACTTTGGTTAGGCTGAAAAAAAATCGGTGAAAATGTCTAATTGAGGTGACAGCTAATTAATTATCTGCTAGTTTTTTGTTGAAATATTAAGTGCACAGTTGTTGGGGATTGAACCTCTCGACGCCTGCGAGCCGCTTATCGTTAATCGCTCATTCACAGGGTAAACAACTGACTTGATGATAAAACATGACTTTTATTACGTGGAAAAACAAAAAGGTACATGTCAAACAAGGATCAGTGCATTGTGGAAACATTCAAAACAACAACAATTTTTAGTTTAAGGGGATGTCATTGTTCACTTGGCTCAGGTACAAACAAAAACCACTGAATTGAGAGAACTTTTGAATAGTGTGCACACGTACCGCTTACGACACATTCTCACCACTCGGTCCTATGTGAGGAAAAGGTCTTTAAAGAATCAAATATGGCTCAGTGCAGAAAAAGGGATTGGACGCTTGTAAAGTGCGGAAAAAGCTGTTTGTTTGTTTTAAGCAGCCCAAATGTTGTTCAACTCTTCATTTTCCCTCCGGCGGCCGTTTCAGAGCAGCAAAAAGCAACAAAATGAGAAATGTCAACAAATTTTGTTAAGCTTGTTGATGCAATGGAAGACAGTTTCTATGGCAACGATGTTCTTGGATTTGATATGACGTTTTGTATTAAAGATCTTTAACGTGATGAATGGGGGGGGGGGGGAAAAAAAAAAAAAGAATGTTGACTTTCCTTAGTGTTCATTGAAATCATGCAGTCGAGTGGAACAATATTTACTGTTCTACGTTGGCAATTGCGGAAAATAGCCTTAGAAATGTTTGTGGATATAAGAGGCAGTTTCAGTTTTGAGGGGCGGGGCGGGGTCCCCTCACCTGTCAGTCATGTCTTCGGACAACGACTCGCCTGCAGGGACAAAAACAAAGAAAAATAACTATGCCACCAGCAGCCCGCAATGGACATTGGCTTGCCCTCGCTGTTGTGCTTGCCTTGGCCACCTGGAAGGAAACATCCGCAAAACTGCTTCAATAAGGAAGCGAGACGGAGGGTAACTAACTCCGCGTAATGAGAGACGGGGGTTATGTGCTACACCATCAGCGCCTCCAGCAGAAGAGTCTCCCAGTGAACCTAAAGCCTCTACGAGTCAAGTGAGAGCCTCTCCTCCGCCACCAACGCAAGCCTCTTCGCCTCTCTCAGGAGGCAATGTTGAGGAATGTTCATTGCTGTATAAGGTTTTATTATTAAAGAGTTAAGTAAATACATGTACTGTTGTAATCTTTGTCTCAAATATGTAAAGTATAAATACTGTTTACATATTTTAAACATTCTGGTACCCACATACATGAAAATTCCTGGGGGGCGGGGTTCTGGTCCCCATTAACCACAAAAAGCGAGGGATCACTGTAATAGTTTGAAGCCTCTTTTTTGAAGAACTGTTCACTAATATTTTGTACCGCTCAAGATGGTAACCAAAATATCATTGTGATGCAGTGCAGAAACTGCTATAATAATAATACACTATTGTTATTAGTATGATTAGCAGAATGTTAGGCACCTCTTGTATTTGACCTCATTGTATGGCCAGTGGTTACCTGTGCAGGGCGGAGTCTGGTTGTCATAGCGAGAGTTGGTGCCGTGCAGCGCGTCCTCGTCCTCGGTGTCGCTCTCGCTGCTCGTCGCTGCCGCAGCCGCCAGGATGGATGGTGCTGGGTCTACAAGGAAAAGAGATGCTCAAAGTCTCTGTGTGTTAAATGTAAAAACAAATACAGCGGGAGCTAAGGAATGTCCCTAAAGTGGACCAATTTGGAGTTGAACCAAAAAAAAAATAAAAAGCCATGAGACTTCAGCTCAGTGAGCATCAAAAGAATAACTCCACAACTGTTTTACTTTTACATGATTTCCTATGGGAGTTCTGTATCTGGTGTCGCCCAAAGCTCTGTCCTAGATCCATTCATTTTATATTACAATCAAATTGTAACAATAATAGTTCAGATTTGAAAGCGTCATTCAAAGACGCTTAACAATAACATTGGAAGGTGTTGGACGCAAACGATGCTAAAATTGCACGCTAATAGAGGTAAAGTTTAAGCTAACTTTGTAAGCTTACATTAGAGGTAAAGTTGGAAGCTGAAATGAAAGTTAACAATGAAAACTAACTTCAGAATCCAATTTTGGAAGCCAACATTGGCATCAATAATGGAAGCAAACGTTAGAAGCTAATTTTGACGCTATCGTCGGAAGCAACCATTTGTCTTCCTCAGCTCTAATTTAAGAGGTAACGTTGGAAGCTAACTTAAGAAGCTAACAATACTAGTAACGTTGAAGCTAACGCTAGAGGCAAGGACAGATGGCAATACCTGATGGAGGAAATTAAAAATGTTGAGCATGTTTAGGTGCACCATGTTAGCATTGGAGGAGTAGCTAGCAATGGTTGCTTGCTGAAGGCAGGCTGGTTTGACAGCTAAGAAAAAAAGTCTGGATCACTATCGGCAGTGGTGCTCGGCTAGTTGGTTGACGTAAGTTAGTCCTTAGTCCTTTGTGATATGCATTAAAAAAAAGACAGTATTCATGTATCACTGAGTAAAAAACATACTAAAATGGCTAACAGGAAATAAGTAATTTTACAGGTTGCAAAGTAGCAATTTGCATTTTTCCAATTGTTTCAATATGTTTTGTGGCTTCCATTTTACTGTAGCTGCTGTGATGAAAACACACCTGAGGCATACTGGCCTTCACTGGGCTGCAGCTGTGAAGAGGGTCCCTCTAGCAAGGAATGATGGGAGTTTCCTGAGCTTTCCGATTCAGAGTCCAACATGGCTGCCCTGTGAAAAGCAGGAAAATAAAGGAATAAATTATCCCAATTTCTACTAATTCTACATTCTTGTTCCATTTGAAGCCAGTCAGTCGCACCCCAGGGTCCTAGTGCCACAGATCTTTCCAGCCGCCATGTAGCTGGATCCCACCAAGGAGAAGATGTCGTCCCTGGACCCTGATGGCGCATAGAGCTGCTGCTTGCAGGAGGCCTGCTCTGCTGAGACCTGAGCACTGTCCGCCACCTTCACTCCTCCTGCAGGACACAATTTCAGTGGACATATTATTGAAAATTGACTTTTTAATGGCTTATGTAGAACTGTTCGGGTGTCTGGAGTGCCCACCCATCGAGTGTGAAATTACACAACCAACATGTCCATGTGAGACATACATACAGTGAACAGTCTGAAGTGCTGCATCCACGAGTGAAAATGCTGTTATTGTCTTTATGGATGGGTTGCTTTTTTTTCTTCTTTTCTTCCTACTATGGTTTCTGGTCCCCACAGTTTGAGCAGCACTGGTATAACATCTATTCCCCAAATCTACTGACCGTCAGCGGCCTCTTTGAGATGCAGGCCGAGTTCCGTGGCTGCGTCCGCTCCTCTCGCGTCTTTCTCCGTCTGCTCCACACTCCTCTGCCGACCCACCGAGAGGTTGCTGCTTTCCAGGATGGACTGCAGGGATTTCCTTCCTGGAAAGAGAGGAGAACAGTGGGAATTGGAACTAGAGAGTAACTAACTTCTGTGCCTTTCTGTGACTCTTCCAGTCCCTCTGCAAATCCTTTGTAACCGACAGGATGTTCTTAGCAGGAAGTGGCATCTGAGCTTATCGTGTCATTAGCAGGTTGCAGAGATGGATTTGAAGAGACACAGAAAGCCAGAGACGTGGACATCCCAAACGGCCTTTGTGAACGTTGGCGTTCAGGTTGCGTAGAGAGTATCCAAACATTGAGAAGTTGGAAATGTGCATGCTAACCTAGGAATACATCACAATATTTTGGGTCTTCTCACCGGTGCGACACTGTCGCGATCGAACGGCGGCCGCCCTCCCGAGCACCACCAGCTCGCCGGGCTTGGATCCGTCCGCCGGCTGCGGGTCGGTGTGGTGCGAGGCCACTTCCTCGGCGCCGAAGATCCCCGACGGTCCCGGCCTGGAATCGCCGGCCGCGTGGGGCTCCAGCACCTGGCTCTTCGCGTCGGACATCTTGCTGCGCACCTCGGCCATCTGCGCCTTCAGGCGGATGAGGACCGCCGAGTCCGGGACGGAGCGGCGCACCACCTGTGGACGGCGCTCTCGTTCTTTCCTGGAGGATAAGCCAGCTGGAGGGGACACAGAGAAGAGAGACTTTGCCGTACAGCCATCGTTTGTTCTTGCCTTTTACCGTATACAGGCAAGTCAGACTTTAAGAGTTGCACGCCTTCAATTTAGTAGCACGTTGTGCCGAGCCCTCGACAGTAATATTCGTTGTTCCTACAGAGAGAACGTGCCTGTGAGTATTGTATGCTCTGTTTGTATGTCTTGCTGCTCCATGTGCGTTAAAGTAACAGTTGGCAGACGTTTGGAAGTAACCGTAACAACTATGCTCATTTCTGCTAGCCGCACTATGGCATTTCTCATTACATGTTAACGGTAAGCTAACAGACTTTTGTTAGACGAATAGTTATGATTTGGTTGAACAATTTGGTATTCAACAATAAAGTGTTTAATTCATTTTATTTGTCAGCTTTACAGTAAGCTTCTACTGGGAATGACAAACAGCTTGAAGCATTGTGCGAGCGAAGTTAAAGTGACGTTAGTTTCTTGACAGCGAGAGCGAAAAAAGTGTTTGAATTAAGTCTAAGTGTGTTTTATTATGTGGATTTTCCCCGAGTGGTTCTGAAACATGCCCTGTAATAAACGGGGGTTCACTCTATTATTAATGACAAGACAATAGTTAAGTGTTTCCCACACCTTGGCTGTGGAGGAGGGACACCGGGGGGCGAGGCTGAAGACCCCACAGGGACTCCATATTGTTATGCTCCTTCAGATCTAGCAGCTGGATCAGAATGACCGGGTCGAGGTCCAGGAGGCTGCTGCCGCCGACAGCGGAAGCTCCGCCTCCTCCGCTGGCACCGCGGCCAATTGCGGAGCTGCGAAGGGCTGAGTGCAGACAGGAGCTGGGACCACCTGAAGATGAAGCAGAGGATTTGTTTTACTACAACCTAACACTTTTGGGGGAAAAACTGTTAATTGTGTGTGTGGGATTCACTTTTAGTCAACACGTGACTCCACTTCATCCTAATTTGTCGTTAGTTATCGTGCCTTTTATGGGATGACAAAAGTTTGGGGTTACTAATTATTTTTGAAAGATTTTTTTCCCCCCAATGAAGATACCTCTAAATTAAACAGAAATACAGTCTAGACATTGTTACTGTGGTTAAAAAAAATAATAATAATACTCCTTTTCTTTAAGAAATAAGGACATTTCTAAGTGACCTGAAACTTTTGGTAGTGTATATTATTATTTTTTTAATACCGCTGTAGAAAACAATCACATTTTTAAACAGATAAAAAGTCATTTTTGACATTTACTAATAAGGTCTTTAAATGAATTGTTTTATAAACAGTATTTCTAACATAGTCAACCCTAAAATGTAAATTTTAGAGTTGAAAAAAAAAACATGATAAAACGTCACTTCACTTGTACGTAGACGAGTGTTTCTATATCAGATCGCCGTTCAGCTCGGGGAACGAGAGTGACTCATGCGCTTCAACACCAACACAAGTCAGCTGACGAGTGAAGGGGGGCCTTTGTCCCTGCCAGCGAGGCAGCGCTATTAATGTTCCGAACGTAACTGCTTTGCTTTGGCTCTGGCACTCAAAAATAAGACGATACATAGACGTCACTGCGAGACGGGAGATTTTATGAGTCACGGTCTACCAGGGGATGGAGCAAAAACACACACGCACGCACTCGCCCATCAAGAAGAAGGTTGAAGTTTGGAATTGTACCAGAGGCTCCATCCGAGTCATCGGGAAGCTCTCCTTCCTCGGTGTCCAGGTTCCCAATGAAGTCCACGTCGTTCTCGCCCGACCTGGACGATTAAGTAATACATCAGGCACACCGACACCGCTGAATCCAATAAAAGAGTTTCATCAAACATTTCACGCATTACTTGAGATGGAGTATATACGCAACACACAAAAAGCTATGATATATATATATATCTATATATATATATATATTTGGCCTTTGGGTGAACTGTTAAGATGAACCTAAAATGCACCAGCTTGCAACAATGATAGAGCGACTACACGAGTCACGCAAAGACAAAAGTGTATCTCATTGGAAAAGCTCAAAAATCAAACACCTTTTGTGAATTTTGCCATTCAGCTCATCGTTAGAGAACAGCAAGTTGTGCGAAAAGTGCTACATCGTTGGGAAGTTGGCCATTCAAACGTTAACAGTTTGCCTGTCAAGGTTAGTGTATTTTCGATCTTTGACATTTCACATGAATGTGACGCGTCTTGTGTCAAGGAACTATGCTGAAGTGAATTGAGCACTGTCATTTAGACAAAAGTAGCACTTTGCCGCCCTCTATATGGAATTATAAACCTTTATGGGAGGAGAAAGTTCCTCGTGGGTCTTCGCTATTCGCGGCCCTGTACTTCTTTCTGCGCCCAACGCCACTCACATGGTTTCTTCATCGATGTCGTTCTCCTCGGTGTTGCTGGTGGCCGTGGAGCTCCCCGAGGTGCTGCTGCCATCCAGCGGGTTGGCCTCCTCCTCGGTGAGACAGTCCACCTCCAGGTCACCGTCGGAGAGCTCCTGAAGGACACCGGGAAGGCGTTTCACGACGGCGTGCGTCTTTTACAAGTAACGCCACCGATCACGTGGCGTACAATCCTTACGTTAGAGTCGTCGTGCACGGTTCGCTCGTAGTCGTCGGCGGCGGCCTTTTTGGCGTCGCTCAGCGTGGTCTGAATGTCGCCGTCGCTCTTGACGGTGCGAGGGTCTCGTTCCGAGGTCGCGCTCCCCGCCGCCAGCCTCAGGTCAGGGGGCGAGGAGCTGCGCGACGAGCGGTGGCGGAACAGCTCGATGGCTAACCGCTAAAAAGACGCATGTGTCATAGCTGGACGACAGCAAGAAACCATTCTCGCGTTCTCTCCGTCTGATCTCAAGATTTTAGCAGTCACGTATATCGTAGTTCATCTTTCACGTCCGTGCTTTTGAGTTTGTTAGCCAGTCAACAAATTAATTAAGCAATAGGAAACAAACATCGTATACATACAGTACATTTAAATAAAATACATTTTAACAGAGTAACCCTGTTGACCAGTCGAGACTGACCGCTGTCCGGTCTCTTAGCCGCAACCGCACAATTCATCAAAGGGTAACTGAACCACGCGACTTTGAAAATAATTGCTAGAGTGGGAGAGTTAACATCACTACTAAGATTATTCCGAAATGGCACGACCCCGTTTTCCCCAAAAAATATTTCCTTCGGTCCAATTTAGTACATTGAACCTGGAGCTTTAACTTGTGACCTTTCGTTCGATCCGGCAGTACATATTCAAAGAATCGATGAATTATCAGGTGGGCCGTTAATAATCTTGTCTTAAACATAAATCTATATTCACTCCATCACACCCGGACGCACGTATTCACTTCCTCTCTCGCATTTCTTTACTTTCACACTGACTTACTCTCTCCCACTCTCACTCATATTCAGTCCTGTGACTACCATTCACTCCTTTCCACACATTTTATTCTCGCCTCCAGTTTCACACCAATGTGCACTCCCCCCCTCACAAATCCTCTCAGAAATATCCAGTTACATTCATCACTTCATTCCAAATCACACTTTTCCCCCCCCCCTCTCTCTCGCTCACTTTGTGACACTCAAAGCCACATTTACAGACTCTCTCACTGCCTCTCACCTCTTTGAGGTTGTTGATCTGCTGGATGTAGCCGCTCTGAGCCGATTCCAGCTGGCTGATGTACCAGTACTGGTCTCTGCACTTCTGGAAGAAAGTGGGCGAGCGTACCTGGTATCTGAGCGGCACAAATCAAACATCAAATTAAAATGAATTGTGGATTTTTAAACAATAGTTATATTTTTAATGCCTTTTTAAGAGTATAGAGGAGAGTCAGGATTTTCAGTTGTCCGTCCCCAACTAAACTCCAGTAAAAGTTATTTTCCCAGAGCAGAGCGCAGATATGCCTGCGTGTATTGTCGTATGCTCTGATTGTATGTGTTGCTGCGGCGTGTGTTAAAAGTATTAGTTGTTTGAATATTGCACAGTAACATCGATGACAATATGCTGGAAATAAAAGACGGTGACGTACCGGAGCACCAGCGTGTCCGTCTGCATGTTCAGGTAGCCCTCGCTGGCCAGGAGGTCCAGCCTGAAGAAGCGGTTGTAACCCCAACACTCGCCCACCTCGAAGTCGGAGGCAAACTCGCGGATGATGTTCTTGCTCGGGTCGCTAGAGGTCTGGTGGACCATCTCCACGCGGTACTCGTACCTACGCAGAACCAAGACCCGGTGTCACAGGAAGAGAGTGTGGACTCTGACGGAGAAACGTGAGCGTTGAGGCCTACTTTGACGTTTCAGGGAGTCCGGCAGAAAGCTCCAAGAACACAGACAGGTAGTTTCCACGAACCACACCGTTACCATCCTGAAAGGACGCGCGCTCAATGTCAACACGGTGCTCGTTCATGTCACAAAATGATATACTATTAACACCAGCGACAACGCCATTTGATATCAACAAATGAGGATTGGAAGAACACGACATTACTGTACGGCAGGGCTGTCAAAATTGTGGGAGTGTTTAGAGTTAACGGAACGAAGTCGTAAGAGGAACTTACCGGGTAGACTTTGAGCCTCCAACAGAGTCCAGATATCTGGAGAGGAGGGCTGTAGACCGGGTCGGCCCGCTGCCTCAAAGTGCTACGAACACACACATTCGTAATCCAACACCGTTAATAAAAAACGAGGGCGCTATCAACAAATAAATAAATAAATCTGCCTTTGCAAGGATAATAATGCTCACTTTTGATTGACACTTTCAGAGAGGCATTCAATTCAACACTATTTTTGTCATTTTCGGCTGTGAAACTCTACTGTACGATTGTGCCAAGCTCACTGTCGTGGTGTTGGAGAGCGTACCTGAAGTTGACCAAAACAAAAGTGCTCGAGTCGTAGGCCGGAACCAGCTCGCTAAAAAAGCACACGGCCAAAATATATATTGAAAGATGCAATTGCATAAAATTTCACACTTGTTACTATACTGCACACAACAAGAATATGGAAAGCAATTTACTTGAGACTGGATACATGCTCAAATGGCTTTGCGTACAAGAAAACGCAGGCGCGTGCGTTTGCGGGACATCGGCGTCAAGTACCTGGTGAAGTCGGGTGGCACCGGTGTGGTGACAAAGGACTGCATGGGCTTCCTGTGGACCTGCTGGAACATGAGCAGGATCTCTGGACTCTTGGAGATCAGCTCGCTCTTACTGCATGAGTGGAGCTGCGACGCACACACACACACACACACACACACACACACACGCTACAGGAGATTGATCCACTACGGTTGCAAAGGGCTGGAAAATGTCCAGTAAATTTTCAGAATGTTTCTGGTAAATTTCCTATTAAGAGCCAACCTTCGATTTCACAAAAGGCTGGTTTATTCCAGTTATTCCCATGGAAAGTTCCCAACTTTAAACATCTTGTATCCCTAGGTTCCACTGCATGATCTGTTCTTTTTAGACATCATTGGTAGGTGTTTGGATACTTAAGTTTGTCGATTAAAACGACACCAACAAGACAAAGCTCAATAAACGAGTGCCAGCAAAAGAAGGGAAGGCTCCAACCTGATGCTCCACCTCCTGCAGGATAGACTCCAGCAGCTCCGTCTCCTGGGTCAAGGACGTCTTCTGGCCTGATGGCGGACGGGGGAGGAAGGAGGAGGAGGACGAGGAGGAGAGTGTTTCTATTTTCAGAACACTTGCGCGTCAACACGAAAGGCCCTGATGGATGCTGGCCAGTCGCGTGTGCGCGCACTTGTGTTTGAGTACATACAAAGTGTGTGTGTATTTTTATTTTTTTTGTCTCCTTTTCTTCTGTCAGAAGGGGAAGTCTACACATTTAGGCTGAATTTACACTAATGGGCACTTCTCTAATGCAGCAAATTTACATCATATTTAATTGTCTTGTAAATTGACATAAACCATATGTTATATATTGACATTATTTTAATATTGTTCCAAAAATGTATACATGAGAATAATTTTGGTATGCGATGTTGTTGGCTGGGGTACCTAATTACGTGAGCGGCGAGGGTGGCCTACCCATGAGCGTGATGAGTTTGTTCTTGAGCTGGTTGTCCAGACGAGCGATCATCATCTCCACCGCGTTCCGGATCTCGCGGACCCGCTCGTCCTTCGCTCCCCGGACGGCCTCCACGTTCCTTTCCTGACACAACGGCAACATTTTAAGCGCCGTCTAGTGCACGTCGGCAGTGCGACACACAACCAATATGCTTTGGGGGGGGGGGGGGGCTACAGCCCACCTTGCAATTCATCAATTTGCAGCCCCCCCCCCCCCCAAAAAAAAATAATAGTAATTGAGAAAAATATCTGTACTGTAAAATATAAAGACAAATGTTGGACTTCAAACTTAAATACAGTAATGCACTGTACATAAAAAGTTAAAAAATTAAACGGGCGTTATGCATAGCCACCAGATTTCATTCTGTTTGTTTGTATTGTATGTTTTAAATGTAAATTTCATTCCAGCAATTCTTCATAACCCACTGAGAACCAGCGCGTGCGGTTGATTTGCGTGTGGACCTCGTGAGTGCCGTCGGGAACCCGCCGTCAGTCGTATTGGCCAAATGTGAGCGGGCTCCTCCATGCTCCTTGCGAGTCTTTTCATTTTGTTTGTCCCATTCCTCTTATTGTTCAATTTTTTACAAATATTTGGAAAAAAAAAAACTAAATAAATTTGTTAGAAAAAACTACAACCAAGCGTTGGCTCGAAAACCGATGACCTTGTAAGTTGGGGCGCTGATAATTTAAGGTAGCACTGCATTACTACCGTCTCAAAAGAGATAATTTGTTGTTATTTTAATGACTCACATGTCGCTTTGTGGATGTGAGGGCACTTTTGGTCAAAGTTCAACTGTGATGACATGATTCACACACACACAGGAGGCGTGCAGAACATCTGCGAAGGAACTACCGCGACGCTCACCACTTCCTGCACCAGGCTGATGAGCTCCATGAGGCGTCGCCGCAGCTTGGCCACCTCCTCCTTCACTTTGGTCACGTGCTGCTCGTAGATCTCCACCAGCGGCTTGAAGGTGTGCCCGCCGTGCTGCACAAGCGCACAGAAAGACGTCATCGTGACGCAACAGAGGTGAGCGGTTCTTTAGTGCGAGTAAAACTCTGTTACCATGCCGCCCCACAGAGCGCACTGGTGGCAGATGCATTTCTTACACGTCCAACAGAAGACGCTCAGCTTCTCGTGGTGGTTCTCACATCTGCATGGGTAATGTCATAGATTAAAAAAAAAAAAAGTGACATTTAGCTATCGCTCATCTTCAAGGATAACCGATTTGGGAGAATTCCCTAATAGGAGTTTGGCAAACACCCCCTGAAAATCAACAGAAATGGAAAACTTCCCCGTTAAATTTCATGTATGGTTTTCAATACTTTTTTTTTTTTTACATATTCGGTCATGATAGCACTATCTGCCTTATTTCGCGTCAACCGGTGAAACTGGGGTTGGGGGCTGATTTTATTTTATATTTTTGCATTCTAGGCACGCTACGTAATGGCTTATGTGGGTTGTGTTGGTGACCTCTTAAATTCGTACTTTTTCTCCAACACACATGCTTGCAAAATCTGGTGAGTGTTCAGGCATACTGAGGCCCCCAAAAAGGCGATTCATTTGTAGATAAAGTTAAAGTAAATTGTAATACCATTTTATTGTTATACTGGTGTATTGTAATAAACACGTATCATGAAATAATATTTGTACAAAGCCCAATCCTGTGTTAATTACGGAAGCGTATTGCATTCACTTGGATTTAAAAAAATAAATAAAAAAAGTTTTCTGAGTACTGTATTTTCATGACCATAAGGCGCACTTAAAAGTCTTACATTTTATCCAAAATGGACAGGGTGCCTTATAATGCGGCGTTTTTTTTTGAATATTTTTTTCTGTTTTTCTGAATATTTTTTCCTGTTTTTTTTATTATTTTTTTAAACAAAGTGAATGCAATACGCTTCCCTAGTAACACCTACCTGTTACTGTAAATGTGTTTACTGCCACCTAGAGGCAACACATATTGTTGTTTTCTTTCTTGAATCAAGAGGACAAAAAGGAAGCATTTGACGAAATACTGTTGGGCAGTAAATGCACAAGATGAAGAAGCTGAAGAGAACAAAGAGCTCACTTGTCTTTGTCGTTGTCCTCGTGCTTGGTGAGGCTGCAGAGTTGCAGCGTGTCCAGCTGTTGCGTCACTTCCTCGGCCCAGCGGCAGTTTACCAGCTCCCTCAGCTGGAGTGGCGCCCTACACACACGCACGTATGCGCACACACGGACACACACACCCACACACACACCGACTGAGCTGACATCTCTACAGACGGTTTGATTTGCGAGGCATATTCTTCCAGAAAATGTCAACTTTTGCGGTCTTACCGACAGTGCGGACACTGAGCTCTCTGCTCGGTCAGCCAGCGCTGCCAACAAACATCGACAACAGACAGTTCAACATCGCCTCCGTGACTTCAACACACGGTGGAGCCACCATTATAAATAAAAGCATCTCCACGTACTCGTATGCAGCTGAAGCAGCAGAGCTTGGAGCAGTGCGGGCAGAGGCGAGCGTCCCTCAGCTTCTCCATGCAGATGAAGCAGCGGAACACCTCGGCGATGCTCTGCACCGACAAACGAGAGCGCTCAGGTCAGCCGTTTGAACACTCTAGGCCTGAATTGTGCAGCGAGAAACGCAAACCTCCACGCTTTGTTCGTCCATTTCCGCCAGTTTGAGTCGGTTGTCTAGGACGCCGGGTAAACAAAATGTGACCTAGAAATGAAAGAATACACTGTGAGAAAAGTATTCATTTATACACTAACCACAAAAAAGTGGAATTGGGAAGGAGCTGAACAGCAAAAGTGACAACAGGTGTTTGAATCATTAAAATTTCCAAGGATGTCCACTTCCATGTCTTTCTGTGACTCTTCCAGTTTTAGCTACATCCAGAAATTTTACCATAATAATCTGATATAAATTAGAATATGGACAGTCAATAAATAGGTAAAATACTCAGTTCCCAGTTCCCCTTAATGTCTATTGTTGCAATTACTACAAATAATGTTGGAACAATTACATTTTCAATTAAGCTAACATGCATGTATATTTTTGGAGGGGGTGGGGGGGTGCATTCAAAGCCGAGCTCACCAACGTGCGGAAGACGTGCTAACAGCTAATGCCGCGTGCAGCATGTAGCCAAAATTATATACAAATTATTATTATTATTTTTTTTTTTAATGCAAATTTTGTACGGGATAACAGAAATAGCAGGTGTTCTTTAATGTTGTAGCCGGTGAAAGACTAAACGTTTAACAGCTTGTTGCCAAGTGCCAGGTTCATCGAAAAGGCTCAGCATTTGTAGGCACACTGCTCATAGGATATTAACAATATATTCTCTAAGGGAAATTACCCAACGGGTGAAATATGAGATGTTGCAGGGTGATAAATAAATAATAGATGAGAGGCTAGCAAGCTCCCTCCTGGCGTTAGCCGCTGTCGCCCACCTACCAAAAACGTCGTTAAGTCCCAAGCGGTTACACGACGTCCGCAAAAACAAATATGCTACATTGTCTTGTTTTATGGAAGCACCAGGCGTCGTCCGGCGTCCAAACCTTTACAAAATGTTGCGATGATGGAGGACCGAGGACTGCCCGCCGCGGTTTAGCCCCCGAATGGAAGGAGATGTGCTGGGAAGGGAAGGTGCCTGTAAACCCCGCCCCTTCTTTAGCGATGTCCAATCACACCGCGACATTTTCTTATTCGCTTAAACACCCACAACAAGGATACTACCGCCATCGTGTGGTAGAATGAGCACACAACAACGGAAGACTGAAAATGTTGAGTGACACTGAAAAAAGATCTATCTATCTATCTATCTATCTATCTATCTATCTATCTATCTATCTATCTATCTATCTATCCATCTATCTATCTTTCCATCCATCTATCTATCTATCTATCTATCTATCTATCTATCTATCTATCTATCTATCCATCTATCTATCTATCTATCTAATCTTCTTCTTTTCCTTTGGGCTTGTCCCGTTAGGGGTCGCCACAGCGCTTCATCCTTTTCCATGTAAGCCTATCTCCTGCATCCTCCTCTCGAACACCAACTGCCCTCATGTCTTCCCTCACGACATCCATCACCATTGCTCTGGACGGTTGACCCCAAGTATTTAAAGTCCTCCACCCTTGCTATCTCTTCTCCCTGTAGCCTCATTTTTCTTGAGTTTTTTTTTTTTTTTTTTCCCCACCACCCCTCTCGTTCATGCACATATATTCTGTCTTACTTCGGCTAATCTTCATTCCTCTGCTTTCCAGTGCATGCCTCCATCTTTCTATCTAAGTCTCCTTCTCTCCTTTCCTGCCAGAAGATACACCGAGTACTTTCCTGCCTGCCTCTCTGATCACCTTGGCTGCAGTGGTCCAGCCTTCTGGACGCTCCTCCTGTCCACCGAGAGCCTGTCTCACCTCTTCACGAAAAGCTGCACAACACTCGTCCTGTCTCAACTTCCACCACATGGTTCTCTGCTCTGCCTTTGTCTTCCTAATCTTCCTCCCCACCACCAGAGTCATCTTACACACCACCATCCTATGCTGTCTAGCCACACTATCCCCTACCACTACCTTACAGTCGGTAAACTCCTTCAGATGACATCGTCTGCACAAGATGTAATCCACCTGCGCGCTTCTACCTCCGTTCTTGCAGGTCACCCTATGTTCCTGCCTCTTCTGGAAAAAAAGTGTTCACTACACCCATTTGCATCCTTTTTGCAAAGTCTACCAACATCTGTCCCTCCAAGTTCCTTTCCTGGATGCCGTACTTACCCATCACTTCTTCATCACCTCTATTTCCTTCACCAGCATGTCCATTACAATCTGCACCAAGCACGACTCTCTCTCTGTCTGGGATGCTCAGAACTACTTCGTCTAGCGCCTTCCAAAATTTCTCTTTCACCTCTAGGTCACATCCCACCTGTGGGGCAGAGCCACTAATCACATTATACACGACACCCTCAATTTCAAGTTTCAGCCTCATCACTCGATCTGATACTCTTTTCACCTCCAAGACATTCTTAGCCAACTCTTCTTTTAAAATAACCCCGACTCCATTTCTCTTCCCATCTACGCCACGGTAAAATAATTTAAACCCTACCCCTAAACTTCTAGCCTTACTGCCTTTCCACCTGTTCTCCTGGACACACAATATATCAAACTTTCGCCGAATTATCATGTCAAACAACTCCCGAGATTTTCCTGTCATAGACCCAACATTCAAGGTACCCACATTCAGTTCTAGGCTCTGTGCTTTCCTCTTCTCTTTCTGCCGAAGAACCCGCTTTCCACCTCTTCTTCTGCCAGAATTTACAAGGAAAAACAACCAGCACAAAAAAACTAAATAAAAAAAAAAAAAAACATACAACTTGGAGACGTATCCAAGGCAGGAGCGATCTGGTAGCTTCCTGGTGTGGCAGCAGCGTTTAAGACTGGGAGCTGATTCTCAAAAGCGCTCAGATGTGCCACCTCAGGGAAACAAAGAAAAAACACAGGGAAGAGCCGACCGACAGATAAAACAAAACTTATCACAGAGTGGATCATGACACCGATGCTCTACTCCAGAGCGAGGCGAAGTGTTTGTTTGTGGCTACGGGATTCTGGCAAAAGGCCTCATTCGCTGTGGGAAGCCCTCGGGGTCTTGGGGGGGGGGGGGGGGCAAGATGATCCCTGCTAATGCTCTGACTTTAACCTCGCCGTCGCTGTCACCAAGATCCGATGCAGCAGTGCCCACTTTGTTGCTGTGACGGCTACATGCAAATTGATACCTCACCTCGCCTCATATTTTGGGTGCTCGCAGATTCTGGTGCAAGGAAAGAATGTCCGAGGTTGTTTGGGTATCAGGGATGAGACGAGCAGTTCTTCCTGTGGCGAATAGTTAAAAAGGAAAAAAAAGAGAGAGATCTGTAAATATTTGAATGCAATTGTAATTTTTTATAAATTATAATTAAATTCTTTCATGAAATGAAAAATGTTGACTGTATATGTAAAAATATTTTTTACATTTTTTAAATTGAGACTAAATGAATTAACTTTTTCTTACTATTACTACAAATGTTTTTAAATTTACAATTCGCATTAGTTATTTTATTAGATAAATAATCAAAATGAATTGACATTTTAGTGAGCAACTTTGATGTCCAAAGGTGAGAAACCTTGCCAAGCCAGCTGCTCTCCACAGGATCGGGCCCTTTGGTCCCCGCAGTGGGGCAACGTGCAGAGCGCTGCGGGACTCAAACATGGGAATGACTTCGTGTGTGTGTGTATGTATATATATATATATATATATATATATATATATATAGCCAGACTTGTTTTGCTATGTAAGATGAGGCCAAGGTCTTGGCACCAAACCCCATAGCCAATTGTTGTCACATGTACTAAACAGCCAACCAGTACTTGCCAGAAACTCCTGCAGCTACTTCAATGTTTCTGGCAGCCTCCCTGACAGTTTTCATCTCATCGTTTCGTTAATTTTCGGGGGTACGCCTCGCTACCTCCTCACCTCTTTAGTTTGCTTTTGTACATTGTTTTATGACAAATAAATAAATGAGGCTGCAGTGTTACCAGTTTATTGATTAAAGTACACATAGGGAACACATCATAGTGAGAGAACAATAAAATTAACACCAAATCACAACTAAAAAGACAAAAAAAAAAAAGGGGGGGAGGGGGGGAAGCTGCTTTTGTTTGCTTCCCCACACACGCGCACAAAAAGCTCAAAATCAAAAGAAATCATATTGAAATGGAAATCAGTAGGAATTTTCTTTGTGTTTTAACACTGACAAAAAAATTGTATCGACTAGCTGGGTGTAAAAGGTGAAGAAACTAACAACAACAACAACATGAAAAAATACATTTTTAATACCAGCAAATGCTTAAGACCAATAGTCATCTCCCATTCTTGCACATCAGTACAGCAGGCCTGCTTTGGGGAGTGGGGGCGGGGCTTACCTGCATTAAAGTGCAGACCATTGGTCGAGGGCTTTTTGGGGAGGCAGAGCTTCAAGACCGGAAAATACACACGGAGGGAGACTCTCCTTCACGCGTTAGCTTATTATTACGTCGTCATTATTCTCGTCACAAAAGTGGCTCAGTAATACATTACGGGAAAAAAAGAACGCCAACACTGGGAGCAACAACAACGTTACTGCTAATGCTAACACTTTCTCTGGATTTTTGGCAGAGGAAAAAAAAAAAAAAAACCTGAAAAAAAGTGTCGAAGTAGTGATTTCTTGGAGAGTTCAATGGACAGGCTAATAATTTGGCGGCAACAACAAAAGAAAATATGGCAGAATCATTTAAAATTTGGAGGCACTAGTAGCTAAAGCGAAGATAACTTATTGCGAAGCCAACCATTTTTGCGTAGTTCTCAGAGAGAAAGCACTTATCAGTGAGCACTTATCAGTCCTAGCTTCGTATTTAATGATTTAATTATTACATTTTTAGTAACCTAAGACAGTTTCACTTGTTAAGCTAAGCTAATCATTTCTTGGTTCTAACTTTTTCATTGTTGCGAGAAAATGAATAAGGCGCAATAATTGACATTTTAGACTTGCTGATTTGCAGTAGGCAAAATTTGGGTACATGATTATAAAATACAGTTTAAAAAAAATATATACTACCTACTGAATATCTTTTCAATGTAATCGTTAGAAGTTTGGAGTTCCTCGTAGCTTTAGTTGGGCTAACTTTTTGCATTAAGCACGAAGCCAATCATGTTTACAACTGAATTCCAATTTGTGTAATTCACTTAACATTTCAGGGAGCCTAAGCTTCGTTGGTTAAGCCAAGCTAATTGTTTCTTCGTACTAGCGTCACATTTAAGTGTGAATTCCATTTTTGCAAGAAAATAAGTGCACAATTGACCAACATTTTTAGCAGCCTATGCTAGTTTAATGGCTTAAGGTAATGAATGGGTTAAGTGTTTTTTTTTTCCCTCCAAGGTGGCTACCATTTTTGTGAGAAAAGAAGAAAAATATTTTACAGCATTTCAGACTTTCTTAACAGTGGCAGGCAAAATTAGCAGATTTTTCATCAATTAAAAAAAAAAAAAAAAGAGAATCACACTTTTGATTACCTTTTCAATCTTTTACATCTACATCGGCCAAAGTTTAGCCAATGCCAGTCGCCAAGGCTAGACAGAGCCAATCATTTACTAATGGGTGAATTCCATTTTCTTTGGTGTAGCTCTCGGCTAGAAAATAAGCATAAGTGACGCATGACATTTTTAGTAGCGTAATCCAGTTTCATGGGTTAATAAGCTAATAGTTTCTTGGTCTGAGTTTCATATTTAAGTGTGAACTACATTTTAGCGTAACTGCGAGAAAATAAATGAGCACAATTAATGTTCCTCATTTTAAAATTGTTAAATTGTGGTTGGCAAAATTTGCGGTTTAATAAGCTGTAAAATCTTTTGATTTTATTTTAATTGAAATTATTAAAAGTTTGGCAACGCTAGTTTTTGCGGGCTTAAAATAGACTACATTTTTGTAAAACTATTTTTTAGTGAGTTGAACATCGCTAATAGCCAGAACCAAGCTAACTTTTAGACTTACGCTAAACTAATAGTCTCTTAGGCCTTCGTATATAAAGGGGGAATTCAGATTTCCCAATGAGAAATTACAATTATTATTATTAATAAGCGTAATTTACTTACTAATGATGATCTTTCTCATGTTTTTTTGACAAATTTCACAGACTCATATTTCGGCGACAGTTACGGTTCCTCAATGAATTTGTCAGACAGATTTACAATTTGAGCGAAACAACAAACATAAAATACAGTCAAATTACGTTAGTAACCAAATAAAACTTTTTGGGTTAAGCTAAACTCCGAGCAAGAAAAAAAAGTGCAACTTACAATATTTTGCACTGTGATGTCTGAAACCTACTAAATCGTTGTTAGGGAGAATTTGGTCTTGCTGTCGTTCTTGGTCTAGAAAAATCGCTGGCTAATGGTAATCTTTTCAACTTTTACTGGACGACAACTTTCCTGCCTTGCTCGCGAATCACCTGGGCTTGAAAAAACAACATAAGTATACAGTGAATAAAAGTTTCCGCCCATTTCAGGGTTGAAGAATGTACGAAATTGGCAAAATAGCTAAGAAGAAACAAAATCAAACTTGACACTTTTTTTCTTTACGAATTCTTGTACGTTATCTGAGAGCTAAACAGTGATTACGACGACGGGTTGATGAAGTGTAAAGGCAAGAATCCAAAACATTCAGTCGGTACTAAAGAATTCAACTTAAAGTTAGCATTTTCTGATTGTGGGAGAACAACAACAAAGATCAGAGGAACTACTTTGCCAATATACTGTATTGTCATGCAAACGCGAAACATTTTTTTCCCTTCGCGATCGAGTAGTCAACAAACTATCAATGCTACATATCCACCATTGCTATCAGATGGACTTAAATCAAAATCCTCTGATCAGTGGAAGGAAAGCGACCGGTTGCTCGCAGTATGAGCATGTCGACGATAAGCAAATAAAAAAAAAAATAAAAAAAACAAAAAAAATTAACATTTTTAAAATCCTCGTCGAGATGGATCAACAACTTCACTAACGGCGGTGAATGCGGCACGGCCTCAGATTGCACAACAAAAGGCATAATCAATTTAGGCAGTCAAAAAAAACCATCTTGGCACTGATGGAAAAAATTGCAGGAAAAAAAATAAGGGAAACTAAATAATGAAAGTAAAGAAAAAAAACAGAACACAACAAATGTAAAAAAAGTGGGAAAAAAATGAAAGCACCCCAGAAAACAATACAAGAAACAAAAAAAAATTGTGAAAAAAAGAGAATTACAGTGACAAACAAAAACCTGGGAAAAAATGAAACATGACAAAACCCCCAAAAACAAACAAAAAAAAGAACATGGGAAATAGAAACCTCAGATTTTAAGTGAAAAAAGAAATGGGGAAAAAAATAGAGGGAAAAAAATGAAAAATTCATGAAAAGAAAAAAGAAAGTGAAAAAAAAAACAAAAAAAAAATTGTGAAAAAGCTTGTACTAATTATTCTTCCGCGAGTACATTCATCATTCTTCCACGAGGGAGGAATTCTGTAACTAACACAGTAGGTGCATGTGAGAGGGTGAAGCAGCAACAACTACCAGGGCAAGGCCAGATGCGGGGTTGCCCTCGGGTGGCATCAAAAGGAAAAAAGGAGGGAGCTACGGGAAAATGGCTGAGCAACAAAATCCCCTTCATACAATGCGCCTCACTCCAAGCTGATCCACAGTAGTCCGTTAATTAGCTTTTGGAAGTTTTTGGAAACTCAAACGCTAAAACTGTTTTTTCTCTCTCTATCCTTGCTATGCCAGGGTGCTCTCGGTCCTCAGCGCTCCGATCACGCTCTGGATGTTTTCCTCAGGAACCTGGAGAAGATGTCACACTTGTTTTAAATTTATTTAAAAAAGCTTAACCCGAAACTTTATCTTGTATCAGTCATGCTAAGCTAGGCTAGCTCACCAAGGCATGGTCGAACTTGAAGGTGCTAATGTAGTACGCTGGAATGTCGGCGGTTGCCAAGGGTTCTGATATTTGAGCCACGATGCCGCACTCGTCTGCAAGAAGAATGCACACTTATCAACATACCGCTTGCTTAGCACGCTAGCTAAGCATGCTAGTTTGAAAAGCTAAATTCACCAAATCCTAAAGGTTGTCCCCCGATTCGGACCATTTTCCAAAGCTCGCCAGAAGCGCTGGTGAACAAGACGTTGTTTGGGAACCTTGAGGAAGAAGTGGGCAAATTAGTTTGTAGAAGTTACAAGCTAACTAGCCGTTGTCGTTACTTTCCGCTAACCTTTGCGTGGTCTGTTCATCCATGACCAGTGAGATGTAGCCTTCGATGAGGGAGAAAGAGAAGAATCGGATGTGGCTGGCGTCGTCGCCACATGCGCCTGATTCTTTCGATCTGGAGACAAAAAACTAATGCAAATAAGGGCAAGGCAAGTCAAATGAAAAGCCAGGCCCCATACCTAACATAAATCCCTTAAACCTGAACCCTAAGCCTAACTGTAAACATTAACCCTTAAACATCAACGCTAATCACACCTCAAGAAACCAATGTCTCAGCCCTGACATAACCCCTAACTCTAAACTCCAACCCTTAAAGCCAAACCCCCAATACTAATCCAACCCCTAAAACATGACCCCTTAACCCTAACCCCAAAACCAAGTACTAACCCCTTTAACCCAAATCCCAAACTCTACCCTTAAACCTAACCCCAACACCAAACACTATCTCCTAACCAAACCCACTGAAAATCTAGCCCCTAACCCAACCCCCTTAAACCTAGCCGCTGTTTACCCTCCAGAGTAGAACATGACGTCCATGAGCAGGGTGGCTACGGAGGGAAGAGTGTCAGGATCCAAGCTGGTCACGCAGAACATGTTGCTGGGGCTGGACAGCGGGTGGATGATTGGACGCGGCACTGGAAGAAGAAAAAAATTAAAACATTAAAAAAGGCTTAGAAAGAACAGGAAATGACAAATGTGAAAAAACCCCCACCTTCTTCACCTACCGAGTTTGGGCTTGACGAAGCCATTGGTCACCCCCAGGTGGTGGGCGGCCACTGTCTCTCCATTGACCACCCTCAGTAAAGTAAACTCCGAAGACAGTGTGTGCATGACCATGGGCAGGTCTCGTTCTCGGACCTGCAGATAAAACGGCCCAATGAGTCAAAGGGTACCACCGTCAGTAATTTCTTTACCAGCATCAAGGCTGCCGTGTTTGTCATACCCTTGGCGGGGACACATTACAGAATGACTGCCCCCCCCCCACCCCACCCCCCCCACCCCAAGTCCCAAAATGTGTCTGTGAGCAAACCGGTCAGAATCTTTCCACATTGTGATGTCACAATTTGGTTAATTTACGTAACCCTGCCCCCACACCGAGTGACTCCACCCATGACATGGCAGCTAGGATGAGCCAATGCTCTGCATTGTGTTTAGCCACGTTAGCTCGTCAGGAGTCTTTGCATTCACACTGGCTTTTTCAGATTCAAGGCTCAAAAGGCAGTTCCAGCCCCGGTTGCCACGGTAACAAAAGCCCGCATTGGCCCCACAGGAGACGGTGGGGCAGGGTGAGCAGTGGTCTACTTGCATGAGACAGAAACCGGCCGATTTCAGCGAGTGTACTCTAAGTCAGAGGTGGGACTAAGTCAAAGCTTTGCGAGTCACAAGTCTCAAGTCTTTGCCCTCAAGTCCCGAGTTGAGAAAGGCAAGTCCCGAGTCAAGTCGCAAGCCCTAGACTTTGAAATTCAAAGTTAAGTCGCAAGACCTCGACTTTGAAACAGGACTTGTGACTTGACCGTTTCGACTTCAAGTTGCAAGTCCGAGAGTCTCAAGTCTTTGCCCTCAAGTCCTGAGTCGAGACAGGCAAGTCCCGAGTCAAGTCGCAAGCCCTAGACTTTGAAACAGGACTTGCAACTTGATTCAGGACTTGCCTGTCTCCACTTGGGACTTGGGTGCAAAGACTTGAGACTTGCAAAGCATTTACTTGGTCCCAACTCTGGTGTAAGTGTACTTTAAGTCTCTGGGGGGGGGGAGAAAAAAAAACCAAAAACCAAAAAAAAAAAAAAGCATCAAACAACCCAATAATCAGGACCATATGTCAAGACACGCCACAGTCCAGAAAGGAAACCGACAGATGTACGATACCTGGAATTCCAGCAGCGAGCTCCTGAGCCACGTTTACGTAACAGATTGTCAACACTGAAACCATTTTGTTTTCCATAGCAGAGCCACTCAGCAGACTGTTTTTTTTAACCCCCTTGACAGTGAAGCAATCCAAAGAACGCCCCCCCCCCGCGGCTAGAGAGGCTTTGCACGAGAGAGGATTTCTTCATAAAGCCGTGTTCTGTGTTACTTGTTCACCATCATCACATACATCTGTGCCCAAACGAAGAGTGGTTGCAAGACCGGTCTCGAGAACAAGACTTTGAAGACTAACTTTCCGCAGAACTGTAATCGCCTTAATTTCTGTCATTTAAGGCCTCTTTACCGTAAACACAACTGTTGTAAGATGTTCCCTTAAAAAGGTTTGCCGTACGGATCGGTTTCAACCTGGTCTACCCAAAAAGTGGTACAGGTCAGGCACTTGAGTCCTCTAAAGAACAGGACTTGGAGGCATTGAAACAAAGATCAAGGTCCGAGCATTAAACACCCAGTGTCTGACTCGGTCAAGTTAATATACAATTGATGAGACAAAACCAACATCTCCCTCCTAAAGGGGGTTGTGAGACCAGTCTCGAGATCAAGACGTCAAGGAATAAGTCCTCACCAAACTGAAATCTCCTGTGATTTATGGCTCCATACCAGAAACAGGACACGTATTGCCGCTCACCCGTATGAAATTGGACTAATACCTGAACGACATGAACAAGACCAAAAGCTCCTGAAAGCGCTGTACTGGAAACAACACTTTCCAAGAGTTACAAAGGGGTTGGAAAATTTGATTTTCCAGAAAGTTTCTGGTAAATTTCCAAGGGAATTTAAATGGGGAATTTTGGAAATTTGAAATACAAATATTTTGTTTTTGCACAAGCAGACAGAATTTTGCAACCATCCACGTGTCGCCACTCACCAGGATGAAGTCAGTCTGATAGGTGGACAGCATGAAGACGGAGATGTTGTGGTCAGCCAGCGGCGCGATGACAGACTTTGCGATCTTGGTGACACCGATGGGCTGCGAGTTGGACGCATTTCCACCGCCTGACACCACGTTGAGCGCCAGCCACGTGGCCTCGGCGACGCTAATGTGCTCCGACTCGGGCAGCTCTGCGGGGAATAAAATTAGGACGACGTAGTATTCTTGAGAACACTATAGCCACTTAACCGTTAAACCGAGAGTTCTCAAACTTTTTGGATCAAGGGATCCTTACAAGGGAGACATTTAACAGAGGACCCTCGACATAATTCTAACACCAATTGAAAATAACTACCACATGTACCCCAAACTGCCATGGGATTTAAAAAGTTGGCCATTTTCGAGAAAAGTTCCAATGTTACGATAAATTCATTTTAAGGACAAAAGTCTTAATGTTATGAGAATGAAATATTTTTACAAGAAAAAAAAAGTCAGTTTACTAGAACAAAGACGTATTTTGTTGAGATAAAAAGTCCTAATCTTGCGATGTTTGTAATATGTTACTAAAGTCTAATTTAACAAGGGAAGAAAATCTCATTTTAAAAAGTGGATTTAAAAATGGTTGATTCTTGTAATATTATGGGTTTTACTCTGTAAAAGATGCCTTTATACTCTCTAAAAACATAACACTAAAATGGAAACGCGTATACGGGCTCGCTGTTCAAGGCTTCCATATGTCCATTGGGACGTTTTAGGCAATGGTCCGGTCCAATCGGTTGCGACCGCATCGCGCAATGTGCGGCAGGGCTTACCGAGAGTGGGATAAAGCTGGAGAGAGTCATCACAGCAGTTAGAGGTAGAAACGACGCAAGAGAAAGGCACGGCACTTTTATAAATCGCCACGTCGTCCAGCACTACTGCCCAGCATATTGTGCCACAACGTGGTAACAGACTGGAGGCCTGCACATCTAATTTCGGACTTGCCTGTATACTAAAAACCCACAATGAAAGATCAGTTAAAAATCTAAAGAAATAGCGAAGGCGCAGACGATGAACCACAATATAGCATGGGAGCACTGTATAGTCTCAAAAATATACACCTTTTTTAAAGAAAAAATTACTTATTTCTGTAGTAATACGCCTTTTGCTCTTAAAAGAAAAAAAAGTCACTGCAGTGTTGGCAAATTTATGTGAAACATCAATCATATCAGAGTCCCAATACCTAGATATTCACTTCTTTAAATGATACAACATAATTCTTTATTGCAAATTATTTTGCGGACTCCCAAACTGAGGACCATTGGTCTAAACCATGACAGATCAGGCTCTGTCTAAAAACCAAAAAAAAAAAAAAAACACCTATGGTCTCCGGGGTAACCGAGGACATTTGGTCAGGTGTGTGACCACGTGGATTCACTCACTGAAGAGCGAGTGGCCCTCCACCATTAGCAACAAAGTGTGCTCAAACATCGGCCGCCCAAAGAGACGTCGTAACCCCCCCCCCCCATTACACAACACGCGCGGTGATGATGTCATGGTTTCCGCGGCGACCCGCCGAGGCTCACCTTTAAAGCCCTCCTCGTCCACGATGATGGTGTAGTCCTCCGGCGTCTCTGTCAGGCTGAAGAACTTGCACCTGAGTGGAGAGGGAGGCTAGGTCAAACGTGGATTTATGACCACATTGAGCGTTTATTTACTATCCTTGATAGTCATCTTAAAGTCTTTGTACGTACTCGTACGCCATTTGAGAAAGAGAAGACTTGTTTTGAATAAGTTGGGAAGTCGACCAGAGCGGTTCGGATATTGTCGGTGTGACCTCTGCAGAGGTTGCGCGACCAATAAAATGCAAATGTGGGTCCCGCGGCAGGCCAGTGACAAGTTTCCCCAAAATGACACGCAACAACGGCGGCCGAACACGGTTAATGTTTGCCTTTGAGGTGTTGAAAGCAACGAGAAAGTGACAGGATTTGCTTCTGTGGAAATGAGGGTTGATGACCTCTCTATAACTATTATTGTCGTTCCGAGGCCTGCCTTAATGACGACGTTCCATTCCCGCTAACGAGCTAATTGAACCTCCACATTAGTCGAATTCCCAGGGCAGTTAAGGAACGTCACAAGGACTCTTTGACGGAGTCTTGTTGTTGCCGCTGAACTCTGAGTGACCGGGGGAACATTAATTACATCAAATATTTGCGGTGGGAGGGGGTCAGAAGGCCTGGGGGGCTCGACAGACAGGACAACGGTTATTTAAAAAAAATGTTATTTAGCATTTTGCTGCTGACTGCATTATTTGCATCACTAGTAAAAACCTGACTGTCAAAGACAATAGCCACGTTGAGTCGTATTGTAAAAAAATCATTTTCTTTCACGAAAAAATATGTAATGTATGGAAAAAAAAAAGTAGAAAGCTTATGGGAAAAGACTTATAATATAAATTATTGAATTTTTTTTTTTTTTTTTCTTAAGAAATAATGAATAATAAAGATGATTCTGATTGAGGAAAATCACAAGTGCCACGAACAAATCATTTGAGACATTACGAGAATCAAGTGTGATTTTTTATTTAATTTTTTTAACCAAAGAAAAATATTTAATCTTATGTAACTGAAATAGTTTAGTTTTTTTTTTTTTTTTCTGTACAATATTTTTTTTCCAAGAAAAGTTTAAATATTACGAGAATAAAGTCACTTTCGGGGATGAAGTCCCTTTTGATTTTGAATAAAATCTGCATTGTACAACTTTTTTTTCATGAAAAGTTTAATTACTCAGAATGTAAAAATAAATTCCCAGAGAAAAAAAAGTTTAGCTTATGAAAATTAAGTATTTATTTCTGAAAGAAAATGTTAATTGACAATAAATATTACGAGAAGAGCCTTTTTTTATTTTGAGAATTTTCTTTTACTAGAATAAAGTATTGTTTTGAATATATAGTCTTTGAAGTCTAACTATTGCAAGAAAAAGGGATTTTTTTTTTTATTTTTTTTTTTAGAAAAGTCAGAACATTTCAACAGCAAAGGAAATCATAATGGATTTTTTTAGAAAAAAATAGCAATCTCACAAGAATTGTTGATTTCTTTTGAATATGTAGTCCGAAGTCCCGAAAAAAAGTGGAAGTTGTAGAGGAAAAATAACTCCCCCCAGAAAGAAGACAAGTTAAAAAAAGGGCTTAACTAATTTGCGTGCAGTTCTCAAAAAGTCAATATTTAACTAAAGGAAAAATTACCTTTTTAAGGCTTACAGCCTAATAGGCCCAGTCATTTTTAACTTACTTTTACCAAACCAATACAAAATAATGTACTTGCTTAAAATTGGGTTGTTGTTTTCCCCAAAAAACGTTCAAATATGACTTAGGCAACCATGCCAAACAATTTTTTTTTTACTTTTGCATAAAAGTTGCACCAATGCTAGCTTGCGCTTAAACAATGGTAAAAAATGAATTGGTTAGCCTTATACCATAATTGCCCATGTCACTTAACTTCCATCCATCCATTTTCTGTACCGGTTATCCCAGCTATCTTCGGGGGCACTTAACTTACTGTTACCAAATCAATGCAAAATAATGTACTTGCTAAAAATAGTGTTGTTGTTTTTGTTTGTTTGCCAAAACGTTCAAATGGGACTTAGGAAAGCAATTATATTCGTAAAAACGTGACAATCGGCCGCAATCTTTGTGGAATTTTCTAAAGAAAACATGGAAAAAAAGTAACAATTGATTACTAAAGTACATGACCTATTCTGCTGCCACTACTGCTCGGAGTTGAGGAGATATGTTTTTGTTCATAAATAATAGTTGTTTTTTTTAAACTCTAATTTGAAGATGTTTTTTACCAGATTTTCTACAGGGGATAAAGTACGATGATATCATATCAGACAAAACTGTTGCCCAACAAAGCAATTTCCCCCCCACCCCCCACCGACACAAATAACTATTTTTTTCCGGAACCCATCATCTGATTTCCAGAATTCTTTGTGCATTGTACTCAGGTTGAAGTGGCCTTTCCATCCAGACTCAACATTTTTACCAACTGTAGTTTTTGCCAACTTTAAAAAAATAAAAAAAAAAAAAAATTACTTTAGCATAAAAACTCCACAATGACAGCTACCTCTTAAACAATTGCACAAGTCTTACTTACTGTGACCAAATCAATGAAAAATACCAATGTAATTACTACAAATTTAGTTTCTTTTCCTGATGTACCGAAACTGATCAAATTTTACTGAGACAATTATGCCATTAGGCTAAGAAAAATTTACTTTTGTACTTCAGTGCACTTCAGTCTGTCCTTTTTTAAGTACAGGAGTTGAATCAATCAGTACTTCTACTTTTACCAGAGTAAAAGTATTTGTACTTGTATTTAAGTACACAATGTGAGTACTTTTGCCACCTATGTTTGGAACATTGCCTTTACAGTTCGTAAAGGTTTCGTGAAGGCAACAGTTTTGACATGGGAACAACATACCACCATTTCTACTTCCATTCATTCCTATGGGGTAAATCATAACTGTCATGAATGAATCATTTCAGACAAGAAAACGTGTTGGGGAAAAGCTTTAGCGAGCTCACATTGTGCGCTTATGGAAACTTAAACTGCTTAAGGCTCACATTAATCACACAGCCTGGCGACGAAAACAAGTGCAAAGGCCTCCCCTCGCACGACAAGCATCTCCTCGCCGAGCTCCAACGCGGTCCATGAACGCCACGCACCAGAAATAATGGCACTTTTGACGTTTTAATTATGGAGTTTTGACACCAACACGTACAGTAAAAGACACTCAAATTCATCTATACAGACACCTGGCTGGCGTCGACCCAGCTATGGATGACACAAAGCTAGAAAAGGCCCTGGAGAAGCGCAGCTAGAACGAACAAACACGTAAACAAAAAAAACCATTTTAACAACATTACGATGCATTTAAGGCACCTCGGGAAACTAGCAGCACACAGGGAAAACGACGGACATTTTAAGCTAGCTGCCTTTAAAGTCCAACACTGACGAGCCGGTTTTGTGGCATGAATGAAAAGAATGGACGTACCTGGTTTTGGAGGCCAGGAAGGCGAGTTTGATTAATCCGTGAGTGCAAATCTGGATACCTTCCTTCTCTATACTCGCCACTTTCAAGCTGTGCTCTAAAATGTGAAGCTCCATCTTTTACGTCTTCTCATTGGAAAGGGGGCGGCTACGAAAAACAAACTAACCCCCCCCCCCCCCAAAAAAAAAAAAAACTCAATAAAGCTACGTACTTTCAAACAACAAGGACATTGATAAATACATACACGCCACAGCCTAAAGTCGTCTTAAATAGAGAGAAAAGAGAGCGAGAGAGCGAGAGAAGCAGAGCAGAGAGGGAGGAAGAAAGCAAGAGGTAAAAAAAACGGAGCTGCTTCAAGGTGGAGACGGAAACGCTTGCACTTCCGACTGCAGGGTTTCCAAAATAAAATTAAACGACGTCAGAAAATGGAGCTTAGTTTGTCGTTAACTATTGTGTGAATAATTATATTAATGAATACATATATTTCAGAAATTATTTGTTTCAATTAAATATTTTCAAAATTTGGTTGTATTCAATACTTTTTTAAGTAAACAAAATGTTTGTAATAATTTGTTTGAATAGTGATAAATAAAAAGATTTTTAAAAAATCTATTTACACATTATTTTAAAATTAAATACAATGATCTGAATATATTTTATTATTCAAATATATTTAAACCTTTTTATCTTATTTAAAAATATGACTAAGTTTTATTAAATATTATTTACTATATATCTTGATGAAACAAGATGATCTAACTACATTGGAAAAGGGAAATATATTTTGAGAATTTTATAACAAAATAATTAAATAATACATACAAATTTAATATTTTCTAATTAAATAAAATATGATTATTTTAACGAGAAAATATATTTTTTCGCTTTTTATTACGCAAACAAAATTAATGTATAAATGCAACTTCATTTAATATTCCCTTTTCTGACTATATTTTATTGAAAAACATACATTCATATTGTCTTAGTTCAATAAATTTTATTCAATATAACAAAAATATATGTGTATGTATATATATTTTAGTTTTATTGTTGATAAAATATTTCTGTACTAATTGTTAAATAATAGTAGCCGGCTTAATTTGAATACATTGAAAAACTCTCCATTACGCGCTTATTTTGAGAGCCAAAGCGGAACCTGCTTCCTTCCTGCTTCCGGGAGCTTGTCGCAGGTCTTGAACGGTAGAGCGGCAGAAGCAGCAGCTGCCTGCTCGGTCTCTGTTTGCTCTCAGACTGGAATAGTCAGCAGCTGGTCTCAGTGAAACAAACAACCTGTCATTCAAACGGACAGGGGCGGGGCTTCTGCCAAACAAGGGGGGTGACGGGAAATGTTGTTCTTGCGTACCCATCCGCCCCTCCGCCCCCAAATAAAAACAAACAAATACACAAAAAATCTGACTCGAATATTCGTTCGTTAGGTTAAGTTAGTTAAAATTTTACCACCTGTCGCAAAATCGCGTTTTTATTTTATTTTAAACTTTCTGGAAAACCTTCCACTTAGCCAACCAGAGGCTGTGACCTCCAAGGTCAGTTTTTGGCCATTTCATCCCATGTTGCAAAATCAAAGTTATTACGGACAGTTCTAGAAATGGCTTTTTTTTGTTGTTGTTGTTGGTTTTTTTTTCTCTCTTTTTTTTCTAACAGTTTTCCACAAGATGGGTTGTTGACCATTTGATCACAACATGGCAAATCTAACACATAAATACAGTACTTTGAGGTCCTTGGTGCAAACAGAACAGATTCATTTTAATCCTTTTTTCTTTCTTTTTGGAGTCTGACCAAAATATAATTTGACATATTGCATTGACATCATAACTCATACAAACATTCGACAAACCAACAAAATTCACATTAAAAGTCACACACAGCAGCCAATCGGGTACAAAATGGATTCCAGAAGAAAGCATTGTTATCATTGGAGCATTCAGTTTCAACTTTTTTTTTTTTTTTTTTTTTTTTAAATACAGAAAACAGTATCAAACATTAGGTCATATCATGACAAAACCCAGGACCATACGCATGCATTTTTTTGTAGCGGTTGTCTTTTTTATAATATCGAGCTTGCATACGAAGGCAGACGGCTTACAAAAATCACATCGTCGCTTTGTGTCGGTAAATGGCGGTCAGGCTCACCAGAGGATATCGTGATTACTGGGATCAATACATAGTACATTATAGAACGGGAGGGGAGGTCAATTAATAATAATAAAAAACACTGTCAACATTAAAGAGCCTTCGTGAACGTCAAAGAACGTAATAACCTAAAACGAAAGTCGAGCTGAATGTCATAAAACAAAATGGTATACAATAGAACATTCAAATAAAATTCAGTAAAATAAAATAACTAAAAATAAAACAATGCAATTACTTAAAATCAAATCAATACAAACCTAATACATACGATTAATTCAAATAAAATAGTTACAATAAAATAAAATGAAATAGTTGATCAAAATTTAACTGGGGAAAAGCAATGCAATTATAATGAAGTATTAAAAATGAAAGAAAATACAATTAAAATAAAATAGAAAAAAACAATACAGTAATAACTACAAATTAAAATAATTGATAGTAAAATAAAAAACAAAATATAATGAAATTAAATAACATGAACAAACAAAAAATATATAAATATATCATCAAATAAAAAAATACATTTCAACAAACTACATGACACAATGAATAAAGAATTACAAAAAAATTAAATCCAATGAATTAAATTAAAACTATTAGAATTGAAATAAGATAGCAAATAAAGGATCATGACACAAAATAAAAAAAAATTCAAGATAAAATAAAATACAATTAATCAAAAGAAAATACACTAAAACTAAAATCAAAGACCTTCACTGGCAGTCTGTACATCTTTGCGTTCCCAGTCAGCGCGTGGTGCACATTTATAAGGGAAGCGCCTGCAGTAAAAGGTCACACTGCAGACTCGGACTTATAACTACTGTAAGTCACTCCCAAAAAACACGACGTGCATCCCAGCCTGTACTCGCCTCAAATTGGGCGTCAGGATCACACACGGGGGTCTGAACCTTTACTGCTGACGGGCGAGACTGCGTGTCTACTGTCTGAAACACAATTCAATCCAATCGAAAAAAAAAGAGGGTAAGGGGCCTTAAAATCCCGACATAAACCAAGGCAAAGGAGCACCGAGGTGCACATTCTCAGACCGGTTGGCGCGGGTTATACATTCTACAGAGATCCAGGCAAATTGACGCATCAGAGCCGTGACAGAAGAGTCGCAAAGCTCACACTTCAGCACGAAAACCACGCGACACAATCAGATGAAACTCGGATCCTGTTTCCGGTCAAATATGTCAGATCAGATCAAAATTGTCAGGTCGATTTCATCCACCGCTTTCTGTGTCGGTGTTGTTTAGACTGAACAGTGACGCAGAAACTGTAAAACGGAATGTTACGGCTCCGACGCTACCTCCGAAGACGTAAAATTGCCAGTTTGTCGTCATCCCCGACTCCGTATTATTCATACGGAACAAGAACAGGGGAAAGGACAAATGGCGGTTTTCACAAGCAGTTGAAAAGGGACTCTTACGGCTCTGATACTACCCCCGAAGGCGGCAAATTGCCGGGTCAGTACCGTTTATACAGAACAGCGACACGGACAAAAGGCGGAGAAATGCCAAATGAATTGAAATGTTTCCTTCGCGGTGGAGAACAACAATAGAAACAAACCGCATACAAAGCTTTCATAACGGGAATTATGAATTACTATTTGTTTGCTCACTTTCCTGCTAAAATGACAGCAAGAAGAGGCTGTAAACAACACATGCTTTTTTGTTAGCATCATCGTAAGACATAACACGTAAACTTCAAAGCGGCGGCCTTTTTTTTTTTTTCCATTCGGCTGGAAAAGTCGTGCGTAAACCGGTACGATGAGGTACTATTTCGAGTACCCGGTCAGCCGGGGTTCCGAGCATGTCCACGTCAGGTGTTGCAAACCATAGACGTCGTCCATCTGTCACAGCGCCACCGAAGCCCGGAAAATTGCCAGGTTGACTTCGTCTCCCACATTCCCAATCATTGGCATTTATACAGAAAGGCGACATGAAAAAGGTAACCTCCGATGTTAAAACCTCCATGCATGCGGAACAACGAAACGCAAAAAAAGGTGGACAATGCCGGCTTCGGTGTGAAGGTTAAAGTAGTTTGTCGCGCACTTACTTTCAACGCAAAAGAGTGGAAAGTAGAGAGCGTCAGGTACTGAACTTCACATCCTGTAGTGTAATTTGCAGATTTTCTTTAAACCCAGGCCGTGTTGCGGCTTTGAAATTACCTCTGAAGCTGGACGATTGTTGGGTCGACTTCACCCTCGACGCGTTCCGCGTTGGTGCTTTTTACGCAACAAAAATGTTGGCTTTTACAGCCAATTTAAAAGGAATGCGAAAAACTGCAGGGTCGACATTTTCCCACCATTCCATGCCGTTGTTGAGTATAAACAGCTCTTTTACCGTTCTTATACTACCGCTGACTTTCCGTGTCGGTGGCGCTTCGACTTTTGACAGGCGGTGCGAAAACGGGCTCTTGTTACCGTAGCGTTATCATACCCGTTGAGTCATTTCTGTACGTGCAGACAGAACTTTCCCGTTCAGGATGCTTTCAGTCGAGCCCCGTTGAGAGGAAAGGTACCCGGTACTTGATGCATCGAAGGGTGAGCAGGAAGGGCGGAAGGATGGATGCAGGCGTCGGGCGGGATGGGGGTGGGGGGCTTCTGGGCCGACGGGTCCGATGGCCAGACGTTCAGTCATTCAGCGAGCCGGGTAATTCGTTGGTCAGCGTGTGCCAGCGTTCGATTTTCTTGTCCTTGTTCTTGAGACAGTCGAACCAGTGCTTGAGCCGCTCCCCGTTGGCGTTGATGCCCAGAGAGACGCCGCCTGGAGTCGGGTAAGATCTTTGTGTCATTGGATGACCAAAGTCGAATTGTTGTTTTTTTTCCCCCCAAAACTTACCGATGAAATCGTTAGACTTGCCGATGTCGTAGTCCCACACGGTCACTTCCAGGGTCTTCTTGGTGAGGTCTGCGTACTTGATGTCGTAACAGAACTCCTGCGCAAAAGCAGTTCACCGGTTAGTCGTGCATCCTAACCCTAAACACCCCTCGCCGGATTAAGATATGTACTGTAGTACGATCTGAGTGTTGAAGTACCCCATAAAGCTAAGTATTGTACTCCAAGGTAATTCTTTGTATCTTTTCAAATGCACGAGAGTTGTAAAAGTCAAGAGTCAAACTTACGGCCACAGTGACACCGTCGCGGTACCTTCAGCGGGAGGTAGTTTAGGGGCGCCTCTGAGCTTTCTCAGGGCACAAAAAGAGGACCTGGTGTGTTCATCAGTTGTAAAAGTCAAGCTTGCTACAGTGCCTTAATATCAAAGCAGACCCAGATGTTGGTGTCGGAAGGAAAGGCCAAGAGGTGACGGCGGAATACGGGCGGGAAAAATGTCAACGCAAATGCCAAGCCGCTGGCCTTTGAGTGGGTTTGGCCCAGAGGGGGGGGGGGGGGGGGGGGGTTAACTGGGGTGGGCGTCCTACCTGCACCACCTGCCCTCTGCGCCAACGTTGTGTTGGGAAAATCACAACTAGCATTTTATTTCTTCATGTATTCAACTTTCTTTTCTCCAGGTAAGCAATCGAGCGCAGATTCTCATCGGCAATCCCGACCTGCCTGCGGACGAGCAGAGTCCAATGAAACCATGTTGGCGGCAGCCTATATTGTAATTCACATCCCGTCAAACAGGAGTTTAAAACAAACAAAAATAAAATTCCACGGGAGATGGAGCGAGGCGTCAAGTCGAGGCGACGCCTTTATTCGTGCTGCTGTTTTGGTTAGCGACAGCGTTCCAATTGGCTCAGCCTCAGTTCAGTGCTCTCTAAACGTGGTAAAAAAGGTTTTATTTGATACCTCGTTGAACTCGGGATTGAGCGTCTTCTTCTTCACGGCCGTCTTGTGCTTGGACTTTTTGTTCTCGTCGGGCTTCAGGTACCTGCAGGAGGGCGGAACATGTCGTCAGTACCATGTTGTCCCTCCAGGGGGAGCTGTGGCTCTGCCCTTCATACTCAACGCTGCGTTTACGTCATATAACCAGACTGGACTGGAATAGACTGTCTTCATATTGCACACGCGCGCGCGCACGCACACACACAAACACAAAATGATAACAAAGCCATGTTCATATTGCAAGGAAAATGATAGACTATTAGGAGGAAAATTAATTTTACTGGAGGATAAAGTTGTAATATTACAAGAAAAAAAATATTTGATTTTTAGAGACGTCTTAATGGCGCCCAAATCTGAAAGTCTTAACTTACAAGCAAAGGTCTTACATATATGACAACAACAACAAAAATCAAATAAAACAACTCAAGAGTTTTACAAGAATCCACATTTTACAAGTCACAAATTTACTAGCAAAAAAAATAAAATAATAAAACTAAAAAAATAAATCATAATTTTGTAAAGACTGAATTTTATAATAACAAAGATGTAATATTATGAGAAAAAAGTTACAATTTAAAGAAAAAAAAAGTCTAAACATTTATGAGAATAAAAAAATGATTTTACAAAAAAGTTCATTTTATAAGCACAAAGAGATTTGTCTATTTATGAGAAAGAATAAAGAGCTAATATGAGAAAAATTCGTAATTTTACCTTGAAGTCTTGACTATTTATGAGAAAAAAACAAAGTAACTAAACTAAATGTATAATTTGACAAGAAAAAAGACATTGCAAAACATCTTGTGTTACCAGAAAAAAGTTATAACTTTACAAGAAGAAAGCCATAATTCTATGTGGTAAAAAGAAAAAAAAAAAAAAACCTTCAGATAAAAAAAAAAAAAAAGTCTTACTTTTACAAGAATAAAAAGTACTATTAATTGAAAGAGCCATAAAATTACAGATAAAAAAAATGTTGGGAAAGAAGTCATAATATTACAAGCTTGGATGTAAAATTACAGGGAAACATAGCAATAATTTTACAAATAAAAAAAAGTTGTAATTTTACATAAATACATAACATTACAAACAAAGTCATGATTTTACAAGATGAATTAATAATTTTAAGAGCCAAAAGTCATACAATTAAGAGGATAAAGTTGAAAAAGTGTGTAAACTTTTGCAGATAAAAGTATACTAAATTTAAAATACTTTAAATTTCGATTTTTCCTCTTAATGCAAACCTTGACGCAACAGTCCGCGTACGCGACCCGCTCCCGTTTTCATATGCGCTATTCCACCACTGTGAGCAATGACTATTTCTTTTTATCCCACACCGGTTTCAATTTCAATTTCCCAAGGTAACGCCGCGTGTCGTTGATGAGGAGGAGGATGTGGCGGCGGACGTAATTGCTTCGGCGTAAAAACCCAACCAGAGACCCCGAGGGCCGGCGGGCCGGCCGAGCGACCCGATGGGAAAACAGAGCAAAACACTCGCCGCTCGTTTTTCATCATTTCTACCAGACGAAACACTGTGAACTCAAATAATGTGTTCTGCAGGCTTATACTGTCTACATCATCAAAAAAAAAAAAAGAAAAAAACCCACTATATTTTAAGACAATACTGTACATTTTCTTAATTTTCCATGCACAATATAGTACACTCTGGGTCACATTTTGACCAAGAATATCATAACTGTCTATATGAAATTCTAAAGTACAAATCTTTCCAAAATGTATTAATAGCCTGTCTAGCCCAATGTGGTGGGAACCCAGACAGTTCTCGGGACTTTTCCAAGCTCCCTCTGGAACGCTGTAACAAGAATAAATGATGTAATAATACAGTATTACAAGAAGAAAAATAAATAAGTTAAATAAAATAAAAAAAAATCATTAAAAAAATCAACAACAACAAAAGAAAATCACAATTTTACAAGAATTAAGAGGTAATATATTACAAGCAAAAGAAATCTCAACTTTATGAGAAACATGTAATAATTGTACAAGAATAAAGCTGTAAATCTACAAGAATGAAGTCATAAAAGCACTGGCAAAAACATATATTATAAGGGGGTGAAAATAAGGGTTTTATGCGGAAAAAAGTCATTTTTTCAAGAATAATGATGGCAGTACTGGAAGCAAAAAAAAATAACATTCAGAGTATTTTATTTTTACTTGTAAAACTGTCATACACGTGTAAAATGATTGCATTGTTCAATGAAGAAACGGTATAAAACAATCACAATACAAAAGAAAAATGAAATAATACATTTAAGCATCTCCACAATAAAAAGGTCTATCCATCAAACTCCTCAACCGCTTACCCTCACGAATGAAATATTTTTTTAAACATTCATAATTACCATACAATTGCAAAAACAACTGAGTGTCTCTTTAACAAAACTATATACATAAGAACTTAAAAAAACAACAACAATATAAAATCAAAATATAAATAAATATATAATATAGATATAAATATAAACAAAACATGAAAATAACATGTTTAGCTATTATTAAAAGTGGAAACATGAGTTCATAAAATATTTATAAAACAATAACCACGTGATGTGATCACAGGCGAGTCGGCCCTCTTTTCAGAGTAAACGTCTGAAGCGAGGTGATTACGATGTATTATGACTGGTGTGCACCAACAGGAGCCGTTCACAAGAAGTCATTGGTTAAATGCGCATATTGTTTTATGAGGGGGCTTAAGGTAGAAAAGAATATTTAATCAATAGAGTCTGGCGTCACAACGCATAAAACACAAAACGTGAGTCATTCAATTTTGAAAACTCAGCCCCTGAGGTCAGTTCCTCTGAACAACATGCAATTTTGGTAAACCTGTCTATCATAAGTAGACCTGCAAAAAAATCTCAGCAATACATGCCAGAAAACACACAGGAAGGCATTTTTTTTAAGGTCATTATTTTGGCCTTAGAGGTACAGTGGTGACCTTTTTAGCGATTTAAAAAAAAAAAATGTTTTTGCTTTGACTTGCGCGTAAATGTTTTTATATGAGTGCTGTTAATGAACTCACTTCACAACAATCGCAAATTTGGCAGATAGTGAAGAATTCTTCCAAAAAGAGGCTTCAAGCTGATTATTGCCACTCCCACTTGAATGTTACCATCAAGTTAAACATAAAACAAAGACAGCTGCACGTTGTGTATTTAAACTAAATAACTTTGCCTTACGAATGTCCACTAGCTTAATGCTAACACATAATAGCATCAATATCACAGTAGTTGTAAACCTTTAAACGACTTATATTTCCTTGTGTGTCTTGTAACTTACTTGACCAATAAAGCTTATTCTGATTTTGAACACAATAGTAGCAACACACGTAGACAGACAATGTAGCAATACACACTGGCATATATTATTTATCCCTTGCGACAAACAACTAATACTACTGCGACTTACTGGGGACTCATGACCGTCTCCATGTATACCCATATGATTGTATTATACTGCCCCCAGGTGGCTAAGGTGCACATATGGGGAAGGAGCAGCACAATGTCCATTGAATTAAAGCAAACAATGTGGTAAAAAACTGTTGAATTCCATTACATTTTATTTATTCATGTAATGACTCTTTGTTTTTGTAAGTACAATATTATAGAGTGCTATTTCTGTCACTGAAAAACACATTACAAACATTTTGGGAGGCTGGAACAGAATAATGGCTTTTCAATATATTTCAATGGGGAATGATTATTTGATATATGAGTGTTTTAAGTTAAATGTGATGACTCGCCATAAACCACAAAACTCTATTAACTGAACAATTTAAGAAATTCTGTCCCAGAAACCGGTTTGTCTCAGCAAAATGAAATTTGGTGGGCACATCATGAGTAGACCTACAAAAAAAAGTCTCAAGAAGCCATGTCCAAAAAGAGCAGCAAGTCTTCCATTTTGGTGTGAAGTGGCCATTTTAGGCTCATCACGGCCATTTCGGAAGTGTTTTGTACGTACGTTTTAACGTAGGGGTCTGAGAAGCCGTTGGCGTCCATGGCGGCGAGGTGGGCGCAGCGTATGATGCCCACCACCAGGCACGACTTCAGGGTGTTGTACTTGAGGGAGATCATGATGCGCCCCCGCTCCTCCAGCGACTTGTCCTCCGTCTTGTTGACCTGTGACGACAACGAAGGAGATGCGATGAGCACGTGCACGCGAATATCGCTGCCGACCAGGAACCGCCCTCAAACTTCCCCCGCCTAAATTCTTTTTCATTTGGTCAACCCGTCTTCGGCAAACCTCTCTTTTCCGTTTAAGTGCTAAACCAAGGGTGAGCAATTTTACTGTATTTTACTTTTATATTGTCTTATTATGCATTTCCTATTTTTCAGGTACATATTTTTTAATATATGAAGATATATTATTTTTAAATACATAAAAATTTGAAAAATGAAATGTAATGCTATGACAGGGATGAGTAGTTTTACTGTATTTTAGTTTTAGATTGTTTCGTTATAAATTTACTATTTTTATGTAAAGTATTTTTGTGAAATATAGATATTTAATATCATATTTTTTATTTTTTAAATTATTTATAATGACAAATAAACACTTTACACCATACAAAGAATATTTTAACTATATATATATATATATATATATAAAATCATGAAATATTTCACTGTGTGCAGTGAATCTATACAACACAAGTTTCATTTTTTAACTGCTTAAATTCACTTTTCTGTGATAACTAAATGTATTGAGATTTCCATTCGTTCCTGATGGTGAAAAATGTCCGCTTGTCTTTGTTTTCCAAATGGATAATTATGTTCATATTTTGCCCGGTTTTGTCTCGAAATTAACATGAGTCCTCTTTAGTTTTCCAAACAAAAAGTAGCGTGATTAATTAAGTTGGGCGTGAAGTGGCCCCTGCATTAGCGCCGCATTCAGCACACTCTTATCGTATAACTATAATTTGCCTTTCTGACACACACACACACACACACACACACACACACACACACGAAGCTCTTCATGTTCTTTCCCTTTTTTTCTTCTCTTAACGCAAACGCAGCTTGCAGAAGCCCCACAATGCAATTTCTCAGCGAATAACCCTGCAGCTGCTGATTTTGTGACTATGCCGTCCCTCCACACCACACTTTTCAATCAAATGCTGCTGGGGAAAAAAAATAAAAAATAAATAAAATAAAATAAAAAATAAAAAAGAGCTGGATCAGCGACGAGAAATGCACACACAGCCTTAAAATAACAACACACACACACATCAAGCTTATCTGGAGCAATTTGAAAGTGTATGCTTTTTTTCCCCCTTTAATTTGAGCCATTTCCAATGGACGCTCGATAATTCGTTTGCACCGGCGAGTCTCGTCTCTTTGAAAATGACTTGAACGCGAGCAAAGCTGGAGAATTAAAGTCACAGGGGGAGCGAGCGAGCGCTCATTTGAAATTAGCAGTTGACTGTGGGAAAAAGATTACACTCAAATGTAACAAAAAACAGATTTGGACTTTTTAACGATTTCAGAGCAAAACAACAAACAGTGAAGAAACTGTGTTTAAGGCGTAGAAATGTCATGAGTGAAAGACAAACTAAGCAAGTTTTGTGTGGAAAATATTTTGTATCAGATCTCAACTACACAACTTTTCCTCTTAAATGTATGACTTCTTCCTAAAAACATGGAAAAATGATAATATTTTATGTTTCCCCTCCCCAAATATTTTTTCCTTAATATTCCCCGTCCCTCAAAAACAAAAACAAACATTTTTCCTCAAAAATATGACTTATTTTGTGCAAATATATTGTTTTCCTCAAAAATAAATTTTCTTCAAAATATAAACTTTTGTCTTTTTTTTTTTTTTTTACCTCGAAAAGATCCTGACACGTATCATTGAAGTTAACGGCGCAGCAAGAACAACACACGAGACCACTGGGTGGAGCCTGCTCGGTGCTGCGCTGTGATTGGCTAATCTTTATTTTGCGTTGGGGCTGAGCCAACGGTTTTACAAGTACACAAAAATTGTTATTCCGTAGGTATAGAAAATGAAACAGGCGTTTATACATCAGCAAATTTATCTCAGCAGAAAAGGATTTGTGCTCTCGAAATTTGACTTTTGACCTGATGCGGGAAGAATATTTTTTCCCCAGGCAAAATCATCTAAAATAATCATCTCGTGAAGACCTCGTCATCTCGCGCCGATGCGGTCCTTTGCGTGGGAGCTCAACACAGCCTCGTCGCCTGTGTCCACAGCGGGATACTAATCAGACATCACGTCGGCATGCCAACACGCTTCCGCCTGGCTTTTCTCCCGTTGCTCATTCACGTTGCCGTCATTGTGTCGGATGGTCAGACGGATGCGGGAATACGACGACGATGATGATGGGAAGCTAGCGCGAAGGGGGCGGGGGGGTGGTGGTGGCTGTCGAGGCACCTGACAAGAGCACCCTTCACTTCCACCTAGCGTTAATTTTGCCTGACTCACCTTCAAGCTGGTAAACAAGAAACATGTCTCCCAAGAAAAGAGCTTTACAGCGCTTTGAAGTTTCAAGCACCCTCATCGCACACAAGGTGATTGGTCACCATTTGCATTTGGTAGCAATCGGATAAATTCTCTAGGACGAGTTCATCTTTAAGGGGCCTGTGGAAATGGTCAAAGGACTCTAAAATTTCAGCTTCAAATCAAAATGGCAGACTGCCTGTTTGTTTTACAACAGGAGTGATTGAGACTTTTTTTGTGGGTCTACTCAGGATAGAGAGGCGCACCAAATTTCATGATGCTGAGGTAAAAAGGATTCTGGGGCTAAATTTACATGATGTAGAAATGACCAAAACTATTAACCTAAAACGCTGGCTTCAAACCAAAATGGCAGACTCCCTGTGTCATTTTTTGTCCTAGCTTCTAGAGACGTTCTTGTGGGTCTACTCATGATAGACATGCCTACCAAATTTCACATTGCTAAGTGAAACTGGGCTTCAAAATTGCTGTCGCATTGCATTAAAAAAAAAAAAAAAAAAAAAACCTAACCGCATTTTCCAGATAATCATAGCCTTGCCTGGAGGAAAAGTCAATTAACGTCAGGAGGGGGATGTCCGTTAATTGAACTGAATGAACACCTCGGCATCGCCGTGCAGTCCGCTGACGCGTGAAGTGTTCATCGGCAGCCGGTCCAGGCAACACCAGCCGCATTCCGAGCGTATTGACTGGGTTCCAGGTATTACTCTGTGCCCAGAGGGTGTTTTTTTTTTTTCTTTTCGCGGAAACATATTACGGCGGAAAATGATATGATGATGTGCAGGCCTGTCCTCTCGCAAATGACATTCCCGTGTGATATAAAATACACTTTTCCCTGTTGTTTTGCTCAAAATGAGAAAACCAATGTCAAGAGGACACATGAATCTTCAGTTGTGTCACTAGTAGCATAACAGGAGTTCAGAACAAGAATGGGATGAAAATGCTCCCATCCTATTACAAATATTTACATACGAACAATTAAATTGATTATTAATTTTCCCGCTGAAGTCAAATGTTAAATTTTGGAGTTGTCCAAAATGTTTGCGAAAAATAAGTCAACAAATTCATGTAAAAGACACGGACTCAGATGATTCAGCTCACTGACTCTATTGAGCAGACACTTGGGAAACACAGTGGACTCAGATGATTCGAATCAAACGCTCGAGTCAGCTGACTCACCAAAAACACTGTCGACTCAAACATTTGAATCACTGACATGAGTTTCGGTCTCATGGGCTGATTCAGTTAACCTTATTCATTGAGCAGACTCACAGTAAACGGCGTGGACTCAGACAATTTGGTTCACTGAGTCGGGTTAGAAAACTCGCCGGAACCGCTGCAGACGCCAACGAAATCGGCTCACTGACTCAATTTCTCGAATGCACCGGAAACACCACATACTCAAATTATTTAACTGACTGACTGTAGTTAGAGGACCCGCTTGAAAACACAGCAGATTCAGATGATTCAGTTCACCAAATTGAGTAAGTGAACTCGGATCATTTGGTTCAGTGACTGAAGTAATTGGACTCATCTGAAACACTGCAGATTCAGATGATTTGGTCTTAGAATTTGTCGAATTGTACAAAAAGGGGGGGGGGGGGGGAAACATCTACTCCTAAACTCATAAAAATGTAGGACTTAAGACTGCAAAAAAATGAGTCGCATCACACATTTTGTTGATTACTGAGGGTTTGTTTACCCCTTTTTTCAAGCTTTAGAAAGAAATCACAACATGTCACAGGCCTTGTCTGGAACTTGACGACTGTAACAAGGGCTCAGGTGGACACCATTAAATTAAAGTCTTGGTTAAAAATAAAACCAGATTTTCTTAAAATAGGCCTTGAGGGAGGTCTCTGTTATGTGTTGGCCTACGGGGTGAAAACAGTGTCACGCCGAACTAGCTGAGCAAATTGAAAACCACAGCAGACAGCCTCCTTTGTTCAGGTTCACGGTCCAATGCGTCGTCTTTACTTTGATACGTTTATATTTAGAAAAGTTATAAAAAGTACCCTAACAGTGACTGACATTTATTTTTAAAACAAAGAAACAAACAAAAAAAAAAAAAAATGCTACTTACAGGTAGCTGTTTCTCCAGGCAGTTGTTGAAGTTCTTGGTCTGGTTGGGCTTCAGCTTCTTGAGGGGGATTCGCGTCTCACCAATGAACTCGTTGTGGCGGAACTTATCCTCGTCGCACACTGAAATCCTGACAAGAGAAAAGAAGGAAACAACACAGACTCAGATGATTCGGTTCACTGATTAAGGTTTGCAGAGTCTCAATGCGGATGATGCGGTTCACTGGCTTGAGTTAGCGGAGAAACGCAGCTGATGCAGTAATGTGGTTCACTGACTCGAAATATGGACTCCCCAATTGATTCGATTCACTGATTCGGGACATTGGACACGTATGATTCACTAGCTTGAATTCACGGACTCAACGGAAACACCACGGAGTCAGATGATTCCATTCAGTGACTTAAATTTGTGGACTCTCAAATGAGTCGATTAGAGCACACTCACGTGATTCAGTTGAGGATTCAGTTGAGGATGACTGCTAATTTGGTTCACTGACTTGTGTTTAGCAGAGAAACACTGCTAAAACAACAACAACACACACAAACACACACACACACACACACGCACAAGTGATGTGCCGCGTGAACGGACATCTGCTGCTGAATTCAATTTAGTCAAAGAAATGATGTGCGCTGTGGAAATGTGCGAGGGCTTCTCTCACTGCTGATTGTTTGTGAAAAGGCTTCATCAGTGATGGACCGGGCCATGTGATGACAGACACACACACACACACACACACGTAGAGCGCACACGCTTGCAGAGCGTTGATAAGACTGCATGAGTACAATCAACAAATTCACTACACTACATCATTCTCAACGGCTCGCACCAAATAAATGCAAGTTTAGTTCTGTGCCTGTGGCTCATATATTACTAGCGCAGTGAACTGCAGCAGGTAAAAATCTGTGATATAGCGAGACCATACGTAGGTTTTTTTTTTTTTTTTTTTTTAAATAGCTTTACCCCTTCCACATGCTTTAAACACATTAAACCTATTAAAACGCCAAAGGAGGAGGATACGGCAGATGGAACATAATGAGATGGACTTATCTTATCTCAAACTAATGAGTGACTCCACAATCTCTCCAGACAACGACTCGGTGTGTTTTGAATGAATGATGAAATGAATCTCATTAGCTGGTAAGCCATTATTTTCTTTTAGATGGTGAGTCGCGAGTTTAAGAATGGCAGTGATGAAAATGGGAATTCCATAGAGGCAGTCTCCTTTATAGTTTACGGTAATTGACATCTGTAAAGAACCATATAGGAGAAGTACTGAGAGGAAAATCTGGTCTAACTTTTGAACATTAAAAACGCAACAATGTTGTTATGCAAGGTATCAAGTGTGACTTCACGGTTCTTCGCTCCTTTATTTTTAAGTGTTATCAAGTGCTGTGAGTAGCCTTACATAATCATATGCATTGTGATAAGTCATGTGCAGCGGAGGATTGTTTTCGTTCTTTCTTTTTTTTTTTTTTTTTTCCCCAAAGCGTTTTAGAAGTTATCTCTATGACTACTGGCACATTTGGAAACTTAGGGCAATGTAATGAGGGTGAGGAAAAAGATGTAGTGGAATTTTGAGAGAAAAATTATTTTTTTCAGAAACAAAATCAGAATCTTACAAGAAAGTCGCATCTTTTTCTCCAAACAAGTTTTTTTTTTTTTTTTTTAGAAGTATATATTACAGCAATAACATGAATGTCAAAGCAAATTTTAAAATATTTGTTTTTTTTAAAGAAAATCTCACAAAAAAAGTTGTGTGTGTGTGTGTGTGTGTGTGTGGAGCGTGGTGGCGAATTTTCATGACTAACCATAAAACAAAATTTTCTTCTTAAAATAATTTAACACGCAAAGCCAGTATCGTATTCGCACAGAGAAATTGGTAGGCATGTCTACCATGAGTAAAACCACAAAGGAAAGGAAAGGGAAATCGGCCATTTTGATTTGAAGCGGCCATTTTCAGTTTTGTTCTTGAAATTTGTTCTAGAAACGTCTTACGATTGCAATCAAATTCGAATCTCGTCTACCAGACAAATAGGCGATGCTAAATTGTGTTTGTTTTTTTCGTTTTTGTCTACGCACGTGGGCAGGGCGTGGCGGCAAATTTCGATGACTTGCCATGAAGCCCAAACACACACGAATAACTCAACAATTTTGACAATTCAGCCCCCTAAAGCAGTTTCACTTAGCAACACGAAACTTGGTAGACATATCTATCATGCGTAGACCCACAAAAAAGTCTCTAGAAGCCATGCTTGAAAAGTTACAAGAAGACTGTGGCGGCCAAATTCGGAAACAGTTTCACCCAGCAACATGAAACTTGATAGGCATCTCTATCATGAGTACACCCACCAAAAAAAAGTCTCAGGTAAAGGAAAATCAAGGCGCACCTGAGTGTTTTTCGGACCATATCCTCATCGGTGATGCCGTAGTAGGTCAGCGTCTCGCTCCAGACGGGGTTGAGCGTGTTGTGCAGGGTCTTGGTTCGAAGTTTATTGGCCTGCGAGAAAGACAGACAGACAGACGGCCGGCCGGACGGACAGGTCGGCGTATTGAACAGGAAGAAGGAAGCAGCGTCTCGATCGACTGGCTGCCTCGCTTCCCGGAGACGCTTCATTCGTCGGGTGTCGGTTTCATTGACGGGCCGCCAAGGTAATGTACAAATCCTTGACTATGCGGGAAAACCCCCAGCTGTGAGTAATCTATCAATTCTGAACAATAGACTGAATTGATTGATTATCATGCCCATCGCTAGTTTGGTACGGTTCGTAAATTTCAATTTAAGAGGCTCTAAATACCCTATCCGTGCTAATTCTTAAGACCCTTTTGTTGAGGTACTGTATGCAGTAGTACGCTGCTGACTGCAGCTTGAGCTTCCACTTTCTTTTTCTTTGTCGTAATATTACGAGAATAACATTTGATATTTTTGAGGGAAAAAAAAGTCATACTTTTGAGATGAAAAGCCGGATATTTTTTTAGATAAAAAGACTGACAATAAAGTTATATATTTGAGAAAAAGGTATTATTTTTATTAATTTATTGTAATATTACATGATTAAAGTCCTTATGTTATGGCAATTAAGTTGTCTATTTTTTCAAGAATAAAGTAGTATTTTTTTTTAGAATAAAGTTGGATATTTCTGAAGAATGTCGTATATTTGAGAAGCAGAGAATGCAGGTTTATTTATTTAAAAGTTGTAATAATTCAAGTCAAGTATTTAAAAAAAGAATTTTATATATTTTCAATCAAAAAAGTTGACCTGACTTTCAACAGTCATATCAAATCAATTACTGAAACTGCCTTGTACCATCTGAAGAACATATCCAGAGTGAAGGCTTACATGTGTCAAACAGACCAGGAGAAGCTCATCCATGCTTTTAGCACAAGTAGACTTGACTGTTGTAATGGTCTTCTGACTGGACTCCCTAAAAAGAGCATTAAACAGCTGCAGCTCATTCAGAATGCTGCGGCTCGGGTTCTGACCAGAACAAAGAGGTCAGAGCATATTACTCCGATTCTAAACTTGGTCGATATATTGAGGTACACTGGCTTCCAGTCAGCTTTAGAATAGATTTTAAAGTTCTGCTCCTGGTCTATAAATCACGAAACGGTATAGGTCCTGAATACATGAATGAAATGCTACTGAATATAAACCCAGTAGGGCTCTGAGATCGACAGACTCAGGTCACATAGTGGAGCGCAGAGTCCAAAGCAAACATGGTGAAGCAGCATTTAGCTATTATGCTGCACACAAACGGAAGTGACGTCAGCCCCAAGTGTGCATGTTTTTAAGTCCAAGTCAAAAACTCTTCTTTTTCCCCCTCATGCGTTTTAGAGCATTTCCACATTTAAATGATATTTCTTGCACTATACGCTGCTTTAATTGTATTTTTAATGTTTACAAGCTGTTTTTTTCCCTTTGTTTTTAAATGCTTTGAATTATGTAAAGCACATTGAGCTACCGTGTGTATGAAATGCGCTATATAAATAAATTTGCTCTGCTTTGCTTTCTCTACTTCATTCGCCGCCTCAGGAAGTCACGGCGGGGTCTGGCTCCAAGTCTCGCCTCGGAGACGAATCCTTTCCCCGTGATCTTGACACCCGTCTCGCACGTGAGCGCATTGGGATTCTCCGAGCGGGCTTTTCGACATCCTGCCAACAATCGGCCTAATGCCTGCCAGGTGTCGAGTGTTTGAAAGACTCAAAGTGTTCCTGGGAGACGATGGAGCACCTTCGCTTGACCTTCGCACCAGGATGAGGTCGGCGAAGGGGCCGGTGCAGCAAAATTCAATTTCAACGGGAAAATTAATTTATTGCAGCGTGGTGCTCTTTTGTCTTTGCTTCAAGTCACAAGCAAGTCATCTTGTGACGTATTTGTCTTAAAATAAATCCCCAATATTTTCCAGATAAAAAGATGGCTTTTTTTTTTCTAAATTAAATTCACATATTTTCAACAGAACACCGTATGAATTTTTGAGATGGAAAGTCAGATATTGTTTAGATTAAGGTCGTACAATAACAACATTTGAGAAATATTTTTTGATTTAAAAAAGTTTCAATTTTCCTTGTATTATGGAAATAAAGGTACACGTTTTCAAAAATAAGGTGGTATATGTTCAAGAAAAAGCTTATACATTTTCAAGATAAAAATATATATTTTCCTTACTTAAATCATAACGTTATACAAGATGCATATTTAAAAAACAAAAACATTTTTTTAGATTAAAAAAATCAGATTTTTAGATTAGTTGTGATATTACAACAAGTCATAATTGAGAAAAAGGTTGCCTATTTAGAAATTTTTAAAAAGTAATTTTTCAATATTAAATTTACAGGAATACAGCTGTATATATTTGTAAAATAACATGGTAGTGTATATTTAGGGGAAAAAAATCTTAGATCCGTTTTAGATAACAATCCTACATTTTCAAGTCATAAAATTACACGGGTAAAGTTGCATGTTTTCGGCCGTATTTTTGAGACACAAGGTCAGATTTCTTTTAGATTCAAGTCATAATATTATGAGAATAATGTATATTTAAGAAAAAAAACTCTATATTTAAGAAAAAAAACTCTTTGAACGTAAAAACTCATGTTGAGTTTTTACGTTCAAAAAATAAATAGATCAAGATAAAAGTTGTTATATTACAGGAAAGAGTTGTGTATTTTCTATTATAGAAATAAAGAAACAATTTTCAATAACAAAGTGGTAACTTTTTTGACAAACAAAAAAAAAGTCACCTGTATTTTTGAGACAAAAATTCAGATTTCTTTTTTTAAATAAAAGTCAGAATATTATAAACATAAAGTCATGTATTTGAGAAATGTATTTGTATTTTTTTCTGATATTTCTTGACGAGGTGAAAACATACTTTGCTGGCACCGGGTAGGAGGTGAAGTTTGACGTAGGGGTCCGAAAGCCCGTTGTGATCCATTGGCTTGAGCCCCTGCCCAAAAAAAAAAAAAAAAAAAAAAAAAAAAAAAAAAAAAAAAAAAAAAAAAACAAACACAAAAAAAAGGTTGATAAGGTATGAGAATGCTCATCAATGTTGTCTTAAACAATCAATAAACAGTTAAATTCTATTTTTCTGTTCCGGAAGGTTATAACAGCTCATTTGTTTGGATCCCCCAGTTTTACAGCCCCCTGTTTTAATTAGGTCTTGTGAGGTTTTGTTTTTTGTATCTTTTTTTTTTTCTCCCAACGCCTTTATCTATTTCCGACACCAAACAGACGGCAGTCGGAAAAGACGCCGTAAATGTTACGGAACGCACCCCCCCGCCGAGTGCCAATGTGGCGTTGATGAAATACTGCTGACTACGGGGGCTCGGTGCGGATGTGAACAGAAGGAAAGTAGGAGGGAAGAACGCCGCCAAGCTAGCGACAATCTTCCGAGGAAATTGATGGCGACTAACAGTTTTTCTATTATGCAAAAAAATAACTACTAATAACTACATTGCTTCAGAAACCCTCCACACAAAATATGGACCCAAAAAGAAAAACAAAATACATTAAGATAATGTTATTTCAAAATTACTTTGCTGTCATTTCTAGGGTTATATTTTCATAATGAACTTTTTAGTTCAGCAATTAATTCACAAAAAAAAAAAGATCAATTATTTAACTGATTCATTATTTAATACTTTTAAATGTTATTTACATTTAAATGACATTTTTAAAAACATACAATTTATATTATTAACTTGAACAATAGTTGAATAAAATATTATCCTGCCGTCAATTTGTTGTGTATATGTAATAATATTAGGCACTCAAAAATTTAAATGGTTTCATAGTCATACCAGCCCCTCTGAGAGAAATCGTAACTACAATGTGGTCCGTGAAAAAAATGAGTTTGACACCCTTGCACTACAGGTTTCCCATTTTACGACAGTGTTTTCGAGACCCGACTTCTTTTTCGTACAAGATCCGACCCCAAAAACGATGCCAAATTTTGCTGAACGATTTAAAGTGCAAAAAGTGCTGCCACCCGGTGGACTATTTAATTTTGCGTTGTGTTTCGATTTTAGGCAAACCTAAGGAACAGGGATAACAATTACATATGTATATTTATATATTTTTTAAATCAAATCTGGTAAATCTTAATATGGAAAACTCAATGAGGAACACAAAGTTTTCAGTGTTTCAATGGTGATTTTTTTTTGTCACACAGAACAAAAGATTTTGCGTGAGTACATTTGACCAATCTTTATTCAACACAACCAAAAAACATTGGAAATAACAAACCGAATGTCACAAAATGTCCCCAGGATCTCTTCTTGAGGGTTTTAATGTAAAGGTTTACAAAAATCAGTAAAAATGTGTTTACCTATTGCTGCATGCTTTGAATGGGGGGGGGGGGGGGGGGGGGGGGAATAGCACCATCTGGTGAACATAAAAAATGTAACAACATTTGATGTGGGCGAAGAAATTTTGTTTTCAATGCTGTTCAACTGGAATTTTTGGTCATTCTGAACAAAGTTTAAGTTGGGGAATTCTATTTAACCAAATCTGGCATATTTGACCAATATTTATTTAACACATCCAAAAAGGATGGAAAATAATAAACAAAATGCCACAAAATGTCCTTATGGTTTCTTCAGTGTTTTAACATGAAAATGGACTGAAACCAGTAAAATGTGGGACATTTTCCTGAATGCTTTGAATGGGCAAATACCACAGTTTGGTGGACAAATAATTTTTTTTATGTAAAGGACTGCATTTGTCAAGATAAATGCAGGACCAAAACTGCCATTTTCAATGATATTAAACTGGGATTCTTTTTTTTTTTTTCTTTTGGAACAAAGCGGTCGTATTTTTACTGTAGCTTTGCCATTTGAGGCTCATCTAAGGAACAGAAAGAATGCAAAATAAATATCCACCGGCAAATTCTATTTGCGTTCACTCAATGTGCCTAGGATGTCTTCTTAAGGGTTTTAATGCGAAACTTGACTGACATCCTATTAAAGTGACACGCAAGGAGTAAATAAACCCGACAACCTTATTTGAAATTTCTTCCATTCGAACCTCGCCGGGCCACGCTGAATGAGAAATGTCGGGCGGTCGAGATGGGGGAGTCAATTTACAAGCCTAATCTCCTCGCCAGCCGTGACCCTCCCGCGTCTCGGCCGCCGCCTTATTTCCTCTTGTTTGCCGACTGGGCGTCCCGGGTGAATTATCATCTCCGCCGTATGTCCCAAACACAGGTTTCATTACGGGCGCCGTTGAATGATATTGGTGGGAAGTAACCAAGTACAAATACTTTGTCACTGTACATAAGTCGATCTTTCAGGCACAGCGGTGCCTTGAAATACAAGTGGCTCGTGTTACGAGTTTTTAAAAATCCGGGCCGTCGCTTGGACAATTTTTTTTGTCTTGAGATACAAGCAAAAGTTTGAGATAAGGGTGCGTGTCAGAGTCCCACCGCTCGGTGGCGCCAGTAAACTTAAGACCCAGCCAGCACCAGTTCAGGCTGAGCTACGTTTCGTGACTCGAAAAACTTGGAAGTGTCATTACGCTTACTGAACTACAAAAGGTGAGTACTTGTGCCCCCCCCCCCCCTCCCCCCTGTTGAAGGGACATCTGCACTTTTGGACACTCCATTGATGGTAATTAGCGATTCATTCGAGACGGCCGACCGTGGCAAAAAGGCAGATGGGCGACATGCATCACAATGTCGGACTCGCGCGTACTAGATGCTTACGGTCGCTTGGAAGAAGAAGAAACATCTGGTGGCGCTTTTTGCTAATGAGTTGCGTTTATTTTGCAACAAATTTAGTAGGAGTCAGGCTCGCCCTGTCGAAAGACTTCAAATGGATGGAACTGATTAAAAGATAACATGCTGACATATAGCAAGATTAAAACCGTGAAGAGAAAACACTAAGGATATTGATGAGGAAACATTGGTGTGGATCAAAGATGGTTTTTTTTCTCCACTTTTGCTAACATGGCAAGCATGTTAAAAATAGATAAATGTATTCATTTTGGCGGGATCCAATAAATTGAGCTAAAACTGCAGGGTGGGCCTTAAGATTCTATATAATGTGGTGCCTTGAGATACAAGTTTATTTGTTCCGTTTTTAATGAGGAAAATAGCACCGTAAGAACATGATCAAATGGAATTGAAAGAATTAACAGTTTGTACGTCATGATGAAGTCAATGCAGCTCCCTCTGGTGGCCACCGAGCAGCAGTATAATCCAGTCATGCAGAGTTTCACAACTACTCTCTTCGCGGCTCGTTAAGGTGTCGTAAAAATTAGTCATTCTTTGCAGGGGATAAGGAATATATACCTGTGAGTATTGTTACATAGTCTGCATGTATTACTGCAATGTTTTTGTTCAAATACCCTTTGCTTAAAGGGTTATAACACCACGGCACTGATGCTATTTGTTAGCCCGTCTACGGCGTTTTACATTGTTTGTTGGCATTAAGCTAAATGGACTTTGGGACCAAGAACTTTGTGTATAAGTATCAAAACCCATTAAACTTTCAAATGAGTATTTTTTTTCCCTCTCACTTTTTACAAAAAAAAGACCTTACCCCAATTCATAATTATTATTATTTTTTTGTTTTTGAGGGGGCCTTGGTAAAACGAATTGGCATGCCGTAAGTGTACGGTGCATGCCAATGCTGTTTAACCTTGGCGGAGGTCTACCCCAAAACTGAGCACCACAGCAGTCATTTCTGATTCATCTTGCTCAAACTGGGTGTGTTCCTGCACATTTGTTTTACACACACACACACACACACACACTTTGACTTCCCACGTCGCTATCAGCCTCCTCATCAGCGTGGCATACGTCTTCATTATCATATCTGACCGGAGTGGTGACGCCAGGGCGGACGAGGCATCAATCACGGTAAATAACGGGAGGGCTGCGACAGGACCATCAGTCGACAAAAGGCACTCACACTACTACGACGACTGCTACTACAGGTACAAGAACTCACACTCTGTACTTGAGTATATGTACAGATAACTGTTTAAATTTTGTAATTTTTTAAAAAAAAGATACTGATACAAATAGAAGTACTGATTAAACTCCTTATGTTAAAGTACAGTTCTTGAAGTCAGCAACTTCAAACAATTCTCTAAAATAGCATATTACCATACAAGAACTCGAGTACCTTTTTATTTGGTTACTTCCCACCTCTGGGGACCATTGAGCGCGGTGTTAAAGAAGGGGTTAATGCTCGAGAATGGGGAAGGTTGATTTTGTCAGGGGGAGCACCTGAGGTCTTGGACGCTTGACGCGAGACCCGAGTGATGGAAGCGGGTGATGGAGGCGGGTAATGCGGCGAGCCGGGCAGATGCGTCCAACTCATCACCGGCGAGCGTCGGCGTTGATGACACCGCCGATGAGGGAGTGGAGAGGAGTTACGGCTCGGAGGGTCGCGTGGGGACTTGATAGGGAGTCGTTTATTTTTGCTGGGAAAACGCAGCTGCACACAGGTAGCATCAGAGCCGTAACGGTGGCGGGACAAAGCCTGTGTAAGGGTTCAGTGAAGCCCCGTTATATTGCGGTTTATCCCCCACACTTCCGCACTATATCGCTGATTTTTAAACGAGCTTTTTTTAAATGGGTTTTTATTATAATTTATGGGATTCACAGGGGGGGGAATGATTGAGCCCTGCTGCAAATAACAAAAGCACAAAAGGTTTGCAGTGTTCTACAGATGCGACAAAATGGCGCCAAAGCACTTTTTTTATGATAGACAAGGCTATGGCTTGACTATATGAAACTCCTCCTCTCACTTCAACATAGTTCCTCGGCACCAAGATGCAGCCGTAGGGCACCGAAACAATATTTTGATATTAGAAGTGGCTTCGGCCTGAGCAGAATAAGTTTTTTTCAGCAAATAGTGGAATAAAAATAAAAATCGGTAAATATGCGGGAGTTCACATTATACAACGAAGTCCGAAGTATGAGTTGCGCGCCTTTAGTGTAGTACCGCGTTGCGCCACAACATGCCAAGCAGCACTGAGCTCTACTTCGAGATGCAGCAAAATTTCAAGGTCATTTTGGCCGTTGCCAGGTTTGTAGCACCCCCTGGCAGAGAAGGTCCCCTACTAAGCTCCGGTGGAAGTCAAAAGAATACATGTGAGTTATGCGGTATGCTCTGTTTGTATGTGTTGCTGCTCTGTGTCGGTTAAAGTAGCAGTTGTTTGAAGGTTTAGAATTACCATAACATCTACTGTATGATCATTTCCGTTGGCTCCATTATGGCGTTTCGCATTATGTGTTAGCACTGAGCTACGTTAAAAAGCTCATAAATGTATATAATTGGGAGAAGTCATTTAGTACGAAGCAAGAAAAAAACAACAACAACCCTCCTGTTATGTTTGTTTCTTTAGTAGAGCAAAAATATTCATGGGTCAGTGTGACCTGCCGCATATTTAGCATTAAAAAAAAGTGCTGTTAAAACAATTATGAAATATAAGGGGAATGAGCGAGAGCCCTCCTTAAAAATAAAAAAAAGTGAACATTTAAACAAATATTTTTGACCCGCAACATGACAAGCAGTCATATCGGGGGGGGGGGTCAAACTGACTCAAAAGACAAGACAAGGGTTAATATACACAGAGGAGAGGAGGGCAGTGACCATATTGCAAGTTGAGGTTCAGTATGGAATCACAATGAGGGAAATAAGAGAGGGGGGGCTGTGGGGGATGTCAATCAGGGCCCACTCGTGCTTGTGGAGATAAGACGAAACGATTGAATCAAGGATGGGGGCTTGTCTCGCAGGCTTACCTTCTTGTACCTTGGAACAGGAAGCTGTTTGTGTGTGTATAGAACGCAGCAACACACAAACATGAAAGCATGCAAAAAAAAAAAAAAAAAAAAAAGGGTGAGCTGGGGAGAAAAAGACTTATGAGATAGAGAAACAAAAAAAACAAAAAACGTGATGATGCCGCAAATTAAAGTAATTGCACATAACAGGAGACAGAAAGTTGGAAAATAAAGGTGCGGTTGAACCTCGGCAGTTGAACACAGGACTTTCTTTCCCATATTTCAATGACTGTAATGTCAAATGGATTCATTGGTTTGATTGTCAAACTGTCGCCACGCTAAATACTTTATTAACTGTACAAATATGAACCAGAAATAAAATAGTTGCTTCTTTTACCCCGAAAATGCACATATTTACCGACGGGTTCCTATATTGGCGTAACCCAGTTTGCATTCCACTTTGTCCGTGACAAGGCGACCACTTGCGGACCTTTCGAGCTGCAGTTGCCACGGTAACATCGCCTAGCTCATTCCTCACTCCACAATGTTCTCCGTTCCTATTGGTCGTCGTCGCGTGGCACGAGGTCGGTCGGGTGTTATATCGAAGCAAGTACGCCGCACACCGCGACGCATCGCACCCCCACACCCACAACTTTGCCCGACAACAGTCGCGCCGACGGACTACAACTCCGCCTTGCAAACAATCGCATCGCCGTCGGCAGTTTTGCTTAGTAACCGATCACATCCCCACAATTGAGCCATTGAGAGCAAGAGTGGGCTAACTCCATTTTTTGCCATTTTTAATTTCATCAATGTTTAGTTCACATTTTGACACTTAACAGTGATGTGTCCTCCATTGTTGCACTCAGCACTTTTCCTGATCCATCAGTGCAACACGAGACCAACTCCAGTTTCCAAGACTCCGAAAGTAACTAGAGCAACTGCATGTCAGTAACTAAATGTTATTTATCATCTTTCATTAACTCTTGATAGATTAGACGATTTTTTTCTTTTTAACTTGGACTACCACCGCACTAACAAAATGTAACAAATTATGAAATATTCATTCGCTGGAAAATCCCCAATAGAGCGGGGGGACACTATACATGTTTGAAATAAAATCGAATGTTTTGTGCTCTCTAGCTAGAGCAAGCGTGGGTGTGCAGGAAAAACAACAGGGCAAACCACAGGAGGAAGAGCCCAATGAAAAGACTGCAGTCGATATGTCAAGGTAGGTTGTAGCGTAGACAGCGAGGAATTAACAGGTCTTTGACCTTCCATTCAACGCTGACACCGTGACTGACTCACGGATCGAGATAAGAACGGGTTTTGTTCCCCTTTACAGGTCCAATTCATGCAAACACACCACAGGAGCAGGAACTTTTTAGTTCTTGGTACATGTAGCCAGTTTCACTTAGGGGCATGGAATTTGGTGGGTCTACTTGTGGTAGACCCACAGAAAAGTCTCAAGAAGCCATGCTGGAAAATTCACAGGAAGTCTGCCATTTTTGTTTGACACAGCCATTTTCGGTTCATTTTGGCTATTGCAGTTTTTGGCACCCCTCAAGAGGTTTTTGTAAATTCAGCCCCCAAATCCTGTTTCACTTGGGAACAGGAAATTTGGTAGGCTTGTTCATCTTGAGTAGACCCACAAAAATGATTCAAGAAGCCATGTCGTAAAATAAATATCCATCGTGGTTTGAAGTGGGCGTCTTGCAGTTATGTTCAAGTGTCCTCAAAAGACTGACTGGGCAACAAATTTTATTCTGATTGCTGCCAACCTTGAACGCTGGACGCCACTTGATAGTTTATATCATTGTGTGTAGACGGCCTCGCAGTAAAAAAAACAACAACTCTAAAATCTACTTCAACTCCACAAACAAACTTCGATTAAAATGGACCAGAATGAAAGAACCCTTGTTTTTTACTTCCTTGAAAACCGTCTTGACCCACAAAAAAAAACCAAAACAAAAAAACCACACACCTCGATTTCGCCCGGATTTAATTAGCGCGACAAGAACAGAGCAAGGGAGCCCAGCGGGGGCGGCCTGTGTGTCGCCAAGGTACGAGGGCATTTTTGCTCCTTGGCACACTGAAAGGCAGACGGGGGAGTGGAAATAACCTCATTTGTCTGAAAATGAAAAGGCGGCGCAGAAGGCAACGGTGGTAATTGCTTTAATCAAGGCGAGTCGTGAAGGTAACATTTTGTGCCTTTCATACATTAGCATGTAAAAGATGTGCTAATTGTTACGCAAGCCTGGAGACAGTACGGCCCGGGCTTTAATGTACAGAAATCGTCAACATTAGCCACGTCAATTGAGTCCCGCGTACACACATGAAGTCAGACCGGTGTCCTCGTTTGACGGTTTCCTCGTTTTATCAAGACGACGGCCCCAAAAAAACAAAGCATGTGGAAGACAGACGCAATAAATCACTTGGCACCATTAAGGCTAAAACTTGCAATGACTCACAGGAGAGAGAGAAATGGAAGCGCCCGGCTTTGGGCAGAGTTGGCAAAAGTATTCACCCTCTGAGCTTTAGAATAACTACCGATACTTGTGGGGGCGGAAAAAAAAAAGAGACTTAAAAGTAGAGGACTGAATTTTCTGATGGGAAAAAAATAAGACGTTTATTTGTTGAGTGGTGCAATTGGCAACTAATTAGGGTATGGCATCTAATAGATGGCCACTATTTGAGGAACTTTTCTGTAAGTTGTGCGTGTAGAAAAGTTCTGTTGAAATGTATCTCTTTCATGATAGAATGGGTACAAAGATAGTATCGGGTGTCCGCAGCTAGTCGAGGGGGTGTCGTATTTTTTTTAAATTTTCTTTATGATAAAACAGGGAGTCGCTTCCACACAGAGCTCTTCATCATGTCAGTTGAGATGAATGCCGTACTCTACAGCAAAAACAGCAGTTTCACGGCTCAAACTGAGACAGATTACACCAGCATCAGTATGGAATCTAGCCGGGGGAGCCAGTGAATTAAGAAATAAAAGGTCTTCGCCATTAATAGCGTGCCTCGATTGGAGGGGCTTCCGCTCTGTGGGCATTTAATGTAAAGCCTGTCAATAAAGGCGAAATAAATCACCATTTTGAGCGATTTAACATTTGCAGGCTTGAAAATATACGCACGATAGAATTTGGTTTGTCTCTCATGAGTAGACCCACAAAATAGTCTCAACAAATCAGTCCAACGAGACACACAAAGTGTGACATTTTTGTTTAAAGTTGCCATTTGAAGGTTGTTTTTGCCATTGCCAGGTCAGTCAGGCTCCCCAGAATTTTTATTTTATTTTATTTTTTTTTTATAAATTCAGCTCCAAAGGCCTGTTTGACTTAAGAGTATGACATTTGTTAGGCATGTCTATCGTTAAGTAGACCCACAAAAAAAGTCTCAAGAAGCCATGCCTGAAAACAAACAGGAAGTCTGCCATTTCGGTTTAAAGCTGCCGTTTTACAGTGATTCCCAAGATGAACTTTTACTCTCGATTTTGTCCGACTGCTACCAACCTTCTTCTATCTTGCATAGTTGGCAGCAGGACAGCGCGAAATTGTGCAACATTTGAGTTTTCGTCAGTATGTGAAGGTGTACCATGGCTGCTAAGGACTTGACTTAAAACACGCAACTCTTGGAAAAATTCAACCCCAAAACCAGTTTCCCTTAGCAACATGAATTTTGGTAGGCATGTTTATCAAGAGTAGACCCTCCAAAAAGTCTCAACAACCCATGTCCATAAAGACACAGAAAATCTTGTCACCTGCATTTGCTCTTTTGTTCCTCCCTTCTGCTTGGTGTATGATTTTTTTCCTTTTTCGACATTTAATCCACAGCGGCTGTTACTAAAACCGTATGCAGTAATATGCTTTCAGAAATAATTAGTGCCTGCTGAGGTGAAAGGAGACGCAAACATCTTTCCCAGCGCAGGACGTGTTAAGGTGCTATCCCGCGACGACGTAGGAAGAAAAAATATTCACGTGTCGTCGTATTAATATTGACGCGGGTGGCATATTGAAAGCGTGTCAGTCGCGTGATGTAAATTTGGCTTCGATTCCCTCTCTCTGCTGTTTATGCATCAGTAAAGGGGAAATGTCAGCAGTCTGTCACTGCCGTAAAATTAACATTTTCAATGGTCAATTGATCTTTCAAATTAAGCGTCAGATAAAATATTATGTCTATGTGAAAGGTTACGAGAATGGCAAGGGCGCCACCCTGATGTCCCCTCTCCCCCCGAGCCAAACGGCAATTACATCATACTTACGCTACCCAGCTGATCTGGACAAAAACTTGTAGAACCCATTAACTTATTAGGATCTTATGTTATCACTTTTGAATCATGGCTGGGACATGATTACCTTCCACATGAATCAAACAAATATGGCTATTGTTTGTGTTTGTGTGTGTTTTTTGTTGTTGTCCTTGGAGATGAAAGCAAGGTTTGATTTTTGTTTAACAATTGACTCTCCAACTCGTTATGACCCAGAGGAGTTTTGCCTCAAGCTAAAACGGCAGCCTCACTCTATCTTTGAGGGCAAGTCTTGAGACTTTTTTTGCGGGGGGGGGGTCTACTCATGATCGACTTGCTTAACATATTTCATGTTGCTCACTGAAACTGGCTTCAAGGGCCCCAAAAAGTCCGTGGTGGCGCTACTTGTGACTTGACAAAACCAAAAAAAAAAGGCACCTCCTTCATAAAAAAAACAACAACAACCCTGAAATGGCTGCTTCAAATCAAAATGGCAGTCACTTCCTGTGTGTTTTAAAAGATGATGCCTGTGGGGAAGGTTACTGTAATGCCATGACATCAACTGAGGTCTGTCTTTTTCTTAACACTGAAAATAAACAAGTGGATTGCAGTTAGAATGTGGTTACGCTACGTATTGGGGGGAAATTATGATTACCTTGGCTTTGTTAATGGTGCAGTGCAGAGCATTGTTCTCCTGGTCGTACAGCAAGCTGAAGTGCAGCGTTCCCAGTGTGGCTGCAAGGAAGAAAAGGGGGGGAAATCATTAATTATCATCATCATCATTATAAAGAAACCTTGCTTTTATCTTTTTTTTTTTAGTTTGTTTTTTGTTTTGTTTTTAATGGTGGGGTATGTTGAATCATGTTCCAGCCATGCTTCAAAAGGCAACAAAAGTGAAAACCTAATTTGTTCGCAATTAAACGGGACTCCACAAAGTTTCGTTAAAATGGTTTGCTCCTATTTGGCTACCAGATGCGATTAATGCTTTTTGACTTAATCTTGCTCACAAACAAACAAGTCGTTTGTATACAGCCAGTTTAGTAGAAACTAGTTGTGTACATTTCGAAATCACGCAAAAAAAAAAAAAAAAAGAAACCGCAAACTGAAACAATACTGGTTTGCCTTGGCTACTTGGCTTTATTTTTTAAACTTAGCTCAATGACGTGCTTTGGTTTTGGGTTTCTACATGTTTTTTTTTTTTAAATCCACCACCTGTTTGATCACTCATTCATTCAGCGCCCTCATCAAGCGACAGAAATAAGAAAAAAATGTCGGGCTGAGATGAAGTCCGAAACTGAATAGGTACAAGTCAAAGTTTCGCAGGTTAAACGAATCTCTGAGAAAATGGAATATTAGTCAGTCATCGAAAGTGAAAGCTGGCAGAAAGCGGGAGGAAGCCGTGCCGGATGCGCAAAAAAAATCAATCAATAACATTTTTTAAAAAGATAATTCATCGGTCAATTTGCCAGCTTTCTGCATCGCAGCGCTGGTGCCAATTATGAGATGAAGAAAAAAAAAAATTCAAAACACAGCAAGAAGTTGGAGGGGGGAGGGGTGTCTCACATTATTGCGGAAACAAGCAGATCAGAGCTGATTCCGCCATTGTGTGGGGTGCGTTTCACACCTGTGGCACGCCTCCTCGGCAACCTTTTTCTGATTGGGGTTGGCGGTTTGACCCTTGAGCTAAAAGTCAGCAGCCTGTCAGCTTTCCCTCCAGACATCTCGTTACTGAGCGGAGGAAACATCTCTTCCAATTAAGGTAAAATAAAACTTGGATAAGCTAAATACAACAGGTCGCGATATGACACAGCACAGTTTTGCTTCAAGTCAACATAGCAGACTTCCTGTGACCTTTCGGGCATGGCCTTCTGAGACTTTTACGAGGGATCTACGATTGATCGACATGCCTACCAAGTTTCATTAGGCTAAGTGAAACAGGCTTTTGGGGGCTGAATTTAAAAAGAAAAACTCCAGGGGGTGCTACAAACCTGGCAATGGCCAAAATGACCTTGAAATAGCCGCTTCAAACCAAAATGGCGCACTTCCTGTGTCTTTTCGGGCATGATAGCCATGCCTACCAACTTTCTTGTTGCTATGTGAAACAGGCTTCAGTGGCTGAATTTGCAAAACCTCCGAGGGGCTCTACAGACCCGGCAATGACCAAAAAATGCTGCTTCAAACCCAAATATCAGACTCCCTGTGCTTTTTCAGGCATGGGTTGTTGAGACTTTGATAGACATGCGTACAAAATTTCATGTTGCTAATTGAAACAACCCTCACGGGCCGACTTTTCAAAGAATTGTGACCTGACCGACCTGCCAATGGTTAAAATGACCCTGAAATGGCCACTTCAAACCCAAAATGGTGGACTTCCTATGTAATTTCAGGCAGGGGCTCTTGAGACTTTTTTGTAGATTTCCTCATGATGGAGGCCTTTCTATCAAATTTCATGTTACGAAGTGAATCAGGCCTTGGGGCTGAATTTTCCCAAAATTCCAAGGGTCGGAAGGCAGGAAAGCATTGAGACGAGGCTTTCTTTGCAGCACAAAGCGAGACGTCTGCCTTGTCACGTCACAAGGCGAGACGTCTGCCTTGTCTCGTTTCATGTCACCTTTCACAGTCGGATGGAATAGCATCAAGTGGCAGCTGAAGTCGGCAGGAGTGCGGAGACTGCTGGTAGCTGCCACGGGCGGTGGTTGGGCATCAGTTAACAGCAGCTCCATCACCTCTCCTGCGGGTGAGCGAGCCCCATCGAGGAAATCACCACCGAGTTTGTCGTTTTGACATTCGCTTGTAATTTCTTAGCCAAAATGTTTGTTAGCTCATGAGCTAGCAGACTACTTCCTGGCCCTCAGTCTCTTCTTGGATAAAATGTGTCTCCCCGTGCCGGGGAAGTAAACACAGGACACTTTAATCACTTTCCAAGTCATGGCCCACTGTCTCCTCTCAGGGAGAAAAACATTGGTGTCCCTATTCCCAAAAAGCAAATCTGAGAGACTGGACACTTTGGTGGGCACCATGCGGTCTGAACAAACAAGTGGCAGAGTGTTAATTTGCTTGTCTGTGCCAGGCTACGATGAGCAATTTGCTTGCATGCGTTGCCGCGGCATCCCATTACTTTCTTCTCATTAGTGAGATGACATATTCTGTTAAATGGGTGGGGGTGGGGGGGAAGTGTAGTTTGTTTTGCTTATTAGCAAAGAGATGATTTCAGACGGATAGCAAAAGTGAATTGTTTTGGAATTTGTTCAACAGCCAGACGCCTACACTTGACACAACAATCTGGTGTTGACCTCGGGGGGCTTCTATGGAGAGGCGAAATAGAAAACCGGGTCAGTTGTGTCAGAAGCGCTTCCTTCCCACGACAGCGGGCGGGATGATTCACACATTTGCATAGTGATCAAGAATTAAATGCGCTACCATTCCGTCCTATTTCCACCACGCCCCCTCATTATAATTCATTATTCAGAATTATGGTTTGAGGGGAATGGATCAGAAATAATTGCCGTTTGACCCAATATTTCTTAACTCTAAGGGTGACATATTATGCTTCCCCCCCACGTCAAATCAGTTCTACGTGTCTTAATAACATATCTTTGACATGGTTTTGTCAAAATGCACCCAAGGATCATAAATGAGTGTGCAGGGAACCAAACCTGCCACAAATGGCAAAAATCTGGGAGAATTGACGCCCCTCAGAAAGGTTTAGAATTGCCTAAAGATGCCACAAGACAGCACAAATGAAGCTCCTCAACTCACTTCAAAATAGTTTACTGGCCTCAAGATGCCAAAGGATGGTGGCTTTTGTCTAAATGAAGCTCCTCAAATTACTTCAACATAGCTCCTTGGCACAAAGATTCCACAAGATAGAGTACACACTGTTATCTAAACCTCCTTGAAATTAGCCAGTCGCCCACCGTGCCGCCAGGATGAGATACCATCAGATTAAATCCGATTACGAGGCGGTATGATGTGATTCAGTCCAATTACCAGACGATACGATTCAGGCAAACGAAACTGCGATATAACCAGATTGACTCGAATTACGATACAACACGTATATAATTTTGTCAGATTAGGTTGCGGTATGATCAGATTGACTTTAATTATGATGCGATACGATGTGATTCAAATGATTGTAAATTGCAACATGATCAGATTGACTTTGATTGACAGTGAAAGAAAACCTTGAAAATCAGCGTGTGTACACTTTTTTTTTTTTTTTTTACCACCATCCATCTAATATGACTTAAGAGGTATTAGAAAAGGGCCCAGTTTTTATCAGCAACTCCCTGTTGAGTTCATTTGCAAGGTCTGAAAGGGGGTGGGGGGGCTGCTTTTCCATTTGCGGGGGGCAGTGGTTGTAACTGTCTGTACTGAGAACTGAAATATACTGGCAGCCAAAGTCACACAAAGGACAAATCAGCCGAAGGCAAAACAAGAGAGTTCATAAATTCCTCAGATATTTATTGCCACATAACTTCATTTGACGTGTAAAATCTGAAGGTTTTGGGCCTGCGTCCTGGGACATTACTTTGCATCTGCCCGCTATATTGAAGCAGGATGGAACGCCGCTGCTAATAATCGACATTAGCCTCATTGTCGATTTGACATCACGATTAGCTGACCTGTCTTGTAAAGTGGCCTGCAGGTAAAAGCCATAAAATAATATCTGTAGATTAGATACATCTCTGTGTTTAATGAAAGTAAGGCAAAAGAATGTCTTAACTGTCCTTTCTGTTCTGTGAATTGTTTACCACCCTGTTTCCATCAAATTAGTTCTGGACTTGTCCGCTTGTAGGATTGTTGCAGCATATAGCAAAATAAACTTTCGTAGCTCTTGAGGCGTGCAGTCGATGTGTCGATATGCGCCTGCTTTTTCGGGCAGGTGTGACTGTGACTAATCTGCGGTCGTCAGCAGAGAGTTGGAGAAGTGCTTCATCACCTCAAAAGGTTCTAAAAATATCGGAAATGTGAGAAAGACTGTTGTTCCGGATTGAGACGGCCACGGAAGGAGCCGGAATTGGACAAAAAAAATACATCCGTCACAATGGGAAGTAGATGAAAAGCTGCTTTAGGCTGTATCGCGTTTGAAAAGTCCCCAAAGTGCCCGCTGTGTTGCTTCCGGCATACATTTGGTCGAGGGCCTTTTGCACTAAATCCTGTTGGAATGATCACAGCAGTGCATGACGTGCTGGGAACCCGACGATCAGGAGAGAGTTGGTTGACGACCGTGTCAAATAAAGCGGAAATAGTCACGACGGTGGATGGCGTGCTGCTTGCTGCTAGGAACGTATGCTTTGGAATAGGCACAACAGTGCATACCGTGCTGCTTGCTTGCAAGGAACTAGACGGTCGGGAGGGATTTTGCTGAATGCCGCTTGAATTAAAATGTATTGGAATAGTCACGACAGCGCATGGTATGCTGCTCTGAATGAGCCAGACTAGATTTAATTGCTGGGCGTTTGTAGTAAACCCACTGGGAATCGTTTTAACGGTGCCTGACATGCTGCTTGTTGCTTGGAATAAAATGCTTTGGAATAGTCACAACAATGCATGGCATGCTGCAAGGAATTGGAGAGTCTGGCCAGATTTCGTTATGGACACTTTGCAGGACACTACGCACAAATAGTCACGACAGTGAATGCTTCTACGAATGACTGCTTCGAAAGTCACGACAGAGCTCAATATGCTGTTTGCTTGCTCGGAAAGAGACATCGTATGTTATATCGTCATATAACATACATCCCACCGTAGACAAATTCCTTGTATGTTTATATTTGGCCAAGGAAGCTGATTCTGATCTATATTAATACATGTTGGAATAGTCACGACTGTGCATGTCATGCTGCAGTGCCACCAAAATTGAGAGTTTTTGGCGGGGGAAACAAGTAGGATCCATCGATATACCATCATATGACACGCATCTTGTTGTAGTACATGTTGGAATAGTCACAACAGGGCATGGTATGCTGCTGCTAGGAGTATTATTCGTTTTCTGTGTGGAGCAAATCCACATCACATACCAATCACACTTGACGACTCTAAAAATACACCCAGTGTCTATTCTTAATTAACGAGAGGCGGCAATCAAGCGGGCCGACGAGACTCGACGAACGGGTCGGCATCCACCAGGTGAACAAAACGGGACAAAACCATGTATTTGTTTTTCCTCCAGCTCAGTCGTCACGGCGATAGAGGCTGAGCTTATAAAAAGTGCTATGCATGAATTGCCTGACACGAAAGGTGTCACCATGACAACTGAGCAAGATCCATAAAGTGTATTAAATGACAACAAGTGTATCTCGAGCTTGTGTTGTCCCCCTGGAATAAAATGGGGGTGGGGCATTTTAAACAGTACTGGTAATGTGCCAATGGTGAGAGGTGAGCTGGGTTCAAGATGGTTCATCGGGTGTATGTCGCATGACACAGAAAGTGGCATGGCAACACGTACTGTAGTGTGGAATTGGCATTCGAATCACTTCAATGTCTTAAGTGTGTACTCGAGTAGTCTCCACATGCTGCGCTTATTAACGCCATATCTTCTCATCTTTAGGCCTTTATTGGGACAAAAAAAATGTTTGTAGTCGGATATAACAATGTTACGCCGAGCTTACCGTAAATATAGCCGATAGATTCAACAATTCTTCAAAAAATATCTGTTTATTGCCATTCCCAGTTTAAGTTGAAATGTAAAACAAAGAAAATTACGTGTATTTCACCAAACCACATAATTTACAACAGTCCAATAGCTTAATGCTAACACACGATGCAAAAACATCATAGCCAGGCTAGCGAAACGTGCATTGACGTTGTGGTAGTTATAACCTTTAAGCAACGGATATTTGAACACAAACGATGAACATGAAGACAGACAATATAGCAATACTCATTGGCGTACATTTTGTATCCTCTGCAAAAATTGCTTTTAGCATAATTAAAATGTTTTTAAACTTTAGAGTAATTTGAGATGTTCATTGTAAATAAAACATTTAATGTGATATAAGGTAGATTGTACATAACATTTATTCTTATTCATATTATTGTAATGAATATTACTTCAGATTACTGAGTCACTTAGTCGTGAAACTCTTCTTTGTGTCTGTATTATAGTGCCCTCCGGTGGCCGAAGTTTGCGCACCAGAAGAAGCAGTACAATCCGTTGAATTAAAGCATGAATTCATGATGCACAAACTGTTGAAAGCTTTACATTTTATTTAATTATGTTATTACTATATATTGTATTAGAAAGTACATTACTGTCGATTGCGATTTTCCTGACCATGATAGGATTTTATTTATTTTTTTCTTAACAAGAGAGATAAAAAGACTTGAGAGAAAAACGTTCGTCGCCCTCAGACCCGATGAGGCTCAAGATGAAACGCGGTGGGCGGAAAATGTGTTTTGCATCAAGCACATTAGAGAATGTTTTTGTATTCGTCGCCTCGAGAGAGGAAGAGACGGCGGCGGTGTGCAACAAGGGGAGGCCCTGGTCAACGCCAGGCGAGGAACAGTCGCAAGATGGAGGGAATCTTTGGGATCCTGATTAGCCTGATTATTCACCTCCATTGGAATGGATGAGAGTGTGGCTCCAGGCTGTTAACTGGATGAGGGGACCAACGGGAAAGACAATGCACTCTCAAATGCTGGCATGCACCTGAGACCAGAGAACACCTCCCTCAAATAAATGCCTCTCTCAAACGTACCAGGAAGACAAAAAGGTCAGCAAATGTGGAATTATTTCATTTCTTAAGCACAAGCTTTTCGTTCACTCGTGCTGAGCCAGTTTCAAGTCCTTTGCTAACCGAAACAGCAAGCCTCCACCAAAGCCGTAGAAAAGAAAAAGTCTGGACAGTGACAGGAGAGGGCGCCATATTGTTACCCGGCTTGACATAACCTCCCCGTGCAATGCAATGCAACACAATCGATTAGTTCCAAAATGTACCATACTGTATCTTAAGGGGTACCTTCCAAAGAAAACTCACAATATATATATTTTATGTTCAACTGAATTATCATTATGGCCAGTTAGTGAACTACTGTATAAAAGAAATGGGCTCAGAATATTAAGAAGGCATACGTTTTTCTTTTGCAAGGCCATCAAAAGGGGGCGGAGCATGCATTGGTGAGCACTTCTATTTAAAAAAATATATATCATTTTTTTTACACAAGAAATTATTAATCTCTTTATGCTGAATATCAATACATACAGATTTTTTAAACTACAAAACAAACAAAAACATGCAGATTTTGTTGAATTCATATTTGCTCAATATTGGGTTTACCTCCCACAGGTGTCGTCGTTTTGGTTTTGGGCGATTTGGGGAGGAAACGATGCGTCTGCACAGCTCGTCCCGGATGAGTGGAACAGCCGACAGCCACACACTCGAACGTAGACAAAAATCTGCAAAAATGCACTTAAAAAGCCAAAAACTGTCCAAAGCTTGAAACAGCATGGCGTACATAAACCATGTGGTATGTCTTTAACCAACGCGGACCAGTGCAATGAGGTTAAAGTGTCCAGACTTTGTTTTCTACATCTTTTGACCTCCACCAAAACAAAATAGTGTTTAATTTGTTTTTTGGTTGCTCAATATATGAAATGCAAACTCTTGTTTGAAGACCTACCACAAGCTTGAAATCTAGTTTAGCACACCAACTCTGGCTTGAAATCCCAAAGCCTGGCTTTAAAACCTACTTTGGAACCCCAACCACGGTTTGAAACCTTAACTTGAAACGGTATCCCTGTCTTGAAACTCTAACTTTCCGTAGCGGTGCCTTATTGGAGGCGTGGTCGCGACGCCTCGGTACGAGTTACTGCAAAGTCGTCAATGTGCGGTGAAGCATCAATGCGTATTTTTAGGTGAGGGCTCACGCGGATCCGCTGGCTGTTGTGTTCTTCTTCCGTCACATGCGCTAGTTTTCAACTCCTTTGGACAGTAATCCTGCTCGTCCCTTCTTTTCCCGTCTGTTTCTCTGCTCTGCTGGCTTATCTGGCCATCATTTGTACGCGTTATTGTCCATTACGGGATTTCTTCTTCTTCCTGCTCGCCTGAGGCCGGCCGGCCCGCGGGCCTTACGCACTGATACACTTGGTCCTGGAAAACGTTACGAGAGGCCCGAAAGCCTAACTGACATGAGCACTCACATCTTTCCCACTCTTCGTAAACCTAACGCAGGCTTGAAATCTCAATTTTAAACCCTAACATGAAACCATACCCTGGCTTGTAACCCTAACTTGAAATCTTCTTTGGCTTGCGATCCATCTTTAAAACCATAACCGTGGATTGAAACCCTTGGAACGCTAACCAAGGCTTGAAATCCCAAACAAGTCTTGAAACCCTAACATGAAACACTTCTTTGATTCGTGTCTCGATAAAGTCATATTTGATGCTGATGCAAAGTCTGATTAGATGAATCTTTATGGATTTGGTCCATCCGTACTCACATCTCTGAAAACACTGATTTGAGTGTGTGTGAGTGTGTACGCACGTTTCGCCGGCCACACGCATGCATTACGTCTTTATAAATGGATTAGGCTATCTGGCCGCACTCTGGCTCTTCCCAAAGCATGGAGAAACAGAGCAACTAATCTCGTTGGTTACCAGGAAGTGACCAAACCCGGCTGACCCCCCCCACCCCCATTTCGTACGACCATCAAATTGGCCACCGCATTCGGCCGGACTTGATCTAATACCAAGCTGTGGTTGATATAAATTGCTGCTTGTGAAAGACTGGAGGTGGGGAAGGGGAAAGTGGGGAGGGGGGTCATGCGGAAAATGAACCGTGGTGCGGTCTATGGGGCAAGGGGAAAGGGGGATCGTGCGGAAAATGAGCCGTGGTGCGGTCTATTTCCTGGCCACATCATGTGTCATTTACGCGCGCTTATTTTCAAGGTTGCCGCCGAGGATTTTTACATTAATACTACAAGTGCAGCGATGAAAGGCTCAGGCCAATCCTCCAAATGTTGATCTAACTTTGACGACATATTAAATTACACAGGCCCAAAAAAAATAAAAATAAATAAACAGCATTGTCATTTAGTGACACAGAGAGTATGTGTCTACTATTCCAAATGGCTGCTTAAAAACAAAATGGCTGATTTCCTGTTTATTTTCGGGCATGGTTCCTTGAGGATTTTTCAAGCGTCCTTGTTATCCTAGACATGTCCACTCAATTTGGTGCCGATCGGTAAAACTGGTGACAAGGGCTAATTTTTTCTAACTTTTGAGCCCCAAAATGGCTGCTTGTTACCAAAATGGTAAATTTCCTGTTAAATTCCTGGCATGGGTCTTTGACAATTTTTTGTTCATCTTGCTACAGTAGACATGTTTCAACAATTTTGCGTCGATTGGTAAAACCAGTGTCGGGAGCAAATTTTTTCTAAAATTGGTGCCCTGGATTCAATCGAAAATGACTGCTTCGAAGCAAAATGGCGGACGTCCTGTTTAAATTCGGCCATGGGTCCTTGAGACTTTTTCATGCGCCTTGTTATGATAAACATGTCGAACAAATTTCGTGTTGATTGGCGAAACTGGTGTCAGGGGTTAGTTTCTTCTAAGCTTCCTATGAGTCTTGACGGAGGTCGGTACTATCTGAACGCGAGTCGCGATCCGGTCATGATTCGGCCCCGAAAACGGCGTATTCCGAACGGAAAACCGGGACGTGACAATCCTCCGTGACACTAGAGAGAGCGACGTAACGGCGTACGCTGACAGATGTCGCTCATTGAGGGTGGCAGCTGTGATTTAGCCTCACTTGCATGAAGATCACCTTCAGGCTGCTTAAACACACCAGACAGACTCTATCATCAGAGTGGACGGCGGTGATAAACACATCCTCCGTCACAACCCCCTTGACAGACGCACAAGAACAGATTCACGACACACGCACGCACACTCTGTGACAACCTGTTTGCACATTCATGTACACACACAAGCACATTGTGCGATTACATCAAGTGTAAAAACTCTACGTAGGCCATCAACCACAAATGCGGTAGATAAACAAAGCACACGTTCAACGAACTGTTGGTTACATGAACGCACACGAACGACAAGAAATTACGTCCTTATTACTGCGATAATTAAACTTGCATTGCGCAGTGCATTCTGGGAACTGCATGAATTCACAGGACGCCATTATCGTTGTGTATTGTTGTAATGGGTTAGTGTAATTAAGGGGGAAAAAAACCAGCAAAACTGCGTGACTATTGCTCATTTGAAATAGATTAATTAGCAGCATGTTCATGTGGATTCAGCAGAAAAAGGCTGTTTAATTTACCACTTAGATCATTTTTTTCTTGTAAACTTAACATTTGCATGCAGTAAAATATAAAGAGTATTCTGTAAAGACGTTAAATTTGTTTTCCATATTTTTTACGGAAACATTCTGGCAACTGAGCTAGCATATTTTTTTCCCGTTAAAAACGATATTAATATATATATTTTTTTTTTTTTCCCCCACAGTGTGAGTCTCTGATGAAAAATGTAACTCGTGAAAGGTTGCAAACGTGACACCATCCCAAGCGCCGGCTAGATTTATGAATGAACGCACATCACTGCGGTCACATATCTCATCTGTTGAGGCCGCGCACCAATTCACAGATTCAAGATGCGACGGCACGATAGCGATCGGCCGCGTGGAGAATTATACCCGGCCGGGCCCTTTGGCTTGTCCCGATGCGCCGCCAAGAACTGCCTGCAGATCAATAAGCCGCTGTCAGACACAATGTGATTGATCTTGCTTTTTATCGCATTTTATTTAAAACACGTCGCATTGATAACTCTCTCAGGGAAAATGTGTAAAAAAATAAAAATTATAATAAATAACAATAATAAAAAATGCAGGATCCTCGTAAGACTTGTTTTTCTGCTCATCACTCTTCATTATTTACCTCAGTCAACACTTAGGCTCTCGAAATGCGAGTTTTCTTAATACGGCGTGATGGTGATTAGGCAAATGACCATGAGAAAAATGGGACATCAAACCAGGGGGACAGGGCCAGCTTGTGATTGGCACATGGCCGATACAAATTTAAAACCTATGAAATAGAAATTCATAGTAAATTAAAATACTCAGACAAATGCAAAATAAAATAAAATAGCTAATAGAATTGAACAAGTTATCTAAAATACAATCTAAAATTAAAACAAAAATAAGTACAATAAAACAAATAATAAATACATAAAATATAGTAATCCCCTCTCCATCGCAGGGGACATGTTGCAGACCATTATGTGAATAAGTGAAATCTGCGATATAGAAATACCCTATTTAATCACACCCTAGGCATGTTTTTAATCGCATTTACGGCACTTTTCTTAAGGTCTTTAAACACACGTTTAAAACGATTTAAACACATAATATTTTGAGAGAGCGCAAGAGCAATGGATACAAAATATTGTACAGTTTCATTTTGTAAATGCACAAACACTGCTTCAATATACTGGAGTAATGTATTGTAGCAATTCCTTGCACATTGCACACTGGGTGCAGTCCAATTATCGTCCGTTTATTATTTTTCACCGGCTGCTTTGGAGTCGTACGGATGCCGTCTTTCAACATGCTCGTTATTGTTCGCGCCTGTGGACGAACAATTGGGCTTTGTTTCGACAATGTGCTGCAGACATCGTGGGCAGCAAATCCCAGTAATCAAGACGCTAATGAAGCCAGGGGTCCAACACACTAACATACGCCGTCGTGTGATTATTGGACCTGTGTTTTGGACCTTTTTGACTACAACTAATGCCAGTGCTTGTTTAAAAAAAAAATACAGATCAAAAAACTCCAGTTTCACCTAGTGACATGAAATTGGGTGAACACATCTATCATAACAAGACGCACACAAAAAAAGTCTCGAGAACAAGAGGTCAGAAATTTTGGTTTGCAGCAGCCATTTTGGAGTGAATTCCACAGCTCGAAAGCTAGAAAAAAATTATCCCCCGAACCAAGTCGCACAGATCAGTGTGAAATTGGGTAGCCGCGGTTATCATAAAAGGATGCACGACAAAGTCTCAAGAACCCATGCCTGAAACTGAATAGGTAGTCAGCCATTTTCGGGCAAATTACTGCTCTTACTTTGACGAACTCCCACTGAGGAACTTGCCCAAATGAGCCCTAATTGGAAGCAAGTATTCATAAGAGATGGGTGGTGCGTAACACTGAAGCTTTATTATCTAATACGGTTGGAGGATGGAATCAAAGATTGGCAATTATTTCAGTGACTGGCTGTGAAAAACAAGACTTTTGAGGCCCATTTCTTCCTCCACTTTGCAGCGCTCCAACCGTGTGGTGCTTCGAAATTGAAGCCGTGCATCAGGGCGTCGTTGGCCGTGACAAGAACAAGGTAGAGGTCGGAGTTCACGGTAAGAGTTATAGCTTGATTGGCTTGGGGAGCAGAAGAGGCCATATTACAAAAGAGAACCACACAAACAGGCTGTAAATAAATGATGCGTTCAGGGTCCCTAAATTGTCAATCCTTGGCCTGTGCAAGAAGGAGCAGTCGCTTGAGGTCAATTATAAAACAAGGATGATCCTGGACTCACTGATTTACCGTTTGGTTGGTGGTTCCCTTCTTTTTACACTTGTATGGCAGTTAAGAATGTTAAAACATTGCAGGTTACAATCAATGCAGATTAGATTTTCCATTGCAGTGGTGCCTTGAGATACAAGTGACCAGATTTAGGAGTTTTTCAAGTTGCAACAAGCAGCAGTTTGTCAAATAGCGAACAAGTCTTCAAAAACTGTGTTAAAACAATGTTATGACCCTTTCAGCAATTGATATTTGAAGACATATGGTGGAGCAACACATGGAGACAAATGATGTAACAATACTAACGGGCATATATTCTTTATCCTCTGCGAAAAATGACTGTTACTGCAGCTGAATACTGAGGAGTTGTGAGTATATCCGTATGTCCGTCTTATACTGCGCCAGGTGGCAAAGGCGCACACACCTGAAGGAGTAGCACAATGTCCATTGAATTCAAGCATCAAATGTGGCAAAAACAGTTTAATATCTTTACACTCTAATGAATTATGTCATTACTGTATGTGTGTATAAAGTACAATGCTATACAGTACTAGTTTTCTTTTTGAAAAACAACATTTTTGTTGGTTTATTTTTGGGAAGCTGGAACGGATTTATGGCATTTCCATTCGTTTCAATGTAGAAAGATGATATGCGTTACAAGCGGGGCCATGAAATTAAAAAACCAAAACAAACTCAATACGGAATTGGAGAAAATTTTATTTCCATGGACTCACTGCTTTTTCTTTGGCTTTTTATGCAATGCTGTCATTCGTGTTTTGTTGTTTTTCCACTTGAACGTTTTGCCCAAAGTTTGCCCTCACAACGGACTACAGTACTTCCATTATTTCCTATGGGAAGAACTGACACGTTGTTTCTCCAACACCGACTGTTTAAACCCGCTGAGTCGCTGACACACGCCGCCTGTGTCACCAAGTTCTTGTTATTCAATTTTACCCTGTCTCTTTGGAGCGCTTCACTTGGCAGCTGTCTGAAAACAGCGGGCAATTTTTTTTTCATGCAAGCCTGCCACAATACAATGCGAGAAATGCCCTTGTTTTGTCTGACATACTTTCAAAGAACCCATTTTGGAGGCGTAGATGAATTGCCCCCCCCCCCCCCCACCCAATCACTTGATTGGCCTCCTGACACAGCCCATGATTGGACTTCTTTGTCACGTTGTGCAATCCTTGCCCCAAAAAATGCTAACGGCCAGACAACAAGCAATGATTAAGCCACATCTGCAGCTTGAATTCCGCGTTTACTCAACTGCAGAAATTACAGGCATCTATTTGAGAGGATGCTAACTACAGCGCAAAAAGCAAGCGTGAGTGGAACCGTTGGAAAGCTCGTACTCCAAAATTAGGGCGTATAGAGCACCTCAAAACCAAAAGTTATAACCAAAAATGCGCCCCCAAAATTTGTTTGTTTTCCAATTTAGTCAAGGTAGAGAGAAAAGTGACCAGCTCCAGATAGCAGTCATTGTTTGCACAAGTACACACACACGCGCGCGCGCACGCGCACACACACACACACACACACACACACACAAAATCAGGCTTCTTTTCAAAAGCAAAAAATAAATATCTGGAAAAGCCTACTTCAACAGCAACTTCATTTGAGGTTAATCAGAGGCACTTTAAATTGTGGCGGGTGGGAGCTGTCTGCTATTTAACAAGTTTGAATGTAATTGGTTAATTCTAAATACAGCCACATCCCTAGTTTTAAGAGGGTGTGCGCACTTGTGCAACCACATTAAGTCCATCCATCCATCCATTTTCTGTGCCACTTATCCTCACAAGGGTCGCGGGCGTGCTGGAGCCTATCCCAGCTATCTTCGGGCAGGAGGCGGGGTACACCTAGAACTGGTTGCCAACCAATCGCAGGGCACACATTAACAAACAACCATTCGCACTCACATGCACGCCTACGGGCAATTTAGAGTCATCAATTAACCTACCATACATGTTTTTGGGATGTGGGAGGAAACCGGAGTGCCGGGAGAAAACCCACGCAGGCACGGGGAGAACATGCAAACTCCACACAGGCGGGGTCGGGATTTGAACCCCGGTCCTCAGAACTGTGCGGCAGACGCTCTAACCAGTCGCCCACCGTGCCGCCCCAGATTATGTCTTTTTTTTTTTTTTTAAACTTTCCCTCTCGAAAACAGTTTCAGTTGTACAGGTTATAAAGGGGTGTGTATACTTTTCAACTTATACAAGTCCAACAGCTACAAGACTTAATAGTACGCTTACTGACCCTCTTGATGGGAAGTAACCCAAGAAAAGAACAACGCAAATGTGCCTGTTCATGGATTTTTTTTTGTTGAGGAACCTCTTGTGTCCTGTAATTATGTTGACGTGAGTTAAGATTCATTCATTTAGACAAAAGTAGTGCTTTGCCAGAATCTCGTGCCATCTATTGGCAATTGTTAAGCTTTTTGGGGAAGTATCATTTGCTCGCAGATTTTAGGTGAACAGTTCTTCAAAAAAGGCTTCAAGCTATTTATTGCTGCTCAGTTCAAGTTTATGGTCAACAGAAAACAGAGAATTATACGTTGTGTATTTTAAACAACTACATAGCTTTACCTTCAGGTCCCCTAGCTTAACGCTAACTAATCAGAATTTCCACAGCTGGGCTAACGAATAGCATCGGTGTTTGGGAAAAATATGTCATGTTTGAGACACATGACACAAAAGAGCCAATCACAAACGACGGCTTTCGAAGGAGGAAGTGATATGGAAAAAAGCTTTTGCGGCTATTTTTCAAATATAACTACAATTGTAATCATGGAAATTTACAAACGCAACTGTAATTTAATAACATTAAATGTAATTAGTTACTTCCCAACACTGTTCAAGCATACTTCAAAGTGACTCCATCCACGTAGAAATGTCCCATTCCGTCATGTTCGGAGGTTGTCGGCGCGCACATGAATGAACACCGGCGGCGCCTTTGTGCACTAGAGCGAAAGCGTGGGCAGAAGCCTCGCTACTCGCCCGCGTCTATTCAGCGCCGATCGAGACAATGCCGCCGCGGGACGCTCAGGTATACGAGGAAACAGCAGCGACAGGCAGTGACATTTCAAATCAAAGCAAATTCTTTGGGCTCCCTTTTGTTCCATAAATACGACATTGATTGCCACTAAAACACATTTTGATTCAGGCATGTTGAGGTGCTACTAAAACGCCGCCTGTTACGGCCAAGGGAAGACCTTGCACAGAGCAAAAGCGAGGAATACAGTGTACGCGGTGCACGGGAAGCAGCTCTTCGATATCCTTGACATCCAACTGAAGGTCCATGTACTAGTACACATTGTCCTCAAAAGTAAGACAATCAGCAACTAGTACTACAACTATGGCATACTAGTAGGACAACATGTTACTAGTGAGTCAGAACTGTGCACCTGTTGACATCTGCATTCTACTACCACTACTTGTTAACTAGTAGATTTTTAGAATGTCACTAGTAGTCGCAGTTGTCATCTAGTGCACAGTTTTGCCTCACTAGTATACCAAAGTTGTCCTACTAATAGTAAAACAATTCAGCACACTAATAGAACTACTAGGACACACCACTTTTGGTCTACTAGTAACCCAATTAAACCTTAGTGTAGACTACTGTCCTCCACTAGTAACACTACTAGGCACAGTGGTGAAAAAACATTACTAGTAAGACACTAGTACGGCCTAGTCGTTTTACTAGTGTGCTGAATTGTCTTATGTTTGTTACTAGTGCTAAATGTTAATTAGTAGAATTTTAGAATGTCACAAGTAGTAGTAGTAGCATGCAGCTAGTGCACCGTCAATTTGCTTCACTAGTAATGTGCAGTTGTCTTACTAGTAACCCCAAGTTGTCCTATTAGTCGGAAGAACATTCAGTGCACTAGTACAACTGTGTCTTACTAGAAACGTCGTTACTGTACATTAGTACGACAACTTTAATAGTGATGTCAAAAATAATAGTGAACATTTCGGTGCTACTACTAGAATCCAGGAGGCTACTAATGCGTGACACGTGCCTCCAAGTTGGGTCTGTTATTGTTACTAGTGCTGCTAAGTAGTTTACTCGTAAGATTTAATTGCATACTACAACACCAAAACGTGGCACTAGTAGTGGGGGGGGGGGGGGGGGGGGACATCATACTGTAAGTACTAAAGCACTGCCTAAGAGTCCACAGAGGTTCAACAATGGCAAAAGAGCCATTTAGTTGGATTTGATTGCAAGTGTGAACAGGGCCATTAAAATAAGTAAGTCCGTTTATTTATAGAGCACTTCTCCCTGAGAGGACTCAAGTACTTTACGTGGCTAAAATACAGTTATACACGCTAAGTGGCGCCCTGGCAGGGTGAAACATTTCAAAGTTAAATCCCCTCCTGTGATTCCTCTCATTGCACGTGATGAATAAATGAATGGCGCCGTTCATCGGAATTGAAATGCAGATCATGCTAATGAAACCCTGTGTACGTTTTTGTTCCACTGAGCAATCCAGAGATTTTATTCTTTTTCCTTTTTCTTTTCTACGTTTAGCCTGGTCGGTCATTTCCAATTAATCCCGAGCGCCCGCAGTTAATTGGCAAGTGCGTCGAGCCGAGTCGAGTTGAAGAAGAAAAAAAGAACCCAAAAAAATAGAAAGATCAATGGACAAAAGGCCTTACCAGGCTGCAATTATCATCACCAAGGAGCCCAAGGAGTAGTAACGGTTGTGACATTTTCTTGTTCGTTAACGGTACCAAACTTTTAAACACTAGCTGGGAAATCCGTTAAAAAAAAAAAAAAAAAAAAAAGGCACCGAAACAGCTCATGGTTTGCAAGCCAAAAGCGAATATATACTTCACATTTGTATGTTTTCATCCATTGATGCACTTTTCAGCGTGGCTAGCATCACGTATCGTAGCTACGTTCATTTCCCGACATTTTTTAGAACAATCAAAATCACAAAAGTTAATTTTATCCGAATTTGCATGAAAATATATCTGGTTAATTCGACATAAACCGCACCAAAAAGTTTCATAAAAATTGGTTTCCTGACATACTAAAGAACAACCAGGAATTAGTACAAAACTTGTGGGCAAATCTGGAAAATAAAATCACAAAAAAAAGCTCACAGTTTGGAAACCAAAATCTAACAAAAGTTTTCCATTTTCCAGGAAAACTACATCAGATTTTTGTTTTTATTCGTTAGTGTCACTATCAGAGTGGCTAACGTTGCATATAGCAGCTACCTGCTTCTACTGTTTTTTTTTTTTTTTTTTTTATAAATGTAATAAACAGAAACTACAATGAAGGTTTTAACAGCTAGGTGACTAACTTCTGGGTATGGCATTTATGGGGCACACATATTTTGCCAAATCAACTTTCTCTAGTATTTGGGATGTCATATTGTCTCTATGGGGCCTTAATAAACACGTGGAATACGAAATAAAATCGGCCACGCATTCCAGAGTTGTCGTTTTTCTGCAGAGAGGCCTGAAGTCAGGTCATTCGAATTTCTCGAGGTTAGCTACGTCACTAGCGAAGATCTCCGCCTTCCTTTTCCGCCCCCGACCCCGCGCTGTAAACAAACAAAAAAAAAGGAACGCATTCGCAAACCAAAAGCATTTATCAACTGAGTATCAATGCGCAAGGGCCAGAGGTGTTATTTGTTGATTGCATTTGTTGTTAGCACGGTGATGCAAAAACTATACGAAGTTCCTCTGTGATGAGCAAAGACTGGTTACCCGAACATCTTACATCATTACGTTATCCGAACCAAATCAGGTGTTACGCTCACCTTGTTGGTTACATTGTGATCTTTTTTTAGATTGTGTTTCGCTTTGGCCACTCATTTCCATTTGCTGCCTCGCTTTCGAGTCTGCGCTATTTTAGTTCAAGTTTGCCAACGTCTGTTTTTGCGCTAAGTGACGGGAAATGAGCACGACGACGCTTAATTCAATCCCATCTGTTCCCGACTTTTCTTGAGAGACCTAACTCACACGCGATGGAAGATGCTGGTGCAGCCTGCAGAAGGCCTCAGCGGGAGTTTTTGCCGCTAGCCTCTTGCGCTCACTGAGTTATTAGTCTCGCGCTGGCCACCAGGACGTCATCAGTCTGTCTACTACGCAGAGGAAAATAAATTTTAAAAAAGAATAAATAAATAAAAAAAAGACTCCTGCTCAATTAGAACAATGCAAGGTAATGGAGGGTTTGTCAAAAGTTGCAATTTGTCTGCTTTAAACCAAAATAGCAGACTTGCTGTTCAATTTTGGGTACTGGGATTTCGGGTCGATTGGTGAAACAAATGTTTTTCTCAATTTGGAGGGCAGGAATTTCTCTCAAAATGGCAACTTCATAACAAAATTACTGCGTATTTTTCGGGATTCCAGCTATGCTAGATATGTTCATGCAATTTCAGGTCCAGCAGTGAAACTAGTGTCAGAGGCTGTTTTTTTTTCTCTTTTCAGGGTGCGCTCCAGTCAGTTTTGAGTATGTTGTGTTCAGGACCGCTAAAAAAAAACCCCATTAATGTACCAAGACACATGGTTTTGAGGTGGTGTTTGGTGAGTTTATGGGCGTTTTTAGGCTTCTAAAAAGATGATTAATTCTGGACTCACCAGGATGAGGTCTCTAGTGTGAGTTTGTCAAAGTACGACCCGGGAATTCACCGAAAAATTTCGGGCACGGGTCCTTTAAACTTGTGTGCGTCCTGTTATTGTAGACATGCTCATCCAGGGTTTCTCGTACTAAAAATTGTGTCAAACTAAGGGTACTAATTTTTGTGGGCTGGATTTCGTCTCAAAAATGGCAGATTCAGATAAAAATGGCCGACTTCCTGTCCAATTTCGCCCATGGGACCTTGAGACTTTTTTATGCATCCCGTTTTGACAGACGTGTTCACACAATTTCAGGTCCAGTGGTGAAACTGGTGTCAGGCAAATATTTTTCCAACTGTCCAGGGGGCGCTACTAAGTTGCAGTTTTGGGGGGTTGTGTTCAGTACCCCTAAAATACATACGTTTTTACCAGGATGCATGGTTTTGCCAAAACTGGTGAGTTTTTGGGCATGTTGCGGCTCCCCAACAAAACGGGATTATATGGCCGAAATAATAATAAAGACCAACTGTTTACATGCTTCGGTAAGTGCTGCTGTTTTGGTTAGCAACATAGTTCTAGTAAGATCAGCGGTATTACAGCACATTTACTCTGCGTAGCCTTCACTTTTTCGAATGAACCAATGTGAGATATTGATGTATAGTCTTTGGTCATAGATATTTCGCTTTGTTTGAGGATGGTGTGAATAATGCAAGTGAGCCGATAATTGATGTGTACACGCTTCTTCGTAAGAGTGTCATGCCACGCAGCCGAGCGTTGATTCCGGGAAAACGATATTTTTGCACATTCTGTCAGGTTCACACGACCTCCGCGACTGACGCCACCGCATTCTCAGAAATGGATTGAATGAAAAAGCAATTAACGGCCAGCAGGGAGAAACGCTCTGTCAAGGCTCGCAGTCAGACAAAAAGTTCAACTTTAGCACTTTTAAGCCGCAACACAAATTGAAAATAAGAATGTTTATGCTTGGTGAGTCACAATCTGTCATCGTAGTCTTTATGCAGCTTTTAGCGTCTTCTACATTTTTTTTTTCCTTAGCTTTGTGCGAGCGTGCAGTCAGGGTTTTTCATACTAAAAAGAGCAGAGATGGGATCAAGTGACACATGAGTAAGTCTCATGTAAGTCTCCAGTCATTTTGTGTTGGGCAAGTCAAGTCAGTCTCTCGGGTACCGTCCAATCAGGTTATTTCGAGTCGAGTAAAATTAGGCTATTGCGAGGCGAGTCAAATCAGTCGATCAAGAGTCGAGTCAAACCAGGTTATCGCGAGTCGAGTCAAATTGGGTTATCTCAAGTCGAGTAAACTTCATTCAGGTTATCTCAAGTTCGAATCAAATCAGGTTATCTGAAGTTGTGTCAAGTCAAATCAGGTTATGACTATAAATGTTTTGGAAAGATCTGCATTTCATAATTTTATATCAACAATTATTACTGTTATTATTATTATTATTATATTATTGTCAAAGACTATCAAAATTGACCCAGAACATAATATGTGTGCATGGAAAATTAACAGTATGTAAGGGTTAAGAACAGGCTAATGTTTTAATATTTACTGGACGTTCAAAGACAAGTCACCATCTCTTGACGCATGTATCTGTTTGTATGTGTGCTTTTTATTTAGAAAGTACTTTAGCCTCCAAGTGTAGTAAAAATAAATGTGTAGCTTCCTGTCCCTTCCCACACAGTTGCTCATGTTTGGGCTTCTCGGAAAGTGATTTGTTTTGGCAGGATGTGTTTGCGTTTACAGCTACGACGAGGCTCCCAAATCACCCGCTCAGGGCTTTTCTCAGCTCTGTCGGTCAATAATTGCTGCATACCCGGAGTGCAGCATGGCGTAATTATGTACTTTTGTTTGCGCACCCGTACAAAAAAACATTCAAAGAAAAAATACGGTGAGTCAGAGCTTGCAGCAGGGGTGGGGAACCTTTCTAGGTTGGCACTGAGCAATGTTTTGGGGGGAAAAAAAAGGTGCAAGAACGGCACAGAATATTAGTCCCGCTGCTTTTTGCCAGGCCAAATTTCTACCTGCTGGGTTGAGAGCAAATTTCTAATCAACATGCTTGTTTTTTTTTGTTGAATTATAATGGTTGTGGCTGCTGCTTGTGATCATGTATTAGCGTCTGTGGTGAAGTAGCATGGAGCTCATTGGTGGCCCAAGGTTGTTTGTGCACTCCCACTTCCGATTCACTGTCAGCAATCAGATGTTTACAGCTTCTCTACCTGACGACAACATAAAAATGGCATCGTTTATTTGTGCACATTTTACAGTTTTTGGTTTTGAAAATTTCCACTTCAACTTTGAGTAGAATATTTTTGGACAATTTCCTAAATGTTTCTTTACTTCTTTATGAAGATTTCCCAACAATTTATTTGACATTTTACAATTTTTAGTCAATATTTTTCCATGTTTTGAAAATTTCTAAATTCTTTGATTTTGAACATTTCCCAACAATTTAGTTTGTTTTAGATTGTTTTTATAGTCCCTGACAATTTAATGTTTTATGTTTGAAAATAATCCCATACATTTATTTTTCTGTTTTCAAAAATGTTAACTTTTTTTGTTTTATTTTAAAACTTGTGCTGTGAAGTTAATTAAGGTTTTAAGATGGCCACCAGGAAGGGACTACAGTATTTCTACATCAATTATAAAATATTATCCAACATTATACTACAATTACTAATCACACTATACATGAAACTATTCACCCACAAAAAGGCAATATTTTGTCAGCATTTCAAAGCAATCAAAAACGCCATCACTGCAGATATTGACTCCCCCCGAAAAGAGCATCTTAACGCAAACATGAAACAAACCATTTTTGTAGCTTCTTTTTCCACCAAAATGACTCGTTGCCAGGATCTTTTCTTACATGAGCGCCTCTGCGATGATTTGCATTCTTGACATAATGTCAATTAAATGTCATCAGATACGTTGAAAAGTGCAGCGTGGATGCGGTCGTCTCTGACATTAAAAACGGGCCTTTTTTTTTTAATGTATATTCAAATACGCCCTCGGCACCGTGAAAACTGAACACATCATTTGGAACGAGACGCGATTAAAAAAAAATCAAGGCTCGTTTAACTGCTACAGTGTTCCCTGCTATAAGGCAGACTTTTAAGCGGTCAGTTTTTTTTAAATGGGTTTTTACGGTGTACAGGCAAGTCCAAATTCAGAGATGCATGCCGTCAGTGTAGCACCATGTTGTGAGACAACAGCCCAGGCAGCACTGAGCTCTACTGGAATACATGCAGCCGAATTAAGAGCAAGAAGAAGATATATGTATATATATACATATATATATATATATATATATATATATATATATATATACACATATATATACATATATATATATATATATATATATATATATATATATATATACACATATATATACATATATATATACACATATATATATATATATATACATATATATATACATATATACATATATATATATATATATACATATATACATATATATATATATATATACATATATATACATATATATATATGTATATATATACATATATATATATATACATATATACACATATATACATATATACACATATATATATATATATATATATATATTATTTATTTATTTATTTATTTTAACCGTAACGCAAAATTTTACACATTTCTTTTTTTTTTCCTGTGTTGTGTTTTAAAGTTTCATGATCCTTATTTTATTTTTTTTCAGAATGTCAAAAACGTTTTGGTCTGTTTTCAATTTTTTGTTTTTAATTTCCCGGCTTTTGTTGTTTTTTTTTAATTTCGGACAATTTTTTTTGGTTTTCACACTAGAATTACTTTTTTGTTTTGGAGAATTTCCATATATTTCTTCAAGTTGTTGTTGAACAATTTTGCGATTTTGGAAGTCTTCTGTTTGAATTTTTCTTTATTAAAAGAAAAAGTTTTGGGACCATTTTATTGCTGTTTGGGGAAATTTAAAAAAAAAAAATATTTGTACCATTTTTTTGCACGATTTTGAAAATTTTAAAAAGTTTGTAGTTTTGGACCTTTTAAAAAGATTTTCAATTTAGATTTGTTGAAGAACATTTCCCAATTTTTGTTAGTTTTTGAAAATGTCTCAACTTCTTGTATTTAAAATTTCACATTAAGTAAAAACAAAACAAAAAAATAGGAAAGGTTTTTGTTTATAGGAAAGGTTTTTGTTTTCAAAAGGCTAAAAAGTGTGATTAAAATGTTTATTAAACATTTAAATGTTGAAGTTGAAGCGCTTGTCCCTTTTTTTTGGCATCTCGCAGCGATATTGTGAAAGCTTTGAACTGCTGTGACCAAACGCGTCTCTTATTAGCACCACCTCATTAAGACGCTAAGTCGCTCATCCTATTGGCTTCATTCGGGGGGAAGTCATGGTTCATACATCAGTCATCCGTCATCGTTTTTTTTTTTTTTGCAGGAAGTTGTTCAAACAGCGTGTTTTCATTTTGGCGAGTGTGCTGTTAGCCTCTCGAGAGGCGGCTGACTTTCTCCTTGGTGACACTTTGCTGTTTGAGATGAGAAACTGTTGAATTTTCCATTTGGGTTTGTGAAAATCATATTGGTGGAGCTTGTTAATGATGCATGAAAGCCAAATCAAAAATTCCCCTCATGGCACTCACCAGCAATTTTTGTTTGTTGTTGAATAAGGTCCAAAAAAAAATACGTCTGGGGAAAGTTTACAATTTTTTGTTGTTGTGACTATCCCCCCAAAATTACGTTTTAGAAAATGAAACATTTTTTTGTTTTGGAAGATTTTGTTACAACACTTATTTTTGTTTCGGATATGAAATTTAAAACCAACATTTTTTTTGGGGGGGAGGGGGGTAATTCGTATTTTTTTTATTTGCTTGGTTCCTTGTCATTTTTTAAAATTACATGACAAATTTGTCTTGATAAAATTTCATTTTTTTTGGTTTCTGAATATTTTTATTTTCATGTTGTTGTTCATTGTTTTTATTTTTTTTTATTTTAAATTTTTCATTTCACTCCCATTTTCATTTGCTTAAAAAAAATGGCACACCATCTATTTTGGCACAGAGTCATTCCGACTGGGCGTTTTCATAGATGAGCGCTTGCCGTGTCCTGTCGGAAGGCTGCTGACTTCCCCCTTGGTGGCACTTTGCAATTTAAACTGAATTTTGCATTTAAGGCCGAGAGTGTAGCAGTGGAGAACGGCACTTGGCAACATGTGTCAGGGATGAAGCCAAATCCAAAGTCCCCTCATAGCAAATGGATGTGTGTAATAGCTGGTATTACCATTACGTAACGTATTCATCCGGATAAAGGGGGGTGGGGGGGGGGGGGGTGTTCAGGGGTCAATCCCGATGGGAGCGTCGCGGCTCGGTAGCCGTTAGCTGCACTGTTCGCGGTAAGTTGCGCGTAACTAGAGGTTTCTGCTCCTGACATGGACGCGAGCATTATGAGGCTCGTGGGACGCTTTGGAGCAGATCAATGCGAAGGTCCGCCGAGGGGTTTCGGTGCAAGACGAGAAACAGATGGCTTGGCGGGCTCTTAAAGAGACAGCGCAGGAGATGTGTCAAGTGTTTGTTCGTGTGACCGTATTGTGGTAGGCGGCGGTTTATGCAGTCAACGAGAACGAGGCAGCGCTTGAAGCGACACACATGGTTCGCGAGTAATAGTTTGTTTTTTTTGTCGGTTTTTTTGCATATTGCATCAATCACATACACAATTATTCCATCCTCTGGTGACCTTAAATTACACACGTGAAAATTTCATGCACAAGTGAGCCTAAATTTTTCAATTTTACTCTCCCAGTCACCCTGACTTTATTCTGACTGGAAGCTGCTAGGAGTGAAAGGGAGGGGGTTGTTATGAGGGGATCCAACCAGTGCGACCGTCCCCCACCATCCCCCCGCAACAAACAATCGTCTTTGAGGCTTATCTCTGCCGAACACAAGAGTGTTGTCTGTTTCGTGGGTCACGCCCGCTATTTCTCCTCACCCCAGCGAGGACGCGATAGCCCTCGCCCGCTGGCAACCGCCGTTAATCGGCCTGTGGGTAGCCCCCTCCCCCCCTCCACCGGGGGAGCCGGTCACTGCACTTCAATTAAGAAAGTCAAGGTTGAGTCACAATGAGTCGTGCTTTGGGGGAAATGGTGCTTTTATGCAGATTAGCTCCATCCCACCCCCCGACACACCCACACACACACAAAACCACGCTCCCCCTTAGTTGGTTTGGATGGCGCCCCACCCGTCCCAGAGGAACTGTGCGCATACTAGATCAAGTCACGCGGGAGCGAGAACAGACGATCTGTGCCACGGCCCCCTCGTTGCAATCAAACATTAGTGACTGTTCTTGATGGTGACACTAAATATCAGAAAGGTTTAGAATTTTCCTTAATCTGGTTTTGAAAGTGTGAAATTAATTTTGAAATGGTTGTGAGAGTGATCTATCTACGGTCACAGGGATGAAATGGTCGCAAGAGTTATTGATTTAGGGTCACCTGTGTATGAAATTGTCAGTGTTTGATTCAGGGTTACCTCCTGTGAGAGGGATTTAGAGTCACCTGTGGATAAAATTGTCATCAGTGTGATCGAGTTGGTGTCAAATGGTGATGTAATTTGCGTAAGGATTTAGGGTCACCCCCTAATGAAATTGCCGCGAGAGTGATTGGTTTAGAGTCGCGCGAATGAAAATGTTGCGAGTCTGATCGATTTTGCGTCATCTGTTTGATTTATGTTTACCTGTGCATGAAACTGTCATGAGAGTGATCGGGTTGGTGTTAACTGTTGATGTAATTTGCGTAAGGATTTAGGGTCACCTCCTTATGAAATTGCCGCGAGTGTGATTGGTGTAGAGTGAATGAAATGAATGAATGAGAGTCTGATCAATTTTGCGTCACCTGTGGATTCAATTGTCATTTGTTTGATTTATGGTCACCTGTGCATGAAATTGTCACAAGAGTGACTGATTTAGGGTCACGTGTATGAAATTGTTGCAAGAGTGATTGATTTAAGGTCACGTGTCTCAAATTCTCATGAGAATGAGTGATTTAATGACCAAAATTATTGTGTAGGAATAAAGTTCCGCACAGTGATCCAGACATAACGTTGCGTCATTTGTCTTTCCTACGTTCTCTGGTTATTGCTTTGATTTCACTGACACCTTCATTTTATACCAAATAAATGTACATTTACGACGAATGGAAATGAGATATTTGTGTGGTGGTGCTTAGTGTAATGTTTATTGGGGGCTTAACACTATAATTAGCAGTAATAATGGTTAATGACTAATTGCCTTATTAGCGGGACGGACAGAGTAGACGGGGCTTTTACTCAGGGAGGCGTTAGCACGTAGCAGCTCGCCGACACCTGCTGCGCGCGATGGTTGAGGATTATTAGACTGTGAAACCACATAACAAATGCTTGATGAAACAGCATCATGATAGAGTTACTGAGAAAAACATGTTGCAGTGAACACACCAGTCATAATGAGAAACAATGGAGAACCCCCATGTTCAGCTCTCAGCCCGCGGCTGATGTTTTTTTTTCCCGAGAGGAGACCGTGGCGTGTCATACATACAGCGGAACTGAGACACATCAAGAAGCTCAGCTAACATGAGGGCAAAATGCAGAAAAGTGGAGACTGTGGGCAATGTGCAGCAAAGTAGAAACTGTGGATTGTCATACCACAGCTTTATTCTTAGGAGACGGAGGGCAAAGTAGAGACTGTGGAGTCTCATACCACAGCCATGTATCCTAAGGAGATAGAGGGCAAAATGCAGAAAAGTGGAGACTGTGGTGTGTCATAATGCAGCATCCAGAGCTGTGTATTGGTCATCACAGAGTAACATCTGCCTCCTCCCCGTCCCTCCTCTGCTCTCCATCACCACCACCACCATCATCATCATCATCCCGTCCTCTCAGCCTTTTGAGGATTAAAGCGGCCCTAAACCCCGCACGCCCGCCCACTCCTCCTCCTGCACGCCATCCTGGCCGGATTAACTCACTCCTGTCACACGTTAACCTCGTATCGCAAAAAAACCTGCAAGGAGGCTGGGCACCATTAAATTGTTTGATTTAGATTCACCTGGGGATGAAATTAGAGGGATTTAGGGTCACCTGTGGATGGAATTGTGGCAAGGGTGAATGATTTTTTTTTTTTTTTATTCACTGATTTTTTTCATACCAAAAAAAAAAGTTAGGAGTTACAAATTTAACTAATGGAATGTAACAGAGATTTAGGGTCACCTGTTGATTTTTGAAAAGATTTATTTCATACCCAAATTAAATACTTGACTAATATAATCTGATTTAGGGTAATCTCGTGATGGAATAGTCTACAAGTCATTGATTTTGGGTCACCTGTGGACTAAAATCACTACGACAGTAATTGATTTAGCGTCACCTGTGGATGAAATAGCCAAGAGAGTGATTTTTGGGTCAACTGCAGATGTAATTGACACGAGTAGGATGATTTTGAGTCACCTGTTGATGAAATGTTCTTCCATCTAAAAATCGCATTGTTGCAAGTGGGATTGATTTAGGGTCACCTGCATGAAACGCATTCACGCGGTACAATCCAGCAATAAAAAGCCAAGTGACATCCCGAAGCGACGCAGTCGAGAATGAGTGCTGGTTAAGACGAGGGTTTGATTGCGGCGTGCTCTTACACCATGAATGATTTAGGGTCACGTGTGGATGAAATTAACACACTTTAGATCTGGAGTCACTCGGTCAAACCTCGAAAAGGCGTGGAAAGCAAAGCGATAAAAAAAAATAATAAGAAGAATTACAAACGCCAGGATAAAATGCCACGTCTTCCTGAGTGGATGGAGTGCAGTGGAGGATGGGGGAGCGGGTGCAACAGTTGTCTGTGTGAGGCAGCCAGTTGCAACTCACACAATGCATGTGGAGAATAGATTAACGAAATAGGTGAAGGGATTTATAAGATAAAAAAAATAAAAATAAAAAAAGCCCCTCAGAGATGCCTGGCAACCGGAGGAAAATGAACTGCAGCGCATCACTTACTGGAGTCATCCGAGTCGTACGCCTCCACGTCAGGCTCGTCGTCTCTCCTGGATGCCGAGGCTCCGGCGAACGCCCGGTCCGGGCTGTCCTCACTTTCCGAGGTGGCGGCGGCGGCACCGCTGGCGGCGGCCGGGGTGGCGGAGAGGGCGGCGCACGGGGCCCCGACGGGCGGCAGGCCCCGAGGGTAGCGGGGGAAGTAGTCTGAGATCTGCTTGATGGGCTGGATGGGTCCGGGACACACGTCAATGGCCATGTGCTCCTGGATGCTGATGGTGGGTTTCTCGCCTTTGCGTTGTGTCATGCATGCGGTCCAAGCCAGGAGCCTTCTCCCAAACCCAGCCGTGAGAGAAAAGAAAGGAGCAAAAACAAAAGAAAAAAAAAAGAAGAATCTCCTCTCAGGTGGACCCTCGCGATACCGCCTCAGACCCCCGCCGTGCACCTTCCGCACTATCTGACTGCCGCCCCTCCCGCCTTCCCGCTCTCCCGTTTGGAGACCCCCGCGCTCCACCCACGGCTGCCGATCTGCACCAGAGCGGAGGCAGGAGCGTGTGAGGGTGGGCACCGATGAGGGAAGAGCAGAGGGATTAGGCGGGGAGGGACGGCGGGAGGGAGGGAAGGATCAGCTGATGTCGCTGCCTAGCAACCGGCCGGTAAACAGGAACCGCCGCGTCACGGTGCTTAATTCCGACGTTAGCCACGTCCATCTGGACATCACGTCTGCCTGCCTCCTTGCTTCAAACGTTAACGGGTCCTTCAGCTAAACATGGTCGGAATCACTCAGCAGTCCTAATGACAGTGATTTAGGGTCACCTGTGGAGGAAATTACAGTGAGGGATTTCGGGTCACCTCCAGATGAAACTGCTGAGTAGTTTAGCGGTACCCAAGTTATTTAGACTCACTTGTGGGTGCAATTAATCACAAGAGTGATTGATTTGGCGGCACTTGTGAATAAAACTTTGGCTATAGGGGTTGATTTTGAGTCACTTGTGGATGCAATTATCGCATGTGTGATCGATGGGGTTCAATTACAAATAAAATTATGGCAAAAGTGGTTGATTTAGGGTCACCGGACTATGAAACTGAAAAAAAAAAAAAATATAGGGCCACTTGTGGATGGAATTATCACAAGAGTGATTGATTTAAGGTCGCTTGTGAATAGATTTGGTTGCTTTAGGACTGGCGGCACGGTGGCCAACTTGTTAGAGCGTCAGCCTCACAGTTCTGAGGACCCGGGTTCAATCCCCGGCCCCGACTGTGTGGAGTTTGCATGTTCTACCCATGCCTGCGTGGGTTTTCTCCCACATCCCAAAAACATGCATAAATTGGAGACTCTAAATTGCCCGTAGGTGTGACTGTGAGTGCGAATGGTTGTCTGTTTGTATGTGCCCTGCGATTGGCTGGCAACCAGTTCAGGGTGTACCCCGCCTCCTGCCCGATGACAGCTGGGATAGGCTCCAGCATGCCCGCGACCCTAGTGAGGAGACGCGGCTCAGAAGATGGATGGATGCTTTAGGACTACATGCGGTTGTGTTGATTTAGCGTCACTTGTTGAGAAAATTATGGCAAAAGTGGTTGACTTAGGGTCACGCGGTTGTGTGTGGATTTAGGATCAGTTATTAAAGTTGTGATCAAATCCCTGTGAGAGAGATTTAGGGACATCTGTGGACAAAACTGCTGTAATTTAGGGACCCCCGTGTTTATTTGGAGTCACTCATGGGTGAAACTGTCACGAGGGTGATGGCTTTAGGTGCACGTGTGACTACAATTGTGGCAAGAGTGGGAGATGTAGGGTCACCTATGGATAAAACTTCCATCAGAAGGATTTAGGGGAAAAGGACTGAAGTTTGCGTTTATAAAATTCGTAAGTGTAGTGTCGCCAGTGGGCGGGCATCACGAGAATGATGGAATTATGGTTACCTGTTGATAATATTTTGGTTTTGTTGCACATCTAAAAAGTTCCAAGTGTAAAGTAAAATTTCTCTGGAATTTGAAATGTGAACATGAATACTACTGGCTTTAGAATGTTCCTCACAAACAGTAATGATGATGCAGTTTATATTAAAAAAAAAAAAAAAAACTCGAAAATGTATTTGAATGTATTGATCTTCCTTATTATTCGGTCAAGGCGTTGATGACTCACGTGACATTGAATCTCACAGAGCGCAACACACAGTTCAATAAATACTGCAGCGCCATCTGGTGGCAACAGCAATCGCACACTGCAGCGTTACCATTCATTATAAACTATGACTACCGGAATACAAATGTTATTTACTCACTAGTTAAAACAAGCATCCACTGGACAGCATTAGCGGTATGGTGAGACACCAGAGCAGGACTCAAGGGTATTTTTCAAGTGGATCTTTGGCCTGTTATCTAAAAAAAAAAAAAAAAAAAGTCAACACGATTACAAAACACATAAGAAAACAAACGACGCAGCTAAAAATGTCCAACAGCTGCAACAGAGGACAAGCGTTGACACGTTGAATAGAAAACGCGCATTTGTGTTTGAAGGGATTTTATGTACTTTATCCTGACAAGAAAATAGCTCTTTAGCTCTTCCTAATATTTTGACGGGTGACGCTAATAAAGGACAAGAAACAGAAAAAGGTCGAGTTTGTCAATTGTCTTCAAAGGCTCAACTACGGCCCCTCGTGGTAAAAACGGAAAACACACCATAAGCTGCATTATAAGAAATTTTAAATTCAAGTTTTTATATTTGCAGAAAATTTTATATTTTTTAAATCAAAGTTTTTAATTATATACTAATAGAAAAAATTTAGAGTAAAAAAAATGTAAGAGTGATTTAGTATCACCTGTAGATGACATTGTCACCAATTGGATTTATTTAATCGCATCTGTTGACTAGATGATCACCTGTTTATGAAATGGTTGTGAAAGATGTTGGTTGGTTTAAGTCTACTTGTTGATAAAATTTCCATTAGTGAATATTTTGAATCAACTGCTGACGGCTTGGGCTCGCCTGTTGATGGAATTGACACGAGTGGGATTGATATAGGGTCAAATTTCTTGCGAGACCGATACATTTAGGGTCACCTGTTGATGACATTGTGAGGGAGTGATTGATTTAGGGTCACCAGTTCATTACAGTCCCAGAGGAATGGTGGATCACCTGTGGAATAAAATTGTGTGAGTAGTTGAATCAGGGTCACACGAGGATGACGTTGCAAGAGTGATTATGGGTTACCCGTCGACAAAATATCCGCGAAAGATGATATTGATTAAATGTGAACTGATAGATTTTGGGCCCCCTACTGATGAAATTTCAGTCAGAGGGATTTTGATATCACCTGGGGTGAAGGTGTCGTGCGATTGATCTAGGCTCACAACATGGATTGAATTGCCTGTTGATGGAATTGATGAAAATGCATGATACAAATCTAAATGTTCCTTTTTGAGAGGTTGGAAGAATCAAGGCACCAGGATGACTTAAGAGAGACACTTTTAATTCACTTTGTTCACAGCAGTTCATATGCACATTATTAACCTCTCTCACTATATATATATATATATATATATATATATATACACACACACACACACACACACACACAAACTGTGGGGAATGGAGCTGGATTAGCGCAGAAGGCACACACTTGGCTTCCAACTCGCCTGCAAGCTCTGCGCGCGTAACACAATAGCATAGAAAATAAAGTGAGTGGTGAGAAGAAATGAGTGCAAAGCCTTAATAGAAGGTGTGGTTTTTAATTTTGTTTTTTATTTTGACACCTGTTATAAGGCCATTTGCAGCTGACACAGATGACAATAAAGCAAGGGACCAATGCCTGACTATGACTATACACACGGTCATTTTAAGGAAGACTCATTATAAAGGTTAATGTAATGTGTGTAATATGAAACAAAGAAGATTACGAACTACCGTATTTCCTTCAATGGAAGCCTTGCCACAAATAGCAGCCAGGTGCGCAATCCTAAATGAATTCAAGATCAGGCGGGAACAAAAACTTACGTTCATGGACGCTATTGTTAACCACCGTTTGAAAGTAGTTGCTGACTCACCAGCACCTTAAGAGTTTGTCAGGTGAATTAAAGTCTTAATGGTGTTGGAGTGCTATTCGAAGAGGCTTTTTCTCTGAGATTGACATGCGATGACTCAACAGTGTTGTGAACTGGGGTTCTGCCGCTTACTGAATATGGCAGAATGAATATATTTTTTTTTGAATATGGCAGTACTATCTAAAAATCTAATTCATTTGATGTGGGGAAAAAAATACGAATCTAATTAAGTTCCATGGAATTAACAAATGTTCTGTTTTGATGCATTTCCCCCATAATTATTATTTTGTGTTCAAGTTCACCTTCACTTCAATTCAATTGTAATGTATTAAGATGGTTTCATAATTTTCCAAATGAAAGGCCTCCCCCATCTAATGTTGAGTCAGTCAATAAATGCCCAGGGCCACTATTTGTGCCAATGCGGTCATTTAATAAATGAAAGAAAGGGGGGAGAGAGAAAAAAAAAAAAAAAAGGTGTCATTTTCTGATGTTGTGTTGCAGGATTGAGCGGAATCAAAGTACATTCAACAGGTACGTTATATAGAAATCAATTCAAGGTATATCATAAAAATTAAAAAAATTAAAAACTGTGGAAAAATGCAGATTTCAGCAGGCTTTCCTCTTACTCAGGAAAACCAAAAAAGTGACAAATGGTAAAAGTAAAAGTTTACGATAAATGATTGTCAAATATTTATTTGAGAGAATCGCGTCACTCACTCCTTTCGCACGTTGTCATAATAGACAAAAATAAATTACTTTAATCATAAATATAATTTGTTTTGGGTGGAGGAATATAAAGACAAAAACTAAATAAATAAATCAAGTCAAAATGTGCACGAAATCTATGAGGTGTGCTAACTATCCGAACAACATAAGTAATTCAAAATCCTGAAATAATTTAAGGAGGATTGATATGAATATTTATACATGGATTTCAAGAAAACGACGAAGAAGACGCAAACTTCATCCGTCGCAGGTAAGGCAAGTTCCTGTTTTTGTGTCAAAATCAACACAAAAGAAAAATTGTTTTACTGACAGAAACAGCAACATCTTCCGCTTACACGCTAACATCCAAGTATCTTGTGCATGAATACTGTCCGAGCATTTGTACGAGATTTTCCAAAGGCAAAAAAACTAAACAAAAGCCAAGAAATAAAAACAATTTTATGAACTTTTTAAACCTCGTTCAAACTACGGAAGAACTTGTTCAATTTAGTTTCACTTTCTGAGTTACTGCGACTCGAACGCCACAATCTGCACATTTGTTACGTATAGTATAAGAATATTAACTAACAAATGAATGGACAGAAAAAAAAAAAAAATTGATTCTAACAATATAGCCCATGCGAAGACTTTCATTCTAGTAACACAATGAGACTTGAACATAAGTATTCATTATGTTGCGCAGTCAAAAGCTAACATTAAAACATTCTTAAAATAATAAATTTCTTTTTTTTTTTTTTCCCAAAAGGACTAAATTTTTTAGCAAGCATGAACCCAGACGGACCACCTTTACGCAATTTTCATAAAGAAACATGGTGATTGCGTAAAATACTGTTTAGGATTTTATTTTTTTTAATAGCCAGCGCAAGCTAAGGAAGAAGTTTTGCATTTTGAGACACTACAACTCGGACGCCACCGTCCGCACATTCCTGACGTTAGCCACGGACAAGGAAGTAGCATGCTAACTAACAAACAGAGGCGAAAACACTGCGATGCTAACAATGTAGCCTAAGTGGAGACTTGCAATTTAAGTACGCCCGCTAACAAATGGCATGACTTGAACAACATGAACGTTACTTACGACTATAAACGATTAATCATTAAGACGTTTATCAGTGTTATTGACACTTTCTTGAAAAAGTGCTCAGCGTATTCCTAATGTCTTGAAGTAGCCATGAACCAGAAAATATCAAGCTTGTTAACCAACGGGTTAGAGTTAAATGGCAGGTTGTGCCGTTTCTCAAAATGCTACTTCCTGGTTCACAGCTAACGTAAGATGCCACAAATGTGCGGTCAACTTGTTTGATCGTAAGCCTGCTACTTCCTGGTTGACCGCTACCATAGGCGAAATGCCACCATCTGCGCATTCGTGATGTGAACCAGAAAGTAGCATGCTAACTTACGGAAGGGTATTGCTGCCACATCAGGAAAAAAATAAAATTCAGAATCACGTTATTACGTGATAAAGTTTTACGTTTTAACTTGAGAAATTTGACTTTGTTTCCCAACAAAACAAAACGGATCATTTACTTCGGGTTTAGGTCACTGGCGGAGCCCAATGAAGAGAGAGTCTCATGAATCAAATGTTACTAGCTATGTAACTATGCTGCTCTTCTAAAATACAGTAAAAAAATAATAATGCTAGTCTACTAATATATCCCAGTCATATGCTACTTCAATGTTAATCTGCATTCTCGGTAATGTAAATCCAGATGTTGCAAATGCATGTTCAGCTCGTGCTTTTTCATTAGTGTGTGACTTCCTTGTTTATGTAAGATGTCACAAATGCGCGTTCAAGTTGTACCATGGGTGATTTAGCATGCTACCTTCTGGTTCACAGCTAACCTAAGATGTCACAAATCCCCATTCAGGTCGTACGGTTTGATAGTAAGCATGCTCCTCTCTGGTTCACGGCTAACGTAAGATGTGCGCTCAGATCGTACATTTTGTTAGTCAGCGTGCTACATCCTGGGTCGCAGTAACAAACAAACAAAAATATGCTGCTAACAATTCAGCTCAAACGGAGGTATGCTTTCTCCAACTCCAAGGTTTTCATTCCAGTAACATTAGGTTACTTGAGTGCCTTAAAAAGAAATTTCAACGGTCAGTGTGTTAACCCACACTAAAAATTTAGCTTTGGATCTGCCAGTTAATAATTCTCATAGCATTAATGCTATGAATTCTCCTGTCCAGCAAACATTTTGCTGCATGGGTCCGTCCGGTGCAGGGAAAGTGTGAAGTGTCTTGCTTAGTGATTTTGATAAACCAACTAATTTGGACCGTTCTCAGCTAAGACTGTGTAGCATTAGCATGCTAGCTAACAATTATGGAACAGATGCCAACAATTTTGCTGTGGCTAAAGAAATATACCTGATCCTAGAAAAAGTGCTCCTCTGAGTCCTGTTAGGCAGATCTTTTTGCTTTAGTATACTTCCCGTGTGTTTAATTCGGACAAAAGTATATTGGAAGATGCATGCTGCTTGCTCATTGTACTGCATTGTCCCGATATGGCACCGGAGGACTCCAGAGGCAAATCAACAGTAATCCCTTACAAAAAAAAAATAAAATACAAAAAGAGAAATATGCCAAAGAAAAAAAAAAAAAGGTTTCTCAACACATATTTACACCACAGATGGCAGGCACTTGTATCTTTGGTTGGATCAACCCAACATCATTGCAAGGAGTTTTGAAATCATTCTTGAGAGTCCGCCTGGCAACTCTGTGAGTCGTCTCTGGGTGTTACGTTTTTTTGTTTGTTTTTAAGCTATCATGTTACCTTCAGGGATCTTCTTGTACCTTCTTAGCCTTCTGACAGTGCCACCTGCAAGACAAGAGCACCAGTGCTAAAAAACGTTAACTAGTTTACACACGGACATTAACAACCCTCCTGGCACGTTCATTCCTCAGGAACAGCAATAATACAACAATATCATTAACCATATGATTAACCCTCATTAACCGATTGATGCACAGCCGCCGTTGATGTCCCCTAAAGAAAATCGTGTATGGGACTTTTATGCTATGGCTGCCCTCCTCCAGGTGGCTTCCCAGGGCCACCGCCCCGTCCGCCTGCCACCTTCGCACGCCACTGTGCCGTTATATCCGTTTCCTCAGTATGCAAGGGATGTTCGTGGGTCACTTTGACCCCGGGCATGTTTAACCATAAAATAAAGATATCAGTCACAGTCCTTTCTCCCGGCTTGGCCACCATACCTTCTCGGGGTAGAAATCGGGGCTACTTTGCCGCAATTTGCCGGGCCTGCCCTTGATGACGGCGTAGCAGAACATGGTGATGACCATGACGAACAGGAAGTAGCTGGTGTGCATCAGGTGCAGGTTGATGAGGGAGCGATCGTCCTGGTCAAACGAAAAATGCTTGGTTTACATCGGCAAGCATTTAAAAAAAAAAAAAAAAAAAAAAAAAGGAAATGTATTCAACTTTGGGATGCCACTTTACAATACGAAATAATGCAAAGCAGATTCATTAATCTGATCTGTCAATCTGTCACTGTCATTGCGTTAAAAGCCATCATACGAGTGTTAAAAAGGGGAGAGACGTCAACTGCTGTCATGAAATTTATTTTAGTTTAAAAACCATTATTAATGAATAAATTGAAATTCATTAAAATCAGTCAATTTAAAATATAATCCAATGTAAAAAAATATTAATACATAAAATTAGGTTTACTATTCACCCACATTAATTTACATCTTATTGAAATTTAAAAACAAAGTTTATTTATTTCAGCATTGTGTCACATGCAATAAGTGTATTGAGGTTGGCATCTGTTTAGTAAAATGAACTGCATTGCTCGTATGGTACCGTTCGTCTTTCACCTCTCCTCTTTGTCACGACTTGGAAGCCTGTGGTGGCAACGCAAAACAAAAGCCCCAAAAAAAAAAAACAAGCGAGCTAATCTCCCATCGACTCACGTCGGGCACGATGACGGTGAGTTTGGGATTGAGGGCGTGGTACACCTTGCCCACGGCGCCCTTGTAGCACCAGAAGGGGTTGTAGTCCTGGCTGTACTTGGTGTCTGAGTCCCGCACGGTGGTGACCACCTTGTACCAAGAGGTGGCGTTGGTGTACGTCTCTGGCATGCAGTGCGGCGGCTGCCTGCGCAAAGCAGAAAACAGACGCCGATAGCACCCGGAGGTACCTTTGGGGAACCTCACGCCATTTTATTCTATATTTGTGTTGGTAGCAATGTAGTGTATTGAAACATTTCATTTTGTGTTTAGTTTACATGGCACAAAATATAAATAATGCAGACTTCACTAGACTGGGAAACACAGTCCATTTGTAGCTGTGCATGCTATTAAAATGTTTATTTTCTATGTTTTGTTTTTACAGCTGTGACACTCACACTGTGACCGGGAAGATGTTGGTGGCCGCCGTGATGGTCATGCATGTGCTGAACACCACCTGTTCGCAGTGGCCGTGCAGGATGCAGTCTTCGGCGTTCCAGGACACGGGCAGTGTGAACGTGATGTTGATCTCTTCGTGGGCTTCCCGGCCTGGAACGCAAACAAATGGTAAACTCATAATAATTAGTTGGGTACGACGCTACCACGTAAAAACAAGCTTCCACGAGAAAAAAAAACAAAAAAACCTGTTAGCTCTCACCAGACAAGCCGACCTGCTGTCCCAGCACGGTGGCGTACAGGTGGGTGATGTTGCGGGAGTAGCCGCCGAAGGGCCGCTGGGGGTCCAGCGTGAGCGTGATGGCCACCGAGATATTGATGGAACCCGAGTCTTCAGAGAGCAGCGGCCCCGGCGTGCTGGGGCGAGCCTGCCCGCTGGTCGCCGCCAGGCTCTCAGGCGTGGTGGACTCGTTGAGGCCGTGCTTGATGGTCTCATTCTCTGACACGCAGAAGTCAAGCTCGTTGTAGCGCAGCAGGAATGTGTTCCAGTCCTGAAGAATAACAAACAGGAGTCATATCTTCTCTATTCATTTCAATAGAGAATGATCATTTTTAGATATTACTATTTTGAGTTATGAGCCTAGTCAGGGGTGAATTAAACTCTTAAGTCAAGCCACCACTGTACTGCCTTCGCATGTGGGAAAGGAGAGCCACAGTTGCTGATGCACTTTTCAGCCATTTATTCAACGCCGGGAGAACAGCAAAACGCATAAGCAGAATTATCTTAAGGTTAGGAAAAGCACCATCAAACTTTGTTATGATAAGCAGGCTGCTAGTAGGCATGACCTCGGTTTTTTTTTGTCATTGTCAGGTTTTGTGTTTGAACACGTGCTTTTATCGCCGCTTTTCACCTTGGGTCTGGAATGTATCCCCTGTAATAAACGGGGGATCACTGGAATACAATTGTGTCTCTGGGCAGTTATAATTAATAACCACCACCTCTCACGCAACAGAAACTGACTCACCTCGGTCAACTCTGGAGACTTGATCTCCTTGATCTTGAAGAAGTAACCAATGGTGAGGAAGGCGATGGCCAGAGCGCTGACACTGATCATAAAGATGACCAGTGGCGGGCGGTTGTTGATGTAGCTTCTCAGGTTCTCCAGAGGGTTCAACAGGTACACCTGCGCAGGAAACAAAATGTGAGGCTCTCAAGAAGGGGTCTCAAACTTGCTTTCATCCCGGGCTGCATCGTAGTTTTGGTTGCGCAGGGGGGTCGCAGTCCTTACATCTTCAAAATCACTTACTTTTCAGGAAATAAAAAAAAAAAGAAAGAAAGAAAGAAAAAGAAAGAAAAAGCCATCCAGCCTCAGTTGCCAAACACCGAACCATGTAAGGTAATCACGACAGTCAAGCCAACATAGCCAACTGCTTCATCATTTTTGCTTTGTTTATGATTTAAACACATTTTTTTACACAAAGGAGCTTTCAGTTCATTATCATAGTCATTCCAAAAGTCAACTCCTCTAATGGAGACATAGCTGTTTTATATTTGTTCGGTTTTTTGTTGTTGTTATTGCCTTCAAATTGTAACAACTCCCACTTTCAAACAGCTTCTGAGTATTGTGGCAACATAAATGATGTATTTTGTACATTACATACGCTGTTTTGAATTCAACCAAGTCGTAAAATGTTTGTATATTTACACACGAGGCACACATTGTTACAAGATTAGCATTCATTGTTGTTGAGAAGTCTAATGTCCACCTTGTTTGCTAGGCTAAAGCTTAGCTGTTTGGCCCTCGGAAACGGCTCAAAAAACAACTTCCAACTATACGCACGATTTAATGGCCGTGGTGGGCTAAATTCACCGGCACTTACCATTTTCTCCGGTGGGCGGTGGTGACGAGGAACTCCGTGGAATAGGTAAAAAGCAAAAGGCAACTGTTTAGCCTAGCCGAGCTCCAGTGCTAGCTCATCTGCCCCCCCACCTTCCCCCGCCGCCGCCGCCGCCGAGCGAGTCGTTAGCTTCCCCGGGGGGAAAGTTATTCGTCCCTGAATAGGGACCGGAGGTGGTGAGTGGAAACAATTCCGACAGCACCGCGTCCCATTCTCGTGTGTTGTTTTGAGTCTGTTTAGTGTTTATCTGTAGTTTACGTCAGCAAACGCATCACAAAGGGGCGCTGACTGACTCCGCCCATCCGCACTGCGCGAGTAAGCGTCTATGAAACGCCGAGGCCCCAAAACGTTAAAAGAAAACGTCGTTCGGTAAACTTAAAAACAAAGACTTTCGCTGGAACGTGGTTCGTTACGTCCAATTTCGCACAGTTTGTCTCGTCTCGTGTACTTCCGTGAGATATGTTTTGTATTTGAAACCGCGGTGCCTTCAAAGCTACTCGTAAATCAAAGTTCCCAAACTGGCTAGCGCCGTACAAAATGACAAAATGATTGAAGAAATTATAAAGGAGACATATTATGCACTTTTTTTCGCACAATTTTAAACAGTTCCCAAGTCTCTTAATAATAATAAAAAAAATGTCACTGTTTTAAAGACAATTAAGGCGTAAAATTGCGGGGGAAAGAGCAGTAATTTTGAGATAAAAATCCTAATTCCCAGAGAAACTGGCATATGAAGCTACTAATTTTAGTTTTAAGAAAAATATTTTATGAGACGAAAGTCCTTTGTTCCGAAAAACTTAAAAATATATATTTAAATCGATCCCTTGCACTGAAAAAAGAAGAATTAAAAAATCCAAATCAATCCTTCGTTTAGAAAACGTAAAACAAATATTAAAACCTTAACTTAAACCAAGATCCAAATCAAAGCGTTTTGTCCACAAAAACACAACCATTAAAAGGAAATCCAACACACACAAAAATGACTAGAAATCAACACTTTGTAATTGATCCTGACATTGCAAGGTCACAGACAGTCCTTTGTACATAAAATGTAGATAAACAATCCATATTAGGTATTTGTAGACAAAACTTGAATCAAAATTCCAAAGCTTAACACAAAAATCTAAACAAATCCCAAGGAGTCCTTTGCTCACAAAGTTTCACCAGAATTCTGTCCGCAAACATAAATTAAAAAGATCCAAATCAGCCATTTGTACACAAACAGGACATTTGAAAAATTTTAATCAGTGATTTATTCAAAATAAGTCCTTTGTTCACAAAAGATAAAAAGTTCTCTGTACACAAAAGGAAAATTAAAGTGTTTTATTCACAATAAGTCAGTCTTTTGTCCTCAAAAAGTCAATAAAAAAAACCAAATCACTCTTTTATTCACAAAAGAGACATAAAAAAAATCCACTCCTGGACGTCATTTAATGCAGACATTATGATGTCATGCGATGACATCATCCAATCACAGACTGCGATGTAGTTGCCTGTCATCTAATCATACAGTAATGATGCATCTTTGACTTGTTTTGGATCTGACAAAACTGGAAGTAGTGTGTTGCTCTACTGATAAAAATAACAGCTTGGAAGAGTTTTGAAGAGATGCAGAGCCAGGAAGGCGCCGCGACCAGGCCAGAGGTCCACGAGGACGCCCAAGCCGTCGTGGCCGAAGAACCCATGACGGTCCAGCGCGTCATCCACCTGCACCGCGAGCTGCTCTCCTTCTTCACCGACCTCCAGACAGCGGCTGACGCCAAGCAGTTGCTTCGGCGGACCAAGTTCGAGGAGGCCCTGCGGCTGCGTATGGAGCGCCTGGATGACTCCAGAAAGTTCAGCAAGAAGAAGCTAGAGGAGATCAAGGAGGGCTGGGCTCGGGCTGCCACCAAGGCCACGCTGCCGGACCTCCTGGATGCCCTGAAGAGTCAACAGGAGCTGTGCTCGGCGATGATGGGCCACAAGACGGACCTCATCGCCGAGCTGCAGAAGAACTGGATGGACGGCGACGAGCGCCACTCCATCGACCTCCGCAAGCAGACGGAGGCTCTGGACGTGCTGATCGAGCGCATGGACAAGGTGAGGGGCATGACCATGGCCAACAAGGACCTGGCCCACATCCAGAGCCCGCACGACGTCTTCCTGACGCAGAGCCTGCGCGAGTGGGAGGGCTACCAGACGGAGCTCCGGGCCCGCCGCAAGGAGTGGCTGACCCAGAGGAAGCTAGCCATGGAGGAGTACGAGAAGGCCATGCCCAAACTGGAGCTGACGCAGGAGGCGTGCAACACGTCCAAGCGCTGCATCGACATGAAGTTGATGGAGCTGGAGCGCGAGCAGGAGGAGATCAAGGGAAAGCGCAATGTGCTGGAGGCCCGCAAGCTGAGCTGCGACGAGAAGCCCGAGGTCATCTACCTGCTGCGCAAGCGCGTCAACACGCTCAAGGTGCAGCTGAGCGACATCATGAAGATGATCCAGATGGAGGAGGAGAGCTTCCAGCGGCGTGAACAGTATCTGCTGGAGGACATCCGCAACAGCATGGCGCAGCACAAGCGCATCCAGAAAAAGATCAAGCACTTCGCACTGTCTGACGCGCAGACCTTCGTAGAGATGTCCCGCATGCTGGTTGCCGAGGTGAAGCTGCTGGCGGAGAGCGCGCTGGCGGCCGACGCGCACCTCTGCACCCACCTGGGCCTGACGTGGGAGCGGCCCGTCGCCGCCATGGAGCGCTGCTACCCCATCCAGCCGCAGGACAAGTTCGAGATGGCGGCGCAGGTGTACGCCGAGAGCGTGACCGAGGTCGACACCAAGACCATGACGGCGCTGCTGGGGCTGCTGTGCGACGAGCTGGGCTTCTTGATCGAGAACAGCGAGCACCTCAGCTTCCTGCACAACGAGCGCCGCACGGCCGAGAAGCTCCTAGGCCTCCTCAACGCCTTTGACTTCTACGACGACGACCTCAACAGGCTGGTGGCGTTCCTACTCAAGTACGAGGAGCAGCATCGAAAGCGGGCGGACCGGGCCGACGAAGACCTGGCCGGCGGGGCTGCGGAACTCATCCATCCCAACAACGTTCTACCTGCGTTTTTGAGCTTCGTCAGCTACCGCGTGCACTGCATGAAGAGTTCGGCGCTGCGCCATTACCTGGACTGGGATGCCGATGCGGACAAAGCCTTTTGGGAGAGTATGGTCAACGTAATCTCCGAAGAGAAGCTCCGACTCTGGGATGCCGCGGAGATCGCCTTGACGCAGTACCTGGCTGTCCTGGAGGAGAACTCGGAAATATTTCAGAAGAATCTGTCTCTGCAGGAGGAGAACAGGGAGTTGCGCAGGCAGCTGTCATGTGAGAACGACGGAAGCGCTTTTCTGCTCAAGGACTTCCTGAAAAAAGATATTTAGAATGCATAAAACCTTGTTCACCATATTTAACAATAATTTAAAAAAAATCCAAGTCTGTCGTTTGTCTACAAAAAGTACATTAAAAAGCCGAAGCTGTGGCCGGTGCCCGTTGTGTTGGCAAGCTCCGTATATTCTTTTTGTATATTTGTAGTAGAATGCCAAGTAACAAAGAAAATTCCTAATCACAGAGTAATGATGTGTCTTTGACTATTTCTGCTGTCCAACCAGACTTCCACTTGTGCAGATAACGACTTGACCGAGAGTTTTGAGGGGATGCAGAGCGAGGAAGGCGCTGCGACCAGGCCGGAGGGCTTTCATTCACAGAATGTGAACTGAAGAAAAATCTTCCTTTGTGGCGTTATTAGGATTCCCACAGTTTCTAGGCAGAACGCGCCCTGCTGCAACATGATTGGCTCCTGCGTCGCGGGAAGGGCAGAGAAGTCCAAATATGTATCACATTTGTTAGAAATAAATACAAATAGGTTTGTTATTGTTAGCAGCATCCAATCAGTGCAGCTGCGCGTGTCCTGGAACCAGTAATATTGGAGCAAGGCGTGTCCGGCCTGGAAATTATGTGGGAACCCCAATAATGCTCGTTAGTGTACCGCCCCAATATGGCTGCCGCACTCACGCGTCCGATTAGTTGATCGAAACAGGGCGTGTTGCCCCTTTAAACAAAACGTGCTCACTATAGCAAGTTACATTGCAAAGCAGGCTGTACCGGAAATAATACATACACATTTCAAAATAATTTACATGTTGTGGACAAATTAGCTACGTTCCTTTCGATAATAAAGGGTTACATATCCATTATATGAACACCAGTCATGTGAACTCATTTAACAAATAAAAATACGAAGCATTGGGGGACTACTTTTACCATCTAATCGGAAGTGACCACACTATATATGAATCGACGATACCTTGACAGGCGGCTACAACAATGCCACGCAGCCTCCACTTAAACCTCGCTGTTGCACTTTGCCAAGAATCTGCAAGGTACAATCTCTATCACCAGTTATATACATAATTATGTTTATAATACAGTTTTGTGTGAAAGCATGGCTATTTGTGTGAACGGAGGTGTGTAGTGTCCGGGGTGGTTTAAAAGGTGGCCGACTAGCTAGCCTAGCTTTAGCCGCCGTGCAGGCTAATTTACAGTTCGCTTATTCTTCAACGTTCTACCCAGTTTAAATCGCATTTTGTGCGCTTTTTTTTAAGTCCGTTGTTCACAAAAGGTACCCCCCCCCAAAAAAATATACTAACATTCCTTTGTTCACAAATGTAAAATCAAAAGTCTGTGTTCACAAAATTAGATAAAAAAAATTGTCTGTTGCTCATAAAAGGTTTTAAAAACAGCCAATTCATTCATGTGATTTTCAACTGTTTTTAGTTTTTTAAAATAATCCTGTTTTGACCAAAAAGTAAATGAAAGCGTTGTTATTCATAAAAAGTCAAAAGACTCAAATTAACCCTGTTTATAAAAAGGACATTCAAAAATCCATCTATCCATCTTCTGAGCTGCTTCTCCTCACTAGGGTCGCGGGCGTGCTGGAGCCTATCCCAGCTGTCATCGGGCTGGAGGCGGGGCACACCCTGAACTGGTTGCCAACCAATCGCAGGGCACATGCATACAAACAAACAACAATTCGCACTCACAGTCACACCTACGGGCAATTTAGAGTTGTCAATGAACCTACCATGCATGTTTTTGGGATGTGGGAGGAAACAGGAGTGCGCGGAGAAAACCCACCCAGGCACGGGGAGAACATGCAAACTCCACACAGGCAGGGCCGGGGATTGAACCCGGGTCCTTAGAACTGTGAGGCTGACTCTCTAACCAGTCGTCCACTGTGCCGCCTACATTCCAAAATACCAAGCAAATTTCCATGTTCACATAAAATACATTAAATATTCCAAATAAATGTACATTTAAAAAAAAAAAAAAAAAAGTGAAAAGAGATCAGTGCTTTGTTTACAAAAGTAAAAAAGGATTTAAATGAGTCCTTTGGTCACAAATAGTAAATAAAGAAATGCAAATCAAATCCTTTGTTAACAAGTTCTAAAGATTCCAAATCAAACCCTTTTATTAACAAAAGGGTCCAAAAAAATTAGTTCACAAAAAGTTGAAAAACTAACATCAGTTATTTAACGCAAAGTTATATATATTAAAAAACTCTGACCTTTGTTCAGAACAACAAAAAAAACCTAATAAAAGTTCCTTCTTCACAGAGTGAACAAAAAGTTATTTTGTTAACAAAAGGTAAAGTTGTGACTAAAAACTTGAACTCTCCCTCTTTACTGCAGAGTGTAAGTTGAAAGTGTTGATGCAGAGGTGTGTCATTTTGCTAATCAAGAAGACCGTCGCCCTTCGCCCCCTCGCCCCTCAGCTCCTCCGAGCGTGTGCGTCCTTTTCACGCCTCTCACCTCCGCCTCCTGAATCCCGCCACCGTCTCCTCTCACCAGCCGACCATCACGGAGGCCTCCCGTTCCGCCGCCTCTCCACGCACCCGCCCGACGCCATGGCGGAGCAACGCTTCCTGGTGGAGTACGCCAAGCGCGGCACGGCTGGCTGCAAGAAGTGCAAGGACAAGATCGCCAAGGGGATCGTGCGCATCGGCAAGGTGGTGCCCAACCCGTTCAGCGAATCGGCCGGCGAGATGAAGGAGTGGCACCACGTTAAGTGTATCTTTGAGAAACTAGAGCGCGCCCGTGCTACTACCAAGAAGATCGAGGACATCACTGACCTGGAGGGCTGGGAGGAGCTGCAGGACGAGGACAAGGAGCTCATCAATCGACATGTCTCAGGTGCTGCGCACTAAAAGTTCATCCAAATCAAACACCTTTGTTAGGAAAGTTTAAAAGATCTAAGAGCCTTTGTTCCCCCCCAAAAAATAAATCACTTGTTCAAAATGTGTGAAATCAAAATCAGTGCTTTTGTGTTTGCAGACCTGATGGCCAAAGTGAACTCTAGTCCCAAGAAGAAGGTGCAGGCCAAGTTGAATACGTCGGGCAAGCTGATGTCTCCTCCCGCCGACGCGTCGCTGAACGCACCGCGCAAGTTCTCAGGCTTCACTGGTAAGACTTGCTTCACTCAGCTCTTTGAAGCTTTCTAATTACCGGAACACCATTGCTAACTTCTGTTAGCCTGTGTACGCCGTTTCAGATTATACGTTAGCATTAAGCTAGGGGACTTTTGTTAGACCTATTTGTATTTTCCTGTCCGTCCCATCCAGCCGCCAAGGCGGGCACCTCCTCGTCTTCGCCCTCGCCCGCCAAAGCCAACCAGGGCAGTGCTCTGGCCAGCCAACTATGCGACCCGCACCACAAGGACTGCCTGTTTCGGGAGTTCCGCAAATTGTGCGCCACGGTGGCCGAGAACAACAGCTACAACAGCAAGACGCAGATCATTGAGAAGTTCCTGCGCAAGGGCACCGGCGGAGGTGAGAGCGACAAGAAAAGCGACGTGGCGCCATTTAGTATCAGTGTCGCTAATTTGCGTTTTCCTTCTCGCCCGGTGCAGATAAATTCCACGGCGACTTGTACCTGACGGTGAAGCTGTTGCTGCCCGGCGTGGTAAAGAGCGTGTACAACCTCAACGACAAGCAGATCGTTAAACTCTTCAGCCGCGTCTTCCGATGCAACCAGGACGACATGGTGCAAGATCTGGAGAAGGTCCGTAGATAATCAAAATTGGAACACACCTCGCATCCTGGAATATTAGTCCATAAGAGCTTAGCATTCACACTATTTGAACAGTGCATACAAATTCTGAGTGTTGAGAGACAAGCATTATTAACCACCATTACCTTCCCTATTTTGACTACCGGTATGTTTTATTTTCGGCGTTTATTTCTAAACAGGGCGACGTGTCCGAGACGGTTCGCATGTTCTTCGAGGAGAGCAAAGCCTCCCCCCCGTCTGCCAAGAGCCTGCTGACCATCCAGGAGGTGGACGCGTCGCTCACCCGCCTCGCGCAGCTCACCAAAGAGGACGAGCAGCAGGCCGAGCTGGAGGAAATCACCAAAAAGTAAACTGCGCCGCCGTCGCCGCCACGTGGAACCCGCATCGCAAACAAGACGTCTCCAACCTCTCCTCGTCCCCAGGTGCACCAGCAACGACCTGAAAGGCATCATCCGGCTCATCAAGCACGACCTGAAGATGAACGCCGGAGCCAAGCACGTGTAAGCGACAGTCTCCTTTCACGTCTCCTGAACGGTCGTCTTCTCTGGCCCTCACGGTTGTCTTTTTGTCGCCAGACTGGACGCCGTGGATCCAAACGCTTACGACGCCTTCAAGGCCTCCCGAAACTTGGGCGATGTAATCGAGCGCGTGCTGAGGAACCAGCAGGAGGCGTCCAACGGCTCGGGCCCGAGGAAGCTGCTCACAGTGGAGGCCACGCTCATGACACCCGTTCAGCCCATGCTGGTGAGTCTCCGGCAAAGCATCTGTACTCCGCAGTCTCCGCTTGGCTGCGGCGCTCCATTTTTTTTTCTGCTGCCCTCAGCCTGCGATGAGCCAGGATTAAGGAGTGTAATACTGCAACATTATCACGGCTGACGAGAGCCTTCTGTATATTTCTTGGTTAGGAGATATTTTTATCCAAGAGGAGACTAAGGGCAGCAAGAAAACCATCCACTCTAGTAAAACAAGTACTTTAATACTTCAACATTAATGTGGCTGAAGACAAGTCTCATGTATTTACTTCTTAGTTATGCGAGAGTCGCCACTTTTCTGCAGTGGTCCGTTTTCTCGCTGCCCTTAGTCTCCTCTTAGATAAAATGTCTCCTTCACATTACACTTTGCTTTCTTTGACTTTCGAGGCTGATTTTTTTTTTTCCCCCAAAATTGAAGTCTAACTCCAAATAATGCCCTTTTTTGAAGGGCGTTCCACATGATTAAACATACTTTGGTACCTTGGTGACACTTTTTTTTTTTGCCCACTAGGCGGAGGCGTGCAAATCCATTGAGTACGCCATGAAGAAGTGCCCCAACGGCATGTACTCGGAGATAAAGTACGACGGCGAGCGCGTGCAGGTGCACAAGAGTGGCGACAGTTTCAGCTACTTTAGCCGCAGCCTCAAACCCGTGTTGCCTCACAAAGTCAGTCTCTCTCACACACACACACACACACCCCCCCACACACACACACATATATGCAGTGATCAGGGTGAGCTCTTGTATGATTAGCAGCCATTAGAGATTCTCACAGTGGGACATTTCCCACAAGGCTTGATCAACATTTGCTCTCTCAGCATGTCACAGTAAACACTGCAGGCTAACCATAACACAGTCTTGCCACTAGAGGGTGCCGCAGGATATGAAATCCTCACATTGTTGTCTGCAAATCATGTGACTGTTGAATCATAGAAACAGGAGGTGGAATATCGCGAGTCTCTTCCATGGCTGGTTTGTCAGGAATTTTCTCCACATTTAACAAACCGATGTATTTCAAAATCAGCAACACATTCAGACAAAAGGTGCTTCACCCAAACAACAAATTCCCGAGACGAAAACTCAGTAATGTTGGAGTGTGGGCATGATGGAGAGACCAAGCAACTCTGAAACAAACACGGCTGCATAGGAGAGCAGCCTCTCTTGTCATGCAGGATGGCAATTCACCAGCCATACCTGGCAACAACAACCCTATTGTGACATCCACCAGAGACATAAATAGGGAGACTCTGCACTTAATTTGGAACTGAAGATTTTCAAATTGGTTGTACAGTGGTAGACTGGTTAGCACATCTGCCTCGCAGTTCTGAGGATCCGGGTTCAAATCCGGTCTCGCCTGTGTGGGTTTTGCATGTTCTCCCCCGTGCCTGTGTGGGTTTTTTCCGCGTACTCCAGTTTCCTCCCACATTCCAAAAACTGGCTGGCAGCCAGTTCAGGGTGGACCTCGGCTCTCGCCCGTAGTTAGCTGGGAAAGGCTCCACCATACCCGCGACCCTAGTGAGGTTAAGCGGTGTAGAAAATGGATGGATGGATTTTCAAATTAAAGATGAAATGTCTTCAACCACAACACAGAGTCCAGTTGCCTTGATTCAACCTTTGCGGATTACCTGGCTGACTGCAAATCTAAAACATTTTTTTTGGCGGCTGTCTCCAGGTGGCCCACTTCAAGGACTACATCCCGCAGGCGTTCCCCGGTGGTCACAGTATGATTTTGGATGCCGAGGTGCTACTCATCGACACCAACACCAGCAAGCCACTCCCCTTCGGGACGCTTGGCGTGCACAAGGTGAGAGGGTCAGACAATTTGGGGTGCAATATGACAAAAATGAGTGAATCTCACCAGCATGTCCTCTTTTGTCCTTCAGAAAGCCGCCTTTCAAGACGCCAACGTGTGCCTCTTTGTCTTTGACTGCATATACTTCAATGGCAACAGTCTCATGGAGAGGTAAAAACGTCAAAATGTTAGTGCAAAACTTGCAAAATTATCTATTCATGTTTTTTTTTTTTGGGGGGGGGGGGGGGGGGGGGGAAACTTCTCGTGTATAATACGCTCTCAAGCATAATATGCACCCTCAAAATTGACTCCAAAAATCAGGGAAACCCTTCTTCCTTTGTATAATGTGCACCCAGGACTTTCTATCCATTTATGTATTTATATGCAATAAATGTTAGTGGTGATCCTCTCCAAATTTGTTTTTCTAATCAATTCTGATCAGTAATATTCCTAACATTAAGTCTTGTTTACATTTTATTACATTTATGTCTTGTTTTTGGTTTATGAAAGTAAGGACTGATACTTGAAAAGTTAATTCTATTATGCTATTTTTATGTGAGAAAATTTGCAAAGTTTCCATTTGTTTTGTACTTTAAAAAAAAAAAAAAAAACTTTTGTATTACTTGTTTTCAATTGAGAGGTCCAACAAGTTTTCGGTGTTGAATATTGGACTTTAGGAATTGTATTGATGCCATAAAAAGTAAACAAGTAGAAACAAAAAAAAAAGAAATACTATTGTGGTGTACAATTTTGTATACAAAATAACCAAAAATATGGTGTAAAAAGTATAATTAAAAAAAAAAAAATCCTGGGGTGGAACACGACTAATAAAAAATTAATTATTCATATTATATAGAATGTTATTTACTTGTCTTATTTTTTTCAAATGTTACAAAAGTAAAAATCTGGTAGGGCATCATTTTCTGGCATTTTAAAGAAATAATAAAAATACACAATATTGGAGTAAAACATCTAAGGTCTTAAAATTTATTTATTAGTGTTTCAAAGTTAACCTTTGATATTTTTTATTAACAAAAAGTTTAAGTAGAAAGTCTTGCAAGGTGCTACGAAGTATTCTGTTGTTGAATTTGTTTAAAAAAAAAAAAAAAGTGCAACCCTCGTCTGCAGGCCGCTGTGCGAGCGGCGGAAGTTCTTGCACGACAACATGGTGGAGGTGCCCAACCGGATCCTGTTTTCCGAGATGAAGCACGTCACGGTCAGAGCACGTCTACCACCTTACACTTACGGATATATTATACAGTATGCATGCAAATATGTATTTGTGTGTGTGTGTTAGCGTGCGGGAGACCTGGCCGACATGATCACTCGAGTCATCAGGGAAGGTTTGGAAGGCCTCGTGCTCAAAGACGTGAAGGTCAGACATTTATTTTCCAGCGTTTACAAGACTGCAGGCTTTATAAGTACATGTTATGGTGTGATGTCTGTGTGTATTCATGTGCGTTTGTGTCTCCCTGTTTTTGTGTGTCCTTGTTTGTCCGTGCGTTCATGTGCATGCACGCCCACCAGGGCTCGTACGAACCAGGCAAGCGTCACTGGCTGAAGGTGAAGAAGGACTACCTGAACGAGGGTGCCATGGCCGACACGGCCGACCTGGTGGTGCTGGGCGCCTTCTACGGGAAAGGCTCCAACGGTGCGTTTGTGGGAGTGTGACTGCACGTGTGTCCAATTGATGTCGTGTTCATTAGCTCAAATGCCGCAGAGTCATTTCCCCGCCGTGAAAGAAGCCTTACGTCATTTTTCTTCTGACAGCTTTAGTGTGGCGTTTATGCTCCCGGGTAGTTGGGGTATCTATTATTGCTGTATTGTGATATCACATTCTTCCCCTAATATATTATCTCATCATTGCTCTGTTGTGAAGTTATTGTTGGCGAAATATTACATCACTCGTTTCTTCCCACTACATCATCAGTTATTGCATAGTTGCCGTTAGCTAAATATCGTATCTTTGACTATATCGATTATCGCTGTTTCTTGATGTTATCATTGCCATTGATATTATACACTAGTAAGGATTTTATTTCTCTCCCTGTTAGGCGGCATCATGTCCAGCTTCCTGATGGGCTGCTACGACCCGGACTCCAAGAAGTGGTGCACTGTCACCAAGTGCTCGGGAGGCTACGATGATGCCATGTTGGCTCGGCTCCAGAAGGAACTGGATGTCGTCAAAATCAGCAAGGTCGCCTGCCTGCCATTGTTGCTGGCGAGAACAAAACTCATTCGTCTTCAATCGTGTTTTTTCTTTGTTGTTTTTGTTTAAATCTAGGACCCCAGCAAAATCCCTGGCTGGCTGAAAATCGTCAAGAACTACTACCCGGATTTCCTCATCCGCAGTCCTGAGGTGAGTCATTTGTTGACAAGTTTATATAAAAAAGACAATAAAGTAACATTATAACAGTATATAGTCTTATGTTCAAATTAAAAAGACCAAATATGTCATTTGTTTGCAAAAAGTAAAAACATCCAAGTCAGTCTTTTGGTCACAGTTTTTAAAAGATCAAAATCCAACTTTTGTTCACAAAATCTAAAAATCCAAGTTCTGTTTACAAAAAAGTCAAAAGGATCAAGTCGAAGTCCTTCATTCACATAAAATATAGCACTCCTTTTTAGAAAGTTTTCAAAAGCCAAACCAAAGACCTCCTCATGTACAAAAAGTATTTAAAAAAAAATCAGTCTTTTGATAACATTGTTTTAAATAAAGATCAAAGTTTTTTTGTTGACAAAAACTCAGTATATAAATTGGGATGAAATTGTTAAACCATTTTAGGCAACATTTGTGCTTGCTCTTCAAGTTAATTGTTTTGCTGACATTTCCCCCCCCCCCGCGGCACAGCAAGCGCCCGTGTGGGAGATCACGGGTGCAGAGTTCTCCAAGTCGGAGATGCACACGGCCGACGGCATCTCCATCCGCTTCCCGCGCATGACGCGGATCCGCGACGACAAGGACTGGAAGAGCGCCACCAACCTGCACCAGCTTAAAGTACACCCCTGGTTCCCGTTGCGTCGCAACGTCATTTGACATGTCTCTCACGCGCGTACTTCTTAGGAGCTGTATCGCATCTCCAAGGAGAATTGCGACTTCAAAGTGACGGCAGGACCGTCCGGCGAAGACAAGGGCTCGTCGGGAGGGGACAGCGGCGGAAACTCGCCCCCTCCGGCCGTGTCATCGCGTGAAAGCGCCCCACCCAAAAAGACAGGTTAGTGATGCATGGGACAACTTCGGAACTTGACTTACGGGTCCCCCAATTAACCATGAGGCTTAAAAACAGCTTTCCCCCACCAAGCTGTGAAATGCATCTGCCCCCCACAGTAAGAACTAATGACTACACCCCCTCACCCCAGCATACTTCACAAGTGCAATCTAATGAAAGACTGCAATATTGTCTGATTGTAATCTGTGCAATAACAGAATACCACATCATAAAGTGGTCATTCTGTGAACAATTGTATATCAGTGATGAGGGTGTGCACACCTTTGCAACCACAAAAGTTTTTAATTTTGTCCAATCACAAAAGAGACATTTGAACAGGGGTGTATAGACTTTTTATATCCAATGTATATACATGCATATAGATGCAATGACGTGTTCACAGGGAACCGTACCCAAGCCAAACGCAAGGTGGTCAAATCTGAGCCGAGCTCCCCCGCTCTCGAAGCTCCCGCCCCCAAGAAGGTACCATCTCATGTTTGTTTGCGCTTTACAAAAAACACACAGTGACAATTTTGACTTTCAAAAAAAAAACAAAAAACTCCCAGGTGAGGAAGAGTGAAAATGGAGAGCAGAGCAATGGACACGCCAGGAAGGCAAAGATGGTCGCTCCTCCTCCCCCGCAAATGCTGGAGTCCAAAAACAACAAGGTCCGTCCGTCTAAGCCGCTTTTACAATGTGGATTTAATTTGTATTCCTTTGGTAGTTTTGAGCAAGTCTGAAGTCAAGCGATTCATGGGTGGAGAAAAAAAGGGCAAAGAAAAAATAATGTATACTGATTTAAAGTACTTGGAAGAGTAAGAGACATCTTGATTGGATCTTGGTAAAAAAGAATAATAAGAGTAAACTGACTGTGATGGAAAAAATGTCAATAAAGTCAACAATGTATTGACTTTACTTGACTTTCATCACATTACAAATATCCATGACTAACCACCACTATTTATTACTGGGAAAATGATTCTTTTTTTTTTTTTTTATATATAATAAAATTGGGTTAAAATCTCTAGTAGCTTTGAGCAAGTGTAATGTTATTCATGGAAAAAATGCCCAAAGAGATTACGATCCTGAATTAAAAATATAAATTGAGAATTTAGTACAAAATTTCATTCTACAGTCGGAAATATAATAAAGTTTCTTTCAAAGTATTCAAGCTTTGATATGGCCAACACTAATCACCACCCATTTAGTTATTGGAAAATAATTCACTTATTGAGTTAAATAGGGCTGTACCCATTGAATAATCGGATAAAAATGAGCATTTTTAACCACTTTGATGGAAAAATGTACAAAAATGGCACCTTGTTAGTTCCCGCGCTGCCACTTTTTATTTCTTTTGTCAGCAGACGCTGCTGGACATCTTCAGCGGCGTCAAGCTGTTCCTACCGTCGGGCGTGGACGACTTTGCTAAGCTGCGGCGCTACTTCGTGGCGTACGACGGCGACCTCGTGGCCGACTACGACGCCGCCTCGGCCACCCACACGGTGGCTGACAAAGCGGAGGAGGAAGTGGGCGGCGGCGGCGGCCGGGCCCAGCGGGTGTCGGCCAACTGGATCTGGGAGTGCATCCGCAAGAGGCGGGTAGTGGCTCCCTGCTAACTACAACAACAAAGAAAAGAAGCAACACTTTGTCATTTGCTCTTTCACTAATTAAACCTATAACGCCACATCTTAGATTTGTCAACATGGTAACCTTCTGACACTTTCTATTAGTGATTGGCTTTTGCCGTCATTAGTAATAAAAAGCAACAGGAGGTGAAGCAGAAGCGGAGGCATTGGGGAACCATGGACGCTTTAATTTGTAATGTAGTCTTTTTTTGTGTATTTAAATCATGAGATGAGCGCTGAGCAAATGTGAACTGGATGTGTGCTTTTTAAAATAAAGTCAAGATGATGAGGGAGGAAAGAAAAAAAAAACATTGAGAATGAAGTTCACTTATTTTGAGGGGGATAAAATGAGGAAAAAAAAGTAATGGAGTAATTTTATTTTAAGAGGTATTTTTTTGGAGGAATGTTCAAACCTATGAGGAAAAACTAACAATGTAAACAAATGATTTTAGAAAATTCTTAAGTCATATGTGGGAGGAAAAAGTTTCCTTTTTATAAGAAAATACAACAAATCGCATGAGAAAAGGTATCTAACTTTTACAAATAAAATGACATTTCACAAGAAAAAGCATATAGCTCAATAAGAATAAACATAATTTTACAATTAAATTATCAGAATAATTGTATACTTGCACAGCTACTCCAGTATAACGTTGACTTGTGTGTTTTATTTTCTGGCGGCAAAGTGGCTCCTTGAATGCACTACTAACACATTTGGATGAAGCAAGATTGCAAAAGGTCTGCTTGCTAAAGTTGTGTCTGTATTCGTGTAGGAACGCGGGTGTAAATGTACCCAGAATCCTTTTTGAGGTAGTTGATGGCTGTCAAGAGTCTACAGTGTCCAGCTTTCGCTTTCCAGACGTGGCACTTTCGCAGCGACTCCAACACTCGAGGTCCAACTCGGCTTGCATGAAACACGGCTGCTCAAGATCAAGACATGACGAGACAGTGGTACCTCCGCTTACTTGAACTATCGTATGAAAGTCTACTCGCTTAATGCTAGAACACAATGCAAAACGACATAGATGGGCTAACAAAACTAGCATGAATGTTGTATTTACTAAAACTGCACAACTTTGCCACTAGCTTAATGCTAACACACAAAGCAAAACAACAGACAGGCTAACATAACGTTACCCAAATTTTTGCGAAAGCTGGAACGGATTAATGGCACTTCATTGAATTACAATGGGGAAAGATGATTTGAGCAACGAGCACGGTAACGGAACGAATTAAACCCGTAAGTCAAGGCCCCTCTCTCTCTCTCTCTCTCTCTCTCTCTCTCTCTCTATATCTCTCTCTCTCTCTCTATATATATATATATATACACACTTTTTTTTTCTTTTAAATTACTTCACATTTTGGGATTATTTTTTAAGGTCTAAATTGTTGTCACATTCAGCATCAACCAGTCGGTGCCATTTTCTTACCCGCCTGGAAGACTTGATCAGGGTCGCCGAGCGTAGAGCGGGTCGGCCTACGGCGGCGGGGAGTCGCTCCAGCAGGACTCTGGTCCTCGGGACGTGACTCCATGACACACCCAGGCCCGGACGTACCTCGCCCTCATCGCTCCTCGTCACGTGATTGGTCACCTGTGCTCAGATATGACTTATGTCCTACAATGTGCGTGTGTGCGTGCGTTTTGCGTTCATTCTCACCAAAGCAGCTATGTTGAAATCCTTGGCCATGGTCTTGAGGGCGATGGCCACTTGACTCATCATGTGCATGCCTTCAGACAGTCCAGTTGAATAAATATTAAGGATGAGGGATTAGTAAATAAAGACATATGGGGAAGAAAAAAAAAGCTGTCATTTTACACAAAAGTCATATGAGGGGGTAAAGAAAGAAAAATCGAGGAAAAACAGAATTTCTACAAGAAATTAGTTGTACAGTTTTACAAGCAAAAACTGGAAAAAGAAAGAAAAATCAAGATTTTCGATATGAGAAAAAAAATGCAATTTTATATTTAAAAAAATGAATATAATAAAAATCAACAAATTGTTTTCAACTGTAAAAGATTAACACAATGCTTATAATTCAATTAGAAAGAAAAAAAAGCACAATATTTTACAGTCAAATAAATTTATATTGTGAGGGGAAAAAATTATTTTTTAGAACATTTTTAGAATGTTGAATGTTCATGCTGAATCATGAAGAGTAAAAAAAATGCTTAACATTTTCAAAATTTTCTTTTCAAATTCCACATGAATGTTGAATTTAATGAGGTCTATGAGGGAGAAGAGGCCACATTTTATGAGCTTTTATTTCTTTATTTTACTGTATCTAAATTTATGTAGATTTAAATTTATGTAATTTATCGCAAGGCACGATAACTAAGTAACGCAATATCAATGCTAGTTTCATTAGCCCCTCTCTGGCATTTTGAATTATGTGTTAGCATTAAGCTAGCTGACTTTTGTGACAAAATGAATATTGTTTGGTTAAATGCACAACTTGTAATTGTTTTTGCTTCATGTTTACTTTTACATAAACTTCAAGTGGGAGTGGGAACAATAAAATCAGTGCTCCTAACTGACATTTTTGCTCGCAACTCAAGACAAAAAAACCTTTTGCTCTTTTGTAAGTTGAGGCACCACTGTACATATATTTTTGTTTATTTTCTTTTTACATTTCCAAATAAAGCGAACAATAAATAAATTCCAAGAATTAAGTCTTGTCCGGCGAGGATACGCCAGTCAAAAGTTGTTGGTTGAACTTTTGCACTTTCTGCACCGCTTGCAGCTTCCAGACAAACTTTTCTCTGCTGAAATCTACGCGGGGAAATTTCCGCGTGCTCACCTTCATGATGCCTGCTTCCCAGGAGAGGAGCGATGACGGCCGACACCGAGTCCACAATCAGCGCCTTGACGGAGCCACCGCTCGCCTCCTGTCGTAAAATGTAACCCAAAAAAAACAAAAACAAAACAAACAAAAAACTTTTTACGTCTCGTTGTGGTTTGGGGACACGTTTCACACGCACCTGCCGAAGACCGTCGCCACCAAGACGGTACAGACAGTCGAGCAGGGAGAAGATGTCGAACGCGCGATGCACGCTGATCCTCTGCAGGGCTTCCATCTGCCAGCAAAATGACACTCGAGTTTTACATGCTTTTTATGAGGCGTTGCTCATTTGACAGCGGTTATAAAAAGTCGAGACGCCCCTGTGAAAATGCCACGAGTTTGTTGGAGAAAACAAAAAAATGAGCCCAAGATAAATTGTTTGAAAACTTTTTTCCACCATTAATGTGACCTACAAGCTGTAAAGCTCAGTTGAAGTCATATTAAACAGCTGAGATAATGTGGTTGCACAAGTGCGCACACCCTCATAAGTGGGGCTGTGGCCGTGTTCAGAATGAATCAAGCACTTTCAAACTCATGTTAAAAGGGTCAGCAAAAACCTGCCGCCATTTAAAGTGCCTCGGATTAACCCCGAAGTTCTGACGTTCTCGTAGGCTTTTCCTCACATTTTTGTAGTTAGATTATTTTAAAATAATTATTATATATTATTTTCTCGATTAATGATTTGGATTCAAATATTGTTTTAATTTCCATCCCTTCATTAAAAAACAGGACATTGTTTTAAACTGACAGTGGAGAAAATGCACAAACAAATAGATGACGATTCAGTCACTGGTTTGGTCCGTAATGTGTCAGAAAATAGGCAAAAGTGTTGATATAGCTTATTTTGATCGGTCTGCTTTCATGGACAACTACAGAAATCTATTTAATGGATTTATTTCTTGCTTTATTCCGACGGGATAGTGCACTTTGAATATACAGAGACCCATAGTGAGGCATAAATATTCTGGAGCTACCTTAGTTCTAATTTCATTTTTCCCTCCAATTGAGTTGTAAAGGGCAACGATTATTGTTACAATACGGATCAGCTCACCTGCTCGTCGTCGCTACTCGTCTGGCTTCGCAGCATTTGGCGCAGGCGGCCGGCCGACAGCCCCCCCGTGGTGTCCACGTAGACCACGTTTTGCCGCAGGTTTTGCGAGACGTGCGCCGCCATGCCCAAGCACACCTGCGCACACGTGACGGGCCCGGCCGGACCGCTTTATTTGCCACGTTTAACCGCAAGCTTCTATTCAACACGCTCGCAATATGACAGAATAGAAATATTGCAAGAATCGAGTCGAAGACTTACGAGAAAGAAGTTACAATATTACAGAAATAAAGTAGTAAATTTACACGTTAAAAAAAAAGAAAATAGTTATGATATCATAAGGGAAAAACTCAAGCATGATGTGTAATATAATGAGACAAAGATATGCAATCTTACAAGACAAAATTTAATATTACAAAAATAATATTAAGTAAAACAAGTAAGTAAAAACATTTTGGGGGAATGAGAAATTTTTTTTATGATTATGAGAATTTAAAGTGAGATTTACAGAGACAAAAGCATTTTGTAAGTTGTGAGAAAAAAGATGACAGAAAACGTATTATGGCAAAAGTGTTAAATTATGAGAAATCTTTTGTAATTGTTTTTTTTTTTGGGGAGATTTTTTTTGTGAAACGTAATAGGATAAAAATACATTTTATGATAAAATACTTTCAGATGGATTTGATACTTTTAGAATTACTTTTTCTATTAATAAGGTTATTTTTTTCCAGATAAAAAATAATAATAATTCAAATGGCCCAAAAATCATTTAAGAGAAAACTAATTATGAAAAGGGAAACATGTGGGAATGTTTATTTATTTTAATATTATAGGAATTTTTAAAGAACATTTAGTACACACAAAAAATACATGACAAAAACACAATATGTTTTATAATTTATAATAATTAAATAAATAATAAATAATAAAATCATTTATTAGATGACAATTTTTTGGAAGAATATTTTTTAATTTGCGATATTTTTTCCGGCTTTAAGATTATTTTATATGGCAAAAAAAATGTAAGACAAAACAACAAGAAAACTAAATATGAACAAAATAATTGATTGGAATTATAAATGAACTCCCGCAAATTTTATGGCATTATTTTTTAAATTTCATAAGGAAAAACATTTTGGAGGACAAAAATAATAATTTCACACACACATACACAAAAAAAGAAAACATGTAATTTCCCACAAAATAAAGAGTTGGAAAAAAGAGAGCGAGTATGTAGTTTATATATGGTGAAGCGCTCACTCGCCTGTGTTTTGCCACTTCCTGGCCCGCCTGCCAGCTCTGTGATCTCGCCCGTGTACACACCCGAATCCAGCAGCGCATCCAGGCTGAGGACAAACAAGACCATCGATTGTAATAACGCTGATGAGGAGTAAAGTCAATGTAGATGAAGGCTAAACACGACATTCAACCGGCGGGCTGTGTGTAGTGATGGTACAAATTGATTATTCGAGTAATCACGTGAAATTTTATTTTGCCTTATTAAACATGCAATCAAGTCAGGTTCAGGTATTATTTTTGACCACTTGGGGTCACCATCCTCATATACACACATTTGTGACTAAGTGTGTGTGGCCTTAAAAGGCGGGGCCTGGCGAGTGTAGTGGGAGTCACCGGATGAACGTGTGGAGAAATGAACACTGCTTTGAGCCAATGATTCCGCTATACGTCTGGGGTTTTTTTTTGTAATTGTATTCAAGTTATTCGATTAATCGTTGCAGGCCTACAATGTTAAGCATTTTCCAGCATTTAGAAAAGCGCTATAAAAATCAGATTCATTAATATTACAATAATTAAGATGGTCGATATTGCCAAACTGCGCAGCCAGATCCCAAAATGACAGCATCCTTTCGATGACTTCCTTCTTGTTTATGATCGTAATTAGCTTCCTAATAACACTGTCGTTAAGTTTTCTGTTTCTCATGAGCCATTTTGAGAGCTAAGAATGTTGTTTTTTTTTTTTTAGATACAGTACTGAACTTGCGATATGTGACGCACAAAGCCAGAAAAAGCACAACAGATCCTTCCGCTCGTCCGTGCCGAGACAAGCGCTTCATAAGACCATCACTAGCAGTTTCCGGTTTCCCGGGAGCATTTGAGGGCTTATTAAGAACAGAGAGAAATGAAGAAACAGCACTTGAAATGCGTGAAACAAAGAGCCAATGATGCTTACGCAGTGCCAAGAGAAAGCACGACCTATCTCTGTGCGTGTCCTTGCCAAGACAATACGCAAATTGAAAATGGCGCTTTAATCGAAGTAGCGTTCCTCTCATTTTGTGCGGATCCCAATTCGTTTGTAAACCAGGTCATTCTGAGGTTTGCGTCCACGTGGCGTTTTGAGAAATTAACCTTTGCTCGGAGGCTTCATCCGGCCATCACCAGCTGTTCGGTTAAACGCGGCTCGGAGTGGCTCGCCGCGCGGGTGCGATGAAATATCCGCCGGGCGTCCTTGGGGGAAAACGGGAACGACACTACACGCCGTTTGCGCATTAAACGTCCTTCGAAGAAACGGAGATGCTTTGATTTGTGCCATTTGAAGTTATGTACACACAGTTCAACATTAAAATATTATATCATAAAAGAGCAGCCGGCAGCATCAAGCAGTGCTTTAATGCGGACACTACTTTGTACAATTTCCAACAGGAATTAGGATTTTTTTTTTTTTATTTATATAACAACAATTGTTTTTTATTTTGCGGGGGGAAAAAAATGGAAATTAGAGAAAAAAAAGTTACAAATCAAATTTTACAGGCAATCAGGAAGAAAAAATTAGTGAATGAGAATCAAGTTGCACTATTGGAAAAAAAAAGATTTTACAATATTAGGAGTTAGAATATTATAAGAGAAAGTTAAAATATTAAGACACTAAAATCACAATATGAGGAAAATGTATAATTTTCTCAAGAATAAAGTTGATCATTGATAAAAATGGTAATGTTATAAGATAAAAACAATTACAAGAAGACTGCAAAGTTATTATAAGAAAAACATTACAACAAAAAAGTTGGAATAAATATTACCACAATAAAAAATGAAAAATGTTGAAAATGAGGGGAAAAAATTAGAAATGTTACAAGACAAAACGTGTACATCACAAGAATTGAAAAGCTAGAATAATCAAAGAAAAAAAATATTTTACAAGAAAAACAAAGTCGAATTATGAGTGAAAATATGAGGGGAAAATTATTTCAAATAAATAAATCAACAAAGGAAGAATTGTGACTTTTTTTTTTTTTTTTTTTTTAGATGTACGGTACTTGGTCCCTGTAGGTTAGCTAAATAAAAGAACCGAAACATTACAAGCAGTGCAAGCTACAAGGCACAGTGATGCGCATATTTGTAAAATCCAAACTTCTGCGCCAGCGTCATGCAAAAGTGAGCATTATCTTTTTTGGATTATGGATCTCAGTGGAGGCGTAGCTAAGAAACAAAGTGTCCTTCACATCCATCCCCTTGCGAGGTGACTTACTGACATGTTTTCAGCACCAGGTGGCAGCCATGACACGTCCGGGCTGCTTGCAAGGGTCCGCAGCCGTTTACGACATGCTTGAGAAATGTTGCCTTTTAAGGCTAAAATAAAATAAACAAGACGGTTTGTAGGAAGGTTTCCTAAGCGAGGAGTATTTCCCATCCTTAAAGAAAATGTGCAAACATTTCACAGAGCGCCATGAAGGCTTTTTTGTTGTTGTTGTTGCCATCGCTGTTGTTTGTTTTCAAGCGGCGCCAGCGTTAATGCAGCTGATACATCAGACGCCACTTTAGGGCCCAAACGGGACAAGCCGAGTTTTGAGAAGCGACACGCTCGGCTGCATATTCCGCTACGGGCGGCGCGGGCGCGGTTCGAAGCAAATTCAATTTTTTTTAAGGAACGCCGACGTGACTCGGGCTTTGATTGATTGGTAGGCGAACCGTGCAGTGGAAAATCTTATGACTGGTTTGACTTACATGTGTCCTCCAGTTTAAACAGGGATCGAATCCACCGAAGCAGAAAAAAAATACAATTGAACTCTAGAATGTGCCTAAAGTCACTGCTTCACTGCCACAATGGTCCACTTCCTGTTCAATTCCAGGCATGGGTCCTTGAGACTTTTTCATGCGTCCTGTTCTGATAGACATGTCCACCCAATTTTATGTCGATTGGTGAAACTGGTGTCGGGGGAATATTTCTTTTTTGAACTTTCGAGCCTTGGAGCTTGCCCCAAAATGGCAGCTTCGCACCAAAATGGCTGACTTCCTGTACAAGTTCGGGCATTCGTCCTGAAGAGTTTTTTTTTAAATTTGTCCTGTTATGAGAGCCATTTACTCCCAATTTCATGTTAATCGGTCAAACTTGTGTCGTGGCTATTTTATTTTTCTTTCTTTCTAACTTTCGAGTCCTGGAATTCGCTCTCAAAGGCCTGCTTTAAACCAAAATGGCTGACTTCCTGTAACGTTTCGGGTACGGGTCCTTGAGACTTTTCCGTGCGTCCTATTATGATACCCAATTGCACGTTGATTGATAAACCTTCTGTCTTGGTGGCAAATTTTTTCCCCGATTTCCAGGGGAAAGCTACTGAGTGTGTTTTTTTTTCCCGTTGTTTGTTTTTTCCGATCAAGCGAAATGAGTCAAATACTTATCGCATACGCGGAGCTTCCGGTGGAGAGGATGGCGGTGGAACTGAGGAGCTCGTCGTAGAGGTCGGCTCCCGACACGGGGAAGGCGGCGTGCTGGGCCAGCAGCACCCTGCGGATGGCTATCAGAGCCTGCGAGAAAACGAAAGAAGACATTTCACCTTGCAGCCATCGCTAGGTAACAAACTCCGCTACGGCACCCGGGTTAAGGTGGTTAATTAGCCGATAGACGCCTGAGGTTCCGAGCTCCCCAGGTGTCTGTGAATTTGGACCGCGTGAGCTCATTAGGAGCAGAGTAGGTTAGCGGCGAGGTCGCAAAAAGGTAACGGCCGGCTTGAGCGCTAACACCGTTGCTTGCTCATTACACTGAACAGCCACTCATAATTTTACCAAAATAAAACTGAAATATTACATGAATAAAGCGGTGGTTGAAATAGTCCGACTATGTGTCTGGATTAAAAAGCTACCCCTTGAAATGGTGGATCTTCACCCAGCCTGGCTGCCAAGAAGACAACGGAGATGGAGACACTTGGTCTGGAGGCGGGGTTATGTAAATTAGCCTTGCTGTGATGTCACAACCCGGCACAATTCAGAACAACACGTTGACAGTCGTATTTTGGAAGACAAAAAAAGGGCAGCTCACAAAAGATTCACTCACACTGGTAACTTTTATTTATGAGTTTCCTGAGATTTTAACCATCGCTCGGCCGATTTTTTTGAGTTGTTAACAAAAAGGCGGTGGCAGTAAACTTCACAACAAGCAACAACAGTTTGGACGATAGTGAACAATTCTTCCAAAAAAAAAAAAAAAAAAAAAAGAATCAACTGTCAAACCAAACCATAACTTTGCTTCAAGTCTGTTAGCTTTATGCGAACACATAATGGGAAATGCCATAAATGGGCAAACGAAACGAGCATTGATATTGCAGTAATTCTAAACCTTTGAACAACTTTTTATTAACGATTTGAACACAAAATGTAGCAACACATACAAACAGTCAAAAATAACAATACTCACAGAAATATGTTCTTTATCACCTATAAAAAAAGCTCCTAATAATAACTAATAATATTACAGCAGCTTAGTAGCGATGTTTTCTTCGGTCTTTCATCATCAAATCTGTGTAGTATTTCTGTTTGTATTATACTGCCCCCTTGTGGCCAATGAGCACACACCAGAAGGAGCAGCACGATGTCCATTGAAGTTAAAACATGAACACATGATGCACAACGGGGTTTATTCATTTACATTCCATTTAATGATGTGATTACTGTATGTTTTTAATAAAGTGCAATACTGTGGTCTACTACTCTTCAAGTTACAAACAAAATTTGTTGGCATTGTTTGGGGAGCTGGAACGGATAAATAGCATTTCCATTCATAATCGATGGGGAAGGAGGATTTGAGATAAGAGTGTGTTAAAAGAGTCATTTCTGCACAATGTGTCGTCTTTAAAAGCAGCCTGAAGTGTGGTGACCCAACCAGTCAGAGGGCCTCAACTGGGTCACCACGCCGGACCCAGAAAGGCACCGCGGGTCACAAAATGTCCGCTTGACCGGGCCAACACATGGAGAAATCATTCGCAAAGGCAGACGCTGCTGGAGTTTTGCTGTTGTTGTTGTTGTTGTTCTGTGTGTGCGTGTGTGTGTGTAACGACTGAATAAGTGTTTGGTGGGCGACGGGGTGCGGAGACAACGACCACAGGAGGTGAAACGATAAATTCCGAGCTGGCCTTCCGTGACCTCTCCCTGCCCACGCCAGACAAGCGCGGCCTCTCCCAAAGGCCTCGTTTGCACATTATTCGCACAGCGCCAAAAAAAAACCAAACAAAAAAAAAAAAAAACACAAAGTTTGCTGCAGTCTTATTTACAAAAACGAAGTTTCCTCTTGGCTGCCCGAGAGGTCAACACAGAGAATTCCTTATCTCGAGATCTCGCCTCGCTTATTTTTTTTCGTGCAAATGATGAAAAAGTGAAAGGGCTTGCATGTTTTGACAGGTTCAAGCCGCTAACGAGGACTATTTGATAGCCTGTACTAAAAAGTGTGGAATTTGGCCAGTTTGCAAGATATTTGGAAACAGCTTGCCCAGCATACCACTATTGTTGCGTGACTTTTTAAAAAATAATGTGATAGAAGGCGGTCACAAATAATCCCTGACCTCTTCGTGCGCACAACCCATACATACTGCTGATTTTTTTGGGGGGTGTTTTTGGCAAATATTCAGCGTGACTGACGTCCGTGTTTCTTAGCAGGGATTAATTGTCGAGAGAGGGGTCAGAAAAGTCACACAGTAAGTGGGGAAAAGTTGCTAATTTGGCAACACTGACCCACAACGCTGCGCTTTTGTGAACTAGCCGCACTCCGTTCGCAGCCATGTTGTTAGTGGAAGCTGTGCAAGTCAGCAGGGACTCGTTTTTAACTACGGGAGCAAAAATCCTCACTATTTTGTTGACATAAAAGTACCAGCGTGGTGGCGAGCTTCTCTGGTCATTTCCATGTTACTCGTTAACAGCGACGGTTTAAGCGTGGATGTCTCCTGCTCTGTGGTTATCATGACAATTGCATCACAAAAACACACCCGAAAACAAACAAACAAACAAACAAAAAAAACCTTAAAAGGGACAAATAAATACCTGATACGACGCCGAACACTTCTGTGCGAGGTCCTCGATATCCGACGAGACCAGATCTTCCACTGTGTGCAGAGAAACATGAAGAAAATGACATTTGTTGTTGCAATTCCATGTTTGGGTGGGAAGGGGCTCGTTGCCAACCTGTTTTGACGCGAGCATTTCGCAAACGGCGCACTAAACCTTCATCCAGTCCGGGACACATCCCTTCTCGCAGAAGCACCATGCTCTCTCATTGTCGAGTGGGAGTCCAACAGGAATCACGACCCAGAAGCAACATGAAAACTTCTTTGGCTTTCACTTTTTGGGGAACCCAAGCGAACTAGCGTCCTTGTGTTTTTAGCATTTAGCTTCAGGGGGAGACTTTTCCGCTTTGTCACATCCCTTTACCGAATAAACGTCTTCTTTTTTTTTTTGCCGAGGTTGAAACATCTGCAAAGTTGACTAAAACGTATTTAACGTTGCCTAGACTTGTTTGACTAACTTAAAAACATTTGATACGCTATTTTTTAAAAAACGTGTGAGCAGCGGGGGCGTGATGCATTGTGGGTAATGTAGTTTAATTGACTACTTAGCTAAAACGTAGTAAACAAACTATAAATCTACTCTCCGTGGACCCACAACTCGTTTTGAAAGATTATGAATCGAGTTTTAGGTTGTTCTGACAGAGCAAACTATTTAATCTCTGCATCACCATGGTAACAGGTCGCCACAGTAACGCAAAATCGCGAGGTATTGTGGGTAATATAGTTTTAAACGGCTAGCAAGCTCAAACTGGGAAAACGAGTGATTGTTGAAAATATTACAATTAGCAAGAAATAAAAAAAACATTAGCATTAATGAAAAAGGACTAATGTCTTTGTGTCTTTTATAAATATTTCTCTCTTATGATGTATTTGACATATACACAAGGCTTACAATCGTGAAATAAAATTCATGAAATCAATTTGTCAATTCAATTTGTATTATCATGTATTTGCCATTTTATTATTCTTCCTCTTTAATTTTAAATCATACAATCTTAGCACTAACGTTATTATTCTTCATCAATAATGAAATTGATGTTGTCAATCTCTTTTATGTATGTACTTGTCTATACTTTATTATATTATACAACAATAAAATACAACACTATTGCTCGTAAATATTATTGAGAAAATAAAAAAACAACGAATGGTATACACAAACAAAAGAGAAATTTGATCTGAGAGGAGACTGAGGGCAACAAGAAAACGGGCTGCTGCAGCAAGGTGGACACTGTGCAGTGGAATATCAAATGTTTGTGTGACTTTAGTATCTATATATCTATCTATCTAGCTAGATAGAGCTAGCTAAAAAAAAAATAACGAGCTAGCTAGCTAGCTAGCTAGTTATTTTTTTTTTCTCTTTTGAAAAGCTCATGAATTGAATTTGGTGTTTTGTGCTGTGAGCAAACTTGTTTTTTGTTTTTGCTTTTGTTTAGTTTAGTTTTTTGAAATAGCTCCCCTTTTGAAAGTTTCCGCATCGCCATGGTAACTCAGGCAGTCCCAGCAGGCTGCTCGGAAGCCATCAAGCCAAGTGTGCGAAACGCCTCCGCCGGAGCCCGAGGCCTCGTTCAAACAAACACCTTTATTGCAACGATTCCATCTCTGCCACCTGATTAGTTGTCTCATCGAAAACAAATGACACGGCTGATAAATAAACGAGAAAAGAAAGAAAAGCGGGGAGGAGTGAACAGGAAGCGCTTAAAAACAAAATCACTACTACCGCATTTTTCTATATTCTATTATATAGAATACTATTTTTAATGGAATATTTCAAATGATTTATTATGAATATTTTATCTCTATGAATAAAGTAGATCATCTATTTATTCTCGTCGCAGTCATTTATTATCATTTATTAATTCATTCATTATTCAAAATCAATACTACACTCCTCGTGACATTTACGGAATCGACTCAAGGGTGGGGCAGAATGGAGGGGCGGGGCTTGCATTTTATTAGATTTAAGCCGAGCGTTAATGTTCAAACTACGCAGGACGCGTCAGTGGCGTATTTTAATATTCAAAAGTACGTATTAGGACTAAAACCTCAATCTGGCTTGTGGTGGTGTTACTTGGAGAGATCATTTTTTTGTTCGTGTGCTAATTGGAGGAAAAAGTTTGAGAACCGCTGTCCACAGCTATTAAAGCCTCAGGCTAATTAGGGATGACATCAAAGCTAGAGGCTTACTTACGAATTTCCCATACGAGCGCAAACGCATCGCGACTTTTCCATCAAAAGAGATCAAGTTAGTTATGTGAACAATTTTCCCTTCTTTTAACAATGCCACTCTTAAACTTAAATGTAAAAACTCTTTTTTTCTCCCAGCTGTGCACCGCTCACGCTGGACTGTTTTGCGTCGCGTGTTGAAGTTGATTTGTTGATCCTTTTCTTAGCATTTTGGCCAAGTGGGCGTGATGAAGTCGGACATGTTGGCTGGAGGTTATCGGACTCCTGCAGACGCTGGCGTGATGGCTCCAGCTGAGGCCCGTAAAAAAAAAAAAGGAAAAATGCATAGAAATAGCACGCAATAACAAATAACATAGCTTTGCCTTACGACAGTCTGTTTAGTTTAAAGCTAACAAACAATGGCAAACTCCATAGACAGGCTAACGAATTGTGGTGTTGTCATAACCCTAATAGCAACGGATACTTGAACACAAACAATGAAGCAACACATGTAGGCAGACAATACAACAATATTTGCTGGCATATTTTCTTTGCCCTCTGAAAAGAACGATCACTATTACTGCGGCCTAGAGTCAGTGGTGAAACTCTTCTTCATGTGTCTGTCTTATATTTTAGACTGTATTACTATTATGCATGAAGGAGCAGCACAATGTCCATTGAATTGAAGACAAAATGAGGCAAAGTAAAATAATATTAAACTTTCATTTTATGTCATTTTTGTATGTTTTTATAAAACACAATATGATAGAGTGATCTTTTTTTCATTTAAAAATGTTTTTGCTTTTTTTTGGGGGGGGGGAGGCTGGAACACATTAATGGCATTGCCATTCATTTCAATGGGGAGAGATGATTTGAGAAATGAGTTGGGTTACGAGCATGATCAAGGAACAAATACAACTCATATCTCAAGGCACCATTTATAATATTACGACGATAACTCTACTTTGATTATGAATGAGGTCAAATGGGGTGCGATTGAGAGGGAAGTCAAAATTTCTGACGTGACTCCAACGCATCACCGGCACAACTTTACATCGACATTTAAACTTCTTTTGGACAAAAAAAAAAAAAGGATTTTAATTCAATTTAATTGAACTTGAATTAAAATTACAAAAATGAAGGAAGTAATCAAACAAATAAACGAACGTAATACATGTAAAATCAAATTCAAATCCAGATTTTGATTCTTTTAGCTCAGCTATGGACTATTTTTGTGCAAATGGAAATTTAGCCGAACTTTTAAATAAATAATAGCTGAACCGTGTCCTCTAAGCCCTTATAGGACAGGACATGTTGACAAATGTGTGTGCAGCTTTCTTAAAAAAAAATAAAATAAATAAAAATAAAATTCACCCAGGCGTTCATAAAACATGGATGACGACTGGATGCACCGTGTCACTGCTGTCTCCTGGCACAAGGCGAACATTCCGAAAAGGCTTGGAAGTCGCTTTTTAGTACCACACACACACACACACACACACACACACACACACACACACACACACACACACACACGCAGACAGAAGATAAATAAAAATCCTTGAAAGTGTAATCATGAGGATTGAGAGGGAGGCTGAGCTTCCATTGATCAGGGTTCAAACAGGTAACACTTGACAAAGGTGCCTTTTCAAAGTGCAGCCCTGCCGGCCCTGCTCGATGAAAAATGGCTCACTTGTCCTTGGCTGCAAAAACTGCAAAGCTCAAATAAAACAAGTGGTGGGGAGGTTGGGGGTGGGGGGGGGGGGGAAAGAATCACCCTCTCTGCTCGTTCCACTGAGAGGGGAAATAAAACACAAGGTGCTATGTGAAGTCAAAGCCGTTATTATAGACTCAAAGGAGCACTTAGGCAAAAAAGAGGTTTTTGACAATTACTTAAAATTTCAAGCTGATTGTATGAGCTTGGAGAATAGCGGCCGTTGTCATGACAACTCTGAACACATACTTTCGGGACCCATTTTAAAAATGATTGGAATAATAATCGTGATTTGGTCGACCAACCTGGTCACCTTTGCATCAATCAAAATGTCCAAACAATGTTGATTATTATTTTTTTTTTTTTTACTTCATTAGCATTTAGCATGCATTGGACTCATTTAGGTTTTGTTACTCCTTTAATACTCCCCACTTGTTTTAACATCGTAAATATACTCCCTAACAGTAGGGGGAGCCAAACCAAAAATTGGCAATACAACTGATTTTTTTGTTTGTGAGCAGAAATTTCAAAGAATTATAGTCTATTATTGATATAGTCTTTGTTAATTAGAATGGTTTAAACAAAACTTATACAACTATTTTTTTGTCATTTCTTACCACATTAAAAAAAAAAAACTACATAACTGATTTCTTCGTTCATCCATTTGTTGGTCAGAATGATTGAAAAACAAATTATACAAACAATATTCTCATTCGTTACAATGTTTTCAACAAAAACAGTTTCACTGGCCGACACAAAATTTGGTGGACACGTCTACCATAACACGACGCACGGAAAAGTCTCAAGGACCCATCCTCGAAACATTCTGGGGCAAATTCCAGCGAAGATACTGTAATGCCCTCGCATGTGGGCAAGGATGGATACATCAAATGTTTATAGTGATGCATGAATAAGACACCTTTCCATAAAGTTAACACTCAATTCTTGCCGTTATTTCCAATAATTCTCATGGGAAGTTTTCCAATTTTTAATGGTTTTATAATTCCATATCTGAACTTTTCATGGAGATTTTCCCAAAACTTCCTGGAACTTTGCTGCCAAACTTTCCACCCCAAACAAGACCCCCCCCCTCTCCACCAAAAGAAATCCAGAAGAGTGGAGGAGGACGGCCCTGCACGTCAGACAAATGTGTTTAGGATCGTTGTGCCTTGGTGGACGTCTGCTTATGACTTCCGCCTCCCCTCTAAAAAATATGAACATCGCATTGTGATGTATTGTTGTTGGAAGCCAGTGAGAATAACGCGTCTCGAAGAAGAAGAAGTTTTTCAGTGGGATTTACAGGGACTGATGCCAAAATTTGACATTTACTGCTTATGTTTTACAGCGTTAAAAAGATATTCGGGCTGTCAGGCTCCGTCGCGGCCGTACGAGAAAGCATCTTGACGGGTGATCACAGACCGCCCGCCGCGTCAGGCCTGCTTTTCAACTCGATAAAAAAAATAAAAAATAAAAAATAAATGTTTTCTAAAAACTTCCATGATGCATTTTGACATTTCAAGTTTCTTTTTTTCGTCTGTTTTGCTGGGTTTCGGTCTCTGACTTAAACTGTTGCTAGTCAAAACAAACTCCCCCCCCCCCCTCCCCCTCCACCATGTCTGCACCTGCCGCACAGTCGTAAGACCATGCCAATGTGTATGAACACTTCATACATTTTGTTCACTCGCCACACAGTCTCGCTGGATATGGAGCCTTTAAATATATATTTTTTAAAGTTTTCACTTGTTGCATGGCTTTAACACCATGTGCAATGTGTGTCAAGACTTTTTTTTTTTTTATTGTTTTTTTTAAAATCAAGTTTGCACTTGCTGTATAAACCTTGAGACCATGCCCATGTGTTTGACAGCACTTTTTTGTTTGTTTTTTTTAAAAAACTATTTTATATTTGTCTCACAACTGTAAAATAAGGTTGTGTATGATGATTCCATACTTATTTAACAAGATTGCACTTGCTGTGTAAACTTTAAAACCATGTCGATGTGCATGACATCTTCACTTTTTTTAAAACAAGTTTGTATTTGTCTCACAGCCATAAGACAAGGTTAATGTGTATGATGATTTCATACTTATTTACCAAAATTGCACTTGCTGTATGAACCCTAAGACCATGATAGTGTATAAGAACAATTAATACTTTTTTTTGTTTTTGTTTTTTTAACTAAGTTTGTCATGTCTAACCGACCGTGCTGACGTGTACAAAGACATACAACCATGAAACGGAACCCGATTTCTTAACGTTTCAAAGACACCTTGTTATACACACGGTACATGAACGACAACAACAAAAACCCATCAGACTTTTCGTGCAGTATCGCATTTTCTTTAGTATTTTACATAGAACGGGAAAATACAAGGATTTGCTTCCAAGAGAATACAGGAAATAGATCAGTGCTCTGTACATGAACATGGTGGTCAGTGTGGCGGCGGTAGCGGTGAGGACCAAGTTCCAAGTAGCAGCTTGTAGGGGGGAAAAAAATTAATAAATAAACGAGTGCACCCAAGCAGCGTTACAAGAAAAATAAAGGCAAGAACTTGGTGGAACCAAACATGGAAACATATTTACATGAATGCATAAGAAAACAAAACAAAATGAAGCTGGTGTGAAAGCTGCGAGTAGACAGTTGTTCTGTACAGCGGACCGACCGGGATTTACAGTGAACACAGAGCAATCGAGTTGAATTCTTCGTTAGTGAACTGACGAAGACGCCTACATTCATCCTGAGAGCAAAACTCAACGGACGGCTCAGGGAAATTACAAAAATGTTTGAAAGATGGCTGAGGCAAGCAGGGAACCAGAAGCCCTTAAAGCACCAATCCAGATTTAAAAAAAAAAAGAAAAATGTAAAAATCAGATCCTAACACCAGTTTTACCGCTTGACACGAAATTGGTTGGACATGTCTATCATAACCTCTTGCCCTGACATCTGAATTTTGGGCTGTTTTACTGCCGCTTCCCCCCGTCTCCTCCGTCTCCGCCTGCTTTAATTCAGTTTGTGCGTGTCAAAGTCAAGCAGCTTATGTTTGCGTATTTATAAGACTTTGAGCAAAGATTATGAAAAAAGACAAGACTACAAACCTCATCAAACATAAAAGTAGCATTTTCGTGTATCGGACTCTCCTGGCGCGCATTTTGTCAGGGTAAAGCGAGTTCTTGACAAAATTAAATAGGAGACGTGTGCTACCGTGCGTGGAGAAATTAAATTAATGTAGCAAAAAGTTGAGTCCTTGGTCTCTCTACCTGTGAAGACTTTCAAAGCAAAATGTATCATCTGACATTTGTAACGCTACAGACGAACAATTCTGGATTGGGTCTTTAATAAAGCTTCAGGTGCCGTGACGATTAAATGTGGCTAATTCTTGCCACAAAGAAGGAGTGAAACAAAAATAAATAAATACACCCGAGCCCTTAGATGCCCTTTGGAATGAAAGGAAAAAAAAGTGACACGAGAAAAGCAAATTTCATCTCATGGTTGCTTCATTAGGCTTGAAAAGGAGGAGCTTGTTTTATGGGCTTTGAGAACATCAGCCTCCAAAGCGGGACACGCCGCCGCTAATTAGAAATGGAATCAGCTCGGCTGCCGCTGGTGGCTTTTATTCAAATAACACGTCGTCTCTTTCTCTATACATGCTATATATTCTCTCTAAACTCAATGTGTTCACTTTCTAGTTTTTTATAACGTTACAAAAATGCACCCAACGCACCCGTAAAACCGCTTCAGCCTCAATCACTCGGATTCGTCCGTGATGGATGCAACTCGGGCTACATGTTTACCCAATTACAAGTGACCTCCAGTTGGGTTATCCGGATTACACGTTACCTATGTTACAAGGTATCTGGATTACACATGAGCAATTTGACATATAAACCAGATTACACAATACCCAGATTACAAGTAACAATTAGCTGTTAACCCAATTACATGTCCTGTAAATTTGCTGTTATCCAGATGACATACAAATATTGTATTACGCCGACTCACACGTTACCCAGATTAAATGTTAGCCAGTCATTCAGATTACGTGTTACCCAGATTACATGCAACACAAATGACCCTTGACTCAAATTATGCGTGACAGATTTTCTGTGACCCAGACGACGCGTTACCCAGATTTCATTTACTACAGATGACATGTTACCCAGATTTCAGGTAATGCATGTTGATTACACATTACGCAGGTTCCAAACCGGGGATCACACGTTAGCCAGGTTAACCCAGGTTACACGCCACACACACACACACACACACAGCCATCTTGTCTTGAGTTGCATCAGATTAATTCAGAAGAAGCAAAACTAAAATCATTTGAAACGTGGCACGAAAGATGTTTCGAAAAAACTTTCCTGCTGATTTTGTGCTCTGTAAGAGGGAAAATAGGACGTAACAAGTTCTTAGGCGAGACTGGCGAGTGCTTTCCCCGGCGTCTGCATATATACTGTACGTACTGTATATGGATGTACGCGCCACAGACGAATGTTTGCACGTATGTGGGGCCGGCGTGACATCATGGCATGCGCGTGATTACGTCAGTACGGAATGGTTATATTCGTACAGTACAAACATTTACAAATGTTGTGTTACATGTAACACTGATGGCATGTGACTCAGGTGACATGTAATGCAGACGATGTGATGCCCAGAGTTGCTCGTTACTCAGATTATGTGTAGAAGTAACGCAGATGGCATTTTATTCAGATTACATTGTTATAAAGAGTACATGTGACGCAGATATGACCGTTTCTCGGGTAACGTCTGTCACAGATTTGCCCGTTACTCAGATTACATGCAACTTGGACCACGCGTCAAACAGACTGGAAAAAAACAGTTTGCATGTTGACCCATGAGTAGTTGCTACCCAGACTGTCCCCATTTTGCGTGAACCAGATTACGTGGAACCCAGGATTGAAAACGACCTCAAATTTGTGCGACCCAAATTACATGTCTATCAGGTCGCATGTCACACGGATCACGTACAGATTACCCACGTCATACGTGACACCTTTAATATAGGTAACCCATAATACTTTTCAACCGGATTGGAAATTTCAGCGATTTTGTGTTACCCAGGTTACATGTTACACGGATTACGTTCCTCGAATGATTTGTGGGTCAGATTTTCTTGTTATTAAGACTCCGCGTAATACAGATTTGCCTTGTTGTTGGATTGGAAATGACCCCTATTACGTGCAAACCAGATTACACGAAACCCACACAATGACCTTGAGTTCACGTAACCCAAATTCTGTCACCCACGTCACATGTAACCTGTAATATAGGCAACCCATAGATACTAGCTACTCGGATTGAAAATGACCCAGAAACCAGATTAGACGGGCAGGAGAAATGAAACATGATTGCGTCTCATCCCACCACGCAAAGATCCTCGCCGCAGACACAAAGCTGCTTGCTACCGAGTCGACGCTACAGCCCCTCCAAGCCGCCGGTGATACGAGCGGCCGTGCTTGTAAGGCATTGGAAAAAGGGGAGGGAGTCGTCGTGGTAATGGCCGTGACGTGTAGAAAAATGGGAGCAAATCATAATTGAAAAGAAGGACAATGGGGGGGGGGAGTACCTATTTTGGCAAAAAACAACCAGAACCCGAAAAAAAGCTTTTTTTTTTTTTTTTACGAGAGTCTTTGAGTGTTCATCAAAGGCCTCTTTGTTCGTCGCCGCCGCTTCTCTCCGGGTCGTCGAGTCTTTGGCTTACGTCCGTTTCTTTTTTGTTTTGTTTAGTGTGATAAGATTACAGCACTGTGCAAACTAAACGTAACAAACTAACTGAAACGACAGTTGGCCTTTTTTTTTCTCCCCCTCCTCTCAGTCTGTGATAAAAAGGAGCCTTTTTTCCCCCGGAAAGCTTTCTCAGGCGATTTCTTTTATTCTGCGCATGTAGTCGTGCAGTTCCTCGGGGTCTTGGAAGCCCATGTCCTGACACACCCACTGGATGTCCTCCTCGTCGGCCACGGGGATGGAGTTGTAGGGCAGGTCCTCGGTGGGCAGCGTGGCGAAGGTGGTGAATTTGACCCGCTTGCGCTTGGAGGTGGGCGAGCTGGCCTCCTCTCCGCTCTCCTTGGCCGAGCCGCCGGAACTGCCGTCCCCGCGGCCGTGCACCTGGCTCTGGACGCTGGTCTGCGAGCTTCCGCTGCTGTGGTGGTCCCCGTGGCAGCACGTCTGGACGCCCTCCAGCGGGTTGGAGGGGCCGTCGGCCTGCTGCGGGGACAGGTCGCACTGGGCTCTCAGCGGCTGGCCGTTGCCCAGGAAGACCCAGTGGTGCGAGTGGTCCATGTTGACCTGGCCCTCGGGCGGTATGCGCTTGTGGCGGTACTTGAGCACAAAGACGATGCAGTTGATGAGAAACACCAGGATGGCCAGGCAGAAGACCCCCAGGAGGGCGTACATGCCGATCTCCAGGTCGGTCATGTTGCGAGGCGAGTGCACGAAGTCGCCTTCCTCCTCGTCGTCCTCCTCCTCCTCTTCGTCGTCGTCCGTTTCCGTGGGCTGCTCCCGGTTGCCCGCGGTGGGGAAATCGGTGTAGTCGATGGGAACGCTGGCCGGTTGCTCGTTGGACGTCTCGTAAATCTTCCCGCCGGAGTCCGGGTCGGCCACCGCGGGGCGTCCGGTGCCGGGCGGCGACTCGGCCTCGCCTTCGGCGGTCGCCTCTTCGTCGGAGTCGTCCTCCTCGGGGCCGAAGCGGACCCTGACGTAGACGGCGGCAGACGCGATCACGCTCTTGCGCTTGGTTTTCTGGCAGGCCTCGCCGATGGTCATCTCCACGCGCACCAGGTCCCCGGAGCCCTCGCCCTCCGCCACCACCACGGGCCAACGCTGCTGGGGCTCCTGAGACACGGTGACCACCTTGTCGTCCAGCGTGGACGCGTTGAAGTTGTAGTCCTTGGGATCGAAGTACGTCAGCGTGGCAGCCGTGTTGTCGCTGAACAGCATCCACACGGACAAGCTGGCCTCCTGTCGGGAAACCAGACACAAACACGCTTGGATTAAACCAGTGGTGGGAAGTAACAAAATATAAATGTTCAATCTTTTTTTTTTTCCCCACCTTACACTTCCCCAAAATCTGAATCAATCCAGATCCCAACCACGCTTAACTTTACCTCTCTGCAGGTACGGAGATGTGAAGAACTATTGCTCAAATTCTTATTTTTTGCATAGCTTCCCCACTTTAAGGTTTGCGATCATTCAACAAATGTAAATATAAGACCAAGACATCCCAAGAAAATATAAAATTCAGTTTTTAAATGGGGACTTTATGAATCAAAACAAAAAAAAAAAACATTCAAAGCTACCTGGATGAGAGAAAGAAGTAGTAATGCCCCACTACTAAATAATTATTTAAATGTGGCTAATTAAATTTTTGGGTTCATTTTCAATGGCCATCCCCAAGACTGATGACCCTCCGGACCTGTTCAATTAAAAAAAAAAAAATCACTTAAATAGAACCTGTCTGACAAAACAAAGTCAGCCAAAAGATCTCAAAAGCTGCAACAAAATGCCACGATACAAAGAAATTCAAGAACAGAGGAGAAATAAAGTCATTGATATCTAACTGTCGGGAAATGGTTAAAAAAAAAAAAAAAAAAAAAAAGCCATTTCGAAGGCTTTAGGACTCCAGCGAACCACAGTGAGCGACATTAGCCACAAATGGAGAAAATATGGAACAGTGGTGAATCTTCCCAGGGGTGGCCTCATCCAGGAGGTCACAAAGGAAGGACGTTTTCTTTGCATTCTTATCACAAATAACTGTAGAGAACATTTTTTCTTTTTTTTTTTTCCTCTGTCAAAACACCCCCTGGCACCACAGTTTGCACTGTTGTGTCACCCCGCATGTTTAATTCAAAGCTTCCGCTTCAGAGGCTGTCTTCTATCTGTTGCCTCGTGTGAAGGCGAGCGAGGTAACTCGGGGTTCAACTCGGAGATGGCGCTTGTCGCCGTGGTAACAGATGGAGTCGGTGGACCGATCTCAGCGGGATCGAGACAAGATTAAAACGTGTTCCGAGTTTTAAGAGCGTCATCCCGAAATAACCAAACTGAAACTCTTTGAATGACAACAATAAACACCTTGAACAAGAACAACAACAAAAACCTAAAGGGAAATGGCAACACTTGCTGCTGGGCGTTGTAGCAAAAAACAGGAACAGGACTTGTGTTTATGTTTCTAGTCTCGAGGTTCATCACAGGCTAAAAGAAATGACTCCAAAAACTGCACTATAACGAGTACAGACACGAACTAAAAAGTAGAGCGAAATGACAAACGTGAAAAAAAGTGAATAGGTACCAAGTGATAAACTTGGGGCTGATGGTGGTGCAGGAACAGGAATTTGAACGCTAACGAAATGACAACAAAAGCAAAACTGCAGCCATTATACTTGTCGACTTAAAATTTACGCTAAGTGCAAACTTGTTGCGAGAACAGGAGCAGGCACAGGAGCAGGAACGTGACATCATGTATCATAGAAATGACTCCGAAAACAGCACTATACATAATCACATTTAGATTAAAGTAAATCTGCAAATGCGGAGCTAATGTTGTTGCCAGAGCAGGAGCAGGAACAGGAACATGACATCACACTAAAATCAAATGACTCTAACGCTATAATGACGATAAGACGTGTTTATTTAAATAGCAAAGTTGGGGCTGGCGGTGTTGCAAAAACAGGAACAGGAAATCACGAGCTCAGGGGAAGGACTCCCAAAAAGCCCACATTTTAATGAGAAAACAAGACTGGCAGAGTTACAGCTGACAGTGTTTTAAGAACATTAGGTTCACCTCGTGAGGGGGGAAAGATGAGGCGTGTTTAAATTTGTCATACTGTGATTTAAAGTCATCACGATGAGTTATAAAGTTGTCATGATGAGATTTAAAGTCAACAATTGACGAGAGGATCCAGTTTTTTTCTCTCTCTCTCGCTATGTGACCCTAATACGCCGTCGTAATAACGAGGGGCCTCGCAGTATGATAAACAAACATAACTGACAGACATGAAAACGGCTCCGTACTCCGTTTGGAACTTGAGAGAGGACCTTGATGTTTGTGTACACGAGCCGACTTTCCACTCGTTTCAAGCGCAACGGAGGACGTCAGAAAAGTTTCCCGGCGAATCAAAAGGCTGCCGGAATCCTTTGAGAGGACCCCCCCGACTGAGTTTTACTGCCCCCGCACACCCGCCGCCGAGCGGCCTCGGAGAGCACTACTATTAGAACACTACATTACAATAATTGCATTTCAAGGTAGTCGGAAAGCGTAAAGCACAAAATAAAAAAATGGAATTTAATGCCCGCCTCGCTGCGCTGGATGTGTGTGTGTGTTGTTGAATTCTCACACACGCCGCTCGAGGTGATGAACGGCTGCCAATGACTTCTGTAGACTTCGTCTGGAAATAACTTTTTATATTTTATGTGAAGAGACATCTGTCCAATTTTATTCTTATGAAAATACATGTATTTATTTTCTTGTAATATTACAGCTTTATTCTAATAAAGTGAGAAATATTTTCTCATGATATTCCAATTGTATCATAAAATTATATTTTTTCTTGTAATATTTGAATTTGATTCTCATAAAATAAAATATCTTCAGAATATTCCGACATTATTCAAAACATTTGTTTTCCTTGTAATATTGAGACTATTGTAAAATAAAAACAGACAAAATAGAAACATATATTTTTTCTTATTAATTACGACTTCGTTTTAGTAAAAATTAAATAACCTTTCTCACAATATTCCAACTTTGTCCTGGGAAGATTACATATTGTAATATTTCAACTTTATTCTCATAAAATGAAACAAAATATTCAGATAATATTCAATATTTATTGGAATGCAATGTATTGTTCTTCTAATATTATGGTTGAATAAAATTATATTCTTTCAATATATATTATATACATAAAAACCTCACAATATTCCAACTGAATTCTCATGAAACACATGAAAACATTCTTTACAACTTTATTCTCATAATTAAAAAATATATATATCGCAACGTTACTCTCATAAAATAAGACACTCTTATGATATTCCAACTTCATTTCAATGAAATGTATTTTTGTTATAATATTAGTTTTTTCTCAAAATAAAAACATTTTGTTGCAATATTATGTTTTTTTACCCATTTTGTTTTTCATAAAGTTCTGCCTTCTTTCTTTTAATATTCTCACTTTATTTCTTTATTTTTTTCCACGTAGTTTTATTAATTAAATTGTAATTAAAATCTTTTTAATTTTTATTCTCATTAAATATTTTTTTCTCATGATTTCAGGACTTTAATTTTGTAAAATTACCTTATTTTCAGGGTTTTTCCCCCTCGCAAAATTTTGCCCAATTTCTTGTGTTGCTACCACTTTTCCCTCATTAAAAAAGATGTGCCATGATGCTAGGACTATTTTTGGAATCTTAGATATAAGTATTTTCTCATAATATTAGGACATATATTTTCAGGGGAAAAAAAAGCCTTTTCCCCTGTAATTTTATTACTTTATTCTCATTTAATATTGTTTTCTCCTCAGAAAAACAGTATTGCAAAATCATACCCAAAAGGCGGGCGTCGGCATACCTGCTTGGGAGCGCCGAGCGTCTGGAGGCCGGCGGCCTTGGCGACCAAGGTGTGGCTGTTGCCGGGGCTGGGCTGCAGCGACAGGCTCAAGCCCGACACGACGTGGACGCGCAGCTGGCTGACGGAAACTTTGTCGTCCGTGACGGAGAAGGCCGCCCGGCCCAGCGCCGCGTCCACGGCCAGAGGAGAGTCCACCTGGGGGAACACAACGGGAGGGCGGCTATTCGTTGCGTACGCGGGCGGGGGAGACAAACACGACGACGGCGGCGTCATCCTCCCCTCTCGGGCGTCTCGTAAAGTCGTCGCGACAACAGCGTCTCCCCTTCAAGTCTTAAAGAGATGTGTCAACAACAGTGTCCGTCTAATATTCTGAACTTTATTCATTTTTCTGGTTTTGAAATTCTAGTAACTTTCCAACTTTACTCAGACACAATCAAAACAATCAGACGCCAAATAGCTCAAGATCGATAGCACGCAAACCGTCGTTGACGAGACTCCTTTTTTTTCCCGATGGGTTCCCTCCGTCAACCGTTCACGGGTTTTCACCTCCATCCATCCATCGATACCACTAACTGGAAAACTTTGCTTCCTGTAAGGCCTCAGCCTGTCACATAAACAGTGTGTGTGTGTGTGTGTGTGTGTGGATTGCCACGTGAAGCGTGGCTCCTGGATCTCTGGCACATGAATCCATCACCAGAAGACCCATATGCAAGCGAGACGCGTCTGCACGGCCGCTGGAGTCAAGTTGCTTCCCCGACGTATTTACGACAATGATGCATGAATGTTGCGGAGTTATCAAGGCGCAGTAGGACGCGCATGCAAAATGATATCAAAACGTTACTAGTGTTCCCCCACCATACGGTATATGTTCCACAACACACAGTGACCGTACAAATATAGTTTAACCTCTTCCACATGCTTTAAACGCATTTAAACATATGAAGACACTTGAAAACGTACTAAAACACACTTTCAAAAAGATTTTCAAGTATCCTCTTCTCACTCTCTCGCTGTCAAGAAAAGGAAGACTATCGTATAAAATCACTTCGATGAAACAAAACAGACAAAAGACAATTAATCATTGTATGTTTAAACATTAAAATGTTCAACCAAACCACATCATTTCATCTAACTAAATGCTAGCATGGACTTCTTTTTCATGTAATAGTACAACTATTGCAAAAGATATATATTTTTGGTAATTGCAAATTTATTTCCATTATTTTTCAATTTAATTCTCTCTTTTTTGTTTTAATATTACAACTTTATTCATTTATATTTTGAATCTGGCGAGAAATTTGTGTGACCTCCGAGGTCACACCCCAACCAGTCGCCTCCCCCCTTTTTTTTTCCCGGGCATATTTTTCACAAAAATGTCAGTCATCTTGCGACTTGTATGATTTCAGCTACTGTAAAAAGAACATTTTTGACTGATCTCTCGGCCGTTGTTAGCGTGCCAATCTAACGATGGCACGGCAAAGTGACTGGCAGGATCAAAACAATTTATGAACACGCCAATGCTTCCTCAACATGGGCGCGCTACATCTGGCGGCAGATTCAGCCGGGCCTCGGGCAGATTGCAAATGATCAATTACTCGTTTAAAATGACAGATGGGCACCTTGTATCTTTCCTGCCTGTTTCTGGCGTCCATCAATCAGGCCGCCGCTTTCGCCCCTGACAGCGTTAGAACGCCATCTCTCACGGTGATCAAAACTTTCGCCCGGCCTAACTTTCCTCGCCCGTCCCCGTCTAAATGTAAATCAGCCTGGCCGCGGTAGTAACTCGCGACGTCCGCTTTATAAAGGACCTCTGAACCCGTCTCGGTTGACGCCTTTATGCGCGCTTTACCTTTTTTACGACGCCGACTTTGACTTCAACGGCGGCTTGGCGAGGAGCAAGGCCGAGTTAATTGCGCGGAAGGTTCGAAACGACACGGCGAAAGCTTCAAAAGTGTCGGTGACGTGTCGTCGTTTGACCTCAGAATAACAGCTGTCAATCACCGCGATGGCACAGCGGCTCGTAATAAGCGGAAAAGCATTTGAATCGCTTTAAAACATTGCCGGTTTGAAACCGTGAGAACAAACCCCACGTTGAAGGCAACGATCGGAACTACAGGTGGAAGAAACGACAACAACGCAGCCGGGAAGTTTCAGCTTGATCATAGGTGTCAAACTCAAGGCCCAGGAGCCAGATGCGGCCCGCCACATCATTTGATGTGGCCCGCGAAAGAAAGCAAATCGTGCTCGTCAACTTCCGTGATTTTTGCTAGAATCTGTACCCAAATTGTCATAATAATAAACAATAATGTTGAGGTATTGCATTTTTCTGTTACCAAACTACTGTAACTTAAACAATACTTGAACAAACTATTATCCTTGTCTTCTGATTTCAAAACTAGTTATTCCTCAATTTTGTTGTGTAATGGTAATAATATGTTTTGGTGATGATTAAACCTTTATATGGTTTTCACTGTTCTAACGGCCCTCTGAGGGAAATCATAACTACAATGCGGCAAGAGAAAAAAACACCCCTGATCTATATCATTTTATCCGAGAGGAGACTGAGGGAGGAGAGTCTAACCTTTAAAACGGTGGATCCCAGTTCCAGGCCCACCAGGACCGTCCTGTCCACCAGCTCGGCTACGCGGGGGTCGGCCACCTTGAGCGAGTCCTGGACCAGGTCGGTGACGTCCACCTGCCAGTCGGGCCCCAGCATGGTGATGACTTGGTCGGTGCCTTCGGTGGACGTGGTGTGGAACTGGGTCAGGACTTTGACCAGGGCCCGCTGGTACTGCAGCGTGCAGCCTCGGCTCACCCGCCGATCGTCCTCGTCCTCGTCGGCGTCGCTGTCCCGGGTGCTCCTTGGGGAAAAACAAGCCTGCTTAATTAACCCACATACTACATTTTCTTAACTTAAATTACATAGTCTGGAATTTCTAAGATTCGTTTGATTTGATTTAGTAGGTAATTGTACAAAACCGTACAGCAAAAAGTCACTTGCGACATGAAATTCAGTGGAAAAAAGTCTCGCATTAAGGCGGGTCGTGGAATTCAGTTGGAAATTATACGAAAAAAGGAGATGACAAGATAAATGGTTATGAAACAATTAGTAGGAAATGGTACAAAAAGTGTGCCATTAAGTCCCTAGTGACCTCATAAATTGTGAATAAGAATTTTGGCGGAAATTGTACAAAAAAGTAGAAGTCATGAATGAATATTTTGAATTTTGTAGAAAAATGTGCAAAAAAATGGTCATGGCATTTAGTATGAAATCATCAACGGTCTGGAATTTAGTAGGAAATGTCCCACAAATTGGGGCATGAAGTCACTAAAGACATTCTAAAATCATCATTTCACTTCATGAAATTCAGAAGGAATTGGTACGAAAAAGTATACAATGATCAACAGCACCATAGGCATCAATATTACTGAAATGCAGATTGACCTGTCCACCAGTGCTGATTACATCGTGGCCCGTATTTCATGTCCTATTCAATCTGCGCTGGCTTGGCGGCTCCTTTTAAATCATGTCAAAGCGCCACTAGAACACAAGTGCTTATAATTGGACCTGTTCCCTGAATCAATGACATTGTCGCACCTCCGCTGCGCCTCCTGAATGTCAAGGAGGGTGCGGAGGAGGAAGTAGACGCCTGTCAACTTCTGCGAAGGGAACTTGTGTGGCTCACCTTGTCATGCGGCACAATTCAGCCCGCTTTGGTAACAAATTGCATGAAACCAAAAACACAAACAAAAACATCATTGTAACTGATGACATCAGAAACGGTCAGTTCGGAATGTTGTCAGAAATGGTCCACTAGCACGCAAGCGTGGCATCAAGTCACTTATGGTATCATAAGTGGTCATGGTCTTTAGTAGGAAATATGCAAAAGAGTATGGCATCACAAACTTCATAGATGGTCAGAGAATTGAGTAGAAAATGCACACAAAATGGCTCAAAATCCTTGATAACATGAGTTATCAATGACTTAAACCATATTTTTTTTGGTGCAATTTGCCACAAAATTCTTATGTGACATTTAAGATGACATCAGTGACTTTATGATCATAAATAGTGATGGAATTTAGTAGGAAGGCATCCAAAAAAGTGTGACATATGTCACGAATGGTAATGGAATTCAGGAGAAAAGATACAAAAATGAAAGCCAGAAAGTCACTGAGGACATACATGGTTGGGAAATTTAGTAGGAAAAGTACAAAAATATGTGGCACAAGTCATAAACGGTCGTAAAAATTTTGCAGGAAATACAAGCCATGAAGTCACTGATGACATCATTGGAGAGGGAGGAGGAAGTGGCATCCTGTCAAGTTGTGCTGCGGCAACTCATCTTTTGGTGTTGAGCAGATTGGGCTCAGCCAAGGAAGCACCTGGCACGTTTAACCCCGCTTTGCCCAAACAGGGCCCGCGTCCAAATAGCAGCTGCTTATCGCTTATTCCCGACTGGGACTTTTTTTTCTTTTTTTTTTTTTCTTTCCCTCTCTTACCCCCCGTCCCTCTCGACATCAAGACAGGATAATGCGACGGTGGACGAGTGCCGAGCATCTCATCAGCATTATGATGACAAATTCCAAACGGAGCTGAGACCCTTAAGAACAGATGGCGCGCACATTGAGACGCGCAGATCTCAGCGCTTGGCAGCAGCTGCCCACTTTAAAGACCTGACACGTTAGTGTCGCTTTTTACTAACTCAGAAGGAGGCGTATTTTGTCATCAGCCAATATCACTGACTTAATGAGACAATGTTTTGGGGGTACATTTCCTACTAAATTCCATGACTGTTTTTGACATCCTCTATGATTTTATTCCTAATAATAAGTTCCCACTAAATTTCATGACCATTTATGACATCGTAGTTGATGTTATGGCAGGACGTCTTTTGTACAATTTACAACTGAATTGTTAATTTGTCCATCACTTTTTTTTTTTTGCAATCTATTTATGTAATATTACCAATAAAATATCTAATCAGCATTTATGATGTCATCAGTGACTTTTTGCGATACCTTTATTGTATGATTTTCTAGCTACATTCCCAATGACCATTTATGATGTCATCAGTGTCGTTATGTCATACATTGGTTCAAATTTTGACTACATTTCAAGACCATTTATGACAACATATGTGATTTTATACTGAATTGACTTTAATACTACTCTTTTTTTGTGCGATTTCTTACTAAATTCAATGACCATTTATGTTGTAATCACTGACTTAATGCCATAATTCTGTACATTACCTACTAAATTCTTGTTGACCATTTATTTCAGTGACTTATTGCCATAGGAGTTTTAAAAATCCTTTTCCACAAAATTCTGTGACCATTTATGATTTGTTCAGAGACTTTATGCCATACTTTTTTGTATGATTGCTTCCAACAACCCTTTATCTACTTTTTCCACGACCCATCCACAATGTCATTAGTAACTTAATGCATATTCTTTGTATCATTTCCTACAAAATTCTTAATCTCATTTCTTGATGTAATAAGTGACTTTATTCCAGCCTTTTTTTTGGGGGGGGGGGGGGGGGGGGGTACCATTTCCCGCAAAATTCTTAATCGCCATCTATGATGACGTGATACCATACTTTTCTATCCGTTTACAGTCGCTCTGTGCGCCTGGCTGTCGTCTGGGATTTGTTTTGCGTCTCGTGCCATTCAAACAGGAGCCTGCCGGACACGACTCGCCACTGCGCGATCAGGTAAGTGAGTTTCGCCGATAACAGCAGACTGAGACCACTCGTGAGTCATTCACTTAAAAACGCAGCCTGGGTAAAAACCGCCGAGACGCTGAGGCGCTCCGTCTCTGTCAAAGACGTCCACCGCTCTCAAGCTCTGGATTAGCTTCAATAGGGTTCATATTATTCCTCGGCCAGATGAATACTGTCTCCTCCGATTAGGGTCTGGCATAGTAGTGGATAATGCAGCCACTGACTGTAACAAAGAGACACAGCGGGCCAGGAGACCTCATTGTTGTTGTTGTTGTTGCTGTGGGAGTGAGTGAAGGTCCACAGTGTGCCACTCAACGTGGAAGTGAAGTCGTGTCGAGGGAAGAGACAAGACTGGAGGCTACTAACGACAATAGAAGCGCAAATAGAAGTGATTATAGAACAGTCTTGCCCCATGAAAAAAGGTGACAATTCATGAGTAAATAACACCGCCTGAAAAGGTTTATAATGGCCTATAAATATCACAAGATGGCAGGAGAGCCCTACTTTTTTTAAGCTATTCGTCATGTTACAGATTGTTAAGATTTGAAAGAAACTTCATTCTAGAAAATTCCATTCAGTCAGTCTTGTGACGCGATGATTTTATTCCCGTAATATGATTTTCTTGCAGGAAAAGTTTGAGTTATTCGAGTGAGAGTCTTCTTTTTAATTTGTCAAAGTGATGTTCTACAACAGTCTTCCATTCTTTGACGCAAGAGAGTGACAAGAGGCACTCAGGAATATTTTTAAAACGTGTGTTTAACTGACTTTAAATGTGCTTAAAGCGTGTGGGAGGGGTAAAACTATTTTTTAAAAAGTTTTGATATGGTCTATGTCGCAGATCACGTGAGTGGTTCTGGAACACATCCCCCGCAATAAATGAGGGTTCAGTGAATAATTACGCTAGTGGGAATATCAAAAAGAAAAAAAAGAAAAAAATGGAGCCTATGCAATATGTTTTGCAGGCGCTCAGGGTCATTTGAAGTCCCCCCCCCTTTCAAAGCACCTTAAACGCGCCGTTTGTATTCAGCGTTCATTCGCGTGCTTTGGGTGGATGGTGATGTACTCCAGCGGGGAGGATGGCAGCCAAGCCCGCCGATCTTAATGTCGCCATTAAACATCTCCTAAATGAAGTCTTGTGGGCTTGTTTGTTACTGCGCCGTGCATGACCGGCATGCCGGAGCACCTCCGCGGGATTGTCATCGAGGCCGTTTGTCATTGGAGGGACGCCCTCAATCTCCCGTTGGCTGCCGTTTTGTTTTTAAACGGTCACGCGACTTATTTTGTCTTCGGCGTCTGGGGTTGAGTTGATGTTCATTGCGCCTTTGGCCAAATGGCAAAGAAACGAAGCAACGTATCTTTCCTTTATTTGCACTTTGGCATGACAGCAAAAAGACCAAGAATCTCATCTTTGCCTTTACTTGCACTATGCCAAGATAAACAGGAAGCAAATGACTGTATCTTTCCTTCAGTTGCGCTTTGGCAGGACAACAACTCGACAAAAGTAACATATATGTGCGTTCAATCGCGCTTTGGAAAAAAAACAGCTCAAGCAACATATCGTGCCTCACTTCCTATTTGGCAAGATAAACAGACAAAGCGACGTCTTCAAAGTGCAATTGCCTTCAATTGCACTTTGCCAAGATAGCAACATACCTGTACTGTGCACTGTGGATTACAAAATAAACACTTTTAATAACCTTGCCTTGTTACCTCTTTGTCAAGATAATCAGAAGAAGCAATATATCTTCTCTTTGCATTTGAAGCATAATATGCTCTGCCTTCATTTACAAATTTGGCAAGTAACATATCATGCCTCGTTTCCTCTTTGGCGGTATGACGAAAAGAAAAGCAATATATCTTCCCTTTGATTGTGCTATGGCCAAATAAAAATCTGAACCAGCATTGTCTTCCTTCGTTTGCGCTTCGGTAAGATACCGAACAGCGGAGAAAAGACAACGCAACATATCTTACCGTCAACTGCACTTTGTCTGTGGCGTTCAAATTAGAGTGGAACTGCTCAGGTTATCCTGCTTTTAATTGCACTTTAACAAGATCACAATCATATGAAGCGGCTTATCCCGACTTGAATTGCTCAAGCTAACAAAAAAGCATTTATCTCCAATGGTAAACATTGAAAAGGGAAAAAAAAAAACATGCCAGAATGTAACAGCACTAATGTTAAATGACATTATCATAGAGAGATAACACAATCCTCAACGCGATTGTTTTTGAGCCAAGCCTGTATCCTCCCCGCCGCGTTGCGAAAAGCACTTGTTTGTTCTAAGAGGCCTCGGGTACACATCCTCGCGGCGCTAATGAAGTCTCCGTCTCGGCCTCGTCAGCTAAATGCGTGGTGAGGGCTCCGACGCAAACGTGACAAAGCGGCTCAAATTGCACCTGGGAGCCTAGTTTCGCGAGGCTACGCCTCTGCGGCGTGTTCTGTCTAATTGGGACAAAACAAGACCAAAAAAAGACTCCTGCTTTTCACTTTCGAGTGTTTTTGACTAACGGGTTCGATGCGCTTTGGATAATGAGTGCAGCGAAAATAAAGTCGTGAGGAAAATGCATTGTGAAGGTAGAAAACCCTTGAAACGCTATAAATAGCTCATGTACTGTAACACGCCGACATTAAGATGGCTGCCATCGTTCACATGGTTACCGGAAACCTATCACCTCCATTTTGAAACGGGAACACTGCAAGACTGACAGGATTAGACTGACTGTCAACAAACCAAATTAATCAGTAGCATAACAAGGCAAGTTATGTGCTGTCTGTTTGTTATCAAGCCAAAAAGAAAACGAGGCAAGATAATTTGCTTCAGCGACGCCTTGAGATGAGCGTGACCCGACTGGCAAGTTTTTTTTCGAGATGCAAGCCATCGTTCGGCTGATTTTTTTGCTCTGACTTGTGAGCGCAAACGAGGTACGAGCGCTGTATGTTGGCAGTGAACTCAACTCAAGTCATTTCACAATCAGCAGCGCTTTATCAAATAGTGAACAATCAGTCACAAAAAAGAGGCTCCAAGCTGTTTGCAGCTGCAACAAAGCATGTAGACAGACAATATAACAGTACTGTCATATATTCTTTATCCTCTGCAAAGAATGTCTCATGTTAGTGCTGCACTGATGAAGAGCTGTGAGGAGTTGAGACGTCTCAAGCAGCACTATATTTTTCATTCTGTCTTATACTGCCCCCAGGTGGCCAAGGAGGGCACATGCAAAAGAGCGGCATAATGGCCATTCAATGATCAAAAAAACTGTTTAATTCTATCCTGTAAGCAACTGTTAATTCCCATGATCACCGTAATCTTATATGACTATTTGTACATTTTAGAGTGTTTCTTTTGACAGTATTAATAATTAAGTTCCTTATTTTAATTTTGTAGGGTTCTAACTTCTTCGCCGTGAATCATTTTGGGTATTGTGGTCATGTACACTAGTATATATCCTTCGTATATCGATGTTGGTATTTCATATAGCGGCCAATATATCGGTTCTCTGCATCGGTCCCAAAAATGGCACCTCAGTCGGGCTCTACCTGGTGATGATCCGAGTGCCTATATGGATCCTACCGAGTGTTTGAGCGCCTCGTTCCTCACCTGCGGTCGGGCAGAATGGGCACCCGCCACCCTTTGATGAAGCTAAGGTTGCTGTCGGACAGTTCCACTCGCAGGGGGAGCTTGGGCACCCAGACGGTGAGCTCCAGGGGTGCGCTCAGGTGCTCGTAGCTGAAGATGACCCTGGCGTTCATGGAGCCTCGCGTCTCCTTGCCGTTGACGAACACGTAGTCGCAATTCATCGAGACCTGCCGCACAGAGCAGTGGTAAAGGTCAAGGGAAGGCGCATAGGTCTATATGGTCATGGTCACCGCGGGTGATGATATACAGAGCGGGGACACGAGCGGCTGTCGATGGCGCAATTTATTTGTTGTTTCAAGGTTTGACTCTTGATGTGTAGAAAATATACTACGAGGGGCAAAATTAGCCACCAGCAGCTCAAAAATCATTGGACATCCCTCGTAACAAGGCACACAAAACAAGTCTGAAGGAATGTTAGTGTTCAAATTCATGAAATAATATCGTGGATCCTGGATAAGCAGAAAAACGATTAAATATTCTTACAAGGAGCGACAACCAAACGGCAAAAAGCAGTGTACACAGTGGTTGTTTAAAGAATACAGTAGTGCCTAAAGATACTAGTGACCTGGCTTACGAGTTTGTTTGTTTTTTTGCTTTGACCTGTGAGCAAAAATCTGAGATACAACCACTGCAGGGTGGCAACAGATTTTTGAACACAAATGAAACTGTGGAGTAACACGTAGATGGATAATATAGCAAAACTCACAAGTATACTGTATATTCTTTATCGTCTACAAAGAACGACTAACAACTGCGGCTAACTGAGGAGCTGAGACCGTCTTCGTATAGCTGTGTATCTGTATTACACTGCCCCCAGTTGGCCAAGGGTTGCACATTCGAAGGAGCAGCACAATCTCCATCTAGCTGAAGCAAAAAACTGCTTAATTCTTCACATTCTATTTAATTATGACATAGAAATCAATCCAATGTACTTTTTTGGGCCATAAACCAACTCGCAAGCAGCAAGGACAACAAACTCCTTGGCGGAGGTAGCTCTCCATATGGGGCAGCAGGACAATAAAAGCCGTTTGTGTCCTTCAGGTCGGGCGAGGCGGGACGGATCGTAAGAGTTTACTGGGCGAAACCGTGCTGGTGAACGTAAGACCCGTATGTGCCACCTTGTTTCCCGCCTCTGTTGTCGTGTATGCAAATGAATTGAATAAACACAACCCAAGTATGTGTGATATGCAGATGAGGCCCTCTATTGGCATACTACAGTTTATCTATATCAATAGACAGGAACAGGTGTTGCGGTGCGTTCGAGGGGTCTCACAGACGTCGTTTATCATTTTTCATTATCCATTAAAGCCACAAGCAACTGAGCCGTGTGATATCGAGCGTGCTCGCTTGGCTAACCGTGCCTCTGCTAATTTAATAGCACTCCTTCAGGCACGGAAAATACACTTGACACTTCAATAACTATCTGCACTTACAGTAGTTCTGGGATCATTTATCCGGCCGGGCGAGAAGACGACCGTCCCAGGAACCTTGGGGATAGGGTGCGCATCTCTGAACATATCAGATCGGAGCCTTTTAAGACCACAAACTTCAAGTTCCAGAAATGTTACGGCAGTAGTTGCGGATTGGCACCCTCTAGAAACAAGAACTAAAAGTTCCTGGAACGTTGCGGCTGTAGTTGCAGATAGGGTTGAGCAGCAGTGTGGTCACAGCAGTTCACGCCTCAAAATTCAGTCATATTTTTACATTTCCTCAAATAAAATCCATCTCTCAAGAGTTCCCAGACAAATAAACAGCTCCCTTTCCCCATCAGGAAACACGCAAAGTATTAAAAATGATCTCACGCTAACAGTGCTTAGCATTCCAGGAGGCTCGTGTTCCACAATGTTGTGTGCCTCCGCCCATCTTCAGTTGAGTAAACAAACGCTCTGGCCACCTTGGCGGTAAAGAGTACTTTTATTATTCGCTCCAGTTCTGTTGGTGCACGCGACGTCAATAGAAGATGAGGCCAATGCGTGCCACCCCTCCACCGCCGTCCCCAGACCCCCCCCCATACCCGCCACTGCCCTCGGGTGCCGTGACTCACAGACGCCATGCGAAGGCGGCAGAGATAAGGCCTTGTGTCATCCCGTCACATCGCACGCCTGCGGTACTCTACCTGAACCAAGCGCGGACGCATTTTTGGAGCAATTTTAAAAATAGAAATAAATAAAAAAAAGATAAAGAATACAAATAATAATACCCCACGCCCAAATAGCAGTACATTCAAAATGGTGAACTTAAATAAAAATACATTTAAAATGGGAACACCAAATGAAAATACTTTTTAATCTAGTACAATAAAATACAAATTAATAAAAAATGTGCAAAATAAAATAGAAATAAAAATATAATGAAATAAAAATACTCTTCAATTAGCAAAATAAAATAAAGTATTAACATGAAAACAAAAGGGTAAGAAAATAATCAAAGCAAGGTCAAAATATTAAAATACAATAATTAATCAAATGAAATTCAATAAAATTAATAAAATAGTATAACAAAATACAAATGAATTATAAATAGAATAAAATTCAAATATATTAAAATAGTTAAATAGAATACAAATTATGAAACATTACAATCAGAGGGTAAAGAAATACTAAAGCAAAAGAATAGAAAATTGTGAAATAAATAAATAAAAGGTTAAATTAAAATCTAAATACATTTAAAATTGAGAATTAATATAAAAATAAATTAAACAGTAGAATAAAAGAAATTACAGCAAAATAGTAAAATGTAATTAAAACCAGTGACATAGAATGCAAATCTATTTAAAATAGTAAAAATAAAATGCTGATAAAAGAAAAAAATTAATTAAATACATACAAGATATTAAAACACAAATGAATTTAAAACATGGGTGGCAATAACATAAAAGTAAAATACGAGAAAAAAAAAATCATAATATGTTTGAAAAAAATAAAATAAAATACACAAATGAATGAAACATTGTCAAATAAGGCCAATAACATCTCAGGAGTGTATATTTATGTTGACTGACATTGTTTCCAACCTAGAAAGGGCGGTCCTAGCTCAGGACAGCCGGTCCTTCAACAACTGCTACTTGTGTTCGTGAGTGCCCAGATGCTGCCGCGCTTTAATTACCTGCAATCGCTGAAGTGGATCACACGCGCATAATCTCCTTCAATTTGTACGGAAGTGTCACAAATGAATGTGTGAATGATATGTGGGAAGAAGAAAACGCCATTATTTCTCCTCATATTTCGACATCCTCTGATTAATTGCCAGCCCCAAGGCGGCGGGGGTTAGCGCCCCACCCCCCTCCCCAAGCGACGGCATGTTAAATGGAATGAAAGCTGACACATGGCTCGGCATTAGTGGGCACAGTGTCGCCGCTAAGGAGCTTCCGTCGCCGTGATGGATGTGTGTTAAACGGATGTGAGCTAATTTAGCCGCACTAGCCTAAGCGGCCACGCACACGCGCACACACGCACTTACACATGTATTAGCTTGTTGTTACTCGGATTAATGAGGCTAAAGATGATCTGTTGGCTCGAAAAAAAGGGAGAAGAAAAAGTCGGAAGATGGGGAAACTGCTTTCGGGGCTTTGTTCTCATTCAGTTACAAAAGTACTAGTGACAGCGGCCGCCGGCGTTTGGATGTTAAAGTCTGGCGAGTTTGTCCCAAAAGGTGTGAAAGTAGCAAGCGGGAAAGTCATTTTTTCCCCGCCTGTTTGTTGATGTTGATGTCAGGAAGCTGTCAGCGTGGACGGGTCGCAGGATTGTAAGCAGCAAATGTTCATATACATTTCAGCCAGTTGCACGTCACAACATGAAATTTGGTAGGCATGTCTATGAGTAGACCCACAAGTAAGAAAGAAACCGAACCTGAAAACGCACAGGACGTCTGTCATTTTACTTTGAAGTGACCATTTTAGCCATTTCAGAGCATGTATGAGAAAATCCAGCCAGTTGCACTTAACAGCAAGAAATTCTTCCAAGCTAAGCTTTTCCAACACATTTTGTCCCGATTGCTGCCAAATTTGAGCCACATATAAACGACAAATGGACGACTCTACTGTAGATTGGGAACCATTTTAATTTGTGCCGTTACGTGTGAGTGAAGTTTGACGACTGAACGGCAATAAAGCATCGCTCGTTTGAAGGACAAACGCTTCTTCCTTCAGCCGTTAATGTAATGGAATAGATGTGTGTGAAAAAGGTCCTTGGGTGGCGTCGCCCTTATTAACCCCGCCAATTTTTCATCCCGCGTTAAATACGACACAATGTGACGCGTCCCCGCCCGAGCAATCTGCTGGCACCGCGGCGGATGCCACAGCGCATTAGCGGCACTGCGGCGGAGGCGGAGGGCGGTGGGAAGCCACCCCGGCGAGTAGAACACCCGCTGCAGTGGCAAACAGCTTTCAACTCGCAATTAGTGGGCCAAATTTATCAGCAGAAAGTGGCCGCGGGAGCTCCGGCGAGTATTTCAAGTGTCAGGCCAGGACTCCCTTCATCAGGCTCGCTGCGGCCGTTGCGGTGAATTACGTTGACTCTTTGTTCCCGTCGTCCAGATACACATCAGCAGACGGCGCAGTAAAGCGAGATGGCTGCACACGTAAGGTCAATTCCCTGCAAAATTGCATTAACCCAACGAGAAGTGAGATTTTCCTGCCTGTCTACATGGAAGAGAAGCGGGATATATTACCCGACAACACTCTCTGCCTCCCTGGTTATGATGTATCTATCTCCTGCACCTGCGAGGAGTCCGGCCCGGCCGGCCCGAACTCCATTTGCAGGAGATTAGATCCTCTGATTACCTCCCAACCACTGGACGAAAACTAGACGGGAGCCCCAGAGCCCCTCCAGATCCATTTCAATTAATAATTTAACATTCGAAGGGAGGAGGGTGAAGGGGGGGCCGAGTATTTATGATGATTCCAATGGCGCTCGAGACGAGGCTTGAAAGTTAAAAATGGCACCTGCGCCGCTTTTTTCACGACATAACATAAAACGATGAGACGATGTAGGCGAAAAAGCTTCAGCGTTTAGTGTCGACAATCTGTCAAGGATACCCGCGCTTCCGACTGGGGCTCACTGAGGAAATTCACCCAAAATCCTTGTTCGGTTTCGGGCATGGGTCCTTGAGACTTTTTGGTGCATCCTGTCACAATAGACATGTCCACCCAGTTTGACTATAAAGGTAGTCAGGATTTCAAAGAGACTGTGATTCACAAGGTAAGGGCCTGAATCCCCAAAATATGTTTTTCCTTCATGCAGCAGAAATCTCCCACGAGGAACAATCGGAAGATCTTTCCGCTATTGGGCGACGAGGCTGAAAAGTCTTCGTGCTCGCGGTGACTCACACGAGGCCTCCGCATCCCCGCTGAGCTCGATTCACCGGCGTGGAACTAAATTCGCAAACTTTACAAAAGAAGCGCACGGACACGGAGCGGCGCGATATGCTCCACGTGTGACAAATCAATCGGGTTGTCCACTTGAAAGCGCCTTTGAAGATGAGGAGGTGGCTTCTTTTTTTTTTTTTTTTTCTCTTCTCCGCAGACCTGAACTGAGATGAAGGCCAACATTAGACATTATATGTAGTTACTGTAAATACTAGAACATAATAAATGGGAAACACAAGGCAGTCAGAGTGCAATGATTCGGAATCAATTTTGAACAGTGTCAAGAGCGTGGATGCGATACCAACAGGCTTTGTTCTGATTATTCGTTCATTACATTGTGTATCCGATTGATAGCTATTGATCGGAAAGGTCTGAGTGGATGTGCCTCAACTTCCCATAGCGTTTTTCTTCCTTGATTAATTTTTTTATGATTGAGCCCCTTGATTTATTTTATTTAAAAATGTTTAAATATTTTAATAAAATCAATCATTTTAATAATTTTATTATGAATAAAAGAGTGCTCTTAATGATTTTAATTGTTTAGATTTTTTTTTGGGGGGGGGGAATGCATGTACTTTATTATTGATCGTTTGCCAACGATGTTCTTCGACGGCAAACTAGTCGAGACTAAATCAACATAGCCCACCGCCCTCCAGTTTGCCTCAGTCGCTTCGAGACGAGCAACATCAAGAATCGATTTCACCAAACGGAACACCTGCTAAGCACCTATTAATCTGTCAATACAAGAACATGGCACTGTAGAAATTCTCTGCATCCAGAAAAAAAAACTCTTGTTTACCGTATTTCTATTTTATTTTATTGAAATTGTTCGCCTGTGGCCACTGCACTAAAGTTAACAATGGAAGGCCGGAGTACACAGGGCCGACCGAGCACATCAGGGAGCTTTTTACTGCTTTTCCGGCATTGATGTATCTGCCGCGTTTTATGAACTATTGATTTTATTTGCGCAATCAAATCAGGAGTACACGCTGAGAAGGTGCGCCGCATGGGGGGTAGGGGTTACACTCATGCGCTGCAGCCGCCTAACGGGATTAACTCGGCCCAAATTGACTTCTCCGGCCAGACGGGAGACGGGTTTATGGCAGTGGTTCTCAAACTGAGGCCCCCAGACCTAATCAGGGGCTCGATGAGCCAAAGCTTGGGGGTCTGTAATTACTGCCAATAATAATTGGCAGTAAATTATGGCAGATTTGTCTTTGTTGTTGTAAAAACCATTTTGTGAAAATATAGGACTTCATTTTTTAATACTGAAAAAATACATCTTTGTTCTTGAGAAGAATTTTTTTTTCTTTGAAAAAATAGTTACGTTCTTGTCATTTTGCATTTTTTTTTATTCTAACACAATACGACTTAAAATGCATTTTTGTACTTGTAAAGATGATTACTTTTTTTCTTGAAATGTGGTTTTATTGTCATAAAATTCACTTTTTTTTCCAAACGTCTTTTATCTTGTAAAGATGAAAAATGCAAAAAATAAGACTTTATTCTCATAAGATTCTGACCTTTTTTCCCCAGACAAAATACAACTTTGTTCTTGTAAAGATGATGACTATTTTTTTCTTGACAAAATACGACTTTATTCTCATAAATTACATATTTCCCCCCTCTAAAATAGGCAAGTGTTTTATTCATATGGGATTCCGGGATACACGTGGTAGTTACATTTAATTGACGTTAGGATAATGAGGGGGTTCTTGGAAAAATTTTTGGTTTCCGATACCTTAACGATGTCTTCGTTGGCTGACTTGCACTGCACGAAGGCGGAGACGTCGGTGACGGCTCCGTTCATCTCGATGGACACCATCTTGACGGGGATGGCCACGGTGCGACCGGTCAGGATGGCCGTGTTGATGATTTCCGTGTCCTGCGGGGAAAAGGCAGCGCGAGGCATTGATAAAAACCTAACAGGTCCTGGCAAGGTGACGCCTTTCAGTGGATTTCATCAACTACTTCAAATGCACTTTTTTTTTGTAGTTAGGAGATGGAAATAAGAAATGAAAAGGGTGAAGTTGAAAGAAGGCATTATTTAAATGTATTTTTTTATTGCGGTGAGTCTGGTGTCTTAATTCAAACCGAAGGTTCATCACCGCCGATTGTGTCGAGAGCGTGGATGAGATACCAGGAGAAAGATCGCAGGAGCACATGGGATGACTGTTAATTTGCTATACTTGTGGTACAATGGTGTTTTCTTTTTACTTTGTAGATGTATTTGATTTTGGATGCTAACGATACTTTTTAATTATCTCATGCTCTTATTCTATTCATATTCCACAAGTCTCTGAACTTGTTTGGGCTAATATGGGAACTCGAGTATCGTATTTTGTGGCATTTCATGTGTAAATGTGTGCTGGTATGACAAATTCCTTGCATCCTTGTCTTTTAAAAGAATGTGGTATTTTTATAAATGTTTAAACAATATGATTGATTTGTGTCAATTTCTTACTTTTCTAGGTTTTTTTTCATAGAATAATGATACACTTTATGTGCATATTTTTATTTTTGATTGCTATATCGATTTTTTTAAAGCTTCATAATTTTATCATTTTAATTATTATATATATATATAATTATTGTAATACTTTTTCATTTATCAGTATTCATTTTGGTGGTCATGATGATGAATAGATTTTAGATTAAAGGTTTTTTATTTATTAGTCTATTGATTTTTTATGATTATGGCTGCCGCTGATTTTTATAATGAAGCTGATTTTTCCATGATTATTCATTTATTTCTGTCTCGTTTACCTTTTTTGTCATCTAATTGAGAAAATAACAGAAAAAAAGGTTGAAAAAAAGTTAAAGTTATACGATTACACATTGTTTTTGTGATGGGTTAGTGAGAGGTGGATAAAGGACCAGGGCGTGTATTAAGAGGAACTCCTTGAGGATCAAGCAAGTCGAGTCCATTAAAACGCCGAGTCGTCCCTGCACCAAATAAACCAGGAAGCAAAGTAATAAACAAACGCTTTGTCAAGACACTCTTATGTTAATCGAGCCGCCGCGTGTTGACCGATCGATGAATAAGGTCACACCGCCACCGCGCTCCCCCGTGCCACCAATCGTTAATATCGCTCAGCTTCTCTATTGTCGTGCTGTGCTTCCACAATATTCCTTGAAGGAGGTGTGTGTGTTACGTAATTGGCAAATTAGGGGGGCAGAAAAAAAAAAAAAAAGAGGGGCCATCTCCTGAAGAACTGATTAGCACGAAAAGTATGCAAACGAGGTAAACACAGACGTGATGATAAACAGACACAAGAAGATGACACCCGCCAGCTCTTTGCCAATCAACTTGTTACACAAGCACAAAATAAAAAACAAAAAGTGGATTTATGCAGCGCAAGGCCAAGAAGTGACTTAAACATGGGCGCCCACAACACTGTGGCGCGACCACACCTCTACCGGAAAAAGGGGACTATGACGGAGAAATTCATCGACATGACAAGAAAATGGGGAAGACTGGGTGGAAAAAAACAAGACACGGAACTACCTGGAACATAAACAGAGAGGCACGCAACTTTGGGGAACGACCCACCGACCTAGCAACCCCAACTACGACATAAACATTCCTGTGCCACCTACCTACCCATCTCCCAAAATAACTCCCCACCTACCTACATACCGACCGACTTATCAATCAGAATTGTTTTGACGCAGCTAATGTACCTAATGAAGCGTCCTAGTCGACACGACTACAAAAGCAGCGCACACCCGCAGCACGGCAGGAACAGGTGGGCACGCAGCCGAGGAAAACAACTGCAAGTAAAAGTCACGGCGGCGTGGAGTGTAAAATTTGGCACACGCGTCGCCGTACAAGACGCATGCTAATTCCCCAAATGTCGAGGGGGCCCACTGGCTGGCGGGTATGTTTGCGGCAGATGTGCAACTCCAAGTGGAGAATGTGTAATGGGGTTCGCAACACTTGGAAGCATACAAATGGGGGGGGGGAAAAAACGTGGCAGTGTGACTCCAAACCATTGTTTGTCTATGCACTTGCGCATGCAAATACAAAATAAAAAATTAAAGTTTAATGCTATGCTAATGCTACTATTAGGGCTTGTTCTACAATACAATAAAATACATTTTAAAAAACGGTGTAATGATTGAAATAATATCTAATTACGCCGTACATTTAATGCTAGTAGTATAGTTTGTGCATTTGTTGATACATCCCATTATTCTATGATGATAATAAAATACAATATTGTCAGTATGTTTGAAATTATTATGATAATAATTATTGTTGCAAACAATACAAAAATGATCTCATTTATGATGTGATGGGTGTTGAACCTACCATGGCCAGGGGTAGTATGGCCTGGATGTCCCGCTGGACCACGGTGAGCTCGGTGACCACCTTCTCGGACTCGGACGGGGGGCTCTGGCCCTTGTAGTCGATGTTCCAGTTGATGCGGCGCGTCACAGACAGGCTGGTGAAGTTCTCCATCTCGAAGTCCAGCTGCATCACCTCGGCGTTGCCCAACACTTCCCTGAAAAACGCAAGCCAAAACACAAAGGGCTCCATTCAAACAATAGCTTTGTGGTGGGGTGGGGTACACGGGCTCCCTCTAGTGGTACACAAAACAATCGTTCATTGTCTGAGTACAGTTCTGTTGTTTTTCCACTTTATAGTACAATAAATATGCATTTCACATTTAAGAATCGTTTGTTCGAAACTGTTATTCATGTTTAAAAAAAAACCTAAAAATCCATTTTAATTGAATCATTAAGTACTTTTTTTATTTTCTAATAGTGTTAAAATTGAAACTGTGCGTAATGTTACAGTCGCTTAGACCAACAAACATTCTTTTAAGGAATAAAGCCTCTTTCCAGTTTTGTAGTTGTAGTCTTTTCCCTTCTTTTAGGTAGTACTGTATATAAAAGGTTTGAGAAGCACTGTCCTAGCAGATTGACCACAAGAGTACAATGACACAAAACGTTCCCTCCGATTGACAGTTTTAGCACTAATGGAGATTGGCACTTTTTTTAAATATATTTTTTTAACGCCGCGATGACTGGATTCGACTGGCGTATCAAATGTCCAGGAATTAATCAGTGCCCCGCCCCTGTACGCTGATGAAAACAACTCTCGTCAATAAACAATCACTGCGCCTTAATCTCCGACGCCATCCAGAGACAAAAAGAGGTTCGGGGAGATTGCAAATTTAAGTTGGGGCCTCTCACTTGCAAATAATTGCAAGGTTTCTGCCCATTTTCGCCGCACCGATCGATCTCTTTATTTTCCTCCCTTCGTCCTTGGACTGTAAAAAGCGATTTCAAATTGACTTTTGTCTGTCATCCAGCACACCGACCGGCGTATATAAAAAAACGGCAAATAATACCAGAGCTGGATGTTTAACTCGAGTCCGTCACGGACAGCCGTTCAGCGTGAGCGTCTCTTAATGAAAATGTCAGATCGCGCCGAGAAGCTTCCTCCCGGGAAAACGATGGCGGGATTCGCCGACAATCACGCTGAAGACGTGTCGACGATAAGACCCGCGGGGTCGACGCAAGCGTCGATTTCAAACTTGGATTTCAAAGAAAAGCAGAAAACAGAAAAGTTGTTTTCCCGTCTGGGTGTAATTACACGCACTTGACATTTTGACGGCATTGATGAGATCCGATCGTCGGGATTACATGGTGACCTTCTTGTCGAATTATTCACTCATTCAGTAGCTAATTAATGGAAAAACTAGATCCAAGAAACCAAGGATTTACAATTAGTTTACTGTTTAAAGAAGTGCTGTATAACATTGACTATGAGTCAACCATCCCACTTCTGACACCATGGTCAAGGACGTTTGAAGCATAGTACCTACAAAACCAGATTTCTTGAGTTAGGGACAAAAAAAAAAATATGACAATGAGCCCTTCAACGAGGGTTAGGATCCCACTTCTGACATTATTTTATTATCACGCAACTCAAAATCACATAATGACAGCACATTCCAGCGGTAGGTTTAAAATCCCACCCCTGACACCGATTTTGTACCCCGAACTGTAAGTCAAAACAAGGACATGTAAAACCATTTGCAAGGTTTTACATCCCACTTCTGACACCAAGTTGTTATCATCTATTTACAAGTCATAGTGCCCTCAAACTGCCCCCCCCCAAAAGAAGTAACGACCTTGTTGGCTGTTTTTTCCCCCTTGCCCCGGCGTTAATATGGAACAGCCTTTGACCATGATCAATAATGTATCGGCCACACGCCTCAACCGTGAGGAAATATGGAGAAAAAAAAGGAAAAGGGTCACGGAAGATAAATGAACTGCGGGTGTGATCTGATGAAGAGAAAACGTCAGGCAAAAATAGAATAATGATGTGATTAACACGAAGAACAGATCAGCGGGGCGCGGAACCTCTTTGTCATCGGCCGCGAGAGGCGCTGCCTCCTTTGCGGGTTACACGGGGGACAAAAGCAGAAAACATATTTAATTCTCTTTAGTGATACTCCTAAAACATTACTAGAATTTAAGAGGGTACTAAAGGGAATAATTGCCTTGGGATATGTATATTTTTTTGGGGGGGGCGGGGGAGGGGGCATCCCATTAAAGTATCCGCATATTCCTCCATAACACCTGAAGCTTGACTCGTAAAGTCACCTCAAGCGTGAAAGGGAGGGACGGGGGAAGAAAAAGGATATAATGTTCTTTACAAGACTATATCATAAAAAGAGAACAGGGTTTGCTGGTACACGCTAACTGAAGCATTAAAGTATTATTAGCTGTAATGCCGCTGGCTTTGTTAGGCCAGGAAAAAGCGACTGAACAAGAAAAATACAAGTAATGCTGAATGGTACATTGCGGCTTATCACAGCAGTCCCTGTAAAAAGCGATTTCAAATTGTCCTTTGAGAAGTGATTTTAATCATGATTAAATTCAATAAAAGATCAAAGACAATAATGATAACTAGTGACTGGAAGTCGCCGCAACGCGCTGAAATAAAACGTCTTTCGGGTATCTCGACTTTGATGTCCCATTAGAAGCCAGGGTCCGGCAAAAAACCTTTTTGAGTGAGCCAAGTTGTGGTGACCCTGTCAGAAGCGGTACTGGCCATGTATATTCATGATATAATACTTCTAAAATATATATATTTTTTAAAATAAAGACAGTGTTCCGCTAACTTTTTAACTCCACTGACCGCTTTCATGTGAAGACATTTTTGGTTATTTACACTATAAGATAGTGATCCGTCACAATGCTGCTACTCATTAATTTGAAAATTCAGCAAAGGATCAAAGGCACCTATTGATACATAGTGACTGGATTTCTTTCCTACATGCTTTAAAACGTATTTTCAAGCAATTCCGGGACATCTTGCCTTTGATGTTCCTTTAGCTCCAATGTATTTTTTGGCTTTTCTTTTGTTGACGTGACGGTTCTGTTATTTGTACTAAAATTTTGCAACAGATCAAAGACAATAATAATAATATCTAGAGGCTAGAATTCTCTCCAACATGCTTAGAAAGTGTTTTACGGCAATGCGGTAAAATTTTGCCTTGGATCATCTTTTCGAACCAACTAATTTTTCAGTTATTTCTCTATGTTGGACACTACTAATCATGCTAAATTCAGCAAAACGTTTAAAGACAATCCAATCTTTTTTCTTTTTTTTTTAAACTCTTATCTTTCTATTATGTTAAAAAACTAGCAGCGGAACCTTTGATCACACTCATAACATTGTAGTCCATATTCCAAAATAGATTTCCCATAGGAAAAAATCAATTCCTGGATCAAACTACGGTCATCCTAAAACTTTTATGAACAACTCAGTGGTATTGGTATCGTGAGGTTCTACAACAATAAATAACATGGACAGGCGTGATTCTAGTGCGCTTGTCTCTGCACATGTTCGGTGTCAAATGCAGGTGTTGCGGCACCTTCTCGCCTTGTCGTCTAAATAATGGATGAGCCAAGTTTTGCCCCAGAAGCTGCTCACATAATTACCGCTCTATGACAAGCGCTCACATCGGGAGCCTTTGTCACATTGTCATTCGCTGAATTCACCTCACGAAGGGGGGGTTCAAAAAAAGTCTGTAGCATGAAATGCTGCATGCTTTTAAATGGTGGATTGAACGCCTTCACTGCCAGCCTTCCCAATTAACATGGCTATATTTGCCTTCTGAACCCGTCAATGGCAGTGAATGTGTAAGTTTTTTTCTTGTTTGTTGGAAAAAAAGCTACATATTTTTCAATTTCTTCAAAAAGGCATTTGAGGGCTACACAGAAAAGAAAAAACAGCACGATAAGCAGAAGGTCATGAGGCAACATGAAAACAAAATCCCCCCTCCCCCCCAAAAAACTATAATATATATAAATAACGTACTGTTAGGAGAACATTTTTTTGAACTTTCTTTTGGTAACATCATTATTTAATTCTCGTAACTTTATGACTTTTTCTTTTATTTTGAAGTTACCTGGTTTTGAAGTTATGATAATGACAACTCAATTGTCCGAAAAATGCTTGAAATGTTATGAGAAAAAGGTGTAACGCTACAAATAAAAAGTCACGATGTTAGGAAAAAAAAGAAAGGTTTCTGGTAATAGTGCAACTATATATTTTTTAAAAATTACAATATTTAAATCCTCATCTAGTTAAAAAAGTAGTAATATGATGAGAAAAAAAGTTGTAATATTGCAATGTTACTGTCATGAAGTTAATTTGCTGCGAAGTTGCAATAATTAAGTTGTGATGTTACGAAAAGTCAAAACTCCAAAACATACCTTACTAGAAAAAAGGTTATATAACTTTTTTTCCTTCTGGTAATACTATAACTATATTCTTGTGAAATTACATTGCTGCGACGTCAAAGTCCTAATTTTACAAGAAAAATGTTTTATTATTACAAAACATTATTATCATCATTATTGGATGCAATGTGGACTCACCCTGGCTTGACTGCTGTGTTCTTGTTCACATCAATGGTCGTGATAGAATGCTTGGCACCGGACAGAACCTCCCACTCCACCTTCCACTGGGCGTTCTTAGACTTGGTCTGAGTCAGGTTCACCCCTTTCTTGGCTTTCACCCTGTGGGGGGTAGTAGTGAGGAAAAAAAAAAAAAAAAAAGAACACTGATCAATTTTATTACGGGAAACGATTTATGTCCGGGGTCGGAGGTTGACGCCCCGTCCCGTGCGCGGCCGCCCGCCTCTGCGCCTTGGCGTCACGGCCAAAGCAATTCCGCAGATGAATCAATAAGTGAGATGAATGAGGACAGTGGCAGGGGAGATAAACGAGAGCGGAAAAGGCTGAGACCGCTCTCAGGTCAGAGTGCGTCGCTGACGCGTTTGTGCGGTATTAAATGGAGGACGGGTCTCCGCCGTGCATCGACAACCGTTTAAAGTCGTGGGACGTAACCATGTACAAATACTTTGCTATGGTACTTAAATACCGATGCAATCAAATTTGACAGCAATGAAAATACACAACATTTCTTTTTTTTTACCCTGAAATTTTAGGACTTGCTAAAGTAACCTAAAATACATTTTAAAAAATGAAAACATTTAAAATTGTATTGTACAGGTGCTCGAACACATCTGTCTGTGTCAGTCTTTGAGTATTGGACAATTGTTTATCCACGACATATTGGCGTTGTCGGCAGGATTCAAACCAGCATGGGGAGACTGCAAACGGATTTTCTGTCGTGTCAAATTTCATCTAAAATAGGAGAAAAGATTTACCAGTGTGTTAAATCTGGGATCCCGGTGGAAATCTTGAAACCGAAGAACATGTGTATTTTTTATGGGACAGCCGTAACGGTGTTCACCAGGGAGGTTGAAACAGTTTGTATGACGTTTCCATTCAAAGGTTCCCGCAGAAACAGTCGCCTGTTGGTCTTTGAAGGGTCATGAGGGAATCTCGAAACAGTGAATGAGTCCAATTCATGTACATGTGTATTTTTATGGGACAGTGGGGGTGGTGTTCACGAGGGGAGTTTGAAAAGGTCCCGAGAACTAACCGTGTTTCCACCACATTTGCACAGTTTCCTGTGGAAAACGCCATAGACTGACTAACAAATCGCATCAGTGTTGCGGTGTTCGAACATCCTTTGCTGAAAGGGTTATCCCTTTCAGCAAAGGATGTTCGAACACAAATGGCAGGACAACACATCGACAGATCATAACAAAACTCACAAGCATGTATTTTTTATCCTCTGTAAAGGATGACTAATATATTACTGCGGCTTACTGTGCAGTTGTGACCGTCTCCATGTATATTCATTCGTGTCTTTGCATTACAGACGGAAACAGCAGCACAATGTCCATTGAATTGAAGCAAATAATGTAGCAAAAACTGTTTAGTTCATTACATTATATTTAATTATGTTATTACTGTACGTCTTTATAAAATAAAATACTATAGAGTGCTATTTTCCTTATTAAAAAAAGTGCATTACAATTTTTTGGGGGCGTAGGTTGGAATGGATTAACAGCATTTCCATTCATTTCAATGGGGAGAGATGATTTGAAATTTGAGTGATTTGCGTTACCAGCGTTTGAACTCTTATCTCAAGGCACCACTATATATGTTTTTCAAGTGCTTGAGTACCTGTAACAAGGGTAGACCATCCATCCATTATCTGAGCCGCTTATCCTCACAAGGGTCGTGGGCGCGCTGAAGCCTATCCCAGCTACCATCGGGCAGGAGGCGGGGTACACCCTGAACTGGTTGCCATCCAATCGCAGGGCACATATAAACAAACAACCATTCGCACTCACATTCACACCTATGGGCAATTTAGAGTTGTCAATTAACCTACCATGCATGTTTTTGGGATGTGGGAGGAAACCGGATTGCCCGGAGAAAACCCACGCAGGCACGGGGAGAACATGCAAACTCCACACAGGCGGGGCCGGGGATCGAAACCCCGGTCCTCAGAACTGTGAGGCAGACACTCTAACCAGACGTTCACCGTGCCGCCAAGGGTGCACTAAACACAACAAAATATCTAATTATAATATTTTCGGGAGGCTCGGTCGTCAGGACTCTACTTGGGCGGCAGATTCAACAAGCGTTAATCCTCGTTTTTGTCCGATTTAACAGCGTTGAGTGTAAGCATCTGTCACAGGTTGCAGCGATTAGAACATTGTTTCTTGTTGTTGCACCTCTCATTACAGTCGACACGCGCGAATTAGCCTACGAGTTGAGCGGAGATGAAACGGAAATATGTAACGCTGAACAAATCATCTCGCGTTTGATGTTATCTTAGAAGAAAAAAAAAAGTGAGGGAAAAGAGGCTAAACAAGGTGACCCAGTTGCTGCTTGATTACTGAATGCAAATACTTTGGATAGCAGACGTTTATTACGTTTTATTGCAGCGACACGCTCCCCCCACCCGACGACCAACCCCATTACTGTTCATTATCTTCACTAACGCTAAGCCTGTAAAGACCAGTGTATTCATCACCTCATTTAGATTTGTTTTTTTTGTGTTTTTTTTTTTAAGAATCAGATGCTGCTTTTTCTGACAAACCGGCGCTGGTTCTTCCTAAATGAGAGCAAAACAGCGGGACCCGCGGGAGCACCACATGGAATCCGACTCCCCTTCGAAGAGCGTTAACGCTGATTAATGAGAAGAACGGCTTCAGGCTGATGTAGAACATTAAGCAGCTGTGATGTGGACGCATGGGAAATGTAGGCAGGCTGCTGCTACACAACCGAAGCATCGTTGCAACGTAATCACATTGTCAGTGATTGTGAACTATTTGTAGTTCCCATTTTATTGAGGTACCAGCAAGACAAAACCATGGCATTATTTCTTTTTTTTTGGGGGGGGGGGGAATTATTGAATTTATTTTCAACATTTTTGAATTTAAAAAAAATGTTAATCAATGAATATTGATTTAAGTATAATCTGTCTGTTTTAAATATATATTTTTATGCATATTCTTAAAAATCTTACTTCAATAAGACCAGGTCAAAATATTATTTTGATTACATATATTTTTTTAATTTCTTCAAAACATTTTATTTGTCTTATTTTTTTATTTTTGTAATTATCTTACTCCAAGAAGATTAAAAAACTGCAATGTATTTTAAGAATATTTTATTTCTTTGTCTATTGTTTTTTTTTTTTAATTTTATATCTTTTTAAGTGCTGCAATTGTGAGGGTGCACCCCACCTCTTGCCGAAAGTCAGGTATGAAACATTTATAATTTTAAGTGATCTTACACCATGAAGAGTCAATGCCAATATATTGTTTTAGAGGTGCAACAATTAATCAATTCATCGACAACTAATCGATTATCAAATTAATCAACTATTGTGATAATCGATTAATTGTTTAGAGACATTGTTTGTCCAAATCGAAATTTCAGCCGCTCAACAATAAATATCGTCCGATTTCTGCAGTCCTCCAGGAAAGAAGACTGATTATCTTTGTGTTGAACTAAAATAAGACATTTGCAAACATCCGCTTTTACTTTGTACAACAATGATCAACATTTTTGCCCATTTTCTGATGAACGTTACGGACAAAACCAGTAACCGAATCATAATCAATTGATGTTTGTGTGTTTTCTTCACCATCAGTTTCAAATAATGTCCTTTTTTTTCATCAAGTAACAGAAATGAAAATGTTTTTGGACCGATTAATCCCCCCCAAATTTTTGGGCAGGTTAATTGATTATTCAAATAATTTTGAGTTACAATCCTTCTCCTTTTAATTGGATGACGTTTCCATTCAAATGTAGACTCGCTGACCCCTCTCGTGAGTGAGCTCATGACTGTACAGCTCTTATTTCACGTTGATAATAAAAAGATACACCAGATACTGAGCCGAGGCTCCTTTTTCCTTATAGCGTCTCTCCGGAATGGAGAAATGTGAGTCGCTCGACCATGAAGTCATTTTTTAACCCCCCCGCGCACGGACCCTTCAGACTATGCAAGACCACGGCCGGTCTTAAACAACCATTCTAGATGCGTGGTCGCTCTACAGTGTTGTGCGCATTTAATATTTCGGTCAACTACGAGATGAACTGACATCTCATTTTTCAAACCTTAGTGTAGTAACACGCGTAGTAGTGTTGCCCCCAAAATGGTTGGGCCCCGTTGACAGTCAAGTTTTCCCCCCTGGTCGACGTATCTGCTTAGGACAAAACAAAACATCTATATTTATGCTTGAATGTGATATCGTTCCATTAAATTACCCTCAGTTTCCAGTAAAATCCAATGAATTCCCATCATTCCCATGGAAAGTTTCCAGTTTAGAATGACTTGACTTGATGTAGTCGCTCCACGATGTTGTGTGCACCCATGTTTATGAACCAGGGAGCTATGCCACTTATTTGTTCCGCCCACACGCTACAGTGCTGTGCTGGCTAGTCATTGCAAAAAGGAATACAGTATTTATAATTCCAAGCACTTTATCCAAAAGTCGAGCGTAGCGATTAAATCGGAGCTTTCGCCAATAAGTCAAGCACCTATGGGACACCTGTTAATAGTTTCTGCCGGCTGCAATAATCACTAACCCAAGTTCTACCTCAAGATGTGGGGAAATAAAGTTTCTTTACAAGAATTGATCAGCAAGATTGCCAACAATTCCCTGAAGGTAAAAAATTTGCTTTTTTTAAAAAAAAAAAAAAACATTTTAAACCTCACTTTTACCAACGCGTGTAATTGACTTCATACCACTTGTCAAATGGAGGTTTACAAATTCCATTTCACAGAACCTGGTGAAGGGAGGATAATTCCGGAACTCTGTGCGGTTTCAGGCAACGTCCAGATAAACGTATGACATACAGCGCCATGAAAAAGTATTTGCCCCCTTCCCAAATTCTTGTTTTTTGAATAGTTTCCCCACTTGGAATGTTTAAGATCATCAAACAAATGTAACTATAAGACAAACATCATTGAAGTAAACGTAAAATGCTGTGTTTTTTCCCCATTTTTTAAAATGGGGAAAAAAATTTATTTTGGAAAAAAAAAAAATTCCAAGCTACCTGGCCCTGTGTGAAAAAGGACTGCCCCCCCTAAACCTAATAACTGGTTGGACCATCCTCAGCAGCAACAATTAAAATTAATTGTTTTCTATAACTGGTAATGAGTATTTCATATCTCTGTGGAGATATTTTGGCCCACTCTTCCTTGGAGAATTGTTTTAATTCAGCAACACTGAAGGGTTCTCGAGCACGAACAGCCTTTTTAAGGTCATGCCACAGCATTTTAATTGGATTCAATTCCATACCTTGACTAGGCCACTCCAAAACCTTTTTTTTTTTTTTAAAAGCCATCTAGAAGTTGACTTGCTGGTGTGCTTTGGATTGTTATGTTGTTGCAGAACCCAAGTATGCGTCAGCTTGAGGTCGCAAAGCTGATGGCTGAACATTGTCCTTCAGAATTTTCTGGTAAAGAGCAGAATTCACATTTCCATCAATCACAGCAAGTCGTTCAGAACCTGAAGGAGAAAAAGCAGCCCCAGACCATCACACTACCGCTGTTGACTGTTGGTATGATGTTCTTTGTCTGAAATGCTGTTACAGGCCGGCAGTTCCTCAGATGTTGTCCTGGGTTCCTTTGTGACCTCCTGGTTGAGTCGTCGCTACGCTCTTAGGGTAATATTTGTAGCCTGACCACTCCTGGGAAGGTTTGCCACTGTTCCATGTTTTCTCCTTTTGTTGATAATGGCTCTCCCCGTTGTTTGCTGGAGTCCTAAAGCTTTAGAAATGGCTTCCTAACCCTTTCCAGACTGACAGATGTCAATTATTTTATTTCTCATTTTCCTCACAGGGCCAGGTAGCTTTGAATAGTTTTTTTTTCCCCCTCAATAAATAAAATCACTATTTAAAAACGGCATTTTATGTTTACTTGGTTTATCTTTGTCTGATATTTACAGTTGTTAATCTGACACGATTAAATTCATTTTTTTACTCGATATTGCCGCGACTGTTGTATATCCTTTCGCACAGTCGGCATCGCTTCTCTGTTACGCCTCTGATCCAACCTCCGACGGAGACAAATTGACTATCACAGTCAGAGTGTATCTATTTTCCGTTTCATTTTTTTGCGAAGCGCAAGCATTCGCCCACCGGGGAAGTAGATCCCACTGGGTGGGGGCATAAACCCTGAAACTGCAAAATGTCACATCTGCGGGATAAAGACAAAATGTCTCTGTCATTGTTGCCAATTAATCAAGGAGTGCGCCTGTGGAAATTGTGATTAAAAATAGCCTCCGCCCCTTCGGGACTCCTGGGAGGTAGTAGTAATTACGCACAGTCGTTAGGAAAGGTCACATTAGATGAGCCAGGATGCTTTTTCATGATCATCATGATGATGAGGATGACGAGGAAAAGGAAGATGATGAAGACTTCACCTGCTCGCCTCAACGCTCAGTTGTGTTCGGAACTGCGCTGATTTCTGTGTTATCGAAAGACAATAAGACCTTCCCGCATGTTGGCAAAGCCGTATTTTTTCCTGAAAATTGTTTATCATCATTTATTTTTGGGGAGAAAAAATGCCAATTTACAAGATGAATAACAGGTTCTTTTTTCCAAGAAAAAAACTAGTATTTGTCATCTTTTTGTGAGCAATAAGTCATATATCAATATATATAAATTGCTTTCATGCTAAAAATAATGACGGATACTTTTCAAGAAAAAACTTAACAGAAAAAGTATCTTGAAGAAAGTCGTAATCTTTCAAGAATAAAGTGGAAATTTCGTTCCAATAATGTTGGGTTGAACTGTATGATGATACTGTTTCACAAAGTCATGTCTGTTGCTTCCTTTTAGCAGTCGCCAAGTCACGCCGCCATTTTGGATGTTGTCGATGTTGGTGTAGTCCTAACGGTTCACAACGGAGTAACGCAATCAGCGTTTATTTGTCAAATCGCTGTGTCCGTCCCAAGCGGGCCGTTTCAAAAGTAAAACAAATGACATGTCGCTGCCGCGCACATAAAAGCTCACAGACAAATAAGAACGTGCACTTAGTTTGAATTATACATATCCTGCCGCAATGAAATTTGTCGTGTCGGCAGTGGCACAAAGTGTCTCGCCAAGGGAACTAATGGAGCTTCTTCCTTGCGTAGACGAGGGGGGGATGAAAAAAGAAGCTTTAGCGTCCAATTTTAGCCGTTGTTTTGCCAAGTCGCGCTAATGCAAAGAGTGCTTCTCGGGCATTTAAGTGCTGACATTTTATTTGTTTGTTTACTTTCCCATCGCCATCCATCAGGGACGGGAGCGCTTGAGAGTCTTCTGTTTGGTTTACAGCGGGCCAGTCAAACATCAGAGAGGTTTTTCTAAAAATAAAGCATTCACATAAGATTTCAACCTTTACATAAACAAAAAAAAAAATGTTTTAAGAATATATATGTTTTTGGAAAAACATCAGAAGAATAAGAATATATTTTATTTAATAGTCCTTTTTTTCCAAGAAAAAAAGTAGTTTTTTTAGAAAAAAAATGTTTTAAGAATATATATGTTTTGGGAAAAACATATCAGAAGAATAAGAATATACTTTATTTAATAGTCCTTTTTTTCCAAGAAAAAAAGTAGTTTTTTTAGAAGTCTTCTTTTCTCGTAAAAAAAAAAAAATTTTGTTTTTTAAAACAAAAAGAAAAAAAAGTGTTGTTTTTTCCCCAAAACTAAAAATAGGACCATAATTACATTTTTTTAAAAAGTTATTTTAAAAAAAAAAAAAAAAAACAAAAGTCAGACAAAGTGCCAGATTTTTTGGGAAAGAAAATTGCAATCTTGCAAGAATAATGATGTTTTATAAAAACAAAAATGTGTTTTTTTTTTTTTTTTTTTTTTTAGTTTCTTGGAGGAAAAAACAATCTTACTGAGATTAAGGTTGTATTTTGTTTCGAGACAAAAAACTAAACAAATTGTATTTCTGAGAAAATATAATTAAATTTTATGAGAAATGTTTTTAAATATTTTTTTATTTTCTAAAAAACATTAATATTTTCAAGAAAGTCAACATTTTTATTAGAAAATCAATTCTATTTTTGTAAGAAATCGTAATCTTACGAAAATACCGTTTTTCTTTTAGGAAAACACTTAAGCAAGAAAATTATCATTTCTTCGAGGAAAAGTTGTCTTTCCAAATTTTTATTTTTTTATTTTTGTCATATTTCCGAGAACAAACTGCAATCTTACGAGAAGGCATTTTTTCAACAAAAGTATTTTTGGGGGAAAATTAAGTATTTTTGTTTGAAAACAGACTATCTTACAAGGATAGCCATATTACTTCCTCAAACACAATATTTTGTCATTTATTAAAAAAAAATTATATATATATATATATATATATATATATATATATATATATATGTGTGTGTGACTTTAAGACAAAAATCAAATGTTGATGCATGCTTGAGGATGAGAGTGAATCAACAAAAAGGGGGCACTGCATTCAATTCCTTGATTATTAATCCGTTCCTTAACCAGCGCATTGGAGCAGCATGTTAAAACAGCTTGGATGTCTCCACCTGGCTACTGTAAATAAAGCAAATGCGACTTAAGCCATGTGTTAGGGATTTGGCTAAAGTTAGCTTAGCATTTTGTGCTAACTCGCACGGAAAACCGGTGAATCGCGCAGCGAATTTAGTAAACCGCTCGGCCGGATTACCATACTTTTGGTGGCGTCATCCCATTACGTCACAGAGATTATAATTGTTTTAGTGAGGTCTTCCCTCTGAGTTGTGCATTTCATGTGGAAAGCTCACTCTCGGACGTCAATTATTATTCCGAGTTATAAGACTCTCGGGGCGACCCACAGTAAGAGAAGTCGCCGGCGTCCAATTTATTTGATGAGGCCAGTCGGGCGCAGATGTGCAGAAGGGGCAAAGAACACACTCAGAGTTGCGCTGTAATAAGAATAATAATTTGAGCAGGGTTGAGCGGACAGCGGTTGCCTTTCAATACGCTGCACTGACTCAAGCTTCGAAACTACGTTTACGTTACAACCGGAGCGCTCGCCGGAGCGTGACATGACAGCAATGATTACGCCGCAGTGGAAGTGGAGATAGAGGTAGAAATATATATAGTATGGAATACACTCAAATGGGCACAAAAGGATGGAAAAGAAAAGGTTTTTATTGTTGTTGCAACAATGGAAAATGTTAAAATAACAGTTACAATACTTTAACTACACCAAACGACATATAGCAAAAACAGCATATAGCATATATATAGTAAAAGGACTGCGATTGGCTGGCAACCAGTTCAGGGTGTACCCCGCCTCCTGCCCGATGACAGCTGGGATAGGCTCCAGCACCCCCGCGACCTTTGTGAGGAGAAGCGGCTCAGAAAATGGATGGATGGACAGTAAAGGGAAAATGATTGATATTGAAGACATCTTTTTTATATTATATATTCCTTTGTATTTAAATATATACAATCTTTTTAAGTAGCAATGTTTTTTCAATATTTACAATAAAATACATTTAAAATAATTTTCAAGTAAAACATTTGAAAATGTTGAAATTTAAATGTAGGAAAATATGTACTTTTTAAAACATCTTTTTGTAAAATATATATTTTTTACAATATTAAAATGTATATTAATACAATATTCACTAGACAATGTAATGTTAATTAAAATTAATTTGCAATTAATAAAAAAAATACTTTTTTGTTAAATATAGTTTCACATTTAAATGTACATTAATAAAGTATTCTCAGTATTGTTAAATCTATACTTTATGAAATTATATTTCATTTAAAAACTTACATTAATTTTAAAATAAAAGAAAGATACTTTTAAAAATATAATACAATTTCATTCCATTAAATTCACACTTATTTTTAATCTATTCATTTATTTGTATTTACTTCAATACAAAAATATAACATTGAGTTACTTGCTCATTCAAATATTTTTTTTTCTAGAAAACAGTCAAGTTAGATTACATTATTTTATTTAAACTCTAGTCTTATCCAGGAGCAGACCAACGGCAGCGAAAAAAAAAAACCAGAGTGCCGCAGCAATGCGGTGAATGTGGAGTATAGCGCTGCAGTGTCCAAAAGTGAGTACGACTAGATCTTTTTATGTGCTTATTTAGATCCTGTGTAATCCTGCTGACTCACAAACAGCAATAAAAACTCCTTAGCAGAGCTAGAATGATCGCGAAAGAGATCAAAGAACTGCGGATGAAATTCAAAGAAGGGTGGGTGGAGCATTGATTCCTGATGTACTCCGCTGCTTCACACACGCTCCTTCCCTAGGGGACCTTCTCTTTCAAATTTGAGCGCTCCGAGTAAAACTCTCTCTGGGGATGCTCACAAAACATGACTGAAAGAAAAGTTATGGCGCACACACACACGCGCACGCACGCACGCACACACGCACACACACACACTAACAGAGTGAATATGACAAATCACAAGGAATGGCCCTCAGCGCCCTACTATGCAAAACTAATGATCACACAGCCGACGGCCTCGAACTTGAGCTCAAATACTTGAAAGGACTTTTTTTTTTTTTTTTTTTTTTTACCTCCATCCACGCACTGTGGAAATGCAAAGAAACGGGAGTTCAGAACATTCTGACAGCCATAACAATTTGTCCATTCACATATTAGATTAGAAGAAAATATCTAATTCCCGGGATGCAAAAAGTGGAAATGACATAAACAGCCTGTGAATAAGAGCAGCGAACCCCAACAAAAAGTTCCCCCGTCAACATTTCTGCCTGTGTCCTTTTACCAGGCGCCAACTCCGCTTACCATAAATGACTCTGGGAGAGAATTGGATAAGCGTGCAAAGTAGTGCGGTTGTATTTAAATATTACTGGGGGAACGTTTGCAAAAATGGGCTTCCTTCGTGTCGACCAAATTGATCACTTAGCTCAAACGACAATTCCAGAGAAAGGCTAGTGTAGAACGGATGGCGCTCACTACGACGAACCGTAACAAATGTATCTCACTCCCGGAGCTTGGCAGCCAGCCGTAATTCTCAAGTCAATGAAGGACATCAACAATAACAACAAAAAGCAGTACACAGGCAGCTTGTGGGCATCAACACGCACATTGTGGGAGACTGGGCCGTTATCTCCAAAAAGTGGACATCACAAATGATGATTATCAAATGACCTAAACGCTAATTGCTTTAAAAGTCATGTGAAAAAAAAGGTGGCATTTGATACATAAACGTCTCCAATAATGTCAGATAAAATTGCGGGATTTGTTGGTAGTCACTTTTTGGGGAGGTAAAGAATCGCTAGAGGGATACTCGCCAAGTATTGCGACAAAGTTGGCAACAGTGTCGAGCTCACAGTAGATGTAGGTGAAGTGAGCGGTGGTTCATTTGCATGAGATTTGATTAATCATCATTATTATCATTTTTTTAAAGATAGTGTCCAGTTCCAATGTTATTCTGATTTTACAGGGATCTCAGCCACCCTTTCATCCTTCCTAAAAAAGACAAAATTCTACTTTTTTCCCACTTTCTAGCAATGCAAAAGGATGTTTGGTGTTCCTCAAGGCTCTGTTCTACGTCCCCTCCTAATTGTCATACAAAAGTAAGGATCCCATTCCCTTGTTATGTGGATAATATTGGGCTCTACCTACATCCTTCCATTCTACCTAAAAAAATAAAATAAAAAATGCTTCTGTTTTTCCACTTTCTAGCAACTAAAAATGCTGTTCGTTGTTTCCCAAGGCTCTTTTCAGGGTCCCTGCCTTTGTCGTCGTTTACGTCACACATGCTTACCAAATTCTTTAAAGACAATTCTGGTTCCAGTTTCGCTTTTTACATGGATTATACCGGGCTCCAAGTCTACTCTTCCATCCTCACTTTAAAAACCCCTCAAACATTCTACTGCTTTTCCATCTTTTATCAACTCAAAATGTTGTTGTGTTTTCCTCAGGGCTCTGTTCTCAGTCCACTCCCAATCGTCATTGTTCACACCTAACACAGGGTTCCCACAATTCGTTTGGGATAATACTGAGTTTGACTACCACTCTTCCATTCTGTCTAAAAAATTCAACATTCACACGTCAGAAGTCCAAAAGTCCAACTCAAAACTCTCTATGATGTTCAAGAACATTTAAGTTGATGACTACTATCTACCTCCATCCTCCCTCAAAACACCCCACAAAAATCCAGGTTTTTCCACTTTCGATCACACTTTCTGGCTTTAGTGAAACTTGGTGTTCCCCAAGGCTTTGTTCTAGGTCCCTTCCTACATCATGTCTATGAATTCTCTTGTTATGAGGATGACATCCTGATGTACTCCGCTGCTTCATGCACACTCCTTCCCTTGGGGACCTTCTCTTTCAAATTGGAGTGCTCCAAGTAAAACTTTCTCTGGGGACTCTAACAAAACAGAGTGTAAGAAAAGTTCTGCCACACACGTGTGTGCACCTTTAAAACAACAGGTTTTCAAATTCCTATCACATGAAGCCCCAGTCTATTTTTTGCTTGTTTGTTGGGTTGCCCGGTAACAATATCTATGGTTCACCAGTCACAGGTACCTCTCAGATGTGGGCTTTTTTTCCGCATTTAGTCCCTCCCTTTTTTCTTCTTTTCAAGCCTCTCGACTCAAGAGGCGGAACAATAAGAAAGCGGTCGGCCTGTGCTCCCCAACCACCCATCGTCAGAAATTGTGCACCGACCTTGGTTTTGTTTACTTGAACCTTAAAGTTATTTTTTTTCTTGGGTATTATTATTCCAGCGATTAATACTACTATTCCATCTGCTCAGTCTTTTTCAGTGCGCTGCCCTTTTCCAAAATAACCACGGCGGATTAATTTCAAGTGAATATGTCAGGTGGAGCACTATTGGCAGTAAAGCAATGAAATATCACATTCGCCCGCCTGCATACAGAATGTAACGGCCACGGTGAAAAACCCACAGAAGAAAGGGGGAAGTGTTTACAACACTGAACAAAAAACTTCAATTTGAGTCCATTCGAGGGGAAATGTAGACTACCTTTTGAGCTTTTAACAGCTGGCTCAGTAGCTTTTCTTTTTGTTCCCTGAATAAGACTCTCAGTCTGAGCCATGATGACTGGCCTTTTGTGAACAAACGACTGGTAGAGTCCATCTGAGTGAAGCGCAGACTGCTAAGCTTCTCGTGCTAGCCACAAGGTCAGAGGTTTTAATAATGTGCAGGGAACTCATACAATTTAAGAGTGACCAAAAAATTTGCTATGACTCATTTTTTTCAGCAAACTACTAATTTCAGTCCATCTGAGTGAAAACGTAGACTGCTGTTAGCTTATAGCCGCTAGCTAAATAGCTTTAATTATTAATGAATGGAACTTCTTCTTTATGTTTATGCGGGAAGTCTCCATTTTCTGATTTGACGTACTTGGGGAGATGCTGCTGTTTGGGTTAGCAACGGTGTTCAAAGCCAGAGGCGCTGGCTCTTCCGCGTCGAGGGGAGTCCGTCTGAGTGAAGACAAACTGCTTTGTTAGCTTGTAGCTGCTAGCCAAGCAGTTTTAAGCATGTGTGTGCAAGGAACTTCTCGTTTCCATCATTATCAAATTCATCTGAACGACTGTTTATGTGCCTGGGTAGGTGCTGCTTTTATGATTAGCAATAGAGGTTAGCAATTGAGCTCAACAGTTAACTATTTCATTGCGTCAAGTGGGATAACTACTTGTATTATATAGGAGTCTATTTGAGGGAGACGTTTATTTGTATTTGTGGACAATTGGAACAGAAATTTACTGCAAAAGGCTGCCATAGTATGTACTGCTTTTTTGGTTAGCGACAGCATTCAACATAATTACAGTCACCAGCCACTTTTTTTTTTTCTAGAAGCAATTGAAATGCTTCCTCATGAATTTGGACAATGACGAACTAAAAAGATTTGCCGCTGGTGTTCAATAAAAACAAAAAATAAATAAATTCCAAACGATCCGGATTGTCGGCAAGTCTGCAAGAAAAACAAAACAAAGCAAAAAAACAGCTAGTTGAGATGGCCACCGTGTCAACAAAAGATGGCGACATGATTTGTTTGTTTATAGGTTGCACCAACTGGCTCGTGCAACATTAATGCCCGCTACGATCCCCCATGAAATGTGAGGCTATCTTCATAAAAGACTTAAAAATGGAACAACAGATGTAGCGCACGCACGAAGCCTGCCAAAAGGTTCTTAATGTACTTGCGGCATTCGCGGCATCGGGGCAGATGGCACTCGTCTGCTAATGACTATTTTACTGTGTCTACTTGTCGCCTGTCACAGAAATGCTGGGTCGGGATTGATTGGATTCCTGAGTAGGATTTGGTACAAACGGCAGAGCCGGACGGTCTGGGCTTTTACTGCAGGACCTTAAACGCCTCCGAGGTTGTGCATTTTGGAATTTTGCTCACATTTTTAGGCGAAAAACCCAGAATTTTATCAAGGAAACCGTCAAGTTGTGTGAGTCAATCAGTTTGACTAGATGGAGCACGGCGGGACGATGTAGCTTGCGACAATAGCATCTAGCTGCAAGCTAAGTAGCTTTAATAGTATGCAAGGAACTCGTAAAGTTTGGAGTTACTACGTCAATGAAAAGCATGCCCAAATATTTTCTGCGACTGGTGTCATCCATCTGATTCACTGGAGCTTCACTGAATGAAGATGTACACTGCTGCATTAGATTCTCGCGCTAGCTCAGTAGCTCAGGGAACTTGTAAAGTTTGCCATAGGGTTTCAATGTATGAAAATGTATGTGTAGACTGCTCTTTTAGCTGCAAGCTCGGTGGCTTTAATATTGCACAGGGAACTCATAGTTTGTCGTTTGCCAAATTCAACCATAACCCTAATTCATGTACTTGCCCTGCATCTTTGAGAACATTGCATGACACAAATGTTTTTCAGTGTATGAAAGTATAAAGTCTAATGGATACATGTGTTGTGCAAACATACGCATAACCACCTCTGATTCTACCTTCAAAGCCAGGAAATTTCCAGGATAGACTTCATCCCCTTATTCCTTCTTGTGTGCAGAACAGCGACATGGGGGAAACCCTAGCTTTTAAAGGCAGTATAAAACAAACTACAGACAGCGGGTCACCGCTGAAATACTACCTACTGAACCGGACAAATGCCAGGTCGACAATGTCGCCCCATTCTGTGTCAGTAAATTTTAAAAGGTATATGGGGAAAAAAGGCTACAAATAGTACTGACATGTACGGGAAGTGTAAATGTTACAGGCTACAAGGACACTCCTGCCTTTTTAACATCTCTTATACTACCTTTGAAGCCGAAAAAACTACAGGGTCAACTTCGTCACCTCATTTTATGTTGATTCCATTTATACTGAACAGTGACAGTGAAAAGACGGGGAAAATACCGGCTTTTACAGGCACCACCACACCTTTAATACTAACTCCAAAGCCGCAAAATTCCCAGGTCGACTTTTTTCCCCACATTTGGTGTTGGCGCCATTCAGGTAGAACAGAGACAAGGGGAAAATTTTACTTTTTTTATCTGCTGCAGTGTGCTGAACATTGCGGAATTCCCTTATGCACAGCGGTAATCCTGCATCGGTAGTACTTCCTAAACCACCAAATTGCTGGGTCAACTTTGTCCACATTTGCTCATGTGGATGTATTTGTAATTGACGCTGATGACAGGAGCGATTGCTTGTCGTTCAACCACAACAACCACTTAAACCTGATTCATAATTCAATGTTGAACTTAAAACTGCAAGGCTGCAACCAGTGAGACATTTTCACTTTGGGGTGTACTAATTTTTGTTGCCAGTGGTTCAGACATTAATGGCTGTTTGTTGAGTTATTATGAGGGGACAGTAATGGTACACTGTTATACAAGCTGACTACTTCACATTGTAGCTAAGTGTCATTTCTTTTAAGTGTTGTCCCATGAAAGATATAATAAAATATTTACAGAAATGTGAGGGGTGTACTCACTTTTGTGAGATAGTGTATGTGTGCGCAAAGCGTGTGGATATTAGCCTAGACAGCGACAGCCTGGACGTCCCACAAACACGGGAGCGACGAGCCGGAAGAACAACCCTCCACCCGATGTCAAAGTCAGCGCAAGTCCGGCAGTTTACGAGTTTCCGCAGCTGGTGCCGCGACATTTACCTCTCACGCAACCTTTTTAGTCTGCAGCCAGGTCCCAAAATCGTGTTTGCCCCCCAGTCCTTGCTCCACATATGCCACAAATATGACTCATTCAGTGATCACCTGGCCACTTAAGGTGTTTCCGATGGCCCCCGTAGAGTGATGCGCCGCTGCCGCCGGCGTTTTCACGCATGGGAGGGCTCCCTCTGCAGAGAGAGAGAGCGCGCATCCAAAGGTGAACGGCGATGATGCATCGCTGTGGTTTCTTGCGCTAAAAGGTTAAGGCTGTTTTTAGAGTGTACGACACAGATGTCAACACATTGAATATGCACGCTTCAGACCTTGTGTTCCATTTTATGAATTAATGAGATCGCTTGATTTGTTGGGGGGTACGTTTCATTTTTAAATGTAGCAATGCATTGCTGCTAAATAGAAAACTACCTATTCCACATTACTCCAGCCTACATTATCTACCTGCAACTACCCTATACCATCTACTACCAACTACTCTTCCTCCACTTACAACTACCCTACCTATAACATCTACCCTTCTTATACCATCTACTCTACCGATACAGACTACCTCTACTTACACCACCTACCTAGAACTATCATTCCTCCATCCTCTACTTTATACTACCCTACCTACACCTACTTAAAACACCCCTACCTGCTACTCGGGGTATACTTTTACATGTATTACTATTCGGATTTTCTGGTAGGGTACAGAGGCATATAGAGTCCCCACAGGAAGAGTAAAACGCTAATCTACTCAGTAAACAAATACAGTGCAGCTCAGCCTCTGGCTAGTTGCCTACACGACTCATGATATGCTTTTTGTAGTACACCAAACTCGTGTGAACTTGTTTAAAACGGCATCAGTGGATCTACCTACAACTACCCTACCTATAGTATCTCCAACTGTACTTACAATTATCCGACCTACCTATGCCCCCTAGCTATACTGTACCACTATTACTGTGCTTAAGAAAACTACCCGGTAGCCAAACATTCTTTTGCCACTTGCTACGAATTAAATTTGCACTTTGAGCAGGCGACAATAATTAGTCCCCACATGCGGAAATGTAGCAATTTCCTTAAGCAAATCAAGTGGTAACATTATCAACAAATGCAGTCAGACAGCTTGCTCGGCTTGCGCTTGTTGCCTGGTAACGCACGAATTGTCAAATCCTGATTTGGCCTGGAGAGAATTTATTTTTATTCTTTTCATTTTAATTTAATAAGCGAACGCGAGTCAGGATTGGTGAAACGACCGAGAGACGTAGCGTTACCAGGGTAACCGAGCGCATCCTTCACTGTCACGAGTTAAAGAGTAAGCGACGTTCGCAACATTAGCATAACATTACATTTACATACGGTCAGTATGCATATGTATGACGTGCTGCTGAAGGCTGCGAGTCATCTCCGTTGCATACATGCTGGCAACTACAACCACGGTAAAATATAAATAAAACATGTACATGCATTTGACTATATTTGATTTTGATAAAACATTCATGTTAACGTGGGACCCCGCAACACAAATTAACCCTTGAAATACAGATATGTTTTTATACAGTTCCATATTTCTGATAGTTTAAAATTATGCAAATAATACTACAATAAATAATAAATTGCATATTTGATCAAATACAACTAAATAATACATGAAAAATAAATAGTAAATACATCTATGTACTGTGTATTCGTAAATAACGAAAAATAAAGTTAATAAAGTCAATGAAAAGAACAAACAATAAATAAAATACCATTAACTGATAAAAATGTGGCAGCACGGTGGCCGACTGGTTAGAGCGTCAGCCTCACAGTTCTGAGGACCTGGGTTCAATGTTCTCCCCGTGCCTGCGTGGGTTTTCTCCGGGAACTCCGGTTTCCTCCCACATCCCAAAAACATGCATGCTAGGTCAATTGAAAACTCTAAAATTGCCCGTAGGTGTGAATGTGTGTGCGAATGGTTGTTTGTTTGTATGTGCCCTGCGATTGGCTGGCAACCAGTTTAGGGTGTACCCCGCCTCCTGCCCGATGATAGCTGGGATAGGCTCCAGCACGCCCGCGACCCTCGTGAGGAGGAACAGCTCAGAAAATGGATGGATGTTAGTACAAAAACAATTAAAACTGAATCAATAAATTAATATACTGTATACTATCTATACTTGTGATGCTTTAAAATGATAAAAAATGAAATATAAAGCAATAAATCGTAAAAATAAAACAATTGAGTAAAGAATATAAACAAATATATGTAAACAAACACAAAAATACACAAATGAAAAAAAGTGTATGAGTGTATGTAAACAACACTGAAAAATAAAATAGATGATTAATTAAACAAAAAATAAACAAATAATAATGTCAAAGAAAATACTCAAAAACAAGATGAACAAAAAATATAGTAAATATTCATATTTTTTTGCATCTTTGTGATTGGTTTAAAATCATTTTGAAAATTAAATAATACAAAAGAATAAATAAATAAAAGAAATAATGAATAAAATAAAGTCAAAGCACATTTAAAAAATACATTACAAATTGTAAACCCCCTACACACGCACGCACGCACGCTCCTCCTGAACAGCTGTTTTGCATACGTTTAATTTTTCGCATCAGAATGATTCGTCTCCATAATACACAACACACTTTGATCTGGCAATCTGGATGTCGGGGGATTAAAGGGTGGATGCAAATAGAATTAAGGCTCGCAGCTTTCTAAGGCACAGGCAGGATGCGCATGTTTGTTTGTATCTGGGAAGGGAGGGGTTGGGGGGTTGTAGGTAGGTTGTCATTTGTGTTTTTGGCACTGCCGGTGGGGGGATTGCGACAGTGTGCTTCCCGGCAGCCATTCCATTAACAACTGACACCATCCGTTATCCAACATATCAGAAATTGATGGGAATTTTTATGGAAAAGTTGGTCCAGTGGCAATACAATTTTAGATAGTCCGGACCACCACGTTGAGAAACAAAACCCATATTGTTACCGTGTTAATTCTTAACAATTCGATGACTGTGGCAAAAGAAATCGATGAATATCTAGCCATCGTCTACTGTATCTTGTTTGTCTTAACTGGGATCGCGGCTGACCAGTCAATCAACTTGATGATAATGCCTAACAAAATCTACGATAATGCCCCCTCCTCCACAAAATTAATAAGTGTGAAGAAATTGAGGATTATGCCAAACAAAACTGAGAATTATGCCCAGTGAAATCGATAATCCATCCATTTTCTACATGGCTTGTCTTCGTTAGGACAACTGGAGTCTATGAAATTGATATTGATTATGCCCAATGAAACTAACTCGTATGCCAAAATGAAATCTATGATTAAGTCAAACAAAATCCATTATTATACCAAATAAAATTGACGATTATAACCAACAAAATCTATTACTATACCAAATAAACGATTCTACGATTATACCCAAAGAAATCGACTATGCTCAAAGAAATCTAGAATTATGCTCAACAAAATCATTACATCCAAAGAAATATTGGTTTATGATCAACAAAAGAAATCATTACACTGATTATTCCCTCCCCAAATAAATAAATAAATAAATAAATTTAAAAAAAAAAACTATATATATATATATATATATATATATATATATATATATAGGCCCAAAGCCCTTGGACTATGCTCAACAAAATAATTATGCCCAAAGAAATTGATGAGTATGCCCAATGAAATATTAAAATATGGTCAACTAAATTAATAATCATGTCCAAAGAAAATTATGCCCAACAAAATCAATCACAATGCCCAAAGAAATCTTGGCAATCCAATCCCCACATGCTGCCAGATCGGATATCTCGGAAGCTACGCAGGGTCGGTCCTAGTTAGTACTTGGATGGGAGACCACCTAGGAATACCAGGTGCTGGGGTTGGGCAGTAGGGCAATCACCTGCTCCCGCCAAAAACTTCAGATTACAGAAACCGCAATTGCGGCCTAATGTGCCACATGGACATTGAGAGCTCTAACTAACTAAAGAAATCTTGGATTATGCTCAAAAAAGTAAATAATTATGACCAAAGAAATGTATGTTTATACCCAAAGGAATCTGAGCCCTTGAGGAATAGTGAGAGATCGGTGACCATACCAGCAATTCACTTTATATACGTGCTGTTCATTGCCATGGAATGCAAATGTTGTACCAAACTACCCATATTTTGTAAACTGCTACAACTGGCACCTTAGAGGGTGTTAACAAAGTGTCCATAACAAACGTGTCCCGTTCGGGCTGGGAAGCATCCGTGCTCGGAATTATTCGAATTTAAATCTGTCTAACATAACTTTCCCTTCCGGCAGCAAGCAGATACCTCCACTCCGAAGCCCACTTCTCCCCTGAGATGCACTAAAGAAGAAGCAAAGATGAAAGAAGACTTTTTTTCTTCCCCACTCGGGTGCTCTGAGGAGCCAAGTTTCGCTGTGTGGGTGGCTACGGGTGGCGGGGAGGTTACACAACCGGCGTTGCTCGTAATGGCGGCAACATGTCAAAGGAGCTGGAGTTGGGGTTAAAAGGTGGTTTAGTGGGGGCGTGGGTGGCGGCCCCCTGGAAGTCCTTTAAAGGTCAGCTTTTAGAGGTAGTGTAAAAGGAGCTTACAGGAATGGCCCAGCCTTTGATACTACCTCCAAACGTGAAAAATTGCACGGTCGACAACTTCATCCCACCTATTACATGTTGGTGGCCTTTATTCAGAAGAGCAACACAGAAAAAGGCAGAGAAAATGCTGCATTTTAGTGTATCATCCTAGTTTAGAGACTACAGTACCTCAGAAGGTGGAACATTAAAGCTTCAACTTTGTCCCACCCATTGTGTGACGGTGACATTTATACACAAGAGTGACACAGGGTAAAGGTGAAAAACAAAAAGACATACTTTAGACACAGGGTAAAAGGAGCCATTTCACCTGTTACTACCACCAAAGCCGGAAAGTTGCTGGGTTGACTTGGCCCCAATTGTATCAGTACAGTTGATACAAAGCAGCGACAAGTGGAAAAGTTGATAAAATGACAGCTTTTAGAGGTAACGTTAAAGGTACAGGTGCCTTCTCACCTCGGTTACTACCACCAAAAATGGAAAGTTGTCGGGTCGACTTTGTCCCACACGTTCAGTGGTGGGGGCATTTATACAAAAGAGTAGCATGGGGACAAAATGGTAAATGCCAATATTCTTACAGGGAGCGTAAAAGAGGCTACACATCCCATGTCACCTCTGTTACTACCACCAAAGGCGGAAAATTGCCAGCTCGACTTTGTCACACACATTCTATGTCGGTGTTTACAACATACAAAACAGCAACGTGAGGAAAAGGTGGAAAAGTACCATCCTGCATGCATCTGTTACAGCTCTGATACTACCTCCAAACTCATTTCCGGGTCGACTTTGTGCTTTTTTAAAAAAAAATGTATACAGAACAGCAACACAAAGCCGAGAAAAGACGGTCATTACAGGTTGTGGAAGATGTAATCATTCTTGTACAGTTAAACGGAAATTGCCGCAAAACTTTTCTAAATCAGCGTTGTTACAGCAAGAAAGTTAGAGGAAACTCCAATTATTTCCCCCGTCTTCGGAATTCATTCCACCCAACGCAATTCTGTTCTCAGGGGCCAGTAAACAGTGCATCTCTTGATCCTTGTGTACTGGAGTTGAAGTAACGGCTTCGAAGAAGAAGAAGAAGAAGAAGAAGAAGAAGAAAAGGCTCTCCAAAGTCGGAGAGGACATCATTAAAAAAAGGCAAAAAAATCCTACTCCACCACCAATGCCGCCTGCTTTGAAGCCAGAGCCCACTGGGCGGCAACATTCTATCATGTCATGTCCATCATAAAATGTGGGACAGCACCAAGGAAGGAGAGAAAATTAAACACCTGAAGGTGTCGAAGATAAACACACGACTTGACGGCGGGATATGATCCAATAGAGATGGAGCGTGGGCACTCCGAGGTAACTCGGGGGTAAATGGATGACTACATTGGATGGCGATGACTATAATGCCAAACAAAATCAGTGCTTATGCCCATGAAATCAATTTTCCATTCATCTATTTTCTATGATCTTTCTATGATTATACCCAATGAAATATTGGCTTATGCCCAACAGGATACATCTTTGTGCCTAAAACAATTCATAATCATGCCAAACTACTCTGACTATGCCCAAGGAAATCTGGGATTATGCCCAAATAAATCTATGTTAATACCCAAGGGAATTGATGATGCCCAAAGAAATTGCTAAGTATACCCAATGAAACCAATGATTATGCCCAAAACAATTCATAATAATGCCAAACAAAATGGATGGCTACGCCCAATTAAATCTATGACTATGCCCGACAGAATGAAGGATTATGCCCAACGAAATAGATTATTTCACCCCAAGAAGTCTGGGATGGTATACCCTGCTAAATCGGTAATCGATAACCAAAGAAAACTATGATTATGGCCAAGCAAACTTGTAGCCTAAGGAGTAGGCAAAAATAACAAATCCAACAAGAAAATCAGAGAGTAATAAAATTTGCGATCGTGTGAAGGAAGGAGGGACAGGCCGTGAAAATAGGGCTCATCTTGCCCGTTAAAACACCTGAAGGTATTGAAGATAAACACGCGAGGTGACGGCGAGAAATGATCTGATAAGGACGGAGCGTGGAAGCTCTCGGGGGCCATGCCACGCATCCAGTCGCATAGCTCCACTTTGAGTCGCACGTTATTGTTACCCATCACCAACTGACATCTCCTACCTCAAGTTTGCCTTAAATTACATCAGAGCAGTGTTAATCATTGGACATTTGCATTTCATACTTTTTTTTTTCTGGCTGCTCCACAATGTTGTGTGTGTCCATGTTTGTGTTACAGGGAGCTAAGCAACTTATTTGTTCGGCCTAGTCTGCCTCGCTTTTTGCTGTTTTGTTTCGTTTCTCCATAATAGTCACTTTTTTCCCCAGTTAACTGACACTAGTTGTGTGTGTGTCTTTGTTTATTCTCCCAGGGAACAATGTGACTTATTTGGTCTTATTCGTTCTGACTTGGTAGCATTTGATTGAACGGACCACCCAAAATTTCGGAAAAAAGATCAAGCAGACTGTGTGGCCGTCTCGAGACATCACAAGAAAGTGAAATGAGCGAGATAAATCGTCGCAGTCAAATGAAAAACTCCCCCCGCTGCCCCAATTTTGTCTCCCCTACAATAAAACGACAAAAGGAGGGCGGCATAGTCGAGAGATTGAGAAGAAAAAACAGAGAGTTTGCCAATCTGTGCTGTGAAGCATGCAGAGGCATTGATTGAGCTCCATTCCCTTGCTACATGCTATTAATTAAAATAATTTCAACTGTACAAAAGCGGGATATTTAGCGGCGGTAACCAACGAGATGAACAAACGCCCCTCTTTAAAAACACTGGCTCTAAATTTAGCGTTACTTATTACCTGTCATGAAAACAGCATTCGTGGGATTATTTTTCCTGCCCAGCCGTCACGTACCCTCATTAGTGCAGGTGCAAAATAATTTCATTTGAAGTATGATAAAGTCATTCGTCTGCCGCACTTTAATAACAGACATTATTAACTCATTCCCTTATAATTTGTTATTATTACCACATAAATGTCCGCATTATGTTTTGCCGCAATTTCACCAATACATAATTAATCACACAAATATCAGCATTGTTAAAAAGTAATCATTACTTTTTGGGTACGGATTTTAAAGTGTCTGTGCAGCATAAATGATATGATTGGAATTGTTGCACTCTGTTAGGACGTTAACACAAATTCTTCAAAACATGAGTAACCAATCACATGCAATTTTCCAAAATTCTCTCCGTATCGTCTTTCTTGAGTGCACCCAAAAGATTAGACAATCTAAATTTTTGCATTCAAGACATGATGAATCGATTCTCTGCATTAGCACACTGATGAACCGTACCTTGTAAGCTCTTTAGAGGCTCTCCTGACCTCGTCCTCTTTTATTGGAGATGAGTACTGATAAAAATCAGCTGAGGGTGTCGCTCGATGTCACCTGACAAGACGGCCCGTGGCTGCGGCACGACTTTGCGAGTCATACGAGCTACTGAGATTATTGTGAGAGAGGCAGGATGATGACATGACCGTGGCGTGATATGTTAAGAATAGATGGACGGGACTCTACCGTTTGTATTTTCACACACGAAGGAGCAGTCTCATCGTGATTCGAGAGGCAAAGAGACAAAAATTGAGTGGAAAATGCACAATTGTTCTTCCGAACGGGAAAAACTATAAAAGATGTTAGGGAATGGACGGACTCTACCATTTGTATTGTCACAAAGGGATAACATTTTTATAGGGATTCAATCAACATTTTTCCAACAAGAGAGAAACATGTATAATTGTGCTTGAAATTGTGAAAGCAGGCTACTCCCTGGTTCACAAAGTATGGCGTAAGACGTAAAGAAAAGACTGAAAGGGACTCTTGCTATGGGGAAATTGCTCCATTGTGATTCGAACATTTTTCAAAATGAAAGTGAAAAATATACACCGGTAAACATGTACCGGTGATCTTGCTTCCAATGATTAGCTTGCAGACTACTTCCTGATTCTTGGATAATGACGCAGGATGTTAGAAAGTACCGTGCCATTTGAATACTCGCACGGTTCCATCGTGATTTTAACATTTTAATAAAAGTGAAAACTGTATAATTGTGCTTCTGATTCTTCGCTAGCAGGATATTTCTCGGTTTCCAAAGAATAACGCTAGGAATGGATTGATGGGATTTTACCATTTGTATTGTCGCATAACAGGAATGGTTCCATTGTGATTTGAATATTTTTATAACATAAGTGAAACGTATGTAATTGTGCTTCTGATTGTTAGCTTGCAGACAATGTCCTAGTGTGTAAATAAGGATGTAAGATGTTATAAATGGACAAACAGGACTGTGGCATTTGAGCTCCTGCACACGGGGAATGGTTCCTTCATGATTTGAACATTGACAAAAGTGAAAAATGTATTATTGCACTTTTCATTGTTCATTAGCGTGCTATATCCTGGAAAACTAGAGAGCAACATAAGATAATAGGAACAGGGACTCTACCTGTTCTACTGTGATTCAAACGACATTTTTCGAACAAAAGTGAAACATTTACAATTGTCCTTCTGGTCGTTAGTCAACAGAATGCTGACTGCTTCGAATAAAATGACGTTCCGGCAACGATTCCATCGTGATTCAAACGGCAAAAAGACAATAACATACCTTTCTAAAATAAATAGTGAAAAATGTCTAATTGTCCTTCTGATTGTTAGTAGACGTACCCTACAGAAGCAAACCGTACAGTATAAAGGGCTGAAAAGGGTGCTCAAATTGGGTACCTCTCCTTTTGGAATCTGGTGCGCTTTTCTCCCGTTAAGATTTTATAAGGAACCGCAGCAATGCCAATACTTGACGGGTAGGGGGGCACTCGAACTCTGGAAACGGTCCACAGTCGAGCTCGTAAGCCTTTTTGTGTAGCACGACCGGTATGTGGCGACTCGGCAAATTCAGGGAAAGACTTCGCCTGGAATGACCTGTGAGAAGACTTAAGCTACTTACTTGCACCTTTGATACCCTCTAATTAAGTCTCCATAGGAACTACTACACTGGGTGAAACATTAGGTTATGTATTTCATGGATGGTAACGATAGCAATAGTCATTTCATAAGTGCTAAAAACAATCAGAGTGAGCCACAGAAAAAATAAAATAAAAAAAATTCAAAAGCAACAGAGCCCCGTCAAGGCTGTTCACAGATGGCGCTGACAGAATCTGGAAGCGGGGGCGAAAGCTCAAGTCGAGCCACATGGCGCGACGGCGGCGGCACACGCGACCACTAAAATATGTTTTTAATGACGTGACAGATTGTGGACGACCTGGCGTCACTTTGAATGGAGGATCTGCCCCGCTAGGCCTCATCTCCAGTCGCCATATGCCAGGTTGAACTTTCCTGAGGTGGCAGCCACGTCGGAATTTATTATGATTATTTTTTTAAACCTTCCTGTTTTCATCCACGAGCGTTCAGTTTCTCTAGAAAAAAAATGGCCTTCTGTAGTAACTTGGAACATCTTATTAGGAGACTAAGTAAGGGGAGCAATGAAAAATTGCTTGATAGTTTTGGTAGTACATTCTCATACGTGCTTGTCTTTTTTCTTTTCTTTTCTTCTTTTTATTTCCTTCTTGCCATGAAGGTTTTTGAAAGAACATGGAGAGCAACTACAGCAAAGTGGAGACTGTGGACACAGCAGTCCCTCCACTCACTAGTAAGTAGAAACTTCGTAAAACAGTAACTTATAGAACCTGCTTTTATTTGTTGATTCTGTATTTCCTTCTCAACAAGTGGCTGTTGGTGAGGAGACAAATTCTATCCAAGAGGAGACTACGGGCAGCCATGATGAATTGCTTGGAACCTCACCTCACACCCACATAGTACCTTCTAGTACTCTAGTTTTGTCTTTTTTACATTATGTATCCTTCTTGGCATGCAGCTATTGGTAAAGAGAGGAATTTTATCCGACAGGAGACTGAGGGCAAATGAGAAAAAAATGGAGACTGCAGATACTGGACTGACCAGGAACTAGAAACTTTACAGTACCGTGAAGTAACTAGTTTTGTCTTTTTAGTTTGTATGTATTTCTCAGCATGCGAATGTTAGTAAAGAGAGACATTTTATCTGAGAGAAGACTCTGGGCAGCACGTGGCTATTGGTAACAAGACGAGTTTCACCCGAGAGGTGAAAGCACCAAGAAAACAAACCATTGCAGCAAAGGGTGAGACTGTGGAGTATAATAATGCAGAGGCACAGCAACAGTGTAAGCTGACTTTAGTGTGCATGTTTATTTTTGTTATTTCTAGTTGTGTTTCCAAAAAATGTTACATTGTCTGAAAAGAGACTCAGGGCAGTGAGAAAACAACCATTGCAGCAAAGTTGAGACTGTGGAGTATAATACTACAGGTTAACGCTAACATTAGCGTGCATGTTTATTCATTCAACTCACAGTGTATCCTCAAATGTAAATATAAATAATAATATAAAAATAAATTCCAAAAAGAGACTGGGGCAACAAGAAAATGGACCACTGCAGCAAAGCGGAGACTGTGGCGTAAACTATTACAGTGTAACAGAAATCGAACGGTAGGTCGTACCTTCTTGTACTTGCTTTTGATATTTCCAGCTGTTTATCCTCAAGTATTACAAAAAGAGTGCAGCGAGAAAACTGAGCACCGGAGGAAAGCGGAGACTGTGGAGTACATACAATACCAGCAAGCGTTCGACGTCACAGGGCTTTAACAAGCCCTTCAAAGCAATGACGACTCCCGAGTGACATTCAAAGGAGGCGCGTCCTAATGCATCTTTAAAGATTTCCTTTGTTGCATCTTTAATGGCCTTCCTCCGGAGGACGGCACTCGGCCTCCACAGCTTCAGGAATTCAAGCCCCAAGATCAAGCGTCACTCAAGGGCCTCGGCTTTGCTCTCCACCCGCCTGCTCTTGTCCGTTCCCCTTTCAACTCCCCCGGTTTGATCGGCCCTCATTTCCCGGCAAAATCTAACGAGAGATAATGATTTTTCCATATTTTTCTCCAGCTGCTGCACCTCTCCTTAAATTCCTCAGTTCAAAAATATAGTAGGCTTGTCACAAAAATTTTTTAAGGCGATATAGTTTCCCAAAAACTATCACAATAAGTGATGATATTATTGCTGTTGTTTTTTTTATGCCTCTGAAATCAGGAAAAATAAGGCCCACCATCTAGCGGACTGAGCCTGCCCCGCCTCTTTTGGTCATTGATCTCCACGCCAAATTATTTACAATTCACTCAGGGCACACCAAACATTTCGCCGGACAAGTTGAGTAGGATCAATAAACCATATTCATCAACGACAATACCTGAGCTTAATATGGACCGATCGTCTGATGCGTAGCTAGCATAGCTATTAATGTTAGCTCACTAGAAAATTACAAGAGACAACACAATCATTGACATTTTACTAACGTCTTCAAGCAAAGCAAACAACATGTTTCAAAAAGTTTGTCTCCTTGTCACGCTTCATTTTGCCTCGCTCAGCGGTGCCACGTGCTGTGCGGCTGCCATTCACACAGGCTAATGATATATAGAAGCCTCACACAAACGCACATCAGTGATTGACAGTGGTGCTATTTTTTCGCTGAAACTTTTTATTTTACTTCGGGAGCGCGCCGTTGCATTGTTTGGCAGATAGAGTTTACGGAATTCTAACACTGACGCCACTGTGGGCCCCGGCAGAAATATTTGTATATATTAAGTCCCGCCCCGTCCGTGAGCCCACTAGCGGCTAACGACACAGTCGTCCAACTCTGTCGGCTCACCGTGTCATCCCCGCGCCGGCTCACCACAACAATGACAATTTATTGAGTACGGAAAAACTATCGTGTTCATTTTATTTATCGACCGTTAAATCGATATAGTAAATATCATGACAGGCCAAGTCAACCCCCACATATTTGAGGTTCGGCACTTATCCTCCGTTATTCGCTGGAAACCTTTTAGTAAGCTGTTTTTGTGCTCAGGTCAACGCAACAAAAGTATTCCTTTACCTCCATCTTGTGAGTTGAGGAGTTTCATTTCGACATGTATCGCTTTGGTGCCAGCTTGGTGCCAAGGAACTATGTTTGATTGGGTTGAGGAGCTTCATTAAGGAAGTGTGGCATCTTGGTGGCAAGGAACTATGTTGAAGTGAGTTGAGGAGCATCATTTAGGAAAAAGTAGTGGTTTGCGGCCATCTTGTGATTGAAATGAATTAAAGGAACAAAAAGTGTTTAAACAATCCACATTTTGAGGGCGCTACAAGGTTAGTTCATCTAATCTCTTTGTAAACGAATCCAAAGTGCACTTATACATAAAACATCTGCTGTTCAGCTCTTATCGGTGGCTTTACGTCGGGAAAAAAAATAATTGCCTCCACACGGGAAAACTAGCGTTAGTCACCACACGTTATCGCGCAGAAATGCTGCGAAATGTCAATGAACGGTTTGTTTACGGAGGCACATTCCCCCATTTAAAAAAAAAGAAAAAAAATTAACAAGCCTTGCTGTTGATTTTCATTAATTTGGGGCTTAAGTTTCCCGCTTTAGTTTTTTTTATTGTTAGCATAAATCACCATTAATGCCAAGAGTGTCTGCGGGGAGAAACAATACTGCCCCCCGCCCCACCCTCCCCCCCTCAACTGAGGCTTAATGAGTCAGCCAGGCTTAATAATTATTCAGCAAATCTGCGACTTTTAACAAGTGTGTGCCGGAGATTATGCTATGATTACAAATAAAGCGTTAGCAGGCTGTTTCATCATCCCGCCTCAAGTTAGCGGCTAATATTTTCCAGTCTGAAAGCAACACGAGAATGAAGGAACTCTACCATTTGTATTCTAGAAGTCCTGGAACAGCTTCTTCTTGAGTGGAACATTTTTTTCGAACAAAAGCGAAAAATGTATAATTGTGCTTCAGATTAGCTAGAACAGGGATGGGCAACTGGCGGCCCGTGGGCCGCATGGGGTCTCGGCATAAGACATCAGTTAACGCTTAGTTTAGCATACAACGGAACTGACTGGGCGGTTACTATATCGCACAAAACTGACAGTCATAATAATAATTATTATATCATTATTAATCATCATAACCCTCTTCCTCACATCGTAACATATCTTTTAGGAAAGCATATCAAATCGATACATTGCAATATTTTTATGATGTGTATTGATGCTGTATTTTTATGTTGTATTTCATACCTCACAATATTGATATTTTCATGAATGTATATTGATACTGTACAGTACGATACATCCCAATATCAATATTCTTAGGCTTGTGTATTGATAGGATACATCCCTATATCAATATTTTTATGATAGTGTCTCTATATAGTATGATGCATCACAATATTGATATTTTCATGAAAAAGGCATCAACAACATATAACTATAATTACGATGGTGTACCGATACCGTACCATAACATATCACAATATTAAAACGTTCAAGAGGGTGTAACACCATGTGACAATATTGATATTTTTATGGCGTATCGATACTGTACATGCATCACAACGTTGATATTTGTATCGATACAGGACATGGGATACATCATAATATTGATGTTTTTTACTGGTGTATCGATGTATATAGTGATACTGTCCAATACGATAGATCCAATATTGTATTATGTCTCTGTATCGATATTGTACAAAACGATACAGACTGATATTGGCTGATATTCCCCTATTAAATATAAGGTGAGGAGCATATAAGGTGAATTTTTTAGATACAGTAGAAATAGTTTGACTTATTTTTTCTTTAAAAAAAAAACCACAAATACAGGGCTTTTTTTTTTTTTTCTCCCTTGAAGGATTCATTTGGTTTTATTTGAAGTGAGAATTACACAAGCATTATCTGGTCAAACAACACGCACGCGCACACACCTTGTGCTCTTTTATACATGAAAGTGCTTCGAGCAGCATTTTCGAGAGGGCGAACAGAAGCAAACGTTCGTGTGTTACGGCACCGCTCCAAAGCGATAACATTAGCGGGCCGTGCTCCGCTTTAACCTGGCCTCCTCCCCACTCGGCACGGCACGACTCAGCGTTATGAGGAAAAGATGAGGGTAGTGTTTATATATATATTATAAAAAAAAAAAAAAAAAAAAAAAAAAAAAATGAATACAAATAAAGTGATTACATGCTCATTAGGCTCTTTGCAACTACAAAAGAGCTACGGCGTAATGGATAATAACGCGCGGAATGATCTTACATGGAGTTAGTCCCACTTCCGTGCTCGTGGTTACATGACATTTATTTGTATAGATTAAATTTCATTATATGGTGTTCCCCCACTATAATGTGGTTCCCCAATACAGTGGCTTTTTATCTACGAACCCGCCGCTACTGTATAACTTGAAAATCTATGGTTAATAGTGATCGTTTTTTTTTTCATGGGCTTTTACAGCTTCTTCTGTTACTATAAATATTGAAGACATATACATATTGATTAAAATATAGTAAAATGTCAATATGTATATAATATAATGAACATTTAAGCAGTCTACTGGTCACAACGCATTCTCGGAGAGAGCAGCCTGCAGCATAATTGATTTTCTAGACAATTTCTGCTTGCAACTTCTTTGTGCATTCAAGTACCTTGACAATGTGTTGAAAAAGTTCTTTTAATGTATTTAAAGTGTGTGGGAGGTGTAAAAGCTTTACAGTGGAATCTCAGTTTTCGCACGATTCGGTTTTCAGACCTTCAAAATAAAAGCAAGCAGCATAATAACAGTTTCACCACACTTTCTCTGGCCCCATGGTGGCTTATTTAGCAGTTGAACTCAATAACCAAGCGTGTGAGTGTGACTGCTACATAAGCAAGTGGAGGCTCATGAATACCAAGGCAAAGTCAAATCGAGTCTTTTCCTAAGTCCTAAAAATGGCAACTTAAATCTAACTCGAGTCATGTGAATAGAGTTCTCCACCCTTCAGTTTTCTTCTTAAAAAATATGACTTTTTCTTAGAAAACATTACTTTTCAGATATTGACTGCTTTTCAGCACAGAAACAGGAAGCAATCGGCGGACTCGTGTGGAACTTCCTAACTAATTTGTTATGTGCAGATATCACAAAGTATCGTTATTGTGATGTATAGATATCAAGATGTAGCATCTTAAATGAATATTTCGTGATAGGGTCTGCAAAAGCACTAGAGTGACTCCAACTTCTGGGGAGAAATTCCTTTTCCTTTTCCGTTTTTTAAAACAAACTTGGCGAAAAAAGATGATTCTGATTCATATCCCGCCGTATAATTTTTTTTTTCTTGGTAAAAGGCAACGTTTCTCATAAGAAATGAAGTGCTTTTCAGCACACGCTAACAGGACACGTACATGATGTAGAAGCAATTGGAGCACTCATGCGAGACTTACTTGAGGCTGAACTGTTCCACTGTGGAGTTGGGCATCAAGTACAAGAAGATCCTGAGGGTCTCTCCGGGCTTGAGGGGCTTCTCGGGCAGCCTGAGGAACATGTTCTTGTCCAGCTGCTTGTCGACCAACAGCTGCTCCCGGCTGGCCTGATACAGGCTGATGCTTCCGATGCGCAGGAGGGGGTGCTGCGACGGGACCTCCCCCCGGGGTCCCCGGTGACCCGCCGCCTCGCCGCACTCGCCCTCTGCGTTGGGCTCGTGCAGCGTGTAGTACAGCTCCGCCTGCAGGGTCTCGCCGGTCATCCCGTCCAGGAGCCCGTCCCCACCGGAGCCCTTCCGGCGGCCCAACGGAGCCACGTTGGCGTTGAACCAGGACGGCGGCAGCTCCAGCAGGGCCAAGCATTGCGCCAGGTTGCCTTTCATGCGGCACGAGGTCTTAATCTCCCGCACGTCCCGGAAGGCGTGCAGGCGGACGCACGGCAGTTTGTCCTGGGCCTTGAAGTCGTCCCAATCGCGGCCGGCGATGTAGAAGAAGACCTGCACGGCGGGGTTGTTGGAGAACACTCGCGACTGGACAATAAAGGCGCGCACCTTCCAGTTGACCGTCAGCTGTCCGGGGATGTCCAGGGGGCTGGTTGGCTGGAGCAGCTCCTTGGACAGCGTCTGGTCGCGGGTAAACGGCCCCAAGCTGATGTTGACGGCCGGGAGCTCCTTTGTCTGGAAAACCACAAAACTCTCTGAGCGCTGCAGGGGGTGCCCGCCGCCCGGACCGCCGCCGCCGCCACCGCCACCGCCACCGCCCACGATCGGTCCCGACGCCTGAGCAGCCTCGCGCAAGAAGAAGGCTAGCTGCACGTTGGATATCTTGAAGCTGGCCGGCAGGTAGATGGCGGGCGGCGAGGGATTGGCCGTCACCGGTGAGGAACTGAGGAGGGCATCGGAACTGGTCGGCGAGACTTTGCCTGCAAGAGCTGCCAAGAAAGAAATGACTAAGTTAAAGCCAAGCAGCGAGCACCACTCGTGGGGCGGGATCATGTCTCAGGTGACTTAGCACTTGATGCGCAGTTCAACCTGGAGGGACCACGTGTCAATCACAGGGTTGACTCAATAGCCAAATCCACCCAGTTTAAAGTTTTAAGAAATGTGACAAAAATCCAGATAAAACCATGCTGGCCATATTGTTTTTTGAAATCTTTTCTTCTAATCCTTTTCTTGGATGACTACTCATGCAGTGTGTCACATTAACCTGTGAGCGTTTTGGGATTTGCAGGGTCAATAGCGGCGTAAAGCATCACATTAGCTTAGCATGCTCAGTAAATAGCCAAAAGTGCTCAAATACGACATTTATTACCACAACAGTGACGTATAGTGTCTATGGAGTAAACCCATTTTCCTCCTGCCATCGTCACTTTGAAGAAACTAATTGGACAGTAAATCTAATTAGCATTAGCAATTTAGCATCACAGTGTCAACATACTTAATCCAAAAACGAGCGTGGAAACGTGATTTGCTGTTCTCGTGGTCCATATCATGGATTAAAAATCCCACATTGCAAGTTTTACTCTGAAAAGCATATCCTTCTTTTTCCCTCCCCATTCTGTGTCCTTCCCAAAGGCAAAACTCGTCCAACTTGACAATTGTCATTGTTTGATTCAGATAATTTAGTTTATAAATTGAAAAACAACTCCCCTATGTAAGGTTTTCAATTACCCTCCTGTTACAATATGGGTCAAACTGACTCAATTTTATGTTAAAAAAAATATATTAAATATCTTAAAATGTGAACATAATCAGAATAAAACGTCATATACTGGCCTTATTTTGTTATTTTCCCCTTTTATGCATTATTATTAATTAACCTTTTCAGGATTATTAAACATGCAGTGAGTCACATTGATCCATAAGCTTTTTTTTTTTTTTTTTGCTGTAGGAATACGTAACAATTTTTAATAGCAATGTAAAGCACCACATTAACTCTTTAAATATCCCTTGTGCAGTTTTAGTGAGCAACACAGGTGATAAGTAGCCAACGGTGCTAAGATACATCACAACACTGGCATATGTTGACTCTAAACTAGTAATAGTGGCAACAGAAGACCCGTTTTTGTCTCCGTTTGAGGAAACAAACACATGACAGCCAAATTAGCATTAGCATCTTAGCATCACAGTGTCAACCTACTTATCAAAATGATCCAGACCGGAGCGCGGAAACGCCACTTGCCATCCCCGTGGTCCAAGTCATGGATTAAAAATCCCATATTCCAAGTTTTACTTTGAAAAACACATCCCCTCTTCCCCCCCCCCACCACCACCACACTCTTCCTGCGTCCTCCCCCAAGGCAAAACGAGTCCACCTTGACAACTTTCTTTGTTGTCGTGCAGTCGCAACCGCACCGGCACGCACTCTTCGACTTTCTTAGTTCCTGTTGCCAACCAAATGCAGACTTCTGCTTCTTCTTCTTCTACTACTACTACTTCTTCGTCGTCTTGGTGAACTTGTGGCTTTCAATTCCCAGTTCAGTCGTGTATGCGTTTGCTTCTGGCTCCCACGCCAATCTGATGTGGCTCCGGGTGCAGACGTCGGAGTTTAGACCCCCCTCCTCCCCTCCCCTCCCCTCCTCCGGTGGGCCGTGCCGCAGACAAAGCGTCGGGACGCCGCCCCATCCCAGCCACACCTCGTCTCTTGTTAGCCGGTCACACATACACACGCACACAGGCTTCCCAATGGACGCATGTGAGGCAGGGGGATGTTGCTCCAGGCTCCGGGCGATAGTAGTTGAAGAAGAAAGGATTAGGTCAAGATTATTGATGAATTAGCCCGGCTTCTCCTCCTGCAACCCACGTGGGAAAACTATGAGAAGGGAGGCATGTCGCCCTGTAGGAGGGGGAAGGGGGAAACCTCACACGCTTGGAATTCCCATTATAAAAGAAGGAGAATTCCTTGCATTTGTGTGCATGTGTGTGTGTGCACGGAAGGTGGGCTCGCCAAGTGACAAAAGAAGTGGAAGAAACGACATCATTTGATGTTAAAACAACTAATATTAAAACCAATATTACTGCAGCTTACTGAGTCACTTAGTTGTGAAACTCTTTTGTGTATTTTGTGGGTTTTATACTGCCCGCTGGGGGCCAAGGTGCGTGGTAATGTAAAGTGTTATTTTTCCGATTTAAAAAAAAAAAAAAACATTGCAAAAAATTTGGCGGGTGTTTTTGTTGGGCTGGAACAGATTAATTGCATTTACATTCATTTCAATGGGGAAAGATGATTTGAGAGAGAGAGAGTGTTTTGAGGTTAAAAAAAAAAATAAAAAAGCCAAAATAAAAAAAAAATCACTGCACTGAACTGTACAAGAACAAGGCTGAAAGCGACTTCAAAACAACATCCCGCCAACTCTTCTCTGATTTATTTTGGTTGTCTTTAGCATTAGCCTCCAGCGCAGAGTAAACGCACGTCTTAAAAACGACTGAGACTGAACAGTCCGAGTGGCCTTGAGCAAGACATTTAAAGGAAACGCATCTGTTCACACAAGTGACCACAAAACGCCTAAAAGCTTATTTTTTAAAGAGCTAATTCAGCCATTGACTCACTGTTTTTGTCTCTCTCGCTCTCTCTCACTGGCATCTGCTCATGTGAAAAAGGGCGAGCACGCCATTAGGAACCAGGCTGCGTCTGATGTGTTTGCGTGCGACTTCGCCGGGCCGTAACAACACACAGTTGGGCTGTTTGCATTGTCACTGATGGGCCACAGTCGCCTCGCTGTTGGATCAACAGGCTGCGGGAGCGCAAACAAAGTAATTAGCATCGGCAGCACAGACAGAGCGGAATGACTTTCGATGCGCAATCGGAATGCACCGCTGACAAGGACTTAACGTTGCTAAACGCAGTATTACTTTTGAAGGAGTGCACGCAATCAAAATGAGCCGCTGAGAACTAGAGTGGGCTAACTCCATGTGTCATTTTAAAGTTCTGCTGTAATATTTAATAATTAGTTTATGAAAAAGGTTTAGCGCAAATCTATCAATATTTCACGAAATATGAAAAACAATATGTGGTATTTTTGCAGGAGGTGAAGCCTGGTTGGGCGCAGCCAACTAGGAAATTGGAGTTGCTAACATAATGTTTTGACTTTCTACATGTCGTGGAAATGCACCTCTGACAAGCATCACTGAATAAGACCAAGAAGTCGAGAAGATGTCTCTCTCCCCTTTAGCACATCGCAAAGGCTGATTTAGGGAGGAACCCAGCGCCACGCAACACTCTACGGAAACTTTATCTCCATGTCTTCGCCGCTGCAGATGGGCACTAAATTACGAGCTGGCGCGACATCTTTGGAGACAGCCCGCGTAATCATTCCAGACTGCAGCAAGCTACGACCGTTCGGCACAGGTAGCTGGAAGCTGTGGACGTCGTGGACTAACTCTTCGGTGTTCAGCAAAAAAAAACAGTAAGCAGCATATCATGCACTGTGTGGACGACACGCATTTATCTTGTTCCATAGTTCAATGACATGATGCCATTAAGGGTCCGTTACTCCTCAGATCTTTGGGTATATTTATTGTCTTATACACGGGTAAGGTGAGGAATAATAGCAAGCAGCATATCGTGCACTGTCATGACTAGAGAAGCTAATTTTTGTGAACTTACATTATTGATTTAGTCTGACTCTTATCATTTCTTTCCATAGTTCAATTGCATGACGCAGGTCTACAGATGTGTGCGAATTTTGGTGAAGCATATCATGCACGGTCTTGACTACCGAAGCTTATTTCTATAACTGCAGCCTTACACGATTCATATTTTGAGTCTAACTTTTATCATCTCTTTCAATAGTTCGATCGCACGTCGCATGTCTGCAGATTGTGCACATTTTGGGGCAGCATATCATGTGCTAACGAAGCTTAATTCCATTTAACGCGGCGTTAAAACGCGACTAACCACGAACTGATGTAGCAGAATTGCGGGTACTTTATTTCTTAATGAATTCAGCTAGATATAGCAGCCCGTCAGGAAGGGTTCACGAGTAAAGCGCTAAGTCTTACACAACTCCAAAGTCGACGTGTCCTGGTGGAACAAAACAACCAAAAACGTATCCCGACAACCTCAAGCGGCAACAGACGCGGTCGGCGGGCTATCTGCTGAGCGTTGGCCCGCCAGAATATTTTCTCGCCGGGGGCAACCCCTTGAGCGCTGTAAACAAACAACCGCGCTGACACGTTGACATCGTATGTCAAGGTCACCCTCAAAAGCTTTATATTGAAAGCCATCAAAACAAATCCGTCCAGACGACATCCGACGCAGATGCGCTTTCCAGTGTAACCCGAGTCCCTTTCCCCTCTTCTACCTTATGTCCTATTAGACCTCGGGCCAGGTGGGATGGAATTCACTTCCTGCTGCGCTCCCATTACACCGAACATCTGTTGTTGTTGTTGGGGGTTTGGGGAAAACGGGGCCGCGCTATCTTAAGGGGGCCGCGCAGTTATCTATTAAGTCGGTTCAAAGCCATTAATAAACATCAGGTTGGGTGTTAAAGCCTTTTTAATAACTCGTCCCAACTCTGTTGTCTTGTTAAGGCATGCGCGTAATAACCAATTAATTGATTGTAAATAATGGAGTTGAAATTTGTTGTTGATTAATTAGGTCTGGAAGCTGCTCTAGCTAAATGAGCGCACTAAAAAAATTAATAAATACATGAACAACAATCACAACTAGAAATACTGTGGATGACCGCAATCCATCGCCACTGGACGCTTAATATCTTACTTCTTACACCAATTATCACAGAACTCAGAGGTGTAGAGCGGTCGGGGAAAATTTGACCCAAGTCTAGTCTAGAACCCTCAAAACCGGGTCTACCAGTTAGAAAAACCTGTAGAACCACAATCCTTACCGTCCCGCTTCTGACACCAATTATTAAGGAACTCCAAGTCGTAGGACTCTTCTCACACAATACACTGCACAGCCAAGCTATTTGGCATACAAGACTGACGCAACCTCTTTTACAGAAGAAAAACCTGCGCTAGAGCGAGATATAAAGTAGTCGTAAAGTGCAGGATAATTGTTTCCTGAAATAATGATAAAACCATCTCATTTTACTCACAAATCACAGTAAATCATGTTCCTTGTGTCCTCGAGGGGAGAGGATTTGAATTGTTATGCCTGTCACTCTATGTCGCTGGCATAGATAGCCAAACAAAGATACATTATTTGTAATAAATAAATCATGTTTTGAATATGCACCCCTGCATATTCACAGGTCGGCATTTGCGAATTCACCTATTTGTGGACATATTAGGGTTTATACACTAAAACCCCTACTTATTCACCCCCCCCCCCCCCACCCGAACACCCGCTTTCTCGTATTTTACATTTTATTCATTTCTTTTTTTAAATAATGGCAATTGTAAGGAAATGTCAATTATTCACAGATTTTCCCTACTCGTGGTCAGGCTTGGCCCTATCCCCCGCAAATAGCTGGGGTCCACTGTATTTACATAATTTCTTTATACATTTTTATAAATCATACCAAAATTAAACAATATAAAATTTAAAATTTAATTTGTAAATGTGTATACTCTGTGTGACATCACAGTGGTCGGGAATCCCTGAACTAGAAAACCACATTTATACTCCCATATGAAATTACTGTTCACTGATTGTTAATTTCCCCCGACAGTCGATCAAGAAAATGTATTCAAATGCAGATCTCTTGTCTTGTTATTTTCAAAATCAGCTTTGGGGTGGATAAATGCACCTCCGCAAGGATTTAGGAGTGGCCCACACAGCCGACTGATATTAAACCATAGCCCGAGTGAGAGCATGGAGAGGATGTGATGAGGAGGGGGAGACATTTGATCTTGAGAAGGAGAAGTGCATAAACGTCTCTTCAGCGAAAAGGTCAGGGCGAGATTGTCGAAATGAGGCGTACTCTCCAGGCAATACTAATGTTTCACCACCGAGGGTTTCCCTATTGATTTATTTCCCCCCCCCCCCCCCCCCCCTTTTGTTTCATCTCCTCCCCTTCATCAAATGACAACGTTTCAGTCAGACACGGGGTGGATCGCTCAGTCGGAGGTGAGAGTGGAGGGGAGGGTAGTGGGGGGGCGGAGGGGACGGTTGAATTTGCATCAAATCATCCCTTCGCTGATGGAAGAAAACCAGTCATCCCGAAGGCCGTCTGTCACGTATGACAGCGGCGAGGTGTGTGTTCGGGAATCATGACGTGTGACGAGGAAACCGGTAGATGCGACGTAGCGGAAGCTGCTTTGAATTCCAAAAATCGGGAGGAAAAAAAAAAAAAAAAAAAAGAGAATCTTAGCTGAACTGGAAAATCCCAGCCTAACATAATATCTGTTTATTTCCTCGACCGAATCGTCGTCGTAGAGCCTCGTCCCTACGCTTTCGAGAATGTGGATGTGCCTCAGTAGGTGATGCTGATATGGTTAGCCAACTGGCTAATAAGTACCAAAATTCTTTTTTGTGTCTTTTGTTTTTGTTTTACTTTTGTCCTTCCACATTTCTCAATCAATTCAAACCATTCCAACTTCCAAATATTCACAAAACTTCAGCATATTTTACAGAACAATGCTTAGTGTTGTGCCTGATTTTGTTTTTGGATCAAGTTGAATGCAAAATGAACACTGTAATATTGCCAAATGTTAGTCGCCGAAAATTATCCAGTGAAAGGTATTACCTGGTGGATTAAAACAGAACTGATATCCTGGCAGGAATAATGAAAGTTTCAGTTCTCAGTTTTACTGTTTAAAGTTGTTGTATCAGTTGGGCTTAAAACCCCAAATATTTCATTTTCTCTGGACTAAACAGGACAATTTATGAAGGCACGCTGATGTCTTGTAAGGTATGCAAAAACTATATTAAATTCACAGCCAGTCTTCCCAGTTAACATGGATATTTGACTTCTGAAGCCATTAATGGTAGTGAATATGTTAAGCTTTTTGGTCTCTGGACACACTTTGAGAAGTAAGTCCCATACTTTTCTTTCTTTTCCCAAAGGATATGTTACAGATTCCTGGATATGCTGAATCTTCTGCCCAAAGCTGAAAATAAAACCCATTGGTATTATTTTTTTGTTTCCTCTCCCAATGAGTATCTATAAGACAATCGATAAGGAATTGGATTGTTAAGCTTTATCGCTCAGGGCACTGGAATCGTTAAATTCTTATCAACTCCTGTCCGTAATTTATCATGCTATGCTAACTATGTTATTTGGCATAGAAGCACAATCCTTCACAAGGCTAAACATCCCACTTCTGACACCAATTACAGAATAAAAGTAGTTCTATTGCAATTATACAACAGTTTCCAGTTTCTCTTGGCAAATATGTTTTCCCACCTAGGCCCACTCGCAAACATGACAAATGATTATACGGATTTACAGGTAAAATAAATTAGTATGCATTCATTAGTCGGTGACTTGACCAAATTAAATTAGGATCTTCCGTCAGCTATTATAACAAGTACAATACACCCCGGTGTGATTGAGGGTCTTAATTAGCTGAGATGAAGGCTTTTCTTTCTTAGCGTCTCCCCTTTATAATGTAACATTATATTATACACAGTGCGGCTTTAATCACACATCATTTGCAAGCTTTATTAAAAAAAAGAAAAAGAAAAAGAAAAAAAAAAAGCAAGAATATGTAACCAGTGTGACACCAGCCAAGGGAGAGGGAACTTTTCATCATTGAGCTTTTTATGTTCACCCATAAAATCATCCATAATTTATATTGACAGCCGCCTTATCTGGTCCGGCGGAGGCTGTTTGGATGGTGGGGGGGGGGGCATGGGGGGCTAAGACATAAAGTGATGGCGCCCCGATGAAAGACACCATCCATTAGTCAAGCTACTCAGGTAATAGACGTTTCATAACAGGCTATAGATATATATTCAACGGGTGGCTTTGAAAGGACGCGGAAACATTGGCGGCTTTTTGTTTTGTACCGTCGGTACAGGTTGTGCTCGGCGACCATTAAGTCAAATAAATCCTGATATTCATAAGGATGTCAATTCAAAGGAATTCAAAGGATGTCAATTAATTGGGCATTTCAATGAACATATTATTGGTTATCAACGGGCAATGCGCTGACCTTGAGTTTTAAAAAGCTTAAATGGCTAACGCCAAGTATAGTTCAAAATGCTTTGTAAGTGCAAAACACAACTAAAAAATATTTTTAAAAATCCTCAGCATATTCATGGTTCACCACAAGGTAAATTTTTCTATTCACATTTTTGTGCTCTGTCTGATATGCCTTAAGATGCCGCCAAAGCCCCGTCTGAATAGGAATTGGTGTCAAGGAAGTATGCTAAAGTGATACAGCCGGACTAAGAGACAAACTTTGGATGCTAAGTTTAGCCTGGGTTGTTAGTGAAAGTTAGAGAGTCTTCGCCACATGTACCCACCCAGTGGTGGTGTATTTTTTTAAAATCTGTAAGCTGTTTATTTTTAAGGGAAATGCTGTAAGATGAGCTTGAAATGATATTAAATTGTTTTGGAATCTTAGCTTGCTGATTTATTCTGGGCTCATTTGAGGAAACTTCTGAGAGTAATTGAACCAAAATGGCTAATTCAAACTAAAGTGGCAGACTTCCAGGCTAAATTCCAGGCATGGGTCATTCGGACATTTTTGTACATCGTGTTACGATAGACCTGTGCACCCAAATTGGTGTCAACCAATGAAAATAACAAAATAAGGCCAGTATATGACGTTTTATTCTGATTATGTTCACATTTTAAGATATTTAATATATTTTTTTTAACTTAAAATTGAGTCAGTTTGACCCATATTGTAACAGGAGGGTAATTGAAAACCTTACATAGGGGAGTTGTTTTTCAATTTATAAACTAAATTATCTGAATCAAACAATGAAAATTGTCAAGTTGGACGAGTTTTGCCTTTGGGAAGGACACAGAATGGGGAGGAAAAAAGAAGGATATGCTTTCCTGTTTTTATTTTGTAACTATCCAGTGGCGCTTCTTTCAAGATCCGTCAAATGTATACAATTTGACCAGAATACATGATCTTGCAAGAACGTCTGAGTTTCTGGGCATTCCGAGAAGAAAATGGTTCTGTCGAGGTTCATTTGGGCAAATTCCCCAGTAGGAGTTCGTCAAAGCCTTGGACTTTGCCCAAAATGTCCGCTTCAAACCACAATGGCTGACTTTTTTGAGACTTTTTTGTGCATTTTGTTATGATAGACAGTTTTGTGTCAACCAACGAAACTGGTGTCTGGGGGCTGATTTTTTTCAAACTTTCCTGAAAGTGCAAATTTCAGAATTGAAAAGGTCCAACAGACTATGTGAAAACTTACTTGTATTTAATGAAGGCAACCATTCCTTTTGTTCCACGATTCCCTTTGTAGCAGCGGCCATGCGATACCACCATGGCTCAGTTTACCTTACACTAAGTATTCCCCTATGGGAAAAGCCCTGCGTGTCTGGAGCCCTTATAGATTGCATCAGAGTCGCCATTGATGGCTACAAATATATGAAATCTACTTAACGCTGGGTTAGCTTGTCAGATAGTGACTGAGGGGCAGAATATCCCAGGAAAGGATGGGCAAATGAACTCACACGTTGTACGTAAGTGGAAGTACAGATTTGAGTTTCATTTGTTCCATGACCATGCTTGTAATTCAAAACACTTAGACCTCAAATTATCTTTCCCCATTGAAATGAATGGAAATGCCATTATTCCATTCCAGCCTCCATAAAATACCAACAAAGTTGTTTGTAAGGTCTTTTTCTTTTAAGAAAAAGAGCACGCTGCAGTGTTGTACTTTATAAAAACGTACAATATAACATGATTAAATAAAATGTCAAGAATTAAGCAGTTTGTACGTCACAATTTCATGCATTTATTGTGTTAATGATATGCGTGCCATGGCCACCAGGGGGAAGTCAAACTAACTGCCCAGTAAGCAGGAGTAAATATTAGTTGTTTTTCACCGAGGATAAAGAGTATATGCCTGTGAGCATTGTTATTTTTTCTGTCAATGTGTTAAAACAACATCGATGTTAGTTTCGTTAGCTAGTTTATGGCATATTGCATTGTGTGTTAGCATTAAGCTAGCTAACTTTCTTCTGACAAAGTTATGTGGTTTGGTTAAATACACATGTAATTCTCCTTGTTTTATGTTTTTTAAAAATTATTTACTGTATTTTTTTTGGGGGGGGGGGCAACCTATCCTCTGTTATTCACTGAAAAACTCACTAATATAAAAATATTGTTTTGTGGCATATTGGTGACAAGGACCTATGTTAAAGAGCTTCAATTTGTCAGGCCATAGACTTGTCTAAAACAAAAAAAGTGCTTTGCCACCATCTTGTGGCATCGATAGGCAATTATAAACCTTTCTGGGTGGACGCGTTACTTGCGGATTTTCAATATTTGTGCCACAATGGGAAAAAAACCTCTATGCACACAAAAAGGTTTAAACAAACACTGCAGCCAAATTATAGCTATTGTGAAGACTAAAAACAGGTTACTGAATCGAATTCAATTATGGTTTTACAGTATCATTGTGACCAATTTGCTGTTGACAAGGAGAAACAAAACAGAAACAAACGCGAAACACGATACTGCTCATGGCATTGTTTTGATCTACGGATAACCGAAAGTGACGCCGTTCTGTCTCCGGGCTCCCTGGCAGAGGTGGCGTTTCTGACTTCACAGCATAATCATCACAGTGAGTCGAATTAATGTTGCATTAGGCTCATTTGTAGGTTGGAGGACACGCACTGCTCTAATTGAGGAGGCCCTTTGGGGGAAGAACATGTGTTTGGCTGAGGAAACAACAATAGACTTTTTTTCCCCCCCCAAACAAGTGAAGGCGTTAATTACATACGGCGAGAAAAAAAAATGATGGAAAAGGTATTGGCTTCAACAACTTTTATAACTGGAAACGGTGGATTTGGGGGAGGGGGGACCCATTTCAGTTCCATTAGCATGCATTTACAACAGGAGCACATGCAGTATTTTTAACTAAATATATTTATATAAATTTATATGTATAGTGAATGACTGTCAATGCATATTTATAAATGTAAAATGTTCTCCCTTTTTCAGGGTAAATCCACAAAACAATCCATCAGAGTTGTCGGGCATTTGAGGGCCACCAAAAAGTTCAATTGGGCCAATTCCTTAATACGTGTCCTGGAATTTGTCCCAAAATGGCCGCTGTTGAACTTCGGGCATGGGTCCTTGAGACTTTTTTTGTGTGTCCTGTTATGATAGGCAGTTCCACGCAAGTTCGTGGTCATAGGTGAAACTGATATTGGGGGCTAATTTTTATACAAGGGGGCGCTACTGAGTAGTTTTTACGGGACCTTCACACCACCCTAATAAACGCATAATAAACTTGGCTTTTAGAATAACCGTAAAGCTTCTACACCGCCTATTTATTGCTCTTCACATTTTTTCTTTACAAGAGTCGCAGCTTGATGCTGAAATTATTCACAGCCCAGTCTTGGCAATTCTCTGGACGCATTACTTTTAGTGTTAACATTTAATTGGAAATAAAAATGCTTCATTATTATTATAATTTATGGGCGATCAGCTAAAGCTTGCGCAAGCTTTTGTCTATGAATATTATCTCCCTGTTTTCTTTACCCCTCACGGCAAAATGAAAATGCGACCTCCTTGTGGCTCCTAGCAATAAGATTACTAAAATGTAAAAAAAAAAAAAAAAGGTCTTCACATAAATAAGGTATTAACATTTCTGATCAGCTCTGTTTGTGTGCCTATTAATGTATTTGTATTAAGAGTTGGTGAAGCAGCATGTGGCTCTCTGCCCCCATTTTTGAACGCCCCGTTCCAAGTAACTGCGAAGTTTGTGATTGCAATTTTTGATATAAGCACCCATCCTGTATCACTGTAAACAGTCGCAATTTTTAGCTCAAGTTTTTGTTCCGCGCGCAGCATTCGCTGCGTTTGCGCCGCACAATCTTCCTCGCCAGTAATAAACTCGCAAGACAACTCTTGGTTCCCCCCCCGTCGTGTTGTCGAAACCAGAAGCCTCGGCTCTCTTTTGTCGGCCGAGTTTGTCTATTATCCAGCTGCTCTTCACAGTGGCAGCTTTCTAAGTGACTCAGCTGAGCGAAGACTAGCTTTGGCTCAACATCTTTCGTATCGCCGTCTCACACACACACACACATGGTTTGTGATCGTTTTTGTTCTCATGGTGATAGGTTACACAACTCGCTACCAAATCACCATAACAACGAATGATGGGGGGGGGGGGGCCTGGGAAAAAGTGCTCCCCTCCACTTTAGGAGGATCTTGAGACAATGTACCAGCAGCAGATTATGGAAATGTTGTGGTTGGAGGGATCGGAATCAACAAGAGGGGGGGGTTAATGAAATTTCTAGCGGTGTAAAAAAAAAAAAAAATGCAAGCGTTTCTACAGCAACGCCATAAATCTTTTTACGGGTGCGATTTCCATTAAAAACGAGTGCTGTAAAACATCAGGCGACAACGTGCTAAAAGTCACAAAATGTGTCGACAGCTATTAAAAGACAGATTCGGTCCGCGGGATTTGAGAGTTAACTTCCCGTCGTAAAGTCCAAGGCAGGTCTGAAGTGCCAATATCCCATTTTTAGTGACCTAAGGCTAACGTTATGCCACAGGCGTGAAACCTACTTTCTAACAGTGCCTCTGGATAAAGCTATGTGATCATCTGCTAATATTTAGTGACTTCTAGTGACTGCGGCTCTGGATTTACAGTCCAGTGCGCCCGTCTAATGTGAGACCTTGTTACTACCCGCGTCTCTTGCTAGAGCTACGCGGCTGGCCGCATGGAAACAAAAAGGCTAATGCTACACTACTAACATGAAGATCTGTGGGTCTGGCAAAGCTACGCGGTCATCCGTTACCTTTAGGCTACTAACGGCCTATAGTTAAGATCCGTGGCTCCGGACAAAGCCATGCCGTTGTCCGCATAGAACCAAAATGGTAACATGATGCTACTAACGTGGCTCTTGATGAAAGCTACGTGGTTACTCCGACTAACTAACTAGCTAACTCTAGCTAATAAACAACTCTAACTAACTAATCAATACGCTCCACATCCGGAAATTAACAGTCACATTTCCTATGTCTCAGTTAAGTTCCATTTCCTGTTTATATGGTTATTGTCAACCTTTTTGGGAACCCTTCAGCGGTGACGTCGCAAAAAAGCCAAAGGAAAAGCAAAGCGCACTCATGGAGCTAATTCTTCAGATGTTTCTACGTCGTAGAAACCACTGAATTAAATGTTCAAGCAGTGCATAAGGTTACAGTGGCTTAAAGCTTTTCAAAATCCAGTACAGCACATTTGGTAAATACAGTTCAGTTGTATTTAACTTAAGTAGAATACGTTTGCATTCAATATCTTAGAACTGTTTGTTTTCAAATACTTATTTCGGTTAGTTTTTCATTTAACTTTTATTCGCAATACAAATGAATAATTATTTAAGTAGTTCCCCACTGTATTTATATTTTTCCTGTACTTTGTATTTAAATGTTAGTCATTATGGTGTTTTTCTTTTTTTTAGGTAGTATTTTGTGTAAAGAATTTTGAGAACCACTGCGCTAAAGGTTTGAGCGCCACGTAGCATTCCACCATGACAAACCTGTATTCACCACTGGTATTATTTTCATTAGACCTCATTTAAAGGTTGAATGTGTAAACAGCCAATTCCATAGTAATTAATTCCAGTTAATTGCATTGCTAGGGTGCTTAACAACAGAGCCCCTAAGGCTAAACGCCACATTTTTGATGGGTTGACGCCAGGTGAAATAAAAAAACACAACACACACACACACGCATACAGACAAACAGTACATATGCACACTCAATGTGGTGATGCTTTCACTGCACTTTGTAGTCCCTGTGGAGCTTCCATTGTTGCCTGAAATGGTTCGTATGAAAGGAAACAATCCAAAGTCAATGATCTCGCTTTGGAAGAAAAACAAGCCCCTGATTAAATATTCACACCCAAAAATGCAGAGGCTTATGTTTTATTGATTGACAGAACAATAGTCTGTGATTGTTATTTTTAAAACGATTAAAAGGGGCACTTTTTACACAGCGGAGGAGCGTACAGAAAACGGAAAGAGGGGAGAAGCATTCCCGCTGCTCCCCAAGGAGGCCGAGGTTAACGGAGCGCCATCCCGAGGTTAATGGAATGCTCGGGATAGGCGCTATCGCGGCGTGGAAGTGTGCGGAAAGGTTGTACGGGGTTGAGCGCCCGGCCGTCTGGGGAGATACGGCGGCTTTAAGTTTGAAAAATGAAGAGCGGGTTATAGAGGGTGTTTGCTTGTTTGGTTGCTGCTCGCAGAGCCTCCACAACATGGATGATGGAGAGGGTCGCACAAAGTGCTCACAGAAAAACAAATCAGACTCGGCAGCTAACAAACTGACTGACTGACTGACCACCCAACTAACTGATGTATAAACTAACTATAGCGGACAAAGTTAAATGACTAACTCCCAAACTAACTGACATACTGATTAGCTAACTAACTATGACTGCAAAACTTAACTGAGTGATTGACTAAATGAATGACCGACGCAATTACTAACTAAATACAGTAACTCCCTAACATACTGTCAATAAGCTCCAGAAGCCAACTCTGCGCCGCACATTTTCTTTTACCTTATTTCTCCGACAACAGGCAGAGTAACAACAACAAAAAGCTTCCTTTGAGTTTCGCTCCTGCTGAGCCGTGAACATCCACATCATTGCGGCGAACTTCTACGTGCGCAGTGATAAAAACCGACATGTCTCCGACAAAGTCAGACAGCGCGCATCAAAAGAATCCAGCAAAACTTCTATGGCCTGCAATCGAGGAGCTGAATAAACAGCGCTTGTGTTTGGGGAGGAGGGACGAGTGCGAGCATGCGGTATTACACAACCACCACAAGTCAAGTCAAAAAACAAAAACAAAATGTCAAGAACAGATTCGCTGCGACGGCGTTACTTGTCCGCCGCCGTCTAGCGGAGCGACAGGTGCGAGGAGCGTCCAGACGCCATGTAAACACTACAAAGAAGCATTGAAGGCCCCCTTCTTTGAATGCAACCCTTTTTTTTTTGTTTTTACACATTTCCGCAAATATGCCTGTCTTTCCACACTTTATGTTTGTGAGCGAGCTGGGGGGGGGGCATGTCATTGTCATATCATTAGGAAGCTTATTATTGGTGTGTCAAAAAGAAGAAAGCTAATTAATTCTATTGCCTTCTGTCAAACAGAAAAAAAACAAAAAACAATGCTCAGATAACACATACAGGGATGAATCAACCAACCAACTAACTGAATGACTGACGGATCAACTAATTGACTAACTGACTGACAGACTAACTATAACTGACCGAGTGACTGACTGACTGACCCATAGACGAACTGACTGACAGACCAACAAACTGACAGACTAACTGACTGAATGTAATTGACTGACTGAATCAATGCCTGACCAGCTGAATAACCGACCCATCGATCAACTAACGACGTGGCAGACTAACTAATCGATCAACAGACGGCCCAACTAACTGACTGACAGACAGACTAACTGATTGACAGATAGACCAAGTCAAACTAAATGAAGGAGTAATTGACAAATGACCGACTAGCAAACTAGCAGACTTACTGAAGGAAGGATGAAGTGACTGAATGACAAACTAACTGACAGACAGACGGACCAACTAAATGACAGACAATTGACCGACTGGCAGATAGACCGGTTGACTAAACTGATTTACAGCCTGACTGACAAAATGACTACCTGACCGAGCATCTAACTACCAGACTAACTAACTAACTAAGTGATGGACTAATTTACTAGCTGGCTGACCGCCAAACTCAGAGACTAATTGATTGACTGACTGACCAATTAAGTGACTGACAAACTATACTTGCAAATTTACGCACATATTGCACACAAGATAGCAGAGTAGCCTCGACAATAACTTTGCCACCGTTAGCTTTGCGAACTTAATCGACTTGGTCACGCAAAGATTAACTTCTACAATTTCCATTGCGGGTGACGGCGGGAGGAAGAAAAGAAAAAAATCAAGCGGGACGAAGCGGATAAAAACTAGCTCTGCCCCCGGTGAAATTTAATCTGTGTTGGAATAACGGGACGTAATTACAGTAAAAACGATGGATGGTGGAAAAATCAGTAGCTTCTTTGGCACTGCCTGTAAAAACTGGTATTTTTACACAATGTAAAAATTCGACACGGAATTTTCCACTTTCTGAGACAGTAGCAGAGCCGTGACAGAGGCGGGACATGCCTGTAGCCTCGTTTAAGCTGACATTTTTCCCATGTTAAAGTTCTGTATTAAAAGCAACGACATGGAATGAGGCGTACAAATTCGACCAGGTCGTTTCGTTCAGATACTATTACTGATTTTAAAATGTTATGTCTTTCTGGCTTATTTGCTGGTGTATATAAACAACACGGCATTGGGGGTGGATAGCTTACATGGGACCATTTTGCCTTTGGTGGTATTATCGGTGCCGTAGAAATTAGAGGCAGGATAGCACCTGTAGCCCCGTCGAAATGTTAAAAGCCAGTGTTGCTGTTTTGCATATACGTCAAGGACACGGAATGGTGGGTGCGAAGTCCATCCATCCGTTTTCAACACCGCTTATCCTAGTTAGGGTCGCGGGACGCTGGAGCCTATCCCAGCTGACTTCGGGCGAAAGGCGGACTACACCCTGAACTGGTCGCCAGTTAGTCGCAGGGCACATATAGACACGGACAACCATTCGCACTCACATTCACACCGTCACTGAGTGGGAACTGAACCCACGCTGCCTGCACCAAAGTCAGGTGAGTGTACCACTACACCAACAGTGACCGGGTGCGAAGTTAATCCGTCAATTTTCCGACTTCAGAGGTAATTTCACACTTTCTGTAAAAGCATTTCTTTGTATTTTTTTCTGTTGCTTCTTGATATAAACGGCTTTGGCACAGAAGTGAGGGTCTTAAAAGTCAACCTGCGAGTATTCCGCCTTGATAAGCTGTATTAAAACCATAAAACAGAGGCGGGATAACGCCTGAAGCCCCTTTCAAACTGCCTCTAAAAGACAACATTTTTCCATCTTTGATCTGTTACCAAATAAAGAGCAACAACACGGAATGATCAAAATCAAGTCGACCCAGCAGTTCTTTCACCTTCGGAGGTAGTTTCAGAGCCGCAAAAAGTCTCTATGGTGTCGTTATGCCCGAGAAATACTTCTCACCTGAATGCATCTATGCCCTATGAGGCCACGATTGACACCACAATTAAATCTCGTCACACTATTTTACTCCCTTCAGACGCCGGCTTGTCCAAGCGGAAAACCATACTCCATTTGTCCGCACTTTTTAAGGTTTTATCCCTGCATCGATCGCTGTGCGGTACTGAGGAGGGACGTATAATAAAGCTGTAGTGAAGGCGAAGGAAGCGTGAATGGCATTCAGACAGCGGGGGGCGCTGTGTTCTCCGTGAGAGACGAAGGTAGTTTGTCAGCTTTTTTTTTTTTTTTTTTTTTTTTTTTTTTTGCTGGAGTAGATCTCATTGATGAGATCCCAAGAGTCAGAATTGCGAGAAGAAACTGGGATGGGAGCATTAATAATTCATAAAAACAGTATCACATGGGCACAGAAGTGAAGACAGTTGTTGGAGCATCACCACTCATTACCATACTAACCTTAACTATAATCCTAATAACCCAGCCCAACTCACGTGAACCCCTGACCCTACAAATGACCGTAACCCACCCCATAATCGCTCACCATATTAATCCTAACCTGATTAATTTGACCCTAACCCAATTTATGCTAATGCTAGAGAGGTTAGTAAAGTTATGATGATGAGTAGGGATTGGGTTTAGGGTTAGAAGGATTAGGGTTAGTAATGTTTGAAAATGAGTTTTACATTAATACAAATATTGTTCAGAAAACACAACACTTTGATCGAACACTTTGAAATGTTTAAATTCAATTTCAACATTTTAACCCTGAAGTTGATAAGGATCCTACGCCATGTGACCAGAAGGTATATATGTGCTGCTTCTGTTGTGTGCACCTCGGCCTCCAAGGGGCAGTGTGGTGCACGCACACAGATAATACGTATACTTGATGAAACGACACAAAGAAGTCTGTCACGACTAAGCTGGAGTAATACAACTCGTTTTTTTGTGGAGTAAAAAATATTTGATGCCTGTAAATATATGTATATCATCTTTTTGGATGTTATTGCAATCGATGCCCAATCAATTGAATCAATTGTTAAACATAGAACATATAATTATCTTTATTGTGTGTTAGTTTTAAAGTAAACTTCAACTGGGAGTGGCAATAAGATGCAGGAGGGGGGACGACAACACGCCTCTTCTAAATCAGGCGTCACAGCGTGACGGCTGACAAACGCTCAAAGCGACGGGAGAAAGGCTGTGGGCGTCCTGAAGGGTCTGAAGGATATTTGCATCTGTCCATCATTCTTTAACAGCACACGCTGATTGGGTCACGGCAAACATCTGTCACGCTCATCGACGACAGGAACACGATAAAGTTGTGCAGGCGGATGGCGGCAATTGCGGCATCCACGTCCGCCGACGGCGCCATTAAAGGCCTCGGATCGCTGTCATCGTGAAGATGTTCCTAAATGGTATCACATAACAATCGCACGACATGATTTTGAATCGTAAATAGTGAACACTTACTCAACCAAACCATATAATAATAAAGGTCAGCTAGCTTAATGCTAACATATAATGCGAAACGCCAGAGATGGGCTAACGGAACTTAACATTGATGTTAGAGTAATTATAAACCTTCAAGAGCAGCCAACATTAGTCACAGGCATACATACTGTATGTGATAACAAAGGCACACAAAAACCTCCAAATTTGAAACACCGCCATGCGCGATTTGTAAAAATGTAGCCCTGCAAGCCTGTTTCACGTAGCGACATGAAAGCTTGTAGGCATGTCTGTCACAAGTAGAACCATGTTTGCAGCTGCACGTTGCACATGCCAGGAACCGCTACTGCTCATGGGCTCCTCCCTCTGGCAAAAATGAATCGAAACAATAACTCTGATTTGCTTCAAACGAGTGCCCCATCTGGCCCCGAGGAGTCCCGTCCATCGCCGCTTGCGGCTTTCATGTTGTCTTCATTGCACATCCGACTCTGATAACGTCAATCAAAAGTGAGCGCCGTATTCTTTTTGAAAAGGCAGCATCTTTTGATGTCATGAGGATATATTAGCGGCTTGTGTCGCTGACTGTAAAGTCTAGAGAGAGGGGTTAGCTCAAAAAGAGATGCCAAGTCATCTGGTAGAGAGTTTAAAATAATCTGATAATGCATGCCTCTTGAGGATTACAGTTGTGGCCTAGGATATTATAGCTTTAGGAACTCGGCGCAACACGCACCAAAAATGAAAATTCAGTGTCGAGTGTTTATTTAGCGCTATGCTTTTCATGGCAGCACTTTAGTGCGCGCCGTATGATAAATGGCTGATGCAAGGCAATTTACAGCAATCTCAAGGCGATTAGCATCTGCGCTGGGAGGTGCGACTGTAATCAAGCCTGACGAGGCTGCGTGTTGCTCCATAAACAAGCAAAAAAGTGAGAGAGCGAGAAAGAGAGTTTCTACCAGTCATCGAGAGCGGCAGTTTGCTTCTCACTCAACCTCACGAAATCATCGCCTGTGACGTCATCCTTCATAATCCCGTCTCCACTTTGACTCTGACACTTAACCAAGATCCGAATATCGACAGGTTAGGGTTTGGGGTTACGGTTATTCAGATGGGTTAAGGTTGGTTAGGGTTCGTGTGGGCTTGAGTTAGGAGTTAGGGTTTGTAGGGTGGATTATGTTCAGTAGGCTTTTGGTAGTGTTTTGATTGTTAAGGTATGATTAGGTTAGGATTATTAGGATAAGCATTGTTAGGGTTAGGTACAATCAGATTTCGGGTTAGGAGAGTCGGTTACAGTTAGTAGAGTCAGGATTGTTTGGGTTAGGTTTGACCAGAGTTAGGCTTGTAGTGTTGGTTAGGGTTATCCATTAACCCCAACCTTATCTGGTTAGGGCTACTGTGTGAGTAACCCTAACCTTATCTGAGTGGTTGGGTTAGTAGGGCATGGGTCGGAGAGTAGGGTTAGGGTTAATAGCGTTGGAGTAGGGTTAGCCAGTAATTAGCCCTGACCAGAAATCGCTAGTGTTACTGGGATTAGTAGTAAAGCCTAACAACCCTGACCCTACTAACACTAATCAACCCTACTAAAGCAAACGCTGTTGCAATCCAACTCCTTCGAACCTTAATCTTAACATATGAAACCCTACCCTAACGAACTCTGTTGTGGGTTTAATGGCAAAACCTCAAAGCTCTTTCTCTATCGTGTTTACGAATCTCTGCTGACGCAATGGACAAATATCCTTCACAGCCTTCAGGCCGCCCACCACCTTTCTCTCGTCGCTTTGAGTGTTTGTCAGCTGCCGCTCTGAGACGCCCAATTAATAGGAGGCCTCGCTTGATTGTCTACAAATAACCACCATGAAGATGATGACGAAGATGACGACACCACGCGTTATCAGTTAACACGTTACGTGGAATGAATGTTGACACTGATCGCGACTAATTGCAATGTTTAAACCAACTCATCCTAACCTCTAAACCTACTAAACGTACGAAGCGACGCATGGCAAATAAACATGTCTGCAACATCGGGCTTTAGGAATACCCTGCCTTTGCACTTAAGACATAGAACGCTTTTTCCCGTCCATATTGTTCAACTGTGGGAAGTTTATTTCATGCTGCTAGCGTGCGTCAATAAACAACTGCTTTTGCACCGTACCAATGGGCACCGTGTCTTTGCCGATGTTCAACACAATCGACTGTGATTGCCTTTTACTTGGCTCCTTTCTTGTTAGGCGCAAAACAATGTGAAAATGATTCCACTCACGAGTTTTCCCTTACGTGTCGCCGCGTGTTTCCGCTTCAAATGCTGAAATAATTGGGCCGCGCTAGTCGCTTTGGTTTCCACAGCTCATTGTCTGACGATGCAAAACCGAACCAATACAGAATGACTGATGAAACGGTGCCGCTTTGGTAAACCAGCTCCTCTCTGTTTGCTGCTGTCTTCGGCGTAAACAGCCGCAGTGGCGAAAAATCGATTTATGAGGGGACAAAAAACTCAATTGAACGTTTTTACCGATTTACTACTCAGCCCTACCGTACCCCTAACCCTAAACCTATTAACCATGAACTTTAACCATACCTTTTCCCTACCTATCCTAACCCTAGCGCCACCCCAACCCTGTTAACCATAACCCTAATCCAATTCACCCTCACTCCTAAACCTACAAATCCTGATCTTACTGTAGCACTGTGCACAAAGTGATACGTTACCATCTGAAATGGTACACGGAATTAATATTGCAAGGGACTAATCTGTATGCGTGTAACCACGATTTATTGATTATTTATTATTATTATTATTTATTTGTACATGATGGAGGTGTTCTTACTGATGTCAACATGAATCAGGAGACGCATCCCAGTTGAATTTAAAGCCCGCTAAACGCCGACATTTTGTCATTTTCATCAGCCGTCTTTGGACCAGACACGCCGGCCGAGAAAACCACTGAGTGCTTCTGAATTTAGAGGATTGGTTTTTTTCTTCTTCATTTTAATTGAAGGGTTTAAACGCACGCATTTCTGATTTGCATAAAAGCGTGACCGAGGGGCGACAAGCGGCCACTTTTTTTACAATTTAAGACATTGAGAGCATTAAACGTATTAACGTGTTTAGCTTGATGGGTGACATCGTGCGAGGCTAATACGTCTGCGGAAGCAGGTGGTTGGACTGGACACTTAAGATGAACTCTCAGTGAGCAATTTGCTTTTTCTTGGGCTTTTTGTGACACTTATTCACACAAAACTCTCAGAATTCTAACTGTCGCCATGCATAAGGATGAACTCCGAGCCTGTTTTGCTTCTTTTTTGGCTTTTTGGAAACACTTATTCGCACAACTCTGGGCATGGGCTTTTCTAGGGCTTTTTTTGTGACACTAATTCTAACACAACTTCGGAATGCTAACTTAACACGAACATTAAACTTCGCATTTTGATTTTCTTACTGGCCTCTTCTGAGATCCGCTTCCATTGAAAGGATGATAAACATCGTCACAATTTAAATGATGTTATTTTAATCAAGCGGCGCGGAGTGAAACAACAATTATGGTCATGTGAGTGTCTCGTATAGATAATTGTAAAAAAAAAAAAAGAAAAATGTAAATGAAAAATGTTTAAAAAAGAAAAATGTGTGAGCGAGCCCCGTGGACCAAACAGAGGGACGGCCGTGTTTGCCTTTCACACTTAAAAGGATTTTTGATATACACACTACGCATTGGAACTTCCTGGCGGCGTTCGATTTGGGATTTGGGCGAGCGAGCGAGAGAGAGAGAGAGAGAGAGAGAGCGAGAGAGAGAGAGAGAGAGAGAGAGAGAGAGAGAGAGAGAGAGAGCGCTTCACTACTTTGGAAAACTTATGTAGCAATGCAGAGGTTACGCAGTCTTACGTTATACGCTGCTTGTTTTATTTTACTTGAAATCAAATACAAAAAGTTGGGAATGATTTGCGGGAAGTCTCCCATGGAATGCCTTTCATCCGAGCGACGTGAACAAATTTCGAAAGTCTAACAGCATCAAGAAGAACTTTCCTCTTTTTTCATTTTTTTTTGACACTTACTGGCAGAAAACTTCCGAATTTGAACTGCCCTCATGCATAGGAATTAACATTGGGTGTGTTTAGCTTTTTCTTGCAATACTTATTTGCACAAGACTTCAGAATTCCAAGTCATGATTAACTCCTGGTGTGTTTTGCTTTTTCTTTGGCTTTTTGCAACACTTGCACAAAACATTAAAATTTTATCTAAGGATTAACTGGTACGTGAAGCATTTTTGAAGGCTTTTGGCCGACACTCATGAAACTTCGGAGTTCAAACTATGGAGTAACTGGACAGATTTTGCTTTTTAATCTGCTTTGCTAATTTGCACAAAAAAATTCCAAAATATAATTTGGGATTCAATCTGGGTAGATGTTTGTCTTTTTGCGACACTGATTCGCACAAAGCTTTGGAATTCTAACTAAGGACTATCTTCAGGGCCGTGTTTTGCATTTTCTTTAGCTTTTTGTGACAATTATTGCCCAAAAAAAACAAACAAAAAAAACTTTGGAATTTTTTCTTTGGGTGTTTGCGACTGTTTTGCAACACTTACATGCACAAAGCTTGGGAAATTTAACTAAGCATTAACTTCAGGTGTGTGATTTCAATTTTTCTTTTGACGTTTTTGCACCTTTGAGACGTTTATTCACACAAAACAGATGACCTTTTGCTCGTTCTGTGGCTTTTTTTCCCCTTCACTTTTTTGCAATACCTGTTGACATGAAACTTTGGAAATCAAATTAACACGTTTTGCTTTTTCTTTATCTTATTTTCATTTTTAAAAACACTTTTACACATATAATTGAATTACTGCCTGTATGTAGTGTAACCTCTATATTACCTAGTGATGCAGGAATACATTGTGTGCTTTGAACTGATGGATTTCTCTAAATAGGTCATTTCAAGAGTGTGTTTGGAATTGCTGTTTTGTCAGCAAAAAAAAAAAAAAAAAAACACCTCCAGCATCGCCCCCACCCTCACGCACGTTAGCCCCCCGAAACCTCACGTAAAAATAGAAGTGATGAGGCGGAGCTTTGTGAGAATCCCTTTTTTGACTTTTTGACAAAAACTGCACGGAATGCGCCGCAGAGCTCCCAGCCCAATGACAAATTTGGAGGATAGTTGACTTTCGGATCGAGAGACGATCCGTTAAAATATTTTACAATTGGACTGTTGGAATAATTTATTATTTTTTGCGCTTTTCTTTTTCATGCGTTGGTCGTCGCAAATGTTTCAAGGCTACGATGACGTGATGATGACCTTGGAAAAATGGGAAGATTTAAGTACAGACAGCCAAAAATAAAGAAAATACTTTTAACAATGTTGAATTTTCCCTTGGGGGATGATAATCAGTATAATAAATTCAAATAAATTAAAATTCACACTTGATGAGTTTATGCAAGACTTAAAAAGTCACCTTTTTTTTTTTATTATTTTTTTTTACAATATATCCACTTTAAAAACATTCACTTTTGACACTCGTTGTCAAATGTTTGCGTTTTGAGTCTCCCAAAAAACATGTAATCGATTTAAATTGCACAGTTTAGCTTACTGGTAGCTGGTTCATCAATACGAAATACCAATATGCTTCCAAAAACGTTTAAATATGACTCAGGCCACTATGCTATTTATTAGGCTCGACTTCCCCTGGGGGTTTACTGGTGCATTTCCATAACATTTTGTTTGTTTAAAAAAAAAATAAGTTAACTCACAAAACGAAAGAGAATTGACACATCAAAACGTTGTCACTAACTGATGCGGTTTGCGACTCGTTAGCTGTCAGATTTTGGCCAAACAGCATCGGCAAACAAAAGGGATTTTCTCTCCCCGCGTAAATAAAATATAAGCAACTTATTTCGGGGTGCCAGCTTTGTTCTCAGCCCGCCGCTGTGCCCATGCGAGGTGACAGTGACTGACACAACTGAGAGCGATGGTGCTTTAAAAGCAGGCAAAGAACAGGCGCCGGGAAAGCTCTAGTGGGGTTTTTATTGACAGCCGGGGTTGAAGTTCAAAGATGATTTTGACACTTCCTTTGGCTGTCATTCACCTCCCCCAAAAAATATGTTCAGATCCCCGGGAACAACATTGTGGAGCGACCACATGTCAAAATCTACCGGATAAAAAAAAAGTGACTTTTCCAGAGAAAATAACTGCAGGAAACAAGACAGATTAGGTGGGGGAAAAGGAAGTCCCTTAACTCCCCAGAATATAACTACAGAGGCATACAACGTTGTGGAGTGACCAAATGTCAAAGTCAACTAGGAAAAAGTGATTATTATAGAAAAGGGCATAGAAACAACAAGAACCAAGGCTGACGAGATTGAAAAAGTAAGTTCCGTAACTGCCCAGAACATAAACATGGGCACACAACATTGTGGAGTGACCACATGTCAGAATTTTGTGGAATAAAATGCCTATCACCAATTAATGTATTGAAACAGCAAGAAATTAGATGGACTTGGCGAAAATAATAAAACAAAAATAAAAAAATATACAATAGATTCCTGGAAAATAAACAAGGATGCACACAACATTGTGGAGCAACCACATTTCAGAATCTACAGGTAAAAAACAGACTATTACCGATTATTGAATTGAAACAGCAAAAAATGAGATGGAAATAATAAGTCAGGTCACTTCGTGGAACATAAACATGGATGCACACAACATTGTCGAGTGTCCACATGTCAGAATCTATTGGGGGGTGGGGGGAAGTGTCTTTTACCAATTAAATAATTTAAACAGCAAGAAATGAGATGGACTAGGTGGAAATAATGTCCCATCACTTCCTGGAACATAAACATGGACACACACAACATTGCGGAGCTACCCGATGGCAGAATCTACTGGGGGGGGGAAACGGGACTATAACTTCAGTTCGTAGCATAACGTTTGGCTGTTGGATCTATGCAGACAGCCGCGTAGCTGTCTGCATAGATCCCCGGCTCGTGACTAGGCCTCCCGTTCAACATTAGCAATTTGGTTCACCAGCTAGCAACAGCCCAGCATTATTTTACGTACAAGTGTTCCAGGAAAGAACAAACAAAGTGGTCTAGCTGTCCAGCTGCTCTTGCGTCCTCCCCCACCGCTGTCAGGATGAGCGTCAACCGCTTTGCTCCGGCAGATGTCGGCTGGCGGGAGAGGAGGCCCGAGCGTCCGTCATCGCTCAGGACGGCTGACAGCCGTGTTGGCGGCTCGTCGCCGCGGGGGTCGCGGAACCTCCATCGCAGAGGCGGAAGCGCGTAATTAAACTGTTTGCCACAAGGCCGGAAGGACAGGAGAGACTGAGATATACAGCTGTGGAAAACATGGGGAGGCCACTGCAAAATGATCCGTTTCTCAGATTTTGCTATTTGTTGAGGAAAATGGATATTTTTTTTTTTGTTTTATTCCGTCAACTACTGACAATGTAACCCATAAATTCCACCAAATATTGACCCGGAAAGGATTTATTTGGAGGATAAAAAAAAACGGATTTCTGAACGCTTCCTAAGTTAAAACATGATTAATATGTTGTTTGAAGATGGTGGATAGAAAAAGTCTACACACCTTGTTCAAATGGTTTTGTGGTGTAAAACATTTTAAACCCAAGATAGATCATTTCAAAACTTTTGTGAACTTTGCCTTTACATCTCAATTGAATTTAAAAAAATAAATCTTTCAAGAGGGGTAGTAAAATAACAACGCAGATACTGCCGTTGCAAAAGTGTGCACACCCTCACAACTGGGGCTCCACGTAGCCATGGTAAGAATGAACCAAATTCGAACTCATGATCCGTGTTAAGGGCAAAAGCCTTCCAGATTGTATTCATTTGAATATTTGTTTTTAATTATGAGAAGCAAAGTATTGCTGAAGAAGGTTATGTATTTTTGAAACACATCAAGTGAAAACTAATAGAACATCTTACGTAGATGTGCTTCGGTTTTGGGAGTTAAACTATGGAATAGCCTGAGGAATGTGTTGAAATTAAATACCTCGAACGGGGAGATTTGAAAGGGCCTGAAAAGGGTATTTTGGCCATTTTCCCCCCCCTGCAAATAAATGCTCTAAATGCTAATATTTGTATTAGAAATTTGGGAGTTATGTTGTCAAGTAGTTCAAAGAACACTTTTGTTTCTTCTAATTAGCCTATCATCGATGTTACGTTCATTATCACATCTATGGTGTTTTGCATTATAAGCTGGCATGAAGCTAGCAGACTTTCCTTATACGAAGTTACAATTTTGGTTTGGTTGAATAGTTTTGTCGTTTCAATAGCCACAATAGCGGCTCAAGGCTTGCGGCTTCAGAATACAGAATAAAAAAAGAAAAACAAAGAATGCAGAATACAAAAGAACACTTTTTCCTTTGGACGTCTTTAAACTGACGTTGAAATGTTCTCCCGAGACAGGAAGTGTGGGGGAAAAGCAAACGAGAGAAGAGTCAACACTAAAAACTGTCCATACTAATTATTTCCCGCAGGAAGCACTTGATTCCGTTGTCAACACGGTTCGCACCCTCAAACTTGACGGCAGCGCTATTCCCAGAATCGCCGTCTTCCATTTTGATTTCCTAAACATACGCCGCAACTTCGGTGCCGCCACAAGACTGATCTGATAAGACCCTCGAAGCCACAAAATCACCAGGTCGACTCTTTGTTCGCCAGTGCTGTGTCGACGGCATTCACAATAAACAGCGATGTGGGACGCAAATGCGTAACTACAACCGCTAAACCCAAACCTCCACCCCAACTCCGACTCAAATCCCCATTGCCAACTACAACCCAAAATACCAATCCAAACCGTAACCCCAGCCCTATCCCAACATGACAACCCCAACCTAAAACCCTTACCCCAACCTGACAGCTCAGCAGGTTAGATTATACAAAAGTAGTGGAATCAGGTTACTAGGATCTTCCTATCGAGCTCCAGTGGAACCTCAGTTTTCGTATGCCCCATTTTCTGTAAGATTCGGTTTTCGCCAATTTATTATTATTTTTTTTTGTCGAAATGTCCTTTTTTTCATACATCCCCTCGGGTATCGTCGGTTTGAAAATGGTGCGTACTCAGCCGGCCCTACGCAACTTTACTGACTGTTTTCTTCTCGGGCTTGTGAACGCATCGTCATGCCGCAATGCATCATGGAGGTATCGACCATTTTACGCTCCGTTTACTCCTCGTGTGTGCCCTGTCACAGTGTTTCTGAATATTTTTAGGTGTCTGGAACGGATTAATTAGATTTACATCATTTCCTATGGGAAATATTGCTTTTGTTTTTGTTGAATTTGATTTTAGACTTTTTGGAACCGATTGATCACAAAAACATAAGGTTCCACTGTATATTAAAGATCAACAGATTACACTCTGGATGCAATGTGGGTTGTTATATCCAACCCCATCTCTAACCCCGACCCAAATTCATGTACTTACTTGTACTTACACATCTCTGAGAACATTGCATGACCCAAATGGTATTCGGACAATTAATTAAACCTATTATTACAAATGGATTCGGTCAAACATTGCAACTTTTCCTGCTTTTCCCGATATGTTCCCTCGGCTGTCAACATAAAAGGCGGCCGCTATTGAAATGCGAGCCACAGCCGGCTGACTCAAAGCATGCGGCCGCTAATCAGGCGCACCGTAACCGCGAGGCTGCGTCGCCCCACCTCCCACAACAAGCTCGATGTGTTTATTTACCAGCCACACTCGGGGTTATCGTGCTTCATCATCTTGTTTTTCTAACCTCCAACTTCGTCCCCCCCCCCCCCCCCCGTCCCGCGCCTGCCTTCCCTCTCCATTCTGCGCCTCATCAGTCATGCGCTTGTTGTTACCGCCGCTCATCCCTCCTGTCGCCTTGACTCCTCTCTGTTCAGATCACTCGCTTTGCTTTTGGCAGCCTCGCGCCTCCCTTGGGGATGGCTCGAGCATCCCCACCCTCCCGCCCCAGGACGTGACGGGACCATAGCGGTCGGCGCGTGTGTGACGTGCATTCGTTGGCCTTGTCGAGACGCTTTTGACAAACGGTTACCGCCCGACACCGATACACGGCCCACGTGACCCAAAAGTCATATGCATCACGTTAAGTGCACCGGATAGGACGGATTTGACGAACACGGTCAAATTGTTGGACAGGCTACTGATATATTTTGAAAACAGCTTTAGTTTGTAATTTGATAAAGGGAATTATTATGAGTGTATTCTTGGCTTGGGTCAAAATGACCCAGAACACATAACATGCGCATGGAAAATGAACCGTAGGTGGGCCGCGCCATAAATAGGACGGAATTGACCAACACTGTCAAATTGTTGGACAGGCTTTTAATACATATTGAAAAGATCTGTGGCTCATAATTTGATACAGACAATTATTATGAGGACATTCTTGGCCTGGGTCAAAATGACCCGGAACATACAACGTGTGCATGGAAAATGAACTGTATTTAAAGGTTAGGTGTGCTGCGCTGTCAATAGGACGGATGCGACCCAAAGACATTCCGATCATTTATTCTTAAAATGGATTGAGTAAAGTAAAATCCTCCTGTTGCCACACAAGTTTAAAATTGTATATCAATATTTTCAAATGGGTCAATTTGACCCGCAAGATAACAGGAGGGTTTTAATATAATCAATCAGTTTAAGAATAAAAGTGACTCACATTGGGCTTAATTAAACCCTCTTGCTGTTTGTTACCTAGCAACAATGTGCATTGGTCAATGTGACCCGCTCAAATCTTAATTATCCAAAAATTACTTTCAGGTTTTAATTGCTTAAAAAGAAAGTAGGGTCAAAACTAGTAATTAAAGTAACTAAAGTAAAAACTAAGCGGAACAAGTTCAATCCTAATTAAAACCAAAAACGTTTGAAAAAGATTTTTCTTCTCGATTTTCAAATGGGTCAATATGACCCACAACACAGCAGGAGGGTTTTAATATTATAATCAGGAATTTAAGTGGCTTATATTGTATTTAATTAACCCCTCTGATGTGGTTGTTCCTAAGCAACAATGTACATGAGTCAATGTGCCCCGCTCTCGGTTTAATCATCAAAAAAATAGAGATTTCTTTTAAAAGAAGAAAATAGCAGAATACATTTCATCATCATTTTTTAAATACATACCATTATCTAGATTTTCATAGGGGTTAATCTGACCTTCAATGAAACAGGATAAATAATAATAATAACATTTTAAAAAATATATATTTTTCCCAAATTTTCAAATGGGTCAGTTTGAACCGCAACATTCCAGGGGGGTTAATGATGGAACAAATGAATGCATTTTACACAACCAGTAGCTTCACAGTAAAAAAAAAAAAAAAAAACATATCGTAGAAAGCGGAATTAAATGAGGCTGGTACAAGGACAAGAATTTGCGCTTTGTGCCTGGGAGTCCACCATTTGAACCCACTTGGCAGCATGATTGCTGGAAATAATGGTGGAAAATGTCAAAGCGTCGCCGCGTCGCCGGTGCGTTTATCCTCCTACAAAGAGAGAAATATCCCACCTAGAGGACCCCGCGCTCCTTGCGCCACCCGCTCCAGTTACCAGTTCGTTTAGGTACTGTGGCCTTTGGCGCTGAAAAAGGGAGGGCGGAATGAAATGTACAGATCCAAAAAAAAAAAAAAAAGAGAGAAAAATCTACAGGAGGATAATCCCGTATCGCCTTCAACAGACATTCTACGAAAGGGGGGAGGCTTTGAAGACAATCGGCTCCCCGAAACGCCTCCTCCGTTTCATCGAGTCGCTTCTAAACAGGAAAATGGTGCGGAAGCATCTGGAACCCATACTTCAGATTTTCACTATTCACGGAGCTCCGTATACCTCAATTCATAGACGGTATTGTTCAAGAGTCTCAAGTTGCTGAGACCATGCGGACGCTGTCGCTATCCAAAACAACAGCATCTACAGAGAAATGTGTTGCAAACAAACAAGTTCCCCTGCACAGGTGTAGTATATTTAAAGAGTACCCAAGTCAGAATTCCTTTGAGAGGACCAAGTGTTCTGAGATCAGTATTCAAGCCAAGCATCTTTTCTTTGTATTTCTACATCAAAGGAATTCCTTCAGCCATTTGGATGTTTATTAGGGTTTTCCTTCTCTTCTCAGCCAATAACTTGTCTTTGGTTTACAGCGGAGGTCCGAGTCTTCAAAGAGGACTGATTTGCATCTTACGAGATAAGGGTACCATTTGGGCACCAGGCCAGTCTGTTAGACGGGCGGGTGTCAGGCGGGTGTGGGTATTTCACGGACGCAGAGTGTCACCTTGGGGCCAGCGGAACACTCCAAATATGGTCATGCGGAACGACCACCTACCGGGTAAACCCAGGGGCGGGGCTAATTCCACGCCCAGATTTATTAAACCTTTATAAACTGGCATCCAGGAGTTTCGGGGGCTTTTTCGTTGTCCTGGCTTTGTAAGGAGCTGCTATGACACTAAGACTTGTTCAATAAATCGAATTAGCCCAAAAGGCAATTCCAGCCCAAAGGAAGCCGGTGTTCTCCCGGGGGACCATCGAGTTCCTTCATAACTCTTCATACTTTCTTTTAAACTGCACTTGACATTAATTATGAAATATCACTAACGTAATGTAAAATTACCCCAAAAAATGCATTCAAGTAGACTCTAATGTTGTCGTTCCACAATGTTGTGTCCGGGGGTCGGTCTTATTCGTCCAGCCCAGTCTAACTTGTTTGCTGATGTTTTTAAAAAAATGTTTCTTCATATTTGTACTCTCCCTAATAAGCCTTCACTTCCCAAGAAGTAAATAGTACGGTACCGTAATCCCTTGCTGTATGACGGTTCATTTATTACGGATTCAGTGCATTGCCGTTTTTTTGGCGTGTGTTTTTTAAGGTCGATGTCGTACAATTACTCAGCAGCACATCTCTGATGCAGTCAGCCAATTGATTTAAATGTGGTAGCAATAACTCACAGAAGGTCGATTGGGTTCTTGTTCTTAGCACAAAAGAAACCTTAGCGAGTACCTTGCCCGTTCAAAACACAAGCCACGGTCGGGGTTTCATGAAATAAATTCACAAATACCAACCTGAGCCCGACGAATACCTCGTGCTCACACTCATAACAATATCGACGGGAACAAGTGCACGTAAAGAGAAACTATTAACTTGAGCTAAACCTCACCGCAATGAGGTCAGGGTACCCATAATGCTTTTTGCTGACTACATTTCCAGGAGGGCGAGTGTGAGAAATGGTGCAAATGGCTGACCCAGGAAATGTACCTCCCGCCTGTACGCGCCATGCCCACATGTGCTGTTGTTCACGTCTTTCAAGCAGGCAGTCGCTTGTGTTGTGCGTTTGTGTAGATGGCGACCACAAGTGGACAAATGAAATACCAGCCCTTCTCTCTAAAGTGCACTTTCATGTTCTTGTTTCAGTTTCTTCTTCATGTTGATGTCCTCCTTAATAATCCTTTATATTTTGCTTTAACATCCACTTTCACCTGACATAAATTGTAATACAAACTAACTAGCGACATGTCCTTCTTCACTTAGTCACACCCTTATTTGCCCTGCCCAGTCTGCCTCATTTCTTTAGGTTCCCCTTATAATCCTTCATATTTTGTTATAAACTTGTGCCTTTTAAAGCTTACCTTTATGGGTAAGTGGTAGTAGCATTCTCTTTGATTCGATGTGGGGCCATAACTGGATTACCCGCCAACGCCGCGAGACCGGCGTAACTTTATTACAGCTCATCCAGCTTGGCGTCCACCCGCTCTGTGTTATTTGCCCGCGTAACACGATAGCCGGCCAGGTAGTAAATGGAGCATCCGCCCGCCCACACGCCGCGCTAGCATAAGTGCACTTGAAAGAAGTCGATAGACACAGCGTGAGGATTTTTTTTTTTTTTTTAAATCTTCAACATTTTTCATTCTTCTGCTAATATTTTCCCAATAGAAGCCAATTTGGTTTGTTATTGATCCGGCGAAGCTTTTCATTTGATTTAAAAAGCACTTTATTCACTCCTGCCTCGGACCTTGACTATAGATTTTTTCCAGGTGAGTAAAAGGAATATAGAACGCAGGGTCAGTTTCCCTTTGAGGCGCTTTCAAACTGTCAAAACATATCACGGAGTAGAAGCCGTTTATGCTAATGCTAACAACAACGCTAACAACAAACACCACCTGACAATTTCGCCACCTGTGGAGGTAGCATTAGCGACACTAACATCAGATTTATGCACAGAATGTAAATAAAAGCTGCTTCCACACTTCCTGTAAAAACCTGAATTTTTTTCTGCTTTTGCCTTCCACTGAAAAAGGACGGGAAAACAATGCCGTGTTTGGTTTCCGACAAGCGTCAACGTCAGCTGCCCCGCGGCGCGGCAGATGCCTCCCCGCCAAAGCGACAACACGCTAATGTGATGCGTTGAGCGTTATGACAACACCATGCGTCTACCTCCTCCAATTAAAATAGTCCCGCAGCACTGCAGCTGTTGTTGTGTGGTCGTCGACGTTCAACGCAAAGCACCGCGCATCGTACGCATGAGCGACTCGCAGAGAGGGCGTAAACACCTGGGGAGACTTTGCACTTGAATTCACCTGAGAGACTGCTCGGGTGCTGCTGTTTGTGTTAGCAACAGAGTTCAAATGGGGCTCTGCAGTAACCTGGCGTGTATTTGAGGGAGGCGTTTGACACCCAGTTGACATTTACTGCTACTACTACTACTACTACTACTAGCACCACCAACTTTTACTACTACTTCCACCACCCTTGCTACAACTATCACAATATTACCACTACCTTTACCACGACTAGTACCAACACTACCACCACCTTTATTACGACTACCACCACCTTTACTATTATCACCTTTAGTACTGGTACCACCACCTTTACTAAGCCTACCACGTCACATTTACCAGAACTATTCCTAATTTGATGACATGTTTGGAATTGCATATGTTCGTAGTTCAAACCATAAATATATTACAAGCTGCGATCCTAAAACACTTAAATATCGATTCAAACTCATCCTACAAGATCAACCCCAAAATTAAATAACTGATGGCTAACGTCCACCCAGCAGACCAAACTTGTATTTTAGCTTCTCCTTGAGATACATTTAGATTTTAATCCCTCAGTCAAGATGTGTCAATTCAACAGAGTTCGACACTCATTTTTAATTTCATTGGCCATGGCTTTGGCGCCATCTTGTGGCATCGTAGGGCGAGACTGACGAGCACAAAAACATGCAAATAGGTGAGTTTTTTTTTTTTTTTTAGAGAACAGCTGAGGATAGTTTCCACAGAAAAAAAGCAGCAAGCCTTAAGGCAGGCTAACATCGATTAGGTTGTTAAAACGATGGGCAGATGTTGTCGCAGTGCCATTACCTTCGTAGTCTTCTCAGAATGTGTGCGGGCGGCTCCAGCAACCCCCCTCCTTTGTCCCTTTAAATACTACATGAGAGCCATTAGGGACTGAAGCCCCCCTCTCCGCTTTTCTCCTTTAGTGCCACTTTTCAATCTTCCGATTTTCAAAGACGCCTAAAAATACGACACTGATGGACTCCGTGGGACACAAAGTATAAAATCAAATAATACGAGAGGTTTCGTAGTACAGAGTGGAAAGGTTGTGCTCCTCACTAGCCCGCCAGGCGTCAAACTGTGGCGCCTTCAAGCCGAGGTTGTCGTTTAACCTCCCGTTTGTTCACTTTTTTAAAATTTCATTTCATTTTATAAATTGTACTTTGTGTCGTTCAATTTTCAAAATAGTACAAATAGTATGAATTATTGTTATTAATTATATATTTCTATTTTATCTCATCAATTGTACTTTGTACAATCTTATTTTATAAATCATTGTGCTTTCTATAGTTTGGTTTTAAATTTAAAAAGGTTTTACTAAATTACACACATTTTACTTTCTACAGTGCCATTTTTTTAAATGTACCTTGTATATTGAGCTAATTTTATAAATTGTACTCAGTTTATTATTTCATTTTACAAACTGTAATATATTTGATTTTATATTTCATAAATGTACCTTGTATATTATTTTACACACAATTTGTATGTTAGCTTTAGTTTGAAAGTGTTTTTGGTTAATTTCACGTAAAAGAAATCATACATTTTTTTATTTTACAAATGATATTTCTTTTGTTTTATTTTGTCGAAGGGCTCAATTATATGTTAGGTTATTATTTATTTTTTTGCACTTAGTTATATATAGTTTTGCTTTATATAATCTTAGAAGTTATAATTGTAGATTATCTATACACTTTAAAAAGTGGGCTTTTTATATTTTATTTACATTTTAGATATTTTACTTTATAGACGATTGTATTCATGTTTTCAAAATTTAGATTTTTATACTCCTTTATTTTATAAATTGGACTTCAATATTGTTTTACAAGTTATTGTCCCTTGTAAATTTCTAGTTGGTCAAATTGTAATTTATTTATTACTAAATGTAATAAATTGTACTTTGAATGAGTAGTTTTGCTTCATTTCAATGTTGAGTAAAATCTTATTTTAACACTTGTATACGACAGTAAAGCATATTAAAAAGTGACTTTGAAATCTTTTCTAATAGTACCAGTTGACATGGGGAATAAAAATGCGGCACATGGTCGGATTTGTGCTCATTAATATGCCACCCCGAAGTAGCTGGCAGGTTTTCCTTTGCTCGCCGCCGCGCTTTTTTGTGTTTGCTCGCCACTTTTTCAGGATTTATCAAAGGCATCCGGCAAGTGTTATTAGGTGCTTGACATGGAACAAATCCCCTGAGAGGAGAAGCAAGAATCAGTCGCTTTTTTTTTTTTTTTTTTTTTTTTTAACGACTCACAATCTGTGAGTTAAGGGTCCTCCCCTTTTTATATGTAGGAAATATTGGCGAGGTGGGGAAAACCGCCGGGAGCGCCGCCAGATGACCCCGGCAAAGAAGCGCCGTCATCCCGCTCGGTGGCAGGAAGCGAGCGGGAGCTGACACCTGCTACAAAGTCAAACACGGCAGAGAAGAGAACAGACGGGAAGTTGTTGGACGGGCAAAGCCCCCGTTAAGATTTTTCAACTTTTAAGTCGACAAAAGGGAGATGACATTAACGTCAAAAAACTTTGGCAGCTCCTAAGTACTTTCAAATTCCGAAGTTCCGCGCAACTTTAGGAGAGGATTTTTTTTTTTTTTTTGCTCCAAAATGTCGGTCAAATTCCGAATTGCAGGATTTTATAAACATTTGAAGAGGCTTATTCTTCCTAAAAAATACAGGTCTGAATCGTACGAACTTTGTGGCAGTCACATTCCAAAGTTTTGTGAAACTTTCCAGGCACATTTTTTTCCCTCCAAAATGTTGGTAAATTTTACAGTATTGGGGAAGTTCAAATTGCAAAGTTTTGCGCAATTTCAGGGGAAGATATTTTTTGACCATAATTTGGTGTTCATATCGTGAAATGCAGGATTTTTGCGCCATTTGAAGAGGCATAATTTTCCTAAAAAAAAATACTGGCCGAATTGTATAACCTTTGTCAATTTTGTGGGAGTTTCGAGGCATATTTCTATCCAAAAATATAAACATTACGACATTTGTTTCCTGAAAATTTTGAATTGTACAATCTTAGGAGACATTTGAATTCTGATATTTTGTGTTTAGATTTTGCCAGAAAATACTAGTCAAATTCCAAATTGTATGAACTTGGGGACATTTGAACTCAGAAGCTTTGTACGATTCGAGAGGATTTTTTCCCCCCTGAAAATGATGCTAGGATTGTTTGACCTTACGAAGATTTGAATCACAAAGTTAACAAGTTAAAATCCGACAAAAGTACTGAACTCTTGTACGACAGAGGGAACTGTTTCCCGAAAATTTGGGCCAAATTGTACGACTATACATGGGAGGATTCAATTCTGACATTTTGTGCGACTTTCAAGGCAATTTTTTTCAGAACATGCAAGTGTTTTCTCCTTTTTGAATTCCGAAGTGTTGTGTGACTTTGGAGGGAGATTTTTTTTTTGTGATGTCTTTTGGAGTACTCGAACTGTGGCGTTTTGTCGTGAATATTTTTCACGAGTTGTACGACGACAAAGTACTTTTGCCCCCAAAAACGTTGATCAAATGGACAATTTGTTGACGTTTCATGCTCGTTTAAGGCAGATTTGTCAAGAAATTTTGGGTCAGCTATCCTTCGCACATTGAAAGTGGATGCTCCATCACACACTTCTCTCCAAAATACACTCAGAACGCAGTTTGTTTTCGCCTCATTGCTTTGTTTGTATTTGTTTTGTTTTGCCTTTGACTTTGTTTTTTTTCTGCCAAATCTCCCATAATCCCTTGCGCCATCTGCTTCCCATCATTTGTGATGTTCTGAAACAGCTTGATCCGCTACTCTCGTGGCTATGTGAATATTTAAATTGAGTCCTTCGAGGCTTTTCTCTCTTCATCATCGTCGTCACGATCATCAGTCGGCTTTCGTTTCATCAACGAAGTTCGGAGTCCAAAAGCTATTAAACGCCAAAATTTTAACCTTCAATGGAAAACACTCAAAGCATGTGACGGTTATGTTTGCCTTTCAAGCCGAGCCACTTTCAAAGAAACCCAGCGCAACGTATGAGTGACAGGCAGGTGTCGTTTTCGACGGCTAATCTCGTTAGCGCCGTGACAAACGAGCTCCCCGGATGCCATGAGTTTATTACGAAGGCGTCAACTTCACTTAAGTTCCTCGAGTCGTTTAGAAAAAAGTGACGAGCGGCGATGAGAGGAGACTGAGAAATTAAACTTCAATAAAAAACAAAACAAAGAAAAAGTTTGTCGGAAAAACAAGACTGCGGCACGTCATTTGCGTGTTTGCATTGTAGTTTGAATTGTACGATCTTCGGGATATTTTCAAGAAGTGTATGATCTCGGAGGAGCATTCAAATTCAGGTTTTGTGAGGGAGTTAAATTCCGTATTGTGCGATATTGGGTAGGTGAGATGTTGGTTTAGATGAACGATTTTGGGAACGTTGGTTTTCGAGAACTGTCCGATCTTGCGCTATTTAGGTAAAATGCCAATTGTTTCCTGGAAAATTTGGGTCGAATTGTACGATTGTTTTGGGTAATTCAATTGTGAAAAACACATTTTTTACAATCAAATTCTAAAGTCTTGTACAACAAAGGGAAGCTTTTTGTGAAAATTTTGCTTGATTTTAAAAATTGTAGATGTATTCAAAATCAAACGTTCGTGAAACTTTAGAGGTCTATTCTACCCGAAAAATGCTGGTTTTGTATTGTTCAAGTTCCTGAAATTTTAATTGGAAAGTTCTGTGCGAATTTAAATGCATACAGGTGTCAGTTTAGACGGCTAATCTAATTAGCAAACAAACTCTAGGAATGCCGCGGGGTTATTATCAAAAGTGTCAACTTCATTTAAGTTCTACGTGTAGTTTAAGAGAAGACTGAGAAATCAAAGTTACAGGACAATCAGAAGACTGCGGCAAGGCGCCGTGTTTGCGCCGGCCTGACATTTAATTTACTTTTTGTTTGCTGCCGTACTTTGGGGACGTGCTCAGGAGTTGTAAAAAAATAAACCAAAGAACAATGAGCTTTTTTTTTTTTTTTTTTTAAACAAGAAACCACCTATTTTTGTGTGTGACAAGAAGATTAACGGTGTGTATTTATTTATTTTTTTCGCTTCGGAAGCACTGCGTTTGACTTGGATAATTCGGTACTAACGGGCGGCCACCTTCATCTCTTCCCACCTGTCAGCTAATGACGTCGTTTGTATGAAATCATTCATTTTGGCGAGCTAATTTGGACGTGACGAGAAGGCGTCAGGCAGGTGACCCTATATTTGGCTTGATTGTTTTAAAGCGAGCGTGGGCATTAGCATGACGGAGGAAAGGCAGGCTCGTTTGCGGGGGGGGGGGGGGGGGCAAGGAGATATTTTGACAACCAAAGGTCAGGTTGCAACAACGTGAGTGGAATGTTGATTGTGTCCTTGACTCGGGGTTTACAAGCTAATTACCATGAGAAAATCCGCCTCCAAATGAGCCTACGAATAAATGTTATCAGTTTTCTTTCCGAAGGTCCAATAGTGATCCATTCAATAGAGAAAAGTGACGTTTTATGTTGAATTAAAATCACTTTTTGTTGTCTTTGTAATTTTTGGTAATATTGGTAAGTAAACAAAACTGCTCATAGATTGTAGCCTATCAAAGTGGTAGATTAGTTTATGTTGACTATTATTATTAGCATTTTTGTTTTGTGATAAATGGTGTCAGAAGTGGGGTGATCAATGTTTTACCCCGGCATCGTTGGAATGAATATTTCCGTTCTGCCCACGATTCGGCAGCCAGCTCAAGGCAACATATAAAGTGAGTGCAGTCGTGGCGGTTTTTTTTGCTTTCGCAAATTTTAATTCCAATTACGCATCCCAGATCATTTTTAGTAAAGCCTGACCGATTAATTTCCCGGCCGATTTCGTCGGCTGACATAAGCCCTTGTAAAAATATATTTTTTTAACATATTATAAACTGCGATTGGCTGGCGACCAGTTCAGTTCAGGGTGTACCCCGCCTCTCGCCCGAAGATTGCCGGGATAGGCTCCGACTAGTGAGGATAAGCGGAACGGAAGACGAATGAATGAATGAACATATTATAAAATAAGGCAAAGATTATGACATAAAAAAAATTTTAATCTGGAAAAATCGGCAAAAAAAAAAAACTGTTGATTTTTACCGATTTTTCTCTCTGTTGTAAAGTTAAATACTTAAGGACAAAGTGTTAAGTATCTTTAATGTTGTAAGCATTAAGGGACAATGAGAGAACTTACTTTATTCTTTAGATATATTTTTTTTATTAATCTCCCATTTAATCAGTAATCAGATTTTTATTCTGCCATATATCGGAATCTGCATCGGCCTCAAAAAAATCCCTTCAAAATTGCAGGAAACTGCAAAAGTAGAGGAAGAATTCGATTTTTGGGGGGAGTGCGCAAATCTCCCGCTGGAGTCGTCCACGGCGAACCGTTGTGACTCCTCGTGCACGTTTGCTCAATTACGTCCGATGCTGTGACAATTAAAATCAGCCTGTAATGTCATTTGCTCGGCTGGAGGTTAGCTACAAATGAACGGATGAAGATCAAACGGCTGTTGCGACAATAAAAGCATTAGAGAGAGCGCAATATATCACGCCGGTTAATAAAGGGGGGGGAAAGAAGGATAGTTTAAGGTTAGTATTTCTCCAGAGCTCTGAATATTGTTGCGGCTTAATTTATGCGTCCTTTCCTTTTCCGTTAAAGTAACGTTAATCTCGTCTCCCTCCTTTTTTTTTTTTTTTTTATCATTTTGGGCTGGAAATGCTATCACTGCTGTTGCACCTGGCGGGATTGTGGAAGCATTCCGTTGTTTTTTTCTCCACAATATAGATACTCAATTTTCAAAGTTATTATTTCTTTGCCTTTTTGTTGTGTTGCCCTTTACCAGGACACTTTAGGCCCGTTTCAAAACAACCAACTGAAACTGCTGCTGCTGCGATATTTTCCCCCCAATACTGCGTTTGATGGGCTTTGAACCTTTGACTTTGGGCTTTGGTGTCAGAAGTGGGTTCAAAGTCTGGATTATAACATGCCTCGGAAATTGGTTGATGTGTGGGGTGAAAATTCACCCTAAGCAGAAGTGGAAACAAGAAATATTTATCCCGCAATCACTCCTCCTCAGAGTTATGTGACCGATTCTGAACTCAAGAGTACGCAACCAATGGGGTTCAGTTCCTGATTTGACGCAGCGGCGAGTGCTAAATTACGAGCCTTCCCTTCCAGTAAATGCCTTCTGGTTTATCGAATTAGCGCTTGTGATGTGACATTACAAGCCGGCCGCAAATGAAGGACGGCTCGCCTTCTTTCCGGCAAAGGCGGCTTATTAAAACGCGCCGGCGGCATCAATCAGGTGAGCTTTTTCCACGTCGGGAGTTAGGCTGGCGGCGGCGGGCGCCAGGTGGCGATTGGCGCCGTTTCCAAATGGCCTCCGTGTCACAAATGTTTGTTTTATTTTGTCGCTTAATTGGCGGACAATGTTGGCTGCGGATCACTTTTGGTCAGGATCGACTTTATTAACTGGCACCACCGTGTGCGCAGTTCAACTTTCTTTCATGTCCTTGTGTAGGAAAATAGCGAGCCCCGTTGTTTTATGTTTAACCTTTATCGCCAGGATGATGACAAATTGGGGTTCGGCGTCTATTCGAGGTAGCGGCATTTATCAGTGGATACGCTGTATGTGCATTTGATGCCAGTAAGTTTTTAAGTCCACCTTGAATGAAACGCGCCTTTTAAAGCCTCAGTGTTCTGTAAGAACAGCAAGTTGCCTCATATGTTGAAACCTTTATCGCTCAGCATAAAGAAAACAGACATTTGGGAATCCTCGGCCAAGGCTTTAATTGCAACATCGATAATTACGGCGATGTTACTATAAAGCATAAAGCCTTTAATAGCTAATCTGCGCGGCCCCTTCGATTCTCAAAGCCTCGCAGGAAGCATTTTAGCTGTCTTGAGCAACATTTTGCCGTTTGTCCGTGGCGAGGCCATCGGCAGGTGCTGGACTCTGACATTCAGACCCCCATTGTCCTCAGCTAATCCCGCCGTTGTGGAGCATTAGCGATATCCTGCAGAAGAGGTGGGGGGGGGGGGGTGGTGGGATACATGAACAAGGACAATGCGGCGGCGCTAACGACACTACACTAATTTCATTATGCTGACGCGTTAGCGCTTGGTCGCATTTTGGGAGCACGATTCTGGGCAGCGGCCTGGTTGGCTTTTTGTTTGCGTGTGTGTGAGGAGCTCTTTACCCCAAGTGTTTCATAGACGACATGAAATTGAGACGTCATTAGACGAGCGCTTACTAACGAGGGCTGAAAAGGGAACATTTTCAAAAATGTTCCAGATATTGTCTGGTAAAATTCAATGGCAGTTTCGTAAATATTGTTGAGTTGAACCTCAGTGCTTTACATGGCGTTTGCCATTCGCTCCATGAACCGCATCAACTTTTGTCACAATCGCGACGCACATTTTCTACTACCTACTGCAAAACATTCTGCGTTAGGACCGTACAGATTACATACCGTGTTCGAGTGCCAGGTGAATAAACTTGCGTCGTGTTGACATTTCCCGTCCCTCATAGTCAACGTGACAAGCTGAGATTCACTGCCGAATTTTTATCTTCTACTCAAACGCGGTGCTGATCTCAAATCCAAAGCGATACAACGTCGCCCTCTACAGGCAACTGTTAGGGTCATTACAGCGGTTTACAAACCTGAATTTCACAGACAAGCTGGGTGAGACACTTTTCCATGCCTACCCGTTGAAAAACATTTAATTTAAACTTGCAGTAAATGATTTAAGAACCAAGCTTGATTTATTTCTTTTTTTAATCCTTCGTTTCGTCCCATAAATTTTCATGGAAAGTTTCCTGTCATTTTGCAACCATATCCGCAGCCTTCATTGAGCTACAACACATTTCTACAACATTAATAGCCATTTTTGGACAAGTTAAGTGTAATTGCATAACTTGTGGTCAGGATTCTCTGAGGACAAATGTGGGGAAAAGATGGACGGAGGAAAGGATGATGCGGTGTTAGCTTTATTGACGAAACGGCGGCGGATCGACATCCACCCGGCGGCTCGTTTGTCTTGAACTTAAGCTCCGATCAGCAGCTGATGCTACCCGAGTCGCAAGATGTGTTTGCAGGTCCCTTTCAAGTGCTAAACCGTTGTTTGGTTTTTGCACTGTCAGCAAATACTGGAGACGCTTTCTAGCACCCGAAACCATGTCCACGCGATAAAGATCCATACCAAAAACTACTTAATATGATATTATTATAATATTTTTGGGTCAATATTGGGTTAACATGCCATCGTGTGACTTTTCCATGGGTTCTTCACTGTGCTTCCGATTAGCCACAGCAGGGAAAACGTTAGCTTTCATAGCAGCACTTCATGTTTTCAATTGTCAGGTTGTACATTTTTGTCATGTTTTGTCTGTTTTTAATCCCATTAATAGAACTTGAGGCATAACAAAGAAAAAAATGGTCACTGTGGCCTAGCAGTGAATAGTACAGAAACCCAACTGCTCGCATTTAATTACTCTCTCCCCCATAATGGACCCCCCCCCCCCCCCCCCCTTCGAAATGCCAACCTGTGCCTTTTACGGAAGTGACTTCCAATTAGCCACAATAGTCAAAAGGTCAGAGTTTACAGCGCCACCTGTTGATTGCCTACAATAATTACTTTTTAAAATTGCTATTAATGCAATTTCTCATCAGGAATAGCAGGGGAAACAAATATTATGCTACATAGCCTAGCGGTGAATGGCACGTAAACCCAGCAGCGTGAATTATTCATGTGATCCCCAAGTATTGTGTATGCATGCAAATGTAAATCCGGAAAATAAATGAGGTGTGCGATTGTTCTGGAACACTGTTTATTGTCACAAAGTAAACCCCGCAGGACGTAGCTTGCATAGCCGCAATTAGATTCCTATTAATTATCACAACGCTCGCAAGGAAAGTGTATAGAATACCACCCTGTGTGTTCTATTTGGTATTCTAATGAGTATTTGTATTCACGGGGCTTGAAAAGCTAAGCCTTTCTTGTCCGCTCGCCATCCACTTGTCAAGTTGGCCGGAAAGCCTCGCAGATGGCGAACCAGCTCTCCTGCATTCCACCGTCCAACTGGCGGCAGAAAAGTGCACTAAAAATCTTCATGTTTTATACCTAAGAGTGAGTTTTTTTAGATGGGGGGGGGGGGGATGGGCCGGGGGGGGGGGATTGGCAGATTTGTACCTCACTTCGTCACTCAGAAAATCCATTGATGCCACCAGATGGCAGAGGTAAAAAAAAAAAAAAAAGAAAAAAATAAAAATAAAAAAAATAATGAAGAGGCTACAGCTGGAAACGTTAGCGAGTGTGGCATGTCCTTGACTCGCTTCCTGCAAATTATTGCCCGTCAGAAAGGAAGGCGGCTTGTTTGGAGTCATCACCTATGCGGAAATCAGGAAAACGGGAACATTTCACACCTGCGACTGGGAAAAGTGCCGACAAACACCACCCAAAGTCGGACTTCTAATTTTGATGTACACTGGCTAGTAATAAGGAGACAGACAACAACAAAAAAAAAGTAGCTTTTCACAGCTTTCATCCCTTAAAACTACTAAAGTTCCTCCCTCTGACGGGGTAAAGCGCATTAGAACTCAATTCAAAATAATAGATGGATTTTTTCAAGCATAAAATCAATGTACACCAGCTAATTGTAGTTTAAAAAAATAAATAAAAAAATCACACAATGGTGGTGCTAAAATGGTAGCATTTCACAATAAAATATAAGCATTTCATCCCCAAAAAAAAATTTAATTCCTATGCCGGTCACTGTAGAAAGGAGTAAGCAGCAAATGGTGGTATCAAAATTGTAGCTTTTCATCACTTAAATGTTGCTACTAAAATAGTAGGCTTTCACAATTAAATACAATCATTTCATCTTTTTTAAAAAATAAGGAAATTCACGACCTACAAATGGGAAAAGTGGGTTTGAACACACTTAAAATTGATCTTAACCAGCTAGTGTAGTTTAAAAAAAAAATTAATAAAACTCACACAGTAATGATGACGCTATGGAGGAAAATTCTGCACCGCCACTGAGGAAAAGTGCCTTGAAAGGTACTTGTAAAAATGGAGGTACACCAACTAGTTAATAGTCCAAAGTCATACAAAATAGTGGTGATAAAACAGTAGAGCTCTTCTCGTACTAAAATACTAGCTTTTCATCCCCGCAAAACTGGGAAGTCAGAAATTTAGTTTCCGTTTGACGGGACTCTTGTTAGGAAATCTGGGCCTGAACGTCGACGCCAGATCTTATTCGTCGAACCTCCGACCGCGTAGCTCCTAACGACAAGCGCCGTGATTTGTAACATGAACTTGACGGTGGTTGGAGGCCCAGCCTAGCGGTGCGTTACTCGCTTACGGACGATGGATTGACGAGGCCGAGGTTGGAAAAGCGTCGTGTGCGGTTTGATTGAATTATGAGTGATGGTGGTCTGGACTACATGTATAATTCTTAAGCCTCCCTTCCTCCCTTCTGAAAAAATGAAAAAGAAAAAATCTCTGCTGTCCCGCTACATGAATTATAGCGCTATAACTGCATATCGCTATCACCGTGTAACGATTCCTTACAAGCATTAGAAACTACAGCCAAGTCCATTTGTGGAAACGCAGTGGCCCCTTTCATGCTGGCCGACCTTAACCCCAGCAGTAAAGGTGACACTGAAGCCAACTGTTTTAAATTGTGAGGGATAAAACGCACAATATGGCTCGACTAGTAGTAATAGAAGTAATACAACATTGTTTAATTTCTGTGATATAATGATTTCCCCCAATATGACAGTGTCTAAAAACCTCTTACTTTTCAAAGAATTAAGGCAAGCTGCCATGCCGTCATTTGCCCGACATCGCAGTCACAGCTAGCGAAGCGCGGGGAACTAGTCCTGCCGCGCTCACTGACAAAGCGAGTCAGCGCACTCCCCCGGAGGCCGCGCAGGAGAAAGAACGTGAAAGGTAATTCCATGCCGTGCAGCGACAGCCCAGTGGTGACCCCCTCAGCGCCCGGTTGCCAGATGCAGCGCTATCTCTACCGGCTCGGGTATACTTTGCTGATGTGTCGGGGAAGCGCAAATAGGATGAGTGAGGTCTCCACCGGGGAGTACCAAACACCCACCCCCTCCTAAACCCCCTTCACCCCTTTGCTTCTGTGTGTAGAACACAGGAAGGACTTGTGACCCGCGGTGCTACTCGGGTAGCAGATTTGTTTTCTAGCAGCGTCAGCCCCACCGAGTGCACGTCCACAGCCTGGAGGGGGATTACAACACACGGGAGAGTAAATAAATTAAATGTCTTGTTTTTAATGTTAAGAGCTTTGACATCCGCTTCAGGGTGCATTTGCTCTTTTCATACCGTCAGCGGAAGAACGAGATACTGTACGTGACTGAGGTGAATAACGCGTTTTGCGTTTAACCCTCCAAATCCCGAGTCCAGACTCCGGTCAAGACAACAGGCCGGAAATGTCAAATGTCTTAAGCTTCCTTACACACAAAGATCCTGTAAAAAAAAAAATAACCGGAACAGAAGCTCCGGCAATAAGCAGCCATCGGCTTTGAGACAGAATTTAGCAAAACAGGATGCAGTGTAACCTCAGTTCACAACTAGAGTACCCGTAGAAAGACCAAAGGCCCTCCAAAAAAAGGCCCTCCACTCTTTAAAGTCCTCTAAAAATGCTACTAGAAATATCCATTCTAAAAGAAAAAAAATAATCTTTGGGGGGGGTACGTCTATTGGGAGGAGTGGGTCCCAACCTTTCTCAAAAGGTTCCTGACCTCTGTCTAAGTTTAGAACATTTCTGTTTTGAATTTGTCTGGCATGGGGATCCATTGTCAATAAATGTACAGTAAGATGACCTCAACTTACTTTTAAACATTGCTGTGATGATCTAATAATGCCACGAAAAGTGCCATGATTGCTGATACTGCCCGTTAAATCCAAAGTCCGTTGGTTCCAGGTCCGTTAAATCAAGGTCCACTGTACTGTCTGAAGCCCCGCCTGAAATATGTAACGCTTGTTATGATTACTCTCCTCCATTACCAGCAATTGACTAGGTGAGCGAGCACTTTCCCTCTGCTTTGGAGAAGATGATAAACGCCACTCTGTCGCTGTGAAATCTCTAACCTTGGCGGGCGAGGCCGAGCGGTCCTGTTGCGTTGATTTGCTCCGCCAGAGGAGGCGAAAGGAGTGCTATCGAGTGCGGGAAGAGCAATTCAAACAATAAACCGCCGGTTGAGGTGGAGGGTGGAGAACACACTGTAGCAAAAGACCCCCACCAACATTCGAAAGCTTGACATTTCAAAACGTTGGGCGACCTCCAGTTCGACGTGCGCCGATTATAAATAAAATTTTAAAAAAAAGTAGCGCTGTCGACTTGAAATACAGTAGTTAAAACAGTTACGTTAAACAAAGTGTACCTTTGTGAGAGGAAATATATGAAGTGGATAACTGGAGGTGGTAGTAAGGTAGTAGCGTCCCCTTTTACAGTCTGTAAAACAGCATTTTCCTGACTCGATGTTCTTTATAAATGGCACCTTACAGAATGGGGGAACCAAGGTTGACCCAGAAATTGTACGGCTTAAAAGGTAGTGTAACAGGCTGGGCAGTGCCAGTATTCCATTTTTTCCCCCCTGTCAAACCTGGCATTGTCCTAACGAGACATTCTCTTTTAACTGCATTGATACAGCATACGGCGGCACGGTGGACAACTGGTTAGAGCGTCAGCCTCACGGTTCTGAGGACCCGGGTTCAAACCCCGGCCCCGCCTGTGTGGAGTTTGCATGTTCTCTTTTGTCTGTGTCCTCTTTTTTCACTCGCATGTAATAAGTGGAATTTTCCTGACAAATACCAAACTCCACCCCAGTTTTCCGGCTTCGGCGGTAGTATCAGAGGCCGGACGACGCCTTTTGCACGCCCGGTCAAATCTGGCGTTGTCCTAACTCGATGTTTTCGCTTAACCTGCATTGCACATTCTAAGGTTAGCTTTATCGCTGCAGCAAAGTGGCGATGCTCATTGTCCTCTTGGGTGTCCGGAGGCCCTCATTCTCCTCCGTTGATTTTGTTTATTAGCATTGCGGCGTGTTTGTCGCAGAGCCGAGACAGAGAAGCGGCCCTAACTAGCTGACAGCATCTCCTATTACCGATTTATTGGACCTCCGCCAAGGAGGTTGTTTTCTTTGATAGGAGGAAGAATTACGCCAAAACGACACAATTGACAATATGTGACTGTGGGATCCAAATGGCAACGGTTCGGCTTTGGTGGCCGTTCCCGGTGTTGTTCCCGCGACGGCGAACGTCCCGCATTGCCGCTCGGCGTGACTCGGATGATCGCCGCCGCCTCCCGCTTGTGCCGTGACAATACAATCACCCAGGTGGCGCGTGGATGGCGCACGGAAAATAGGTCAAAGAACCTCTGCGGTTTCCATGTTGTTTGCTTTTCATTTACCAGATGCTTCTTTTTTGTCCAGTGACCCCAAAAGGCGCAAATCTGTTTTTAAAAATGACCTGTTTGAAAATCGAAAAACAAACATTTAAATATCCTGCTCGCTTTACATTTTTCATTGTATTTTTGGGAGAAAAAAAAGAACAAAAAATATCAAAACCGGGTTGCGGGTACTCGGCAACAGCCTTGGTGTCAGAAGTGGGATGACCCGCGGGTCCGTGGATGGTTGAGGCAGTTTTACTACACTGGTGGCGGTGAATATGTGTTCCACGGGAAACCCCTGACGATTTGGGAGTAAATCTTATCTATTTTCTCAAATAATTTCCCCCCACTTCTGACACCACTTTTTCATGGACTAACATGGCATGGCACCCTCAACCCGGATTTGAGCGTGGGTCTATTGAATGAGAAGTCTCTAAATGGAAGGGATCATGTGGACAAGCAACCCCTAGAGAGGCTAGTGGTGGTACTAAACCTCGGTGTCAGAAGTGGGATGACCCCATGGGCCCAGAATGGCTAGGCACATCATTGTTTTACTACATTGGTGACGGTAAAATTAAGTTCCCAAGTATATCACCGATACTTTGAGAGTGAATAGTATCTATTGTCCAATGGGTTATCCCGCTTCTGACACGACTGTTTCACAGACGTACGAGGTGTTGGATCTGAAGCCCAGATTCAACTGCCGGTCTACTGGGTCACAAGTTTCCAGTTGCAAGGGAACCTTTGGACATGTAAACGTGACTTTGAATCCAGGTATAGCGTATACGCCTCAGTGTCAGAAGTGGGATGACCCCCGGGGCCCAAAATAGCTTAAAAGCTTGTTTTTTTTTTACTACTCTATATTAGTGGTGGTAAAATGGAATCCCAAGGATATCACTGACGCTTTGGGAGTGAATATTACCATACACAGGTCATCCCACGTCTGACACCGATTTTTCACAAGGGTCTATTTGGTGTTACCCAGAGTGGACACACATCCGAGTGCCTCCCTCACCTCCAGAGGCTGAGCATCCCGCTTCTAACACCAATTTTGACCAAGTACTGTCAGATTGGCAGAATGACTGTCACTGTACCGTACGTCCATTTGAGGAACCATCTTTGACTTTATAGGACTGCGGTGGAACATCATCCACCACAAGCGCTAACATTTTTTCTACATTTTTCCTTTTATGAAAGTACACTGTATGACTTTTTTTTCCCTTTTGTACAACAAGTAGTACAGAAGCGTCAAGGCTAAAATCTATCATGATCTGGCGTTGTTGTTTGGCCTTGGCTAAGAGCTCCGCTCCGCCGAGTGCTCTTTTTGTCGCCCGTGCGTGGTGTATTTTCAAAAATATGTGCTCCTTTTTTTGCTCCCAAAAAAGACCAGTTATTGCAGGCCGCTGCTTTTCCCCAGCAGAGCAGGCATAAGCCTGTTTCCCACCGGCGCACAAAGACAGGTCACGTGGGGAGGAGAAAGCAGGTGTTCCTATGAATTCGAACAATGGTGTTTTTTTATTTTTCTGCGCTAATGTACCACCTTGCCAGCCTGGACAATGTGACGGAGGACGACGATTAGCCCAGGCTGAAACACAAGGAGCCGTGTGGAATTTATTAGCGATGTCATTATTTACACCTGCCACCTGTCAAAAACGCCTCCTGTGTGCAGGGGGGAAAGTCACGTGGTAGCGACATTTTCCAGCAAATTAAACTTCCTCGTTGCAGCCTATTAGGAGCTAATCGAAGATTTTATGTCAGGATTTTTTTTTTGGGTGAAATGAATTTTTTTTGGACTCCCCATTGACATGCACTGCTTACTCTAACAACATGGCTGCAAACACCAAGGAGATAGTTTTATTGATTGAACATGTTGACAAAAAAAAAAAACAACAACACGAAGAAAGAAACATTGAATTGCAAAATCAACAACAGACAACAACAACAGTCTGGAGAACTTTCTGTGTTGCTGCCACATTTGCACAGGTTCGTTCCCTTGATACACAATTGAGAACCGCACCTGCAAAAATACACTTTCTATTTTTTCTGAAGCATTGATCAAGGATTAGTCATCTATTTATTAATGCCAGGCAGGCTATTAATAGGTTGCGAAAAGCTCTGTAGTTCCTTGATTGATCTAGACAAATATGATGAGTCAGAACTGACCCGGAACATACTAAGTGCGCGTTAAAAACGAACAGTGTTCAAATGAAGACCAAATGAAGCGGAGGAGAAAAGAAACCGCTGCCTCACGGAGGCTCGGAGCGCCTGCGGAAATCGGATCAAAACGTGTTGTTCGGGGCCCGCCGAGATTAGCGCTAACTGTCTGCAGAACAATATCAAAGACGGCATTGATGTCGTCTCCAAAAACCTGCAGCACATACCCGTGCGGAATCAACAAAAAGACGCCGACTCTGGAGTACCATTTCGGAGGCTTGGATTGCAGTCTTTAAGGTTAACTCGCTAAGTTAGCGTTGGTTCTAAAATATCATAAGGAGCTTTTTGGGAAATTATATATTTCCTTCAATGCCACTGGGAAATTCAAAATATCCCAAAGTGATGTCAACTATTTCAATTAATATGACATTATTACCGTTATATTGCAACGCAAGTCTTATGTAAAATTATTTGGCTTAAAGATATACCTTTGAATAAAATCGCGACACACACTTTCTACTATCTATCGGAAAACATACTCCGTTTCTTGCTCGACTTCCAACATGTTGGCATTTCTCAAATTTTTACCCCCCCCTAATCTTCGTCTTCTCCAAAAAAGCTGTGCTGATCTCAAACCAAAGCGATGTAGCGGCGCCATCTTCAGGGATCTATTAATCATTACAGCGGTTTACAAACCTGAATTTCACAGACAAGCTGGGCAAGACCCTCTTCCATGCCTACCCGTTAAAAAAAACATACTTAACGAATACGTTCGTTGGCGGCAGTAAACAATTTGATTCCAGGCAGTAAATGTTTTAAAAACGTGCAACAAAAAAAGTTTGTGTTTTTATGAGGACTGGAACGACTTAGTGTCATTTCAATTCATTTCAATGGGAAAACACCATTTGCTTTAACGGTAGCATATAAAAAAAAAATAAAAACTAGGATCCTTGCAAAAATTGCTTGCATTAATGCGACAAAAGGCTAAAGAGCAGAATCTAAATTGATCTAAATTGCATTGAAAGATTTATGGGCGCTGTAAAATAACGACTGCAGTCGGAGGAGGTGTTTTGTGTGTGTGTGTATGTGTGAGCGCGTGTGTATGTCCACACGCACCGTCAATATTCCATACCTGCGCGTAAACCCGGGCGCCTGTCAGTAAACAAGACCGCCTCCTCATCCTCTCTGGAGGCTCATTAAAATGTGAGCAGCGTCAAAACGAAGACTTTTTTTTATTTATTTTTTTATTTTTTTTTCCCTCCTCCGGAGGAGGTGGGCCAAACAATCGCTATAAATCCGATGAACCTGAGATGAGAGCGAGCATTGCGAAATCTCGGGAGCAAGGGGCGGAATTGGACGAATAAATTGTTTTTTTTTTCTTTTTTTTTGGCAGGGTGGCTTATTTACCCCATTTTTTTGCAGAATGAAAAGTAAACGTGCGCATGTTGTCTACGGGTACATCTTGACCTCTTAATATGGATACACACAACATTGTGTAGCGACCACTTGTCAGAGTCTACAAGAAAAAAACGGGACTATTATGAAAAAAAACACATAGAAATGGAGAGAAATTATGCAGACTGGGCTTAGCTAATCAGTGGTGTAGCTCCCCTGGAACAAAACCACTAACATACAACATTGTGGAGCGACTGAATTTTAGCACCTACTGATTTAAAAAAAATTCAGGGACACATCAAAAACCGAGGCAGACTAGGCAGAAAAAACGAGGCTGACCAAATGGAACTATCCGGAACATAAACACACAATATTGTGGCGCGACCACATATCAGCATCGACTGAATAAAAAGTAACTAGTATGGAAAATTTTATAGAAATGACAAAAACGATGCAGACTGGGAAGAACAAATAAGTGGCATAAATCCCCAGAAAATACTGCATATACTGTACATGGACGCAAACAACATTGTGGAATGACCCCATGTCAGAGTATACTGGGAAATAGTATTTAAGTAAACATGAAAAATATATATTTTTTAAAATACGTAGAAACAAACAGAAATGAGGCAAACTTGTTGGAACTAACTGGAACATAAACACAACATTGTGGAGCGAACACACATCAGTTTCCACTGAATAAAAAGTGACTATTGTGGAAAATTTAAGAGGAACACCAAGAAACGTGGATGTCTCACTGTGTCCCACTTCTGACACTGTCACGAAGTCTGACGAATAGTACCTTCAACCTCGGCTTAGTGGGTTGAAAAACTTGCTCACTGACCACTTGTTTTGATGCTACCCAGAAGGGCACCTGTCCCAAGGGTTCTTCCTCGATTGGCCCACTTCTGACACCAATTATCACAGAAATCTGAGGCTCAACCAGTATTTGAAGTCTATTGGATTGATGAAACCGTATACTGACCATCCTTTCGGGTCACCTGTGAGGCACCCGCCGGCTCAAAGGTACTTCCAACTGCGCACCTCATAGCTGACCTTATGGCGAAGCATCCCACTTCTGACATCAATTATTACCACACCAGCTATTACTTACCAGGTTTAATGAAGTGAAAAAAGTCCAACGACCAAATGTTTTGATAGTACCCAAGGGTTCTTCCTAGTCTCACAACTAAGCATCCCACTTCTGACACCAGTTACTACTTTAACTCGGCTATATGGGCTTGGAACACCCGCACGCTCACTACGGCACCAAAGATTCCGATTTGATAAATTAGTTGCATGAATTTCCCGAAAAAAGTGCAACCATGAATCTATCTTGGATGTGAAAACTTGCTTTTGTTGCTGAGACTGTTTTCGAAACGGACGCAGTGGAGGAGACCGAGGCCGAGGCCCCCGGTGAGGCTCGCAGCTACTTTGCAGGCGGCACAGTACGGCAGACTTTCAAAAACTGATTTCGAGCCAAAAGGTTAATGCGACTCGCTACCCTTTCCGTCTCTTTCTCCAGGAGTAATTACGAACAGGAATACATCACGTGAATGATTTCGGGAGTGTGGCCCGTGTCGGAAGCACCTCCGCTTAAACCCAGCAGGATTGTTTTTTTCCTTTTTTTGGGGGGGGGGGGGGGGGCAGGAACACCGTATTTATGTATTTCTCTTTTTTATTTTAATTTTTTTAAGACGAGACGGTAAATTATTCATGCCTTGGTCCAAGCGCTATATTTTTGCGGCCCCGAGCCGTAGCCCCCGTCCGTCCTTGTGGATTTCTCTACATACGTTCAATCCATCCTCGCGTGTCCCGCATAGAATTTTCGGGAAAGCAAGAATAACGTCCACTCGTCGAATAACACCCAAGTTTTTTGTTTTTTTTTGTGGTAGCAATACAGTTTCACAGAATATGAAAAACAAAGTGAACTTCATCTCCGAAGTGGAGACAGAATCCATTCCGGGAGTGTTGCGGTGTGTGTTATCACCTGAGTGACAGGTGACGTGGATTTATTTGCGGTGCGACGACTAATTTGAGCCGCGATGGGTGCTCGGCAGATGGTCGGTTTAGTTGTTGGATTCGCTCCCTAAAATAAAAAACCAAAAAAGGCCTGCGAGGGTGTCGGAGGGATTTGATCAGATTTTTTTCACTGTTGAGGAAAAAGTGCTGTGGAGAGATATCAAACGTATAAATATTGGTATTTTGTGCCAGCTCCAAAGTGGAAGGCGAGTTTTATCTGCTTATTACTCTCCTGTTATGCGTATTTTGCATTCGATCCATTGTGTTGTCATCTTTGCTCATTGAAATGAATGTTGATGACGTGATGGTTTGAACCTGAACTTGCTAAAATCGTTTTTTCTTAATGGCTGGCGTCTTCAGCAAACAGTTAAATAATGTGTGTATCAATTATTAATCCAAATATGATGATATTGTAAACACGAATGAAGCCTAAACATCGGCTATTGTCATCGTTGGTGGCTCTTGAAGACATCGTGTGTTAAACAAAAGACATTGTAGACGTTTAAAGTTCCTTCGAACGCTTTGTCCCGATCTCCTTCGCCATTCACCCGAGCCGGAAGGAAGTACTTCGACGTGTTTTGCCGAATGCGGCCGTTGGTCGCGCATCATACCGTTGATCGACACTGAAACCCAAAATAGACGAGATTACTTCCTCCTCCACAGTCCCAAAGATTCTGAACGGCCCCTAGGTGTGATCGCGAGTGTTAATTTACCCCGCTTCTCTCGCCAAACGTCTGCTGGGATCGGCTCCAGCTTTGAATCCAATCAACATGTCACTGCGCTATATAACGGCACTAATGCGCCCTGAACATACCCATCCGGCGATTCCAGACGGACTCACAAAACGAGGGAATCTGCTGACGCCATCATAAATAATTAAAGTCGTGCTAGTGGTTTCGGCGACGGCTCCGTTTTACGGTCGCCCTGATAGCAAAAGGCGGCCAAGGCCAAAGAAAACGCGCCGCAGTCGACGCATGCGACAGTACGGCCGCAGCAGATTCTGCACGGCCAAGCGGCGCTTGGGGGACATGCTTGACCCGATTCCAGAGCTCCACGGTGCGAGGGTTTGTTGCGCGGTATAAACAAAGCAGCTGCGTGGCAGTGCGGCAACCTAATTCATTGACTCAACTGCAGACGGGAGCTAGCATTGCAAACATTTCTTTTCATAACGTAGTGACACCTGGACTTACTCACTAAGCACCGAACCTACCAAAAGAAAGACTAGCCTCTCTTCTTTCACCCGAAATCAAAAAGTTGGTTTCTAGCTTTTCCCGCGCTGTATTGATCAGCAGTAGAACATGGATTGGTTTCACCAAAAACACTGACCAAAACGCAGAGAAAACGAGACAGAAGTCAAGCGGAGCAATGATTTTGACGCCAATTTATTTGCAGATATGTAACAAAGAAATGCGCAAATCCCAAGCGATGCAACGCTGCCATCTACAGGCATCTGTTAGTCATTGCAGTGGTTTTACAAACCTGAATTTCACAGACAAGCTGGGCGAGTCCCTCTTCCACGTCTACCCATTGAAAAACACTATTTGCGTTGGTGGCAGTAAACTGTTAAGATTCCAAATATGAACACCCAAGGTAGCGAATGAGTTAATGACGATGAGTGTTCTAGTGAACTCTGACGTGTGATCGCGCCGCGATGTCGTGTGTTTATGTTCTGGGAAGCTATTTGTTCCACCTCGTCTGTCTCAGTTCTCGCCATTTCTCCATAATAGTCCCGCTGTTTAAAATGTTGTTCTCAACTCTGACGTGTGGTCGCTCCATAATATTGTGCGTGTCGACGTTTATGGGGATCTTAGCAGGGTATTTGCGATATTTAACTTCACAGCTCATTTTCCCCATTGAAGTCATTCAAGTTTTTTGCTCTTCCTGTTCCGAGAGTGGGTCTTTCTTTCACTTTCCAGGTGGCCTCAGAGCACATCAACTGTCCTTTTAAGCCATTCAACGAAAACTGCGGCGGGATCATTTGCGGTCTCCTTTTCCCGCCGAGCACCATTATACTGTTTTTTTTTTTTTTTTTTTAAGGCTAGAGAGCTACGAGCCAGAGCGTCAAGGTCGGGGACGCAGATGCCGCCTCAACACACCAAATTAAAAGCGTGATAAGCCTCGGACTGCGGAGACATTTGAAGAAAGTGCCGGGCGAAAGATAGCGTTACGGAGAATAGGGGTGAAGAGCAGGTGAAGCGATAAAGCGCCGGAGTCCCGCCTGATCTACGGCAGATAAATTAGGGTAACTTTGGCGGCTTTTTTCGGAAGCGGTGACATAAGACCTGCCTGCGGGAAACATCCATTCTGCCCGTAATTCGCAGTTAGCCGGGAAATAGTCTTTTGTGTGACGGGAGAAGAGCTGGTCTTACGGCGGACTCATGGGAACGGAGGGGAAAAGTCGGGCGGGATTTTATTGCCTTCTCCAACTTGAGGACTCAACATTGGGACTTTTTTTTTATCAACACGCTTGGTGGAAATATGTTGCTAATATAGGAGAGTTACTAAAATTGTGTCTAGGGGGCATTTATTTCCTCAAGTGTAGACAAGGAAGCCTTTATTTCTGTAAAAAAAATAAAATAAAAAAAAAATTGGGGGGAATGATACGAAACAATATTAGCGGTATATTGCTAATGTCGAGCTACAGTGGAAATAAAACTGTCCTTCAAATACGGACTTGCCAGAAAGATTTGTTTTCAGCTTGCTCCCAAACTTGGCCTTTGCATTCTGCACAGATGGTTGATGCTAAATTGACCGACATTTGAGCTTTGGTTATTATCGCGTGTGGGCGGAGCACAGCGGCAAAGTTTGATGACTCATCATAAAGCACAAAACTCACAACTGTAACATTTATTTTAAGAACAACCAGCCCCCAGAGCCGGTTGAACTCAGAAACATGAAATTTGGGAGAGATGTATATCAAGAGTAGAGCCGCAAAAAGGTCTCAAGGAGTCATGCCAGAACAGACACAGGAAGTCCGCCATTTTGGGTTGAAGCTGCTTTTTAGGGGTCATTTTAACAATTTCCGGGGGTCCTTCAAATACGAACTTGTCTAAGACATTTTGACACGATTGCTACCAAACTTGAACCTTGTATCCTACAGGCAGATGCGAGATGCTAAATTGCCCCCGCAAAAAGTGTCTTTTTCGTCATCGTGTGCGAGCAGAGCACGGCGGCAAAGTTTGACGATTCGCCATAAAACCCGGAACTCTCATAAGCATTGTTTTGACTGACGATGCCAACTCAATGCTGGTAGAGCCAGGGACAGCGCCGCATGTTTTCTTTCAGCTTGGCGACACAGCAACATTGCTCCACATCTTCCCAGCTGCGATCAAATGAGTTTTGTGATCTTTGCTTTGACAAGCCCAAGCGCAACCTTTTTTTTTTTTTAAAAAGCGACTTTTTCATCCATGCAGCCTATTTCTTCAGATTTACATCAGTCTCTTCTCTCAAGTCTCTCGCTGCTCACTCATCCTGCATCTCAGATTCCTCGCCCGCCCCCAGGGCGCGCCATTAACGCAGGAGACTAAAGGGGGGAGGAGGATGGGATGAAGGGACGAGGCTTTCTTCCCCAGCTGAAGATCAACCTGGCCCGCTCAGTGCATGGTCAGTGCACAATGCCCTGCCAGCGCACAAAGAAAGGAGGAGAATCTCGTATCAGACACGCGGCTATGAACCCCAGTGCGCGAATATCGGCTAAATTGGACCACTGCGGCAGTTGACTGACCAACCCCCACCCCCCCAAGAAAAAAAATATATATCACGGTTCATAACCTCACAATTGGGTATCATTTAATTACGAGTAAAGCAACCACGGGAGTGGTGATGTAAATATGGATGATATTCCGTTTCATCTCTTGGCAGACGTGTCGGGGAGGTTGAGCGTGCATCTGGAAAAACATGACAGTCCCCATTTTGGTATAAAAATAGATCTCTCCACTAGGGGGGGGGGGTTTATAATCACTTTATCGATTAAACCGATGGTTACAAATTTGCGATATTCTGCTGAATATGAGTTTAGCAATATATTCGTCTAGGATAGCCGCTTCCAATTCTCATGCCTCAGTTCTCATTTGGGCAAATTCCCTTGTCGGAGTTCATCGTCATTGATGCTTTTTTTGTGCAATCCTGTTACGATTGACCCGTCCGCCTGATTTCCTGTCGATCGGTGAAACTGGTGTCAGGGGCTCATTTTTTTCCACATTTCCAGGGGGCGCTACTGAGTGAGTTTTGGGTGGAATGTCTTTGGGACCTCTAAAATTCCTTCTTTCAACAAACCTGAGTAGTGGCTCGTCGACGTCACGCTCTAAACATCCGTGTGGGGTAAAGAAGCTGATTAGTCGACTAGTCTGTACAAAACCTAGTTGAGACCCCCAAAAAGTCATTTCCTCATGGGCTCAAAAGGGCAAATTCCCCCAAACTAAAACGTGCGACGTCCTGCCTTACTCTCTCTAGTGCATTTAATATGCATTAGCTGTAAAATGTATCCTTCTTGTCATGACAGCCTTTTTGCCCCACAAATGTCCTTTTTATTGGACATCATCGTGCCGTTACGCAGTATACTCCATTATGAGCAAACAAACCCACCATTTGTATCATTTTTCATCATCCCCCAAAGAGCCAGCGAGTCACCTTGGATTTAAGATGGACTAACCGTGAACTTTTATTTCGTTAAAAGTCAGCTTTCAATCTATTTGAGGTTTAAGTCCACTTTAGAGTCTTTCATTGATTTAATGTAATCCATTTTTTAGTGGGGGGGAGGGGGGGGGTGAAAAATGGAATATACGCTTTAAATGAAATGATGTGAAGTTTAATTTAACTAATGGGGAGAAGTTTACATCCACTGATCACGACAACGTTTTTGATAATATACAATGAAATAGCGATTAATCGCTTGCGCCACCGCTAAATTGCATATTTTGAAGTGACATTTTTTTATGGGATTTTACAGTATGCAGGTAAACCTGAATTTAGACTTGCGTACCTTCGGTGTATCGTAGAAGAGGCAGAGTAGATCCCGAATTAAACTTCCACGGAGCAGACAGAATATATGCCTCGAAGTATTGTGGTCCGCTCTGTTTGTATGTTAAAGTAGCAGTTATTGGAAGTTTATAATTACCATAACATCTATGCTAATTTCCATTAGCCCGTCCATGACCTTCTGTATTATTTGTTAGCATTCAACTAGCGGACCTTCGTGGTTATATGGCTCGGTTGAGGATTTTGGCGTTAAATTATATCCTATAATGTTGTATATGCTCTGTTTGTTTGTGTTGCTGCTCAGTGTGCGTTAAAGGAGCGCTTGTTTGAAGGTTTATCATTACTGTCAAATCAATGCTAATTTACATTAACCCTTCTATGTAGTATTGCATTCTATTTTAGCATTAAGCTAGCAGACTTCCGTTAAATGAAATGAATATTGTTTGAATATTTTGGGATCGAAATATATAATGTCTCAGTCTCTTTTTTTTTAACTGCATGTTTCAGTTTTCAAGTAAGCACGCTTCTTTTTGTTTCCTAAAGGTGAGTAAGTTTAAATGTGTTTAGACATGAGGTAGGTGTAAAACCTTTTCTTTGTTTTTTGTTTTTTTAATCTGGCGTCTCGATATCGCGGCTTTTGATTGGGTGTTGTCTGAAAAGTTTCCGCTATGATAATCAGCGGCTCACTGTGTACATTTCAATCATTTGTATGATTTTGACCTTGTGCGTGTCAGTACCATTGGAATAAAACATCACAAGTTCAACTGTTATATGAAATCCGTGCCGTGCTGATGTGACATCGCGGGACATTTCACCGTCAGGGCAAACTGACCAATTGTAAGGCGGCAAGGCGAAGGTAGCGGTGAGTCACTGCGAGGCTGCAGGCAAACGCGCTCGCCTGTTCCGATTTTTGTTGCGTTTGTTTTATTCATTCCATCGGCACTCGAGAAAAGAAAAAAAAGTGCTTCCCCTTTTTTCACCCCGCATCCGTCCGTCGCATCAAACGATCTGATCCGAGAGGAAACGCTGCCGAGGAAAAAACCCGAACGAAGCAATTTTAGACACAGCGCCCGTGGCGGTCGTCGGGACGGCCGTCGGAGCTGGGGCGCAATTTCCGGAAGAAAGAAGGAAGGAAGGAAACGTTAGCGAGGACTTCATCATCGCGAGACAATTTGGCCTCAAGCTAGTAGAAGACATTTTGTCATCGGCACACGTGTGCTCAAAGTGAGAATTTTTGTTAATATTATATGAAAAAGAAAATAATAAAATATGGAAAAGACACTATCTTTTCCATGGGAAAACATTAAATAAATGACACTGAGTGGAAATCCATCCATCCATTTTCTACCGCTTATCCGAGGCAGGGACGCCCAGACTTCCCTCTCCCCAGCCACTTCATCCAGCTCTTCCGGGGGGTCCCGAGGCGTTCCCAGGCCAGCTGAAGGATGTAGTCTCTCCTCGGTCGTCCCCGGGGTCTCCTCCCTGAGGCGTCCGGGAGGCATCCGAATCAGATGCCCCAGCCACCTCATCTGGCTCCTCTCGATGTGGAGGAGCAGCGGCTCTACTCTGAGATACTCCCGGACGACCGGGCCTCTCACCCTATCTCTAAGGGAGATCACGGCTTGATGAAGCAAACAGAACCACATCATCTGCAAAAAGCAGAGATGCAATTCTGAGGCCACCAAACCGGACCCCCTCTACGCCTCGGCTGCACCATTAAAGTTATGAACAGAACCGGTGACAAAGGGCAGCCTTGGCGGAGTCCAACCCTCACCGGAAACGAGGCCGACTTACTGCCGGCAATGCGGACAAAGCTCTGACACCGGTCGTACAGGGACCGAACTGCCCGTATCAGGGGGTTCGGTACCCCATACTCCCAAAGCACCCCCCACAGGACTCCCCGAGGGACACGGTCGAACGCCTTCTCCAAGTCCACAAAACACATGCCCAGCTCGCACTGCAACCGACCCCTGTGGCCCCTCCCACAGGTGGTGAGCCCATGGGAAGGGGGACCCACGTCGGGCTGTGCCATGGGCGCAGGCCCGGCCACCAGGTGCTCGCCCCACCTCCAGGCCTGGCTCCAGAGGGCGGCCCCGGTGACCCGCGTTCGGGCAAGGGAAAACGTCTTCCTGAATTGTTTGTCATCATGGGAGTTTTTGGAGCTGTGCTTTGTCTGGTCCCTCACCTCGGACCTGTTTGCCATGGGTGACCCTGCCAGAGGCATAAAGCCCCAGACAACTTAGCTCCTCGGATCATTGGGACACACAAACCCCTCCACCACGATAAGGTGACGGCTCAAGGAGGGGTAGTCAGTGGACAGCTTGTATAAAGGTGGACATTTGCTGTCCCCTCAAAATAACTCAACACACACCCATTAATCATATAAACTGCTGGCAACAAAACTGAGTTCCAGATTTTGAATGTCCAGATTTTGCCCAACTAGCCATTTTCCCTCCACATGATGGCCACACAAAATATTGACACTAGGGAGCAATGCAATGTAATATTCTTAATTTCCGAAAGGGGCGTTTCATGGCTAATAGCACTCCAATGAAGCGAATGAATTAAACAATTTCGACTGTGAAGTGGAGATACCCTCTGCTGACCGTGGAAAAGAATTACATTTCAATTTAAGAAATGGAAGCTCCATCTGGGCGGCACGGTGGCCGACTGGTTAGAGCGTCAAGCCTCACAGTTCTGAGGACCCGAGTGTGTGGAGTTTGCATGTTCTCCCCGTGCCTGCGTGGGTTTTCTCCGGGCACTCCGGTTTCCTCCCACATCCCAAAAACATGCATGAATTGGAGACTCTAAATTGCTCGTAGGCATGACTGTGAGTGCGAATGGTTGTTTGTTCCTATGTGCCCTGCGATTGGCTGGCAACCAGTTCAGGGTGTAGCCCGCCTCCTGCCCGATGACAGCTGGGATTGGCTCCAGCACGCCCGCGACCCTAGTGAGGAGAAGCGGCTCAGAAAATGGATGGATGGATGGAAGCTCCATCTGTTGGCTGCAGAAAGAGCAATAGAAGGGGAAAAAAATGATTGTTTCTTTGAAAAATAAAACATGTTAATTTACCTGAGCATTGTGCAAACAAACTGAAATTTGAAGGGTTAAAAAAAAAATAAAAAAATGGATATTTTGGACTGATAAGAACTGATGCTAGGCCGGAGGGTTTAAGGAGTGACTAAATACGACCACAAGGAGTGGGTACATGATTTATTTATTTATTTTCACCCTAACGCGGATCGTAATCCTCTTTTTACAACACACACACACACACACACACACACAAAAGCAACGCACTTAGCCGAGTGCTAATTAAGTCGCCCGACTATAAATTGTGCTTGTCGAGCGAGGATGCGCTTTAACAACGGCGACACACAACCGCCATCTCGAAGGCGATCGGCTCGCTCCAGATACGCCACTTGCGATTCCATAACCGTGACCTGGCACACACGCAGGAAGAAAAAAAAAAGAAAAGAAAAGCTACCAGAGCAGCAGTGACAAAAAAACAAAAAAACACCACCACCACAAATTTGCATTTATTTATTTATTTCCCCCCCCCCCCCTCTTTTGCGAGTGTACCACATGTAAAGAGTCTGTTCGGATAATGGATTATTTAACGGGACCACTCGGCGCGGCTGCTCGCCGGCTGTCGGGTCGGGTCGCGAGCGTCTTCTTTTCTGGCCTCTGCCAAGTGTGACAGCTGGCACACCTGATCTATCTGAGTGGATTAGTTCAATCCGCGGGCAATGTGCTTAAAGCTAACCGGGGTACGCTAAACAGGGGGCCGCCACAAAGTGGAAAGGCCTCATGAGAGAGAGGTTTCATCTCTTATAATGACGTCAGAGCAGAGATGAAATATTCTATATGGTTATGCAAACTAAATAGGACTACTTTTTGGACACTGGATTAACCCTCATACCCTGCTTTTCTCACCAAATGTTAGCTGCCTAATATTCTGTTGGTAAACACAGGCTAAGCAGTTGAACATATTTCAAGTAAGCTTTCCAACAGGTAGGCAGGCGTTGAAGAGGGCCGCGCCTAGCTTGTCTGTGAAATTCAGGTTCGTAAACCACTGTTAATGACTAACAAATCCCAGTAGATGGCAGCGTTGCATCGCTTTGGATTTGAGAACGGCACAGCTTTTGAGTAGAAGATAAAAGATTGCAGATTTTATACAAGCTGTCCACTGACCACACCGTAGCCAACACGTAAGTCGGACATGTTTTGGCACCTCACATTTGAACAGAGTTTGTGTTTGAATAGTATAAACTTAGTATGTGTCGTGGTCGATAGTGGAAAGTGTGTGTCACAAATGAGTTAATGAGGGACACTATGCAAGTCAAAAATGCCACCGACGTTCAAGTGGAGCCATGCGGTGAGTCAGCATCGCTCACGGTGCGTTTCATAATTGTGTATCTGTAAATAAATGAGTCTTTTAAGCATCAAAAGCCTTTTCTTAGTCTCGCTTTTTTTGTTTTATTAATTTGAGGTGTCACAAAAAGCAAAAAGTGGTAGCATCAAAGTCACTGTTCTGAATAAACTCTTTTTCTCCAATTCTTTGGTGAAAGCAACTTGTGTGCTACTGCTGATTACTGGACAACAGAAAAAGCGAGCAACAAGCTTTTCTTTTTCTTTTGAAAGACGAATATTCTTTCTTTTGATAACATCGGTGCTGACACTGCCACAGAACACATTCTGTTGGTCTTGAAAGATCAGTCAAAACGCTCTAAAACGGCTCTCAGTGAATGATTTTTTTTTGACACTCTGAACAGGGAACCGTGATTTACACTTGAAGAAAAGTGAGCTTTTACGCCAGCAAAAAAAGGAAAAAGAAAAACAGCTGCCAACCAGCTGCCAAAAACAATTGTTTTCCTTCTTGCCCGTGAGCGCTCCTTTTCTGCAATTAGGTTGTCGATATCTTTGCCTGGTGCAAAAAATAGTGGAGCTGAATATATATATATATATATATATATATATATATATATATATATATATATATATATATATATATATATATATATATATATATATATATATATATATAGAATTTGGAATAACTCACCGGTACAACATCTGAGGCAGAGGTCCAAAGGTTCAGGGAAAACGCTTCCAAGCAAGGTCAGCAGCACACAAAAATGCTTTGCGCTCTGCCAGAAAAGCTACACAGGTTTCAATTGTCTTATTTAAACTGCGATTTTAACTTTCCTTTTGTTTTTATTGTAATCATAAAAATGATGTGCAGGTTAAAAAAAAAAGAAGACACTTAAATTGCACAGATTAAAATAATACTAACATATATCTTTAAAAAAATTTGTGCAGGTTACAATACAATGACAGTAAATCCACCCAAAAGTTGCACAGGTTATAATAGGGATCATGCAAATACCACAAAGGTTACATAAGCAACTATAAGGCAACTGTAAATAGATAAATCAAAGAAACTGTGCGATTTTGAAGCTAGCCACAAATCTTCCAAAAGTTGTATAAGTTAGACTACCATAAACCCCCCCCCCAATGTTGTGCATGTTAAAGATTACCGTAAACCCCACAAAAGTTCTAACGCTACAAACAAGACTCCTGTAAATCCCCTCAAAATTGCACAGGTTAGAATAAGATTACCACAAATCCCAGAAAGGTCACACAGGTAAAAACAAGACAATTGTACCTCCCCTATAAATTGTGCAGGCTAAAAACAAAACAAAAACAAAGACTCATAAATCCCTCAAAATTGCGTTGGTTAAAACAAGACTACCGTAAAATCTATAAAAGTCGTGCAGGTAGAACCAGACTGTATCGGGAAATTGGATCCCTTTAGGAAACTGTAGCCAGGTTGTCGCTCAGAATCAATTAATGGAAAAAGAATTGGACAAACGGGTCGATTAAAACAACCTAAAAGGGCAGCAAAGTCCTACGTATAAAAGCTGTACACGCGGCCCAGCCCTCCATTGTTCCTTCCGCTTGGCCTCTGGACGCTTTAATAATGCACCAGCTTTGAATTGTGTTCTGAAATTTTAATTGTGGTCTGGCTCCGGAAATCATCTGGGAGCGTCTACGGAGCCGTGGCCGTAAGTGCCTCTCGACCGCCCTCGGATTCATTATGGGGGTAAGGTGGAAGCGGAGGTGGTGGTGGGGGTCTAGCTAGCGGAAGAACAAAGAAAGAAAGCTCTGGAAGACGGGACTTGCACTCACCGCCGTCCCAAGACAATTGTGTCCCGGCCCCATCGCGGCGAATTGATCTGAGGCTGAGAGCACCACCCGCTAACCCAAAAGTCCCGCTATTATACGCAGTTACTGCTAATGGAATCCGTAAATCATGAGTGGCCAGTATTGGTCAGCAGCAACAGATATGCAAATAGTGCAGCGTGGCGAGACGACCACAGTGAGTGCACGAGTCATGTGTCATTGGCCCGAGAGAAATGTGACAACAAACTCAAGACAAAGAATTGGCGACATGTTGCAATGGAATTGTAAGTTAGCTGAAGAAATACAGAAGGCGACGCATTCACATCTGCACAGCCAAAAATATTTCTATTACTACTCCCGACCGGCCTGCTCATCTTATTTTAGGGTATTTATTTTATCCGGCACATTTTTAGTGCGATTTACAGGTGTCTAATTTCAAGCGGGGCAACTTTTAGGGGAGTCTTAAAATGCTAACCTCTGCTAATTTGAACCAACGCGATGGTATGGTAATCTTGTTTTAACATGCGGTCGTTCAGGGGGACTTAACTGTGTGGTAGTCTTATTTTGACCTGTTCATCTTTTCAGGTGTATTACGGCAGTCTTATTTCTATCTGCACAGGGCCCCCAGAATGGCCGAGGGCTCCTTTGACAGTTGTCAAAGTCCCCCCGTCCCCCCCGTCCCCCCGTTCGACGCCCCTGGTTATCGTCAGAATTCTTGTTGCCATCGCCGGTACCCTTCTTTAGCGGCGTCACAAAACAGCCAAATGAAATGCAAACCACAGGAGGTTTACTTTAATCTTTGAGTCAGAACTTACAGGAATCTTTATTGTTTTCAATCACTAGACGCAGAGCCGCAATTAAATGCAACTTCATTAAGCGCGAGATAACTCCTGAAAAGCTTTTTAAACTGCAGGGATGCAATTAGAGATCACATTCAATAAAACTATTTTAAAAAAAGGGAGTCAGTTCGTCTTTTTTTTTTTTGCATTTTAATTGTGCTGTGCTTAATCGGACAGGTGTGGAAAAACTGTTTGAGCATTTATTTGATATCCATCTTAGGGTCCAAGGACTAGTAGGCTACTCTTTCTCCTGGGGAAGTGGAATAATTGCTTAAACGGCTTTCCATAAACGGCACTGCGTTGGCAAGGAACAAGACACCGACGTGATCTACATACTATTGTGCTTGTTTGGAAGCGCTAATGTAGCCACGGGTGTCTGTCTCTGTCTGTCTGTCTGGCAAGCGGAGAGGCGTTTAGTGCCAAGCCGAAGGGATCACATTTCATGGAATGGGGTTTGTGCAGGTTAGTCAGAGTTAGCCAGAGAAAGGGCAGCGTTTAGCGTGATCTATTTCAACATAAATACTCCATCAAAGACAAGATCACGATTCGAGCAATAGAGTCCAGTTTTAAATGGGACTACCGAATATCTCCTAAAATAAGAGGAATTCAGATGCCCTAAAAAAAAATTTGCTTCAGTTAAAAGTAAGAGTACCGTAAATCCCGTAAAAACTGCACAGTTAAAACGAAGACCACTGTCAAAACTTGGAAAACGTATTGTATTTTCTCACTGTAGCTCACTTTACCTAACCTATTTGCCATGACATAGTGCTTAATGGAATACACAATAGTGGCAGTACACTTTCTCTTTCCAACTCACTTCGTCATCTATCCTGCGCCGCTTTTTGTTTGGTTATGAGAGCGCTTAGCCCCCCCTTGCACGCAGCCCCGCCAAACGCCTTTCAATCCCAAGTTTATGCGGCAAACTCACCGCACTAAGCTACAACGCACGAGGAATAAAATGCGACCTACATGTTCATTAAATTGTGTCCTCGGTGGCCGCTTCATCTGTGATGCAAACTAAAGCCTTTGTTGTACACTAAGCAGCTTTTTGGAGGGGATCAAATTGGTATGTCGGTGGGGTATGCATGTATTAGTTGTACAGTACTGAAAGCACTTAATGCACTTATGTCTCTTTACGGACCAAGACAAGTGTAATATTAATTGAACTTCAACTACTAGTGATGCCCCAAATTTTCGGCCACCGAACATTTTCGATCGAAATCCAAAATCGGTCTGTTTCGGACCGACAGACTTTTGTTGTCACCAAAATAAAACAGTCAAAAAACTATTCTGGATCAAAAATTCTGAAACAAAATGTACACCTTTAATGAGGAATGACTTATATAGGGGGGCGAGGAATAAATGTTTTCTAGGGGTGGGCGACAAAGGTTGGCAGTTACAAAGCACATGAAAAAAGTCTAACTATTCCGAATCAAAATTTGAGGTGACAATAGAAAACTACATTAACTCCTTAGTTGTTTGTTTTGCCCACCAGTGCACCCCCACATTTTTCGCCTATACTGGGATTTGGTCACTCGGGACTTAAATGGTAGGGTTCCTCCTTCCGTTACATAAAAACTGCGGAATATGCGTCCGGGCACGCATGACGAACGTGCGTATTTTAGAGCTCATACGACAGAGAATCCAATACGCTCTGGGCGATCAATGGCTGAGAAGATGAGGAGCGATAACGATTCGGCTCCTAGATGGCATTAACCCCGGGGTCCTGTCTCCAGCCATAAAATAAAAATAACACGCATTATTACATGCGGGCATAATTAGGTCACGACCATCCGCAATCGCCATTACATGGCCAGGTTTCAGGAAAAAAAAAAAACTACATCCGTGAGGGTCACTAGTATGAAGCGAATTTTGCGTTATGTGTCAACTTGAACAGCAGAGATTCAATGGCCACGCCCCTGTCCACATGTAATTATCCAAATCCGCAAAGCCGCAGGGGCTGTGGGAACGTGCCGAGGTGGACACCTGCTTCTTTGGTTCTGTGGGACTCTGGTGTGCTACACCGGGAGTTTTTGGGGGGTGATGGCGTGCAGTTCTGAGGGGTTTTCAGGAGCTCAGGTGCATTCTGGGGGGTGAGATTGCTTCGGCGGGCTTTTTAGGGGCTGGGGTGCGCTACGTGGAGGCTTCTAAGGGGATGGGGATTACAGTATGCTTCGTGAAGCTTGGTTTTGAGTGGCTTTGGTGTAGTGCTTGGGTTTTATGGGGACTTTTTAGGGGCTTGGGTGGGTACTTTTGGTGGGCTTCATGGGGACTGAGGGTGTGCATTTTGGGGGCTCTTGGATTCTGCTTGGTGGGGGGCTTTTTCGAGACTGGTAAATTTAAGGGTATTTTTCTTTTGTTTTTTTAGATGACTGAGTTTTAGGGGCTCTGGTGTGCTTCGTGGGTGGTTTTTAGGGGCTTGGGTTCAGTTCATGGGGTCCCAGGTACACTTTGCGGGTGTTCCGATGCACTGTGTGGTAGGAGCTCAGGGGCGCATTGTGGGGGGTTTGGAGGGTTTCTGTTTACTTAGGGGCTCGGGTGCACTGCGTGGGCACTGAAGTGCACTTTGTGGGCGCTTGTCTCCTAGTTCCTCCCATGTAATTGGAACCCTGCTCAACCCTGCTTCAAAGCCAGGACATTGTTGCTGCATTTTTTAAAATATGTAAATCCACGACATAATCCAGTTATTGCCAAAAACTGTGCGGTGGCCATTTGCATGTGATGTGAACCCGCCTAGAAACGCCGCTTGTTACCGCTGGTTTCATCAGACCCGACAACACAAATGCTTTGAAGGGAAGGAATCTTGTTTGTTTGTTTAATTCATTGGAAACACAGATGGTGCAACGGCCTGGAATGCCGAGACCCTTGTTTCTCCTCAAAGTTGGTAAAACGCTGCACTCGGATCCAATCAGCGCGCGTACGTTGAAAGACGTATCACTTTACCCGGGCGCAGAAAGCAATCCTGTTAGCGCTCCCTGAAGCGCCGAGTGCCCGGCGAGTAAGGATTTCACAGCTCTTTGATTACTCGGGGAGAATATCTGCGCAAAATCGATGGCGTCGATGGCCGGCCGCTGGCTGCGGGGACGTCTCGATTACCATAACACCGGGGCTCTCCAATAGCATCCTACGCCCGATGAAGTCTGCCGGAGGGGTTTCACTTTTCCTTGTTTACTCCCGCCTGGAGCCTAATGGCGCGTGCGCACACACACAAACGTCCAAACAACAGCACTCGCACACAGACAGACACACACACACACAAACAAACACACAAGTACGCACGCTCACACGCACACCAACATACAGTACATCCAATCATGATTGCATGCACACGTGCACTCACTCGCGCGCGCACACAGGCCGTCAGACAGCAAAATCAATATTCATCTGCAAGGAAAAATAAAGGTTTAGCCCAGTGAGAAAGTTCTTTTGTTTCTAGATGTACTCCAAAAACTTAAAAGCTGCGAATAATTTTGAATATTTTATCACAAAATGTAGTTTGTTAGTTAGTTTTTTTCAGTCACACAGTTTACAGCAAAAAGGCATTTTTATATACAGTATTATATTTATATATATATATATATATATATATATATATATATATATATATATATATGTATTAGATACAATGAGAAAAGTCCTAAGAGTCCACAAGTGATGCCATCAACAAAACGTTGCATTCGCCGCCCACGGAGACATTGGGGCGGCCATGACCCAACGCCAGCTCAAAACTGGAGAGCTACTAGTGTAAAGTCATCCACAGCGTTTCGTTCTCAGCTTACATGATCTGTAATTTCGCATAAAACCTCAGAGGCAACAAAGCTTTTTCTTTTTCTCAGACGTGGCCGCATGAATAATAAATCCCTCCACCCGTGTAAGTAAAGCTATGCGGTCATCTGGACAAAACGCCAACGCTAACATTACGCAACTAACGTGAGGCTTAGTTACTATCAGTCAATAAAGCTATGCGGTCGTTTGCACAGTCATTTTGAAAATTAAAAATCAACAGCCACACTTTAAACACTATAGCTAATATTATCCTACTATCTGGATAATATTAGGCGGTCATTTGTATAAAGCCAAAATGCTAATCTTAAGCTATTAGGTCTCGATATTAAACCAAACAGCCAAATATTTGTCTGCTCCAAGGTAAACAATGTATTATTCTGAAAGTAATGCTACGCTAACGTTAAGCTACTGCAACAGTGGGTGAAGCTATGCGAGAATGGAGTCATTTAAAGGGCTCATTATAGCTTCCGTCTAACTCTGTAGGTTTAATAGCTCTTTTCCTTACATGTGACGACACTTTCACTAATGACAGCGTGGGCAAGATAGGGTGAAATGACTTTCCCAACTATGCCAGGTGTTGATAGGACACAGGAGGTATGACAGGAAGACAATAGCCTCACATTGTAACACCCACTTGGCACGTGTCATCCTTTTGAGAAATGTTCTTATCATTGTTACTATTCGTAACAATGTGGCAGCACAAGAAGGCCGTGATCATTCCCGAGACCCCTCCGCGTAATTAACGCTTTGAGGATTGGCCGCCATTAGCGGCGCACGGGGTCATATCCTTGATGGAAGGCTTGTTAATACGCCTCCGGTGTATCAGCTCATTAGCTGAGGCTCCATCCTCCCACGCTACATCGCTAACGTGCTAGCTGAAGAAGGGGAGGGGGAGCACGTTATCTGTAGCATAATGGAAGGTTGTTGGCCAAAATGCAAACGTAATGCTACTAAAGTGAGGCCTCGCTCCTATCTGTGGATAAAGCTAAGTGGTTACCCAAATTGATCCAAAAACGCTAATGTTATCACCACAAATCGCCGCCGCTCCTCCTCATCTGTAATTTTGTTTGGGTGTTTGTTTGCTTTCCCACACTTTTATGTATACTAATATTCATTTAATATGTTATTAATATTAACAGGCAAATCTCGAAGCAGACACGTTGTGCCTGTTTTGGGGGGGCACAAAAATGATTATGCACAGCTCTATCCAAAATTGCATAGTCTTCGGTGTGTTTTCATTTTTTTGTTGAGAAGAGAAAAATAGCAAGGTGGAGATTTTCAACACAAAAATGATTACCAGTATGCGGACGTCCACATAGCTTCACTGAGAATCGCGTAGTAATTGGTGTGTTATCACATTTGGAGAGGGAACACAAAAAAGATTTTCCACACAAAAATGGCGAGCTCCAGGACATGAATGAGTCACAATGGTAATTACGGTCCGTCGAATCCCTCCGAAATGGCGACTTGAGCGGCGGTGGTGGCACGACAGCAGGTGCACAGCAGCTTCAGCCAAAATAAGGAAACAAAACAACAACAACAAAAAACCATCTTGAGTCCTTTAAAGCCAAGCTGACAAGTCCCAAACACGACGGGATGAATAGATAAAAGCTGCCAGAGACAGGCTCCGCTGCGTTTTTGTCGGAAAATAAAGACGGCGGAATGAGGAGTTACTTACTCCGCCGGAGAACACTAGAAGTGAGGGTTTTCTTTTTTGTATTTCTTTGGTTTCTTTTTCAAGCTCGAAATCTGGAGAGCAACGGGAAGCAGCGCAAATAGATCACGGAGGGAAATGTCGAAGGGAAGGCTCGTGGATAATTGCGCTTGGCGCTAATGAAGATGAATGTGGAAGTGAAACAAGGGAACTCTCGGGGAAAAAGAACAAGCTTCTCTGACAGCTTCATAAAGGATCGATTAGGTGTGAACACCAGACCACACCAGCCATTATCACTATTAATATTAGCACAATGGAGTCGGGGGAGGGGGGTGGGGTCTTCAGATCTGTCGGATTACTTGAGGCTGTCTACGCTCCACTGAGAACAGAAGTAGATGTTGAACGACTGCTACGGCCTGAAAAGGTGTGGGTGGGAAAAGCGCTCCGGAGGTGAAACTATTTACCGATCGATCTTCATCGCCATTGCCTTCATTGGTGTGGCGCCACTCACTCATTGCTGTTCATTTTTCACGTTTCCATTGTAAACAGACCCAAAACATTTGAGCCAAATTATCTGGCTTTTCTGTACTCTTTCGTTGGGGTTTTAATTTCAAAATGTAATAATAATAATAACCCTTAAATTATTTAATATTTAATCTGTCATTCTATTTTTTTTAAATCCAATAATGCAATGACATTTCATTTATATTTTATGTTTAAATTCATTAAATTATTTCATATTTACATGATTTTTTTTGCATACTTAATTTATGTAGTTTTAATTAATATAATTGTAATTTCATATTTACATTTAAATACAAAATGTTTGACTTACATATTTAATTTTATTGTAGTGTTAATTAATGCAATCATAATACAAATGTCAATTGAAATGTATTTACATTTACATGAATTATTTTGCAATTATTTGCACACAAATGTAATATTTACATTCGTGAATATATCTTTTATAATTCCATAATGTATTGACATTTTACTTTTTGCATTTTTAAATATCATATTTAAATGAATGTATATAATTTAATGTAATAATATTTATTGTTATTATTATTATTATTATTATTATTAATCCATTCATACATTCTTTTTAATTACTCAAATGAAAATGCAATATTTACATGCTTGTAATTGTTTTATTTAATGATACTTATATATAATGTATTTTATTTTTAAAGCAATTCTTTCTTCATCAAATCATATTCAATACAATTTAAAGTAATAATTAGCATTCTCAAATGGAATAATAACTATTTTTAATTAAAATGACATGCGTCATTAATCAATAATGTAGTTAATCAACATTTAATTTAATTTCAAAACATATTTGCATGGTCCAGTTTCCATCCAGGAAATTTAGTGGAAAACACATCCTGTTTAAAAAGAACACAATGCCCGCTACCATGTTACATTTGTTCAAAAAAAATTCAATTCTTGAATTCCACGTTGTGCCATCATGCTATTTATGTAGCTGGCGAGCCTGATCTGGGTTGGAAAGAGTCTATGAAGTCGAAAGGTTGCAGTAGTTTATTTTTTCATTTGCACTTTCTCGCCACTGTTTGTGAAATAACCTCCCCCAAGTGCAGGGACGACACATCTGCCTGCTTCTATTTGCTCCGCTGGCATTCTGGCAAAGCCCTGGGCTAATTTACCCAACACCAAACACCGCCACCACTGGGCTGCCTGCTCCGGTTTCCTTGTTCGACTGCTTTAAAAATAAAATTGTAATACAATCAAATGTGATGCAGCGTGTGCCAGGCGCGGCGGGAAGATGACGGCCGTGTCGCTTACATAATTTGTATCGACTCACGAAGAGAAAATAATAAGGATGAATCAGAGCTGCGACAGTGGTTCCAAAAGTGTAATTGAACGTGGGGGAGGTAAGAGAAAGTGAGTGAGCTGATTCGATGAGAGCGGCATAGCAGTGTAGTCATAGAAGGCCAGATGAGAATAAATCCCCAGTTCGAGGGCTTTGAAAATTCAGCCCCCGAAGACAGTTTTGCTGAGCGGCGTGAAATTTGGCAGACATGTCTATCATGAGTAGACCCGTAAAAAGTCCCAAGAAGCCATGCCCAAAAAGACACAGGAAGTCCGCAAGTTGGTCTTGAAGCGGCCGTGTTAGGGTCGTTTCAACTATTTCCAGGTAGTTAGCGCCCCAGAACTGTCTGAAAATGTTGTCTTCGAAAGCTAGCCTGACTTAGCAACATGAAATTTGGAACAAATGGCCTGCGCTATTGTGAAAATCTTCGTCATTGCCTGTGGACAGAGCATGTCGGCAAAGTCTGATTACTCACCATAAAAGACAAAACGCTAATCAACCAACCGAAATCGTCTTTCAAAATGTCTGCCCCACGAAGCCGCTAGGGCTTAGCAACATGAAATCAGGTTCAAAAGTTGATCATGAGCAGACGCACAAAAAAAGTCCCAAGAGGCCACGCCTGAAAATGCACAGGAAGTCTGCCAGTTTGCTTTGGCGTGCCCATTTCATACCTCCTACTTTCCCATCAGTTCAGGCCAAACTCGATCCAGAAACAAGACTGTAATACTAAGATGAACCGGTAGCCTCCATCCTGTTCAATAACAACAAACACACTGCACTCAAAGCCTTTTAACAGTCTGAAAAGCTTCCCGGTCAAGAGAACTATGGGTGGAGACGCATTAATGTCTGCCGCCCATTTGATGTTTTTTTTTTTTTTTTTATCTCCTTCTTAAGAGGTAGTCAAGTGTACCGGGAAATCTTCAGCAGAATGTGAACAACATGAACTCAGGCCATGGCATTAAATGTCAGCGAGTTATGGTAAAACAGGAGTGCAGAACCACCTGACAGCCATAGCAGCAGCCGGTGAACATTTCCCGAAAAAGTGACGAAAAGAAACAAGACTTTTATGTCGCGTCCTTAAAAAAGTTCCCTCCGTTAGCTCAGCACATTTCTCCAGGCAAATTGTTCTAAAGTTAAAACGCTTGATCATCTCGTCTTTGATCTAAACTGAAAAAAAGACATGGTCATGTTTGTAGACGGGAACGAGACTGCTAAAAGGGAGAACAGATTCAGCGTCTCGTCTCACTGAAATGTTAGCAGTTCGCAAAGTAGACCGTTCGTGTTTGGTTTAAGTAATGACAACAATTCAAGCCGCAAGCAGCAATGAATGGGCCCATTACGCCCACTTTTTCATGGCAAACCATCGTCGTCTAGCTGGGATGCCTGCTTCCGATCGGGGCTCATTTGGCCCAATTCCATAGTAGAAGTACAAGACCAAAATGGCCGACGTCCTGGTCAACTTTGGACACGGGTCCTCGAGACTCCGTCGTGCGTCCCGTTATGATCGACAGCTCCAGCTAATTTCCTGTCGATCTGTGAAAGTGGTGCCGAGGGCTAATTTTTCCTACTTTCCAGGCGGCGTGGGGGTTGTGTTTGGGAACCCTAAAATACGTTTTCACCAGGATAAGACTGCAAAAAAATGGTGAGTTTTCAGGAATGTTGAAGACAACCAAAAGTCGATTAATTCGGGACTCAACGGGGCGCGTTCCCAAGTTAGGACTTTGTTCAAGTAGAGGCCCTGGAAATCAACCAAATGGATCACCTCCTGCTCAATTTCAAGCAAGAGTCATTGAGACTTTCCGTGCATCCTGTTATGATCGGCATGTCTGCCCAATTTTAGATTGATCGGTGAAACCGGTGCTGGGGGCTATTACTTTTATTTTTTTTAAACTTTCGAGCTGTGTAATTCGCTCCAAAATGGCTTCTTCAAACCAACATGGTCGGGTTTTTTTGTTTTTGTTTTTGTTTCCACTTTCCAAGGGGGCGTGCTATGTTGTAGTTTAATCACTTGCTCCAAACCTGTTGTTCTTCCCGTGGTGGAACATTAACACATTTACGACCACCCATGCGCAATGGCCTTAGCATGAAAGCTATTTTTAAAGTCGTCCTCCTGATGTTTTTGTCCACGGCTGAAAAGCAAACACGAGTGACTGCTGAGATTTATTTACGCGGGCCTTTGAATAATGGTGCAGACGCACGCAAGAAAAGAAAAAAAAAAAAAAAGACCTTTCCCAGAGGGAGTGAGAGAAAGAGTTTTTTCACTCGATAATTACACTAATCGCATGAATAATGGCAAATTCAATGAGATGTGAATCTAAGTACGGTTAATGATGTTTGGAAAGGCTCCATTATGCAAAACGATTATTATTATTTTTTAAATAAAACGCAGGACACCGTGGAGGAGACCAAGATGGATTTTCCGACAGAGATGATGTGAGGAAGAAAAAAATAAAATTCAATAAATCACTATGTTCATTTCATGGCATATGTTCGGTATATGGCACACTTCCTGTAATGGGTTCTTGAGACTTTTTGGTGGGTCTCCTAATGATAGACGTGTAACACATTTCATGTTGCTAAGTGAATCTAGCTTCGGGGCTAAATTTTCCAAACTGTGGAAACTTATTTTTCCGTTTTCTGGGGGGGGGTCACCAAACTTTCTGCCATCCTCTGGCCAGAAGCAATGGCAAAAATTCTAATTTAGTGTCGTCTAGTATAGATGGTTCAAATTTGAAAAAAGTCGACCAAATATCTCGAGAACAAGTTCATCTTTGAAAGACACCTGGCAAGGACCAACGTGAACCGAAAATGGTGGCTTCGACCCAAAATGGCAGACTTCCTGTGCGTTTTCGAGCGTGGCTTCTTGAGACTTTTTACGGGTCTACTCATAACAGACATTACATTTCCTGTTACTAAGTGGAAATGGCTTCAGGGGCTGGATTTTATTCAAGTATTTTAAATTTTTTTAAAATGGTGGGGGTGGGGGGTGTCATGCCCTATACATTTCTTCTATTAATCTTTAGGTTTTGTATGTTGAAAAATAATAATAATAATAATAATAATAATTTTCGACCAAAATATCACATTTGAGTCCGTATTTCGGTACATCCTACGATTAAATATGTGCGCACTCAGTGAGCTTGCCAGCTTTTTTTGTGGCTTCTTATTTGCACACACTTAACTAAAAGCTTCATTGGACTGTGACTGAGCTTCAATCCCATCCTCCGTTTGCCACCACTTAGCATGCCAGGTGATAATGGCCTCGCTCTGCTAGCCTCCGCAAATACTTATGTTAATTGTCCCCGTCGTAAGATCAAATTCCTTTCCCCCCCTGGCGAGATACGACGGAAGCCGCGCGCCGACGCTCATCAACCATTCCGGAACACGGGCCCGTGACACGTTTAGACCTTTGGCCGATGATGGAAAAACAAACAAGGCGACAAAGGCAAACGTTCAATATGGCCCCGTTAAAATATGGTATCAATAAAGCGAGATGACAGGAGTATATTTGCCGGTCACTTCCGCGTCGTTAGCGAGACGCGCCGAGACGTTTTAACTCCACGAATCAAGGGAAGTGGTTTAGCATATAAATCGGTTTAGAGCCGGCGATTAATTGGGAATGAACACATTCAATTCATTCTCACTGGATTCAAAGGAGGGGGCACTTAATGTGGGAACTTATAAAAAAAAAAAAAAAAAAAAAGGGTTTGGGGTTGCAAAGCTCAACGCAAAAGAGAATGAAACAACAAATGAGTGTTTGACTCATACCTGGAATTGGCTAAATTTATCTTAAAATTGCAGCTTCAACCCAAAATGCCAGGCTTTCTGGGTCTTTTCGGACATCAGTTCTTGAGACTTTTTTCTGGGTTCTACACGTGATAATTTCATGTTGCAAAATAAAACTGACTTCAGGGGCTAAATCTAAATCCCCCCAAATTCAGGCAACCGCAGCTCCTGAAAATGGCCAAAATGACCAAAAAATGGCTGCTTCAAACCTAAAAGGCAAACTTCTTATGTCTTTTCTGGCATGGCTTCATGAGACTTTTTTGCAGGTCTACTTAGGGTAGACAAGTGCACCAAATTTCACATTGCTAAGGCAATCTAGTTTCAGGGGCTGAATTTTCAAAAAGAATTCTACGGCTCTACGACGAGCACACTCAGTCATTGTCAAAGCCTCCCAGGGTCGCATTCATCAATGCGAGTTATCCCGCTCAAAAAAAAAACCAAAAAAAAAAAACCTTAATGCTTCTTACTAACGATCTAATCTTTCACTTTAGTCGCACGTGATCCAGCAATGCCACCGCATGATGAATACCGTTCACGCCTCCTCGACAAAAAAAAGCAACGAGACCTACCAATCTGAATGAGGTGAAATTGATTGGACAAAAACCGAATGACGCACTACAGGAAGCGGGGGTCACATACATTTTCATTAGCGGTGGGGGGGGCGGGGGGGGGTCGGAGTGTCAAGTGATTGAGTTGGCCGAGGCGTAACAAAGCATCGCGCGCGCCGCTTATCAATCAGTCTCCAAACGCCAGCCAACATCCATCAATGCTCATCTTCGTTTTACTTTGAATCATTGAATTTTTAAAAAAGTTAACTTCAATCCCGCATTCCGTAAAATAAGAGATGACGTCTCGGAAAAGTATGACTTCATTTTGATAAAATTAAGATTTTATTACTGTCAGAATTCCAAATTTCTTCATCAAATTGAGACTTTATTTCTGTGAAGTAACCTAATTTCACAAATTACATTAAATGTCTTTTTTTTTTTTTTTTTTTTTGCTATTTTGATGATTTCAATGATTTTAATAAAATTATATTGTTAAATTATTTCCCCAAAACTCATGGAAAATTATGGCTTATTAAATCACCAGTTTATTCTCACAACATTACAGCTTTATTGATTTAAAATTAGGACTTGTCACAAAAGTATGACCTAATGGTCATTAAATTGTGCATTATTTTTTGCTTAATCACATCTTTATACTCATAAAATTAAGACGACACTCATAAAGTTGCAACTTCTTGTAAAATGATGAATTTATTCTCACAAAATTAATATATTTCTCTAGTAAGAATTACGACTATATTCTCCTAAAAGTACAATTTATTCTTACAAGATTACATCTTTAGTATTGAAAAATAAAGATTTAATTCTTGTAAAATCATGACTTTATTCTTATAAAATTACACCTTTATTCAAATAAAATTTGAAATGTTATTCCTGTAAAAAGTTTTTAAAAATTTTGTGTAAAAGTAAATTTTGTTACTGTCAAATTTTGACTTTATTCTCGTAAAATGATAACATAATTTGTTTTAAAGATCACACCTTCCTTTTTCTAAAATTATAACTTACATTTCGCAAAATTATGACTTCTCATAAAACTGTATTAATTGTCGCTAAAATGCATCTCGATTCTCATAAAAATATGACTTTACTCTCAGAAAATAAAAACACCACTCTCAAAAGTTACGACTTTGTTCTTGGAAAATTTATTCTCATATAATTATGACTTAACTTTCATAAAATAGCAATTGAATTCTTGTAAAATTACAACTACATTCATTTTTTTCCCACATATAGCTTTATTTTCCATTAAAATTAAAACCCGAATAATGACTCAAGTATCATAAAATTACGACTATAATCCAGTCAAATTACGAGTTTATTTTCATAAATTACGACTTGAGTTTTGGAAAAATATGACTGGAGTCTTGTAGATTTATGACTTTTACTCCCATAAAATGATGATTTCATTCCCGTAAAACTATGACCCTATTCAAATGACCTCTCTCATATAAAAATTAACTTTTCTTTCTGTAAAAATGGTTAACTTTAATGTCACAAAATTACAATTTGATTGCCATGGATGTTGTTGTTTTCTCCCCTCGTCATGTGCAATGCAAGCGTGTGAAAAAAAAATGACGTAGTTGACTTGGGGCCGGATTAAAGTCCATTACGAAGCCGAGGCGATCAATTCGCAAAAAAAAATTAAAAAAAATACTATTGTCACATCTTTGAAGATTTTGACCATTGAAGGTGATTTTGTCTTTTTTTGTTTCGCTTGTTTTGTTTCTGCTGGACGTCTCGTGGCGGTGATTGGAGGGAGAATATTCGGACGCGTCGGTTTGCAGATGAGAAAATAATTAATAAAGCCATCAATCAGTGCGGTGGAATGGCTCCATTAACTCGACTTTTTATTGCTTGTAATCAGCAGCCTTGCACCACTTGAGACCCGGACGTGGGCTGCTCTCGTCTAATTGAGGAAGCGCGCCTCGCTTAATGGCCAGCGGCTTCATTTGCAAGCCGATCGCTCGTTCGGTTTTTTTTTTTTTTAGCCCGACAACCGCCGCTAGAGGGTGCTGGTAATCAAACGAAGACGCGCGCACGGCAGGGAGCGAACTCGGCACGCGGCCGGATCGCCGGACAATTCTTTAGGTACAAAAGCGGGGATTCGAAATAAGGGGAGAATTTTGTCCTCATAATCCTAACGCTGAATAAATAATTGCCATGTCCGTAACCCTGAATACCACGGGCAGTAAAACGTTGCCTATTTAAAAAAAAAAAAAAAAAAAAAGAAAAAAAAAATTGTTTTTTTTAAATGTCGCAGAGCTATGGTAACAAATTCACAGTTTAAAAATTACGACTATATTACAGTCAAATTTTGACTTTCTTCTTTAAAATTATGACTTGATTCTCGTAAAATTCTGAGTTTACGCTTATAAAATGACAATGGTTATCATTATCATGAAATTACGACCATACTACAGACAAATTTCAATTTTTTTCTAAATTTCTGATGGATTCTTGGAAGATTATACATTTACCCTCATCAAATTATAGCCAGATTACAGTTAAATCACAATTTTATTCTTGTAAATTGTGATTTACAAAAAAGTATTCTTAGAAAATAAAGTATATTTTAATGCAAAAAAAGTATCATTGTTGAAAAAAAAGTATTACTACTTATTTTTATTTTATTTCCTTTTTTTTCCAACATTTGGACGAATGATGACATCATGAGCATTTGTGAGTTTCTCCCTTAAAAAAGATTTCAACTTTCACTTCCTCTGAGCTTTTATTTGTTTCCCCAATTACCCGGTGAGCCCCCCTCAGATGATTTGGGAGCTAAAAAAAAAATAATCTTTTTGCGGCGGGACATCGCATGCAAAACTCCCGACGAGATTCACGCTGGCGGTGTGGCGGCGGAGAACGGGAACATTAAATGTCAGCGATGTTTTCCAGTCAAGAACGTCCTTCCTCGGATCACATTGGATAAAGATCAGCTCGGATCAACCGTGTCATTTTCGCCCACTAAAGCGGCAATTTCATCTTGTGGGGGGAAAACTTCACCTTGTGGCAACTTTTTTTGGGGCTTGTTTGTTTTTGTTTTTTGTACAAAGCAGCAGCTGTAGTTGTTTGTGGCGTCACTTTGTCCTTGCCTGGATCCTCACTTTGAATGCCGAAGTTGTTTTGCAGACGTGGTTTGATGTACTAAAAACAAGCCTCAATGTGCACAAATGTATTATTTCACTCAGAGAAAAACTTTTGACCAAAAAAAATAAAAAAATAAAAAAACGGAATCATGTGAAAAGTCAGATTTTTGTCTGTTTGGTTGTTTGAGAAGAAAACAAAATTTCAACCAAAGTTCAAGTTTGAATCTTAAGAGAAAAGTTTTTTTCAATTATTTTGTTATTTTTTTGATGTAATCTTTATAAGAATGTATTTTTTTTTAAACGTAATTTTTTTGTTTTGCAAGAACAAAGTAAGACTTATTTCTCATAAAATTCAGACTTTCAACTTTTTTTCTTAAAAATGTTGGAATGGTGTGAAAAATGTCATGTGGTTAAAAAACCCCAAAAGAAACTAAATTAAAATTACAATTAAAATTTAAAAAAATCTATTTTAATGTTATGTAGAAAAAAAATATGTGTAAGAAAATATATTTCTGAGAAACAAAAATGTAAAAAGAGAGTTTACAAAAAGCTTTATATTCTTAAAAATCAAAACATCATAAACTCAAGAGGAAAAAACATCTTTTTTTTTTCTTTCAAGTTTTCGTAATCTTCCGAGAATAAAGTCGCAATGTTTGAAGAGTCAATGTCATAGTTCCCCCCACCTGGAACCCAAAATCGAGAATATTCAGAGAGATTCCATTTCCAAGGAGATTAGCAAAAAGAAGCTCATCTTCCGAGATTTTAGGGCGGAAAACTTCCCGCGTGAATCAACTCCCGTCTCGTCCGGATTGAATTCTTGCCGAAGATTATCATCCATTTGAGAGCCCTCAAAAGACAAGAAGAAGCTTACTTTGGCTGACAAATGAGACGTTTCCGCGCACGCTCGGAACGGGGATCGCGAGCACCATTTTACACACGCGACACACCACACAGCGCACACACCTAACGACGGCCGACGTCGCAATCAATTTGGCCGACGGGACGCGAGGACAAAGACAACAGGAAGCACAGGAGTGATTCTTCAATCAATGTTTTCAACCTTGACACTGGGAATCTACTCAAGCAGAATAAACACAGAAGTCATCTTTTATTTATCTGCACTAGATTAGAGGCGAGCGCGGTGCCCGACCTCCACCTTCAAACGCTCGGGAGACGGCGACACGAGGTGGATCCGATCCGATCCGATCCGAGCCGAGCCGAACGCGAGAGTGACGGCTGGCTGGGTTTCGAGCACAATCTGCTGGAAAGCATCTTTTCCGAGGACAAAATGCATGTCTGTTTTTCCAATTCAAAAAGGGTCCGTTTTTTCTTAGTATTTCTGAGAAAAAAGTTGATAGTGTAACAAGGGGAAAAAAAAAAAAGATATTTTTTTTTTAAAAAATTGTATTATGGGGGGGACGTGTGTATGTTGGATTGAAAAATATGTATTAGCTTCATTTAATATAGCTAATATTTTGGGATTAGAAAACTTTTTTTAAATGACTTAATTTTCAAGAAAACTAAATAATGGTATCAGGAAAATGTAGAATATTTAAAGCCAAAACAAGCAAAAGAAAATGTCTTAATTATTCAAATACTTTATAAATTATTTTTCTGTTTTTTTAAAAAAATATTTTGTACCCTTTTTTATTTTTTTTAATAAAGGAGCTGGACATTACTATTTAGATTTTTTAGGAACAATTGTTAATGTTTTACAACATTTATTTTATTTTTTAATTAAATATGTTTTTCTGAACAATTTTTTTTAATTTTGTTTTTTAAAAAATAATCATGATTTCTTGGTGGGGTTTTTTTCAACAACGCCAAAATGCTTCTTTTTTAATAGAATTTCTTTAAAATAAAAAAAACTTTTTATTTAAAAATCCTTTTTTGTTTTTTAAACAAAAATAAATTCTTTTTGGGATTTCAAATTTTTCTAATGAACATTTCTATTGGTATTTTTTCCCGGCATCTTTTTAAACTTTTACTTTCTCTCTTGTTTTCTTTGTAAAGATGTTTTCAAGTCATGTCAAGTTTATTTGTATTGCCCTTAATCCCATAAGAGTCTCAAAGGGCTTCACAGGCCCACAGTTGACAAAGATCGATGACATCCCCTGATCTAAACCCCCCCCTTAAAGATCTCTTAAAATGTGAAACATTTTCAAGTTTTTTAAGCGTTTGGCATCTTCCAAGGTTGAGTAGTTTCCCTTTAATTTGGTTCTATATAACATACATAATGTAACTTAAAAGATTCCCGCTGGGGTTAATAAAAGCTTTTACGACGACGTCATTCCCTATGAATATTTCAAGTGAAGTGAACGGACGCAGACTGCAGCTCATAAGCGGTCGCGGTGATTTAGAGGCAAACAAACGTGTGCCGTGCAGTCAATCAACATCTTCCTGCGCGGACATCCGGCCGGCGAGAGGCGGCAAAACGACCTTCACTTTCACTTCACTCCAAGCGATTGGCCGTCAGCCGCCCAGCGACGCCGTCCTTTGTCACGAGCGCATCTGGAGTGAACGCACGCCCCGCGGAAATGTAATAAGCGGGCCGCGTCGCAGCTGTGCTGGCCCACAGCAATTAGCTGGAGGATACGCCCTGACGCCCCCTACTGGTTAAGCAAGGCAGCATTGAGGCACAAAAGAAAAGCTTTGGCTGCTCACGACTAAGAAGAATATCAAATTACAGAGACAAGCAAACAACATGCAAAGGCTAACATAAATACGCTTGTTTTTCGTTACGTACTTTAGAAGAAAAAGTCGCTATTTTAAAATAAATTCAGTTTAGAAAATAAACAAAAAATATTTTAAAAAAGTTTATAACTAATTATATAATTATTTCCCAGACAATTCCTCTTTCTGAATAAAATGTACACAAATTGTTGTACAGTATTACAAAAACAAAACATAATCTTACAAGAATAAAGTCATATATATTTTGTTTTTTTGGGTGAAAGCAAATCCTAATCTTGTGAAAAATATTTCTTTGGTATTAATATTTTCAAGAAAAGAAAGTTGGAATTTCAAGAAAAATAAATGATTGTAAAAAGTCAAATGCTTTTGAGAATAAAAGTGAAAATAATCTCACGAGAATAAAGTTGTATTATTTTCAGTCTTGAAAAAAATATTTTTTGTCTTATTTTTGGACAAAAAATATTTGGAAAAAAGATGACCCTTTTTTTGCCTCATTTCTTGGGGGGGGGGGGGGGGAATCAGAATAGATTTTCTGTATGATGCATTTGTCAAGCAAGATAATCCTAATTTTACAAGAAAAAAATATTCAAAAGATATCGTAAAATAGATATCGTATTTTTTTATGAAGAAGAACTCAGATTTTTTCTTTTGTCTTATTTTTTCTCTTCATCAAAGTCATAATCTTGGGGGGGGGGAGGGGGGGGGGTGAATATATGGTGTTTCTGGACCAACATTACATTTTTGAAAGCAGCCTTAACATTTTGTACAGTTTGTGACTTGTTTCACACACTCTTTTTGATAAAACAATGTATCAACGCTCCACATCAACGCTGACAACAAGTTTTGTAAGACTTTCGCGGTATATTTTTACCCCAAACTTTGCTCCGACCGCAGACGTTCCGAATGTGCGCTCTTGGCCAACACGCTGGCATCACTCCAATAAAACACGATATAGCGGCTGTCGTATGAACTCGTGTCATCTTGGCACGCAGCGCTAACTTTTTGGGGGACCAACTGCAGCTCGACGTTTGCGGAGACCTCACAACGAGAGCCCCGCGGCGGCTCGGGGATCTCGCAGATGTCATGAAATTATTCGGATGGAGAGTAACGGACGTTCTGTTCTCTGTCAATTGACTGTCTGTTGTCGTACTAGAGCGGCTCCAACTACCGGAGACAAATTCCTTGTGTGTTTTTTGGACATACTTGGAAAAATAAAGATGATTCTGATTATGCAGCGGATTTTCTTTTGCCATGCTGCACCAAACGTACGATTGATTGCTGTTTGTTGAGCGGCAAAACAGAAAACAAGAAGAGTTTTTAACCCGGACTTAAAAACATGCACACTTGGGGCTGACGTCACTTCTGTTAGCAACTTATTCCATTTGTGTGCAGCATAATAGCTAAATGCGGCTTCACCATGTTTGCTTTGGACTCTGTGCTCCACTATTTGACCTGAGTCTGTCGATCTCAGAGCCCTACTGGGTTTATATCCCATTAGCATTTCATTCGTGTATTCAGGCCCCAAACCATCCATCCATCCATCCATTTTCTGAGCCGCTTCTCCTCACTAGGGTCGCGGGCGTGCTGGAGCCTATCCCAGCTATCATCGGCCTCTTTGTTCTGGTCAGAACCCGAGCCGCAGCATTCTGAATGAGCTGCAGCTGTTTAATGCTCTTTTTAGGGAGTCCAGTCAGAAGACCATTATAATAGTCAAGTCTACTTGAGATAAAAGCACTGTCATTCGATGAGATTGAACACTTCCAATGGTTGCACAATAATTCCTTTCCTCCAGGTAGGACCTGAACCCTTTAAGGACTGTTCCATTTAGTCCTACCCACTTTTCCAACCTGTTCAGCAGTATATTATGATCTACTGTATCAAAAGCCGCACTGAGGTCCAACAAGAGCAGAATTGACACCTTTCCCCAGTCAGTATTCAACCTTATATCATTTAGCACTTTGATAAGAGCAGATTCTGTACTGTGATGAGTTCGGAACCCTGATTGAAATTTGTCAAAAAGTCGATTCGAGTTCAAGAAATTGCTGAGTTGATTAAAAATAACTTTCTCGACAAGCTTGGCTATGAAAGGGAGATTTGAGATGGGTCTATATCTTGCGAACATGGAAGCGTCCAGCGCTCTATTTTTTTAGCAGAGGCTTAATGGCAGCTACTTTAAGAGCTTTAGGAAACTCGCCTGACTGAAGTGAGCAATTGATTATTTGCTGCAAATCAGATAGCACAGACTTCACAATAGCTTTGCAAAAGTCAGATGGTATTGAGTCAAGACAGCTCGTTGATGGTTTCAGGTGCTGAACCGTTTTCTCTCTAAAAAAAAACAACAAAAAAACTAAGGAAGTTGACTGTATTCTTGGATGGATATCTTTGATTTGATATTTTTTCCAGAAAATGTGATAGTCCTGTGAGAGAGAGAAAACATATTTAAAGTTTAAAAAATATCTTCAGAAAAAAGGGATGAGCAGCAATCTTGTGTGAGGAAAAAAAAAAAAAAATTCTAATTTTACAAAAATTTAATTACATGATCAGAATCTCAAGAGTGCAAAACTCAATTTGTCTTTATCTTCAGATCCGATAGAGAAAATATTCTTTAAAAAAAGCCCAAATTGAAATTTGGATAGAGTTTATTTTGGGGGGGAAAAGTGCTCATGTCAGAGAATAATAATCTTAGGCCGACAATGCGTGAGTGCGTCCTTATTTGTCTGCTCGCGTAAACTTTTTGTTCCTGCGACAGAAGAAGAAAAAAAAGAATCCAAACTCACACAGAGGCATTAAATTGTCGAGAGATTGACGAGGATTACGGTCAAGCGGGAGGTTTGAAAAGTTGCACATATTGCGGCGAACGTGGCGCCAAATTGGATTGCGCCACGCCGCTGTGACTGGGTACCATTTGGCCCCCGCGATCTTTGAATACTCGTTGGACGGCAGGGATTGCTTTCGACGCAAAACGGTGTGAGAAGTGGGGTACTAAACCTCAGGCTTTCCAGCGTTCCGCCAATGTTAAGGAAAGTTTGGTGCTGTTAAAACAAAAAAAAGACGGGAAAACACCATGTTCAACAGGTATTGTGAACGGGCGTAAAGGCGGCATCCCACTTCTGATACTACTTCCAAAGGTGGTGTTAGGTTAACTGAAGACTGAATAAATTTCCCCCACTTCTATCACCAAAAGTCGACTGGGATAGACTCAAACCCAACCGGGACTGTGAACCGAAGTTCTCCCCTTTGGTGGATTTTTTTTTTCACTCTGGGTAGTCCGACTTCTTCCCACATTTCAAAATACCGCATTCATTGAAGACTCTCTCTTACCCCTGCTTCTCTCACCAAAAGTCAGTTGGTATGTAGGCTCATGTGAATGTGATTTTTCAGATTTTTTTAAAGACATTTCTGTTTCAACCTGGATTCCATTTTCCTATTACATTCCAAAAACCTGATAGTTCGGTTAGGCTTCTCACACTAAAATTCAGCTGGTATATCGGTCGTGTAAATATGAGTTTTTGAATTTGGAATGTATCTTGTTTGTTCAGAAACATGCATGTTATCTTAATGGCAAACTCTAAATTGTTCCCACTTCTCTTGCCAAAAGTGAGCCGGGATGTGCTCCATTTTCTGACATTTGTAATGCATCCTCACTCGGCTAGCGCTGTTGGTTTGCATCTGGTGCTGTTGTTTTGCGAGGCAGAATTCACATAAAGGAATGCCATCAACAAGGCCGCTGCCCTTTAACGCAGAGGAGACTTCATCGGTATGTGAGGGGGAGCTTCTGCATTTCCAGTCACGCCACACGCCGGCTGACATTTTTCAAGACTCGAGTACAGCATCCTCGTTTGCCACGCTCGCGTGTTTTAATTCCTCCGACTGCTCACCTCACTGCCAGCAGCCGAGACGGCCGCTTGGAATTGCCCGGGCGGCCTCGCTTGTCCTCAGGAGCGAGCCAGCTAAAAGCTTTTCTGTTTGGCCGCCAATTCCTCTCCTCGGCGGAGAGAGAAAGGGGAGGTAGAAGAAGGAAAAAGAAGAAGAAGAAGAGGGGGTGGGAGGAATGAGCCAGGGAAGGTCAAAGCAGTATCAGCAAAAGAGATACTAAAATAATGATTGGATTAGCATGCAGCTAAGGGAGCAGCGTAATATATATTAAAAAATAAAAACGTTCCAGGGAGGAGGCGGCACAAGCGAAGATGTCGCTCATTGTATATTCGGCTACCAGGAGGAAGATTATCCAAGTATATTCGGCTCTCATAGGCTTGCGCGAGGGCCTGCGTGGGTGCAATCGTGAAGGAAAACTCTTTAAAGCTAAAACAAATCACATCAGCGGCCAAATTCAAACCCCATAAGGCATGTTTTTTCCACTTACTGGATACAAATAAAGGCAGGAAGAGGCCCTAACAAGCAACAGCTGAAGGCCTGGCAAAATATCACTTGAAACCTGAGCTCTGAAAGCAAGTCAAGAGGAAAAAAAGAATCGAGTCAGTGGCCTGATTTAAACCCTACAGAGCATGTTTTTCTACTTACTGCATGCAAACAAAGACAGTAAAAGTTCATCTCTTAAAATCTCGCCTCTGGAAGCAGAAAATCACATCGGTGGTGTGACGCAAACCCCATAGAGTTTCTTCAAATACCAAAGATACAAGTGAAGGCAGACAGAGCCTCGAATAAGAAGTAACTGAACGCCTCGTAATGCATCTCCAAAAATCTCAGATCGAAAAGGAATTCAAGACTTTTTGAAGGCAACGAATCAAATGAGCGGACTGATTTAAACCCATCCATCCATTTTCAACACCGCTTACCCCGGTTAGGGTCGCGGGACGCTGGAGCCTATCCCAGCTGACTTCGGGCGAAAGGCGGACTACACCCTGAACTGGTCGCCAGTCAGTCACAGGGCACATATAGACACGGACTACCATTCGCACTCACATTCACACCGTCACTGAGTGGGAACTGAACCCACGCTGCCTGCACCAAAGTCAGGCGAGTGTACCACTACACCATCAGTGACCTGATTTAAACCCAATCGAGTATTTTTTTTCCCACTTACCAAGAACAGCACGCGAAGGCAGAAAGACCCTCAAACAAGCAGCTACTTAAGATCTGGCAAAGTATCTCCCGTACTCTCGGCTGTGAAAGTAACAAGACCTTTTGAAGTCAATCAAGTCAGTCGCCTGATTCAAACCCTATAGAGTACATTTTTCGCTGACTTAGTACACAAATGACCAGTGACTTAAAACCCCACTTCAAATTCTAACCCTTGGTTGAAACCCAGGCTTGAAACCCTCATTTGAAACCCTAACCCTTCTTGCACTCATTTGACTTCAAATGCTGTTCTGGACAGAATACCTTCCTTCTATTCCCGTGTCGCCATGCTGCAGAGTGACAAGTGCATTGTCACATGACAGGCAGCTGATTTGCTTGTCCGTCAACACCTGAAGGCAGCATGAAGGCACACAAATATATTTCGACTTCAAAATAATATCATATTAAAAGGAGCCGTGAGCGTGTAAACACTCTCTGCAGAGACACATTTTGGGTAGCCCAAAATATCACTTGAAACGCTAATTTGAAATTCTAACTGTTGCTTGAAACCCTACTGTAAAACCTCATTTGAACACCTAAACCCTGGCTTGAAAACTGAACTCGAAAACATAACCAAGAATTGAAATCCTAACCCTAGTTTGAAACACTAACCCTGACTTCAAGCCCGAACTTCAAACCCTAACCATGTCTTGAAGTCCAAATTTGAAACCAAAACTCCTGTTTGAAAGCCTAACCCAGTCTTAAAATCCTAACTTGAAACCCTACTTTCAAACCCTAATCCAGGCTTGAAACCCTAACTATTTCTTTTAATGCTGCTTTCAAATCCTAATAATCACTACGTTTAAAACCATAACCCTGGCGTGAAAACCAAACCTTTGATGTAAACCCTAAACCCAGCTTGAAAGCCTACTTTAACTTAATTTTAAAACCTCACCATTGTGGGCAACGCTAACCCGTGCTCAAAAGCCTAAATTGAAGCGCGTGTGCAGACTGCTCCGCCGCTAATGTTCCATCCGCCAAACGTAAATGTGTCTAATGTAAACACGGCGTGACGACGCTGACGTGAATAATTCATGTCGGTGCGGTGACGCATCAACTGGCCGGTTCGCCTGAAAACATTTTCTTGATGAAGCCGACTTTGATTTGCGAAAATAGGGAGCGGACTCAAACGGCGGGTAGAAATGAGGCTACACGCACACATGCAAAATAGCCGCCTTAAATCAGGCGGATGCGATTCAGACTGCAAACAGCAAAAAAAGAAGCAGCAGCAGCAGCAAGTCGACAAGCAATCATAAACATTCATTAATGCTTCGCAAACGGATTCTTCTTTTTGCTGTCGTCGTTGATTCGGGCCCGAATTAGTCGAGTTGCACAAACAGAAAATGCCAATGCTTACTTCAAACTCTAACCCCGGCTTCAAACCCTAATTTCAAACCCAAACCTTGGCTTTAAAGCTTAATTTAAAACCCTACTCCTCATTTCAATACCTAACCTCAAACCCAAAGTCTTATTTGAAACCTTATCTCGAAACCCAACCCAGGCTCGAAAGCCAAACCCTCACTCGAAATCCTACTTTGAAACCTCTCACTATTGTTTGAAACCCAAAACCTCGTTTTGAAACCCTAACCCTCACTTGACAACCTAACTTGAAATGCTAAACCTATCTTGAAATGCTGAGCCTTGTTTGAAACCTTATCTTAAAAACCCAAACGCAGTCGTAAAATGCTCATTTGAAACCCTAAACCTGGTTTGAAACCCTAACCCTGGCTTGTCACCCCTACTTGACAAATCAAAATAGTGACAAGTTAACAACCTTTGCAACGTTTTGTAAAAATGTTGACATCGGATGTTTTTTCTCTCTTTAAAATAAATCCATGGGAAGCACTTTCCACTTGGCTGACGTAAAAAAAACAACAAAAGAAGCTAGGTGCAAATTTAAGCTCAACTACGAGAACGTTAACAAGAATGATCTTCTACAGCCCCGATTTTCTAACTTCTTAATCTGACATGCGACAAAGGAAAGAAATGACATACATACATATTCAGATATGTTATTTATGTGTTTTCCAGTACATTCATCAGTTTTTAACGCTCCGATTTGAATGATCAATTTGGGTTTCCAAGTCCATTAGGACCCCAAAGCCATAAAACTAATGTGTTTGCTTTGTCACATTCCCAATGATAAAAAACACAAACGTCGTCTCACCGGGGGGACGTGAAAGCATTTGCATATTTCTGACGGTGCAAACTTTTTTGCGGGCAACACGTCTCAATCATCCCCCGCCCACCCGCTCCTCCAATTTCCCCTTTTCAGACATCTCGGAGCTCTTTTTATTGGCTATTCGGGGAGCATTTTCGCAGCTATTACCATCCGTCAACTAAACAACCCAGACGATAACAGGATTTTTTTTTTTTCCGGGCTCCCCCGCTTTATGACCTCCGTTGCGTATTCTCGTGTGCTTTTCCGTCTGAGTTTCAGAGGCAATTAGCGCTTGCATAAAAAAACAACAAGATACTAGATCACAAATTTACCATGAAGTCTCGCTAAATGTCTATCATATTTGGGGAACGGCAACGGAGGGTGCAAACTATGTGCTTTAGGAGTCGTTATTAATGTTCTTTGGTCAACCACTGGGGGCAGCAGATATGCCGACCTGTTAATAAATGAATCCATTAATTGCTGATTTTTTAAAATTAATTGACTTTTGTTGTGTTTTATTTTTATGTTTTGAGTGTTTTCCCACTTTGACAACAATTGTCTGATTTGTAACAACAACAAAAAAAGGATGCTTGTCCGTAGTATGTTGCACTTCTACAGACAGCAAACTCAATGAGACTGAATCAACAGCGCCCCTGTTGGTTGAAACCAAGTAGTGGATGAAAATTAAGTCTTACTTTACTGTTACTGTACAAGGAAAACTATACGAGGAAAAAAGTTTCAGTTCAATCACAATGCACAAGAAAATTACAATATTTGAAGAATAAAGTTCAATAATGAATTCCCTGCAATTGTCCAAATTTGTAACGATAATTTCCTCAATCTATTTGTTATTTTTAAAAAAAAAAAAAAAAAAACTTAGCTTTCGTCACCATGGTCATTATCCTCGTTACACCGTCAAATTCGTAAACTTATTGTACTCCCAAAACAAGTTTAGTTGAAACAAATGTTAACTTTTTTCCCCCCCTTTGAAGCATGGTGGATTATCAAACATTCTAATGTTAAAAGTTGAGTTTGCAGTTTGTCATGGTCCCTGCCAACATTAGGCCGACAAATTCGAAATTTGTTGCATTGGCAAAATGAAAAAAACATCAGTTCTGTCGAGGTAACTTCTTTTTTTTTTACTGCAAGGCACAATGAATCAACAATCAATCCTAATTTTTTTAACATTATTTCCTCAATCAATTGATTATTATGCGCAAATGTAGTCTTTATGTGTTATTACAACAACTACATATTTAGTTAGCTATGGTCGATATCAAATTTGATTGTTATGGAACACTCAAAACCTGTTTCAGTCAAAATAAACAAATGATTAATCATCACCCAATTCCACACAACGGTCCAAATTTTTAACAATAGTTCCATTAATGAACTGATTGTTATGCCTCATATTTCTTATAACTTTCAGAGTTATCACAAAAGCTATGTTTAGTTCGCCATTGCCCTGGTAGACCAACACATTCGCAAAACTTTTGTTGAAAGAAGTTCTGTTTTATCAACAGAGCCGTTGTTCCTGGTTTGTACATGCAAAGCTACTTTCATCGTGTATGTACAAAGTGGTTCACATTCCGTCAAACTTCACATAGTTTTTTCAAGAAACACAGCGATGATCAAAGAAATTGCAGTGAAAATTCTTTAAATTAGATGTCCCCCACCCCACTAAAAGCTGTCACTTGCGAGATCAGTTCAGCAGTCGCTTCAGGGCAATTGTTGAACGTCGACACTCAGAACAAGGGAAGCAAACAAATGGATTATTCGTATTGTTATTACAATGAACAATTCAGTTAACTCACCTGTGTCGCAGGCCCGGAACGTCACGGCGAGGCATGAAAGAAAGAAAAAAAAAAAAGACAAAACGAGGAAGGATTTATTAGCCACAATTAAACGATTATTATTTGTGAAAGCGTTTCATTAAAACAGACATGCACCGCCTGGAAAAAGTCGAAATTCTCCGGAGGCAGGGATGCGGCTTTGTGAAAGGAAACTGTGTGGAATTCCAGCACCTGGGTCTTACGTTTAACTCCCAACACTTACTTCTTTCTACTGCTTCTGTTTCGATTTCTTTCTCTCTTTTTTTTATTCTTCAAACCTCCGTCTCAGAATTCCACTATTCCCGTTCACACAGCCGCCTGTGAAACTACCCGTGAAGCCGGAAAGAAGCCGGGACGACTTGTAAAATGACACCCCTGTCCTACGATAGTAAAACCGATACAGGCCGAGCGATTCAACGGTTTATTAAAAAAAGCCAAAAATGACAATGGATCACCAGCGCTTGACTGTGTGAAATATAACACACCTTGCTGAACAGTGCTGAGGCTGTCAGACATGTTGCAAATACATGACTCCTATTTCTTCCCGCGGTTAAAAAGGTCACTGATTGCGGTAGAACCGAGCCCGGAAGTGGCAGCGTCACAGCGGTGTGATGGAGCGGCACACAACTCAGGTGCGGGATAGCTGCCTTATTGACAGAAGGTCGAGGTAACTAAGGATTCTGCGGGAAAAGGTCAGGGCTGTCTCATATACCGCCTGGCATTTACATAGAAGCCACCATGCATAACAACAGCTGGGTAAAGAACAACAACGTTCCCATACATCAAAATAAGGTACACACCGTTGCCTTAAAATGGTGGAACTGCTAAGATCTGACACGAAGCACACGGTACGTTGAGTTTGTTCAGCAACAAGCATGTATGACCGCTCCGTTTGGATGCGTTGCTGCCCGTTTGTCAAAGTAGCACTTCTTTGAAGGTTTATAATTATGCTACTTTCTGTTAGCCAGTCTATGGCATTTTGCCTGATGTTAGCATTAAGTTAACAGACTTTTTGTTACCCAAATTTGCATGGTTTGGTTGAACATTTTACTGTAGTGTTTAATATACATTGTGAAATTCTCTTTTGTTACATGTGTCAGTTTTACAGTAAAAGCATGTTTAGCTTTTTTTGATAAAATGATAAAACATTCACATAGACTTTTTGCATATAAGCCAAAGAAAAAGCAAAACATTTTTAATTTAGCTTTAAATGTTTGCTGGGCACAGTGGAAGGCTGGTTAGAGCGTCTGCCTCACAGTTCTGAGGACCGGGGTTCAATCCCCGGCCCCGCCTGTGTGGAGTTCGCAAGTTCTCCCCGTGACCGTGTTGGGTTTTCTCCCACATCCCAAAAACATGCATGCGAGGTTAATTGGGGACTCTAAATTGCCCGTAGGTGTGAATGCGAGCGTGAATGGTTGTTTGTTTATGTGTGCCCTGCGATTGGCTGGCAACCGGTTCAGGGTGTACCCCGCCTCCTGCCCGATGATAGCTGGGATAGGCTCCAGCGCTCCCGCGACCCTTGTGAGGAGAAGCGGCTCGGAAAATGGATGGACGTTTGCCGAACGGAGGTCAGAAAAAAGTCGAGAAAGAGACTTAAAAATAAAAAACACCCAGCTAGATCTTAAGCAACTATTTCTAATACGAGGATGCTTTTTTTTAAACTTTAAATTCATGCATATTTTACGACTGTATTCCAATAATTTTGCTCAAATTCCGAATTGCATAGTGAAGCACAGACAATTTTCCCGTAACGAGCTGTGTGGTTATTTTCAGTCAACAGTGGCTCCAACACGCGTTCTTCTCTGCTTAAATATTAACAAAGCAAGATATCCGATGTTTCTGCTGCGGAACGCATTAATGTTGACTGCCGCTGGTCAGATTTAACGTTAAAAATTCATGGTTTCCAGCAACGCTTTGAAATCGCCGTGTGAGTGAATGTGTGTGTGAGAGAGAGACAAAGTGGAAAGGTTTGGCGAGACACCAAATCATCCCCCCGCACAAAAAAAAAAAAAAAAAAAAGGATAAATAATAAACTGTGGCTGCGTACATTTCAGATAGGATGAAACACACTCGAATGTTCCCGATCTTGAGCGTAATTCAGGGACTGAACGCCGCTATTCATCGTAACCGGGGTCTGAAAAGCTTTTCATCTCCGCCCCTCGCATACGCACCCGGAGGTATTGGGAAATTCTCCCCCCCCTCCCCATTTATTTGTCACTGAATTCATTTTACCGCAGGCTAAATGGAAAGCAAGCGTTTTATTTGTTTGACTGGTAGCAGTTAATTATTGCATTTGCTTGAAGTGTAAAAAAAAAAAAAAAAAAAAAAAAAAATGTCGCATTTGCTGGATTTCATTTAAGCTTTGAATGAAAAAGTGGTGTGAAACAGCCGAAAATATACCCAGCTTCCACGCAACCTTTTTGTTAAGTCGCTATCATTTTTTGTGGCGTAGCTTTGGTTAGCGCTATATTTTGCCAAAAAAACGCTATTCTTGCTATAGTTTTTCTTCACGTTTGCACAGTGAAAGTTTTGTTCTTATTCCAGTGAAAGAAATGACTGCCGTGATTAATCTGTACGCAACTCACTGACTGACTAACGGTGATCAAAGCATGATCCAAATTTGCCAGGTAACCAACAAACTAGGAAATTAACTAATAAGCTAACGGTGATCAAAACATGATCAAGTTCTCCCATAATCTGATTTAGTATCGTATTTCATTAATGGACTGAATAATTGAGTCACTATTTTACAGTGACAAAAATACATCCAAAGAGTTCCCGTAATCCAACTAACTATCAAACTAGCTACCTAACCGACTGACTAATTGACTCACTATCGTACGGTGATGAAAACACGCGCAGTTTTTTTCCTTGATCTAACTAACAAACAAAAGATAAAACTAACTAATTAAGTCTCTAACTTATGAATAAGATGAGTAACTCACAGGGATCAAAACATTAACTAACCAACTAGCTAACGGCCCTAAAGAACGACAAGTAGAGCTGCACCTACGGAGACCTACTAACATCAAAATGTGATCATTTCCCCCCAGTAATCCGACTAACGACCTAACCAACAAGAATCAAGACCTGATTCCAGTTTTTCCATAATCCTACAACATAGAACGCAGCTTGTTTTCAGAACATTTAAATAAGCAAGCACAGCATTAAACAACAACTTTTTTACTATCTATTCATTTTAATCATCGCATAACCGGATTACCACATACTGTCCTTCCTTTTTTGTTGTTTTTTCTACGCACATCAAACTGTTGCACCCTCACTCATGTATACATTGGCCGGCGTGAGCTCCTCATCTTGCTCTTTTATTTTCTCCCTGCGCTTACGTCTATTTTGCTTCCCGGGACGCAAAGACGACGCAGCGTGCCGTACATCTCGACCGCATTACCGCAGCCTTTCATTTAACTTTTTTTTTTTTGTCTCTCTCTCTTTCCTTTTTTTTCTCCCTGCAATAACTCTCTTGTGCCAAAGGAAGATGCAACATAAATTGTTAATCAACCTGTATAAGTGGAGCGCAGTAGCCAGCAGTGTGTGTGTGTGTGTGTGTGTGTGTGTGTGCAGAGTCACACATAACACACACATACGTACAAACCTCCTCCAGGGACATGAAGGAATTAATAATTCACGCACATTTCCCGCACATCTCATGTGTTCTCTTTTATGACATCTCCAAAAAAAGGGAGTCAGATCTGTGGGATCATTACGGCCCAGCAATAACGTGGCAGCCCGCCTTAATGAAGTCAAAGACGGATGGACGCCGCACCCGGGTTATCGCTACTGAGAGAACCCCGCCTTGTGCCCGTCGCTCGGCGGAGGTGCGGGCGGGACGCCGAGGGAGGTGGTCCGCCGAGAAAACCTTGAGGAGGTGGAGGCTAATGACGGGACAGGAGCTGTGTGGGGAAAAAAAACCTCCTTTGGTCTGTTAACACACGCACACAACATGGAGTGGCAGGCACCCTTTCTCTTGTTATAGCTATTATTATTCTTGCTATATGTTGGGTCCACTCACTCCAAACATAATCTTATTCTCCATAAGCCTACTAACTACCTAACTATCTGACTGACTCTGACTGACTGCCTAATGGTGATCAAAACGGGATCCCACTTTCTTATACACACAACCGAATAAACTATTATGTAATTGAACAGCGATCTCAACATACATAGTCCTACTAACTACCCAAGTAAGTAAGTAATGCAACCAAATAAACTACTCACAACAACTAATTGTGGTGAAAACATGATTCCAATTTCTGTCATCCTAAGTAACTAACTAACCAACCAATAACCTAACTGACTGATTGACTATCTGTGAACAAAACACGATCCCAGTTTTGTATCAGGCCACTAACTGAACAGCTAACAAACCAACTAACCAACTGATGGTCTGTGATTCCAGTTTTCCAAAATCCTACTAACTAGTTGACTTACTAACCTCAGTAATAAGATGACAACAACGTAACTGGCTTGTTTGACTGACTAACTAAGAGATCCAAACATTTGACCCGGTTTTCCGTCGTCCTGCTAACTATTGGACTTATTAACCAAGCAACTGACTCCCCAACTCAGTATATCACCGACTGACTGACTCTCTGACTGTAATCAAAACATAATCCTAGTTTTCCTTAGTCATACAAACTTACTAAAAACAAACTCATGACCTAACTAACTAACGAAATACAGTTTCCATTTTCCCCTAAACCAACCAACTACAGTAGCTAAGGTCATATGAACTTGGGTTTTCTGTAATCCTATGCACAAAGTATCTAAGTAACCAACTAAACAACTAAATAACTGAGATCAAAACATGATTCCAGTTGCCTTTAATCCTACTGACTAAATAACCAACAAAACCTAAGTGACTGAGAGACTAACCGATTCGAGTTGTCAGTTAAGTTATTATGTTAAGTAATGGACTAATTAACTAAGCAGCTGAGCACGCAACAGAGTAACTCCCAGAAAGAATGACTTCCTAAATGTGATCAAAAACATGACTTCTGTAATCCTACGAACGACCCGAGTAACCGAATAACTAACTAAGCAACTGTAATAAAGACATGATCCCAGTTTTTGTTTTGTTTTGTTTTTGTTTTGAAATCCTCCTACGATCTAACCAATTGGGCAGCAGACTGTGATTAAGCCAAGGCCTCTGGTCTCACTGTACCGGAGGAGGTCATGGGGGACCGACACTACACTCGAATATAAAGTTAACAAAATAAAGGGGATATAATGAGCTCCCTTTAAGGTAATAACAGGACACACAATGTGGGGTGAGGCTAATATAAAAAGATAAGCTTTACTAATGACTTAATATTCATGCGGTAGGAGCTCCTCGCACTCAGGTCCTCCCCCAGAGAGAGCGCAAACTTGTAGATTTGGGGCTTTTGCTCTTCTCTTATTGTTAGAAACGCTGCAATTGTTCACACGTACAAAAAAAACAGTTCATTCAATCTCTTACTGTGTATCTGGTTTGTTTCGCTTGGTTTTTGTTGTTGTTGTTTTTTTCTCCGAAAGAAGGCTGCCCGCCTCCCTTTATGTGAGCTTTCTTTCCTCACTAGACGGGAACGTTTGTTTGTGCCACACGACAACAAGATGCTGGCTGTTTCCCACATGTAGCTGTCGTCTTCAATCAATCACGCATCGCCGCGCCTTACACCTGTAAAGGAATTTCATCACAGATTTTAGTTTTGCCCGGCAATCAGACTCAACATGGAGCCACCTCGTAACCAGAAGCAATTGATTTGTTACTTGGAAGACGACTGCACTCCATTTTGAAGGCAAAATGGAGTGCAGATTTGTTACGAATTCAAAGTATTTGAATTCTTAACAAATCAGTTATTATGCCAATCAATACTAATATTTTTTTTTTCTGTGATTCTACAAACTAATCACCTAACTATCGCAATCACTGACATTGATCCAAGACATAATGCAAGTTTTGGGTTTTTGTTTTCCATAATCCCACTACCTGCAATCAAAATATGACCCCAGATTTCACCGAATCCTAACAAGACAAATAACAATACAAATAAATGATTTAACAACACTGATTAAAACATGATCCCAGTTTTTTTTGCACTTTTGGAAAAGGACCTACCAAGGGTCAAACAAAAACAAGGAAGAGAAACAAAAAAAACACCACCTGGAAGTTTAACACAAATGGACAAAGCCAAGTCTTCAATCATCGAGTGTGCATGACAGTGAATATCTAAATGCTGACTGTATATTAAACACACTCGCACTTCATAACTCCAGCGCATCCCTGGAGACACATTTTCTCCAAACCTTTGGAAAATATTCCCTATACCCGCACTTAATGTATAAACAACGTTGGCTGTTGTTAAGGTCTTTACTGAGCTGCACTAAAAGCGCTTGGGGGCTGCTTGGCACAGACTCGAACGCCGTTCTTACCCAAATCTCACGTAGGCGGTGGGTTGGTTGGTTATTGTTTTTATTTCACGGAAAGGTCAGAGCGCATGATTCACATCATTTTCCTTAGCGAGGCCGCGTTCCATGTCTTCTTTCTCGCTTTTAATCAGGCCTCTTCTTTAACCCTCCTGTTTTGTTCACTTTCTTTGCACACCAGAAATATTCATGGGGCAATGCTATAATTTATATTCCATTCATAAATCAAAAAGAAAGTTGAACACCATGAAAAATGGGTCGATATGAGCCCTATCACAAACAGGATGGTTTTTGTCGTTAATCTCCCTGTTTTTATTAAATATTTGTTTAGACTTTGTGGAGAATCGCAGAACTCTACGGTATTCCACAAGACTTCACCAACATCTTTCGTAACATCGAACGCAACTCAACTTGCTATGTGGAGACCAAAACTGGCAATACTGAATTCTTCGGCATTGAGACTGCTGTGCTGCAAGGCTGCATTCTCGAGCCTTGATCTCCGTCAGCAATGAAAAGACCAAGGCAAGATCGATATGTGGAAGAAGCAACGACAACAACAACAACAACAACAACAACCCCTTTCAATGTAAGACAACAGCCAGTTGAAATGGTAGAAATCTTCCTGCACTTGGCCATTATGATTAACAAAAGCGGTCATGTTGAAGTCGCCGGGCATGAAAAGAAATAAAGAAACCTCATGTCTGGCTGGATTCTTACCTTCTCAATACTACAATGCATTTAAATAGAGGTAGACAAATGAGCCAGTATACTTCTGTGCTCTGTTAAGCATAGTTTTTATTTTATTTATTATTTTCATCTATTATAAACTGTCGAAACAATAGGGAAAAACAGAAATGTGTGCTGGTTTTCACATTCCCCCCCCCCACACTGTAATATATATCGCAGGTTTCCAAAAAATATAATTTTTTCCCCCAACATTGTGCAATAGGTGCGTACATTCACAAGTTGACATTTACGAAGCCACGTTCATTTGAAAGGATTTGTCTCACCGAGGCATGATTTGGTGTAAATTCCTGGCTGCATTAAATATCTTCACACACCTCAGGGGAATGAATTCCACCTGTTTAAACTCTTAGCGCTTTTGGAGCTAAATTTAAAGCCACTTTAAAAAAAATCCCAAAGAGCAAATTTACAATGGCCACGTTAAAGCGAGAGGGAGGGTTTATGACAGTCGAGCACAAAGAGAAGTTAGCCGCTTCCAAATGAAACTCAATAAAACCACAATAAAGCAAAAATACTGACTTGTTTGACGACAAATGACTAATGGAGATTGAATGTAAAGCGATGCCGTCACCTACTGGTGCTTCAGCAGCATTACTGGAAATAATAAAGCCTAGTTATGTATGTACGATTGAACTCCAAACACCCCCAAAATGGTACAATGGCATGTAAACAGGAGTTCAAAACATTCCAAGAAAATGATTCTCCCATTACATTTAAGCTATACATTTACAAACGTTTACGCTTACAACCCAGGCTAAATTCAGCTCCACTCAAACGTACAAAGTTTGTCTCTCAGTCGAGATGTATCACTTCGACATTCTTCCTTGGGATCAACAGACTACCTTCCTTTTAGACAGGGCCTTGGCGCCATCTGGTGGCATCTTCGGGCATTTCAGAATGAGCACAAAAAAAATCCCACAAAGGTTGAGTTTTTCGGCCAATAGACTGGGGATAGGTTCCACAGAAACATTTGCATACATATCTGAAAGTACCACTGTACTGTATCGACTTGGGCCTGAGGCGCGCGCTTCTTGCTTTTGCCTTCAGGAGTCTGGAGGCGCATCGGGTTGACGGATCTATTTAGTAGTGAAGTCAGGCTTCGTTGTGGCGACAGGAAGCGATGATCCCGCACGACCGCTCCCTTTTCCTGTGCGCCTTATCGCCCACATTCAGACGCTGCCCTCGCACCGCTGGCTAATCCGGGCGGTACTCTGGGGAGGGAGAGGAAGGCTCCGTCCCGACAGTATTTTGTTTGGACTGGCACAAGTGTGTACATCGACGGCCACGCCGGGGTGGGGGGGCGGTTCATCTGATTAGCCCGGCGACACCTCGAGATCGGCGGAAAGGTCGGGAGTTTATTGACCGAACTCCGACCGGACTTCATGGATTTTGTTTCGACTCGGCTCGTCGGCTAATCGATGGGGGTCGTCGAGACGCGTGACGAACGCCGGCTGTCGGGCCGCCGGGGCCAAAGCGTGTATTTTCATAATTTTAAGCAGATCGCAGGTGTCTTCAGAACATTCCTGACACACGTTTCATCGAAAAACCACAAGGATCAACAATTCCAACACCATTTCCACACCTTTTTTGCAGCCTTGCTGAAATTAGCTTGTTTTGGGCGTGGGCGGTCCTGTCCTGATCTCCCCACCCCTTTCTCCTGCGAGGCTAACAGCGAGTCGCCTACAGCTTTGGTTACCATGACAACTAAGGGAGAGAAAGTGTCAAATGTGGCGCCCTCCCAGATCAAAATTTTGAAAACAATTTGGTCTAATATGCCACTGGCATGGATACAGGAACACTCCAAAGGGAGAATTTCTATCATCTGATTTAATATCATATTTTCAAAATAACAAATCAATCCATTATTTATATTTTAATTTGATCCTTTTTTGTTGATCAAGAAAATTGACTCAAAGGTTCATCCCTGATCAAACTGTTTAAAATTTCAGCGCACTATCACGCTGGCATGGAGGTAGGAGTTCGGTACATTCCATTTAAATCGGATGGTTGATCAGAATTTCTGAGAAATCTAGTCAATACAACACTTTCATGAAAACAGGAGTAAAGAACATTCCAAGAGTTTTTTCTTGTTAGTAGTAGAGTTATTTTTGCAATTTGTCTAAGGAAGTGGAGCTAAACTTTGAACATTTTGGCTCAATACAACAGTGGCATGGAAACAGAAGTTCAGTACATTCTAAGAGAGAGATTCATCCCATTTAAAGAACTATGACTCCATTCTTGATCGTTTTCCACTTAGTCGATCAAGGACATGTAGTCAATTACCGATCACTGATGAAAATGTTGAAACATTTCTCATGAGTGAATTTTTAAAACGTTTTTTTTGTTTTTTTTGTTTCTTTAATTGTGAAATCAGAAATCAAACTGATTCCAACCTGTCTTTCAAGATTTAGATTGACCATGGAAAATCCTTAAAAGGATTTCTTTTCATTAACGATCAGGTTGATTTCTGAAATTTGTTGATTCTTTTTTTTTTCCCCCCAACAGTTTTTATCAAGTAAGGATTTTTGCAGTATATAAAATCAACAAATTGATTGTCACGATTGTTTGTCTTTAGCCTAGCCAGCAAACTGGTTAAGAGTGAATCAGCAGCGTTAACGGTGCCCTCCCATATTACCAGACAAGATGATTCGATCGGCAGAATCTTTATCGACTGCTCTGCGGCTTCCAAAACGACCATTAAGCTACGTTCATTAGCCCGGTCTGTTTTTAATAAGCTCTGTCCTCCTCAAGCGCATTAGCATTTGCGCCTCTTGGTCGCACCTCTCGTTGACTTGTGCTAGCTTTTTAGCGACAAGCTCACTCAGGCAAGGAGTTTCCATCTGCCACATTTAACAACTTACTAAACAGCAAAGTGTCATAAAAAATATATACATGTATACATATATATATATATATATCGCACCCTTCTTTGGTTTCTTCCTTTTCTATATGGCACACTTAACGCTCTCGTTAGCCTCGCTGACACGCCGAGGCTGTTTTTGCAATAAAAGCCTCACGGCCATCAATTACGCTGATAAGACTTTCCTTATTTTCTTGTGAATGTTCCTTCTAATGGCTTCAAAATGGGTCGCCTCGGCAGGCCACTGCCGCTTCCGCCGTGTCGATAACACAAAAAGTGTCCGATCTCTCCGGGGGGAACGGAAACTGTTTCCGTTGGGCGTCCGCTCTCTTTATCTGGCGTGATTGATGAACGGCGAAGAGACTCATCGCTCTGGACGCTTATTGCGTGGTCGGACAGACACGTTGGGAGTGGAGGCTGCCTTGTAAATCAACTTAGCAAACAAGACTGGACGAGTTGTGTGTTTTTTTTTTATACGTGTGACCAACATTGTGAGTGTTAAATATCGATTAAATCAACTTTTTAATAGCCTGTATTGTAATTTGATATTATATTAAGACACCTGGAACTGTTTTTAAAAAATGCACAATATGTCTCTTTATAAAATGCCTACCTCGAGGACCTAGAACATAGGTGTCAAACTCATGGCCCGGGGGCCAGAAGCGGCCCGCGAAAGCAAATCATGCTCGTCAACTTCCGGGATTTTTGCTAAAATCTGTACCCAAATTCCAAATCGTCATAATAATCAACAATAATGTTGAGATATTGCATTTTTCTGTTACCAAACCCTTCTTCTACAGAAACGTAAACAATACTTGAACAAACTATTATCCTTGTCTTCTGATTTCAAAACTAGATATCCCTCAATTTGTTGTGTAATGGTAATAATATGATTTGGTGATGAAACATTTCACTGTTCTAACGGCCCTCTGAGGGAAATCATAACTACAATGCGGCCCGAGACAGAAATGAGTTTGACACCCGTGATCTAGAACAACCGTGAATGCGGCTTTGCGCTGCCATGACAACGACCGAGCTGAATCCTGGGAGAAACGTGGCTGCCGGAGAAGGTACAGCGGAACAAAGCCTTACATGCTCAATGTTTACTTACTTATCGGCACATACGCTAGGTAAGGTTCATATGGGGTTTTCTGCAAGTGACTGCTACCTGTCACCGACCGGTTAGAACAAGCTAACTGTGCATCCAACAAAATTGCTGCTCTGCTCATCTTTTGGCTTTGTCATTAACCGTGCTTCCATGTGCAGAGTCCCAGCTATTAACAAAAAGTCCCTTGGCCATAATATCGTCGCTGTCGGGCGGAAATATATCTATAATATAATCTATAAATATATCCAAATATTTTTTCACGCCGATACCATTCTGTCCCTAGATCGTTTCTTATTTTTTGACGTAGTGTAAAATAGCTTGAGAACACTTTTATAGACTCTCTTTTGAATGCACAACTGTGAAAGATAACGATTAAAAATGGAAGGTTAGATACATTTGAGCAAGCCTTTTTTGTTAAAAATATATCACTGAAATTGCTTCGGTGCAGAAGGAACTGGTCAGCCACGAAGGTAACTACTTGCAGATTCATTTCCGCCGATTAATTTGCTTAGTCAGCTCGTGGCTCTAAGACATTTGAGAAAGCGGTTGGGAAGATGAAGCAACAGCGACGATATATCATCCCCTCTAAGAAGCTTGCTGTTATCACGAAGGCACATCACAAAAAAGCCATTCCGCAGATGTATTATTTCCCCTTTTGGCGTGTGCTTACCGTCATCGTGATGTTTTTCTCCATCAATTCATAGTGTGTCATCCATTGGTTAGCATTTCTCGTAACTGCCCGGCTGTGTCTCTCTGTGACAAAGTCGCTGTCTAGTTTTGCTCAAAGTCGACCGAATCAGTGACGGGAAATGATCAATCTTGAAGGTTGTTGTTTGCCATCAAATCTGTGCGTCTTTCAGTTGAAGTTATATAATAATTACTGGTAGCACTTACGAAGCAAAAAATAAAAAATAAAAAAATTCCATCACTTCCAATCATTTGGGCTTTGATTACTTCTCCGCTGTTAGTTACGGTGAAGACGGCAAGCCAATAGAAAGCGTTACAACTAGATTGTTCCGTCGTGGGGCGAGGGTAATTTGATTATTAAATATGTAAAAAGCTGTAAATTAAAAGAGGCAAGCGTTGTTAAGTGGGTAATTTCCTCCACCGTTTCACGAGAGGAGTGGAGGCCAATTTGTTGAATCCCGTCATGTAATAGCAGTGAGACGAGAAGCAGAGACAGTAGAAAAATGTTCCTACGCTCTTTGTTTAGTTTTTTTTATCCGAATCGCAACAAAGGCAAAAATCGGCATTTTTCCTACCAAAACACAAACTGAATCACTTGTCTGGCACTTTCAGAAATCTCCCAAAACAACAAAACAAACAAAAAGTCACAAACTGTGTTGGCGGTAATGTTTTATGAAAGTAGTCACTCGAGGAGTCTCCGTGTGAAACGATATAAAAATCTGATTTGGGTATGCAAAAGGTGTTTGATAAGACACCGGACCGTCTTTGGAGATCAGCCATCTGCGGTTAATTGTCGAGTGCATTCAGTCTGACTCGCTCATGAAATATTCACACCCACTGTCTAAACATTGGCCAATTAAAGACAGGCAAGGCAGCGCCATTGACTAAACGCCGACTTATCAAACATTAAGGCGAGCAGACGGCCTAGCGACAGCCGAGCATCTGTTAGGCACTATGGCCTCAGCGTGGTGCCGACCGCCCACTGGGCACAAGATTTGGGAGGCGGCCCCTTAATAGCGGGGTAGCAGGAAGAAGAGTGTAGGGGGTGACGGAAAGTGAACTTCGCGGCCATTTTGATCCGAGGGGAAAATAAATCCAAGGTCAGACGTAGAGTGTCAGCTCAATGTTTAACGCGAGCCCCTTTTAACACTGCCTTTGCGGCAAATTAGCGCATCAGAGGCGTGACAAACCTTTGAAAATTCAGCCAGTTCCACTCTGCAACATGAAATTCGGTAGGCAAATCTATCATGAGTAGCCCCCCCAAAAAAGTCTCAATAACCCATGCCCGGATCATTTCTTCAATTCTTCATGTTATAATATGGCTGACGGATCATATGATGGATCGTGGTCATGCTCCGAACGGATTGTGGCAGCTAACGAGCTAATGCAGTATTACTAATTCTTGTTCGCAAACCTCCGGGTCACGTAAACACGATCAATTAAATATTACAATCAAACTCAGTCCTGTGGCCTAAATTTCATATCTTTGCTCTGAGGCTCAAATTCAATTTACATCGTTTTTTTGGTCTTAAAAGAGTCACTTATTAGATTTTTGGCTCCTAATTGAATATGGTAAAAAGAAATAATACATGGATTTGGGGGTTTAGTACAGTCGCTCCAAGTACAGCGGAGAGACGAGTGTATTTTAAGAAACTACCTACACTCAGACTGAGAGACTGCCTGTCAAAGCGAGTGGGTTCAAAGCCTCGAAGATTTGTCCGAGTCCGCGTGGGCTCTTAAGTGCAACACCGGTGACGTGATAAACGGCGAGAGGGCGGGAGGTAATTCAGGTGCAGACTACACAGGCGGCGGCGGTGGGGGTGGGCGGGACGGCGATGGCAAAAGAAAGCTTGTTTCTACAACACCCCAGAGATCAATGCGAGGGGCGGACGGGGGGGGGTGGTAGCGTTTGTGACGAGCGGGGCGGCTCGTAACTCTAACTTCAGGGATGAGCTCGGCGCCGTCCCACCCGAGGGGGCCTGTAATCCGCGATATGACCGCCATCCCTGACACAATGCAACCTGCGCGCTGGCAGCTGGCTGGGCTTTGAGCAAGGCTAGGGGAGGATGTGTGGGATGAAAGACACGAGGACCCGATCAGCTCAGGTAATGCTACTAATGGCAAATTACACGCTAAAGCCAAGGTACTTGACGGTTGGGGGCCGGTCCACCGCTAGTTACGATCGACTTTCAAACAACTTTCCCATTGGGATGTATTAGATTTGGAACAAATTAAAACTATGTCAGTGATCTCAGTTAACTGTACACGCATAGTCAAAGCATTTATAGCCGTTTGAGCATTTATCCCATATCCTTGATATCCATCTTAATTGAGATAATCCAGATATTCAACGCACGTGTTTTACTAGTGGAGAATGGCAACCAAGTTTTATGACTCGCCAAAAAACTAAATGTTTGGAAAAACCACCTCTGTAATTTGTGTACAGTCCCCCAAAAAAGTCTCAAGAAACCGTGCCAAAAAATGTTGGCTCGAAGACCAACTCATCCTTCAGATTTGGTCCGATCGCTATCAGATTGGGATTTAATATACCAGACAGATGGCCGACACTAAATTGTGAAAATTTAGAGTTTTCGTCTTTGCGTGTGGGCGGAGCATGGCGGTGAAGTCTGATGACTCGCCATAAAACAAGATACGGTACGACCGCTCGCCCCAGCGCTTGACCAGACGTTTTGTGTGTGAAGAGGAGACTGGCAGAAATGTAACACTGCATTCTCGCATTAATTTCTTTTTTGTGTGTGTTCCCCCCCCCCCCCCCCCGAATTCAATAACAGACTAAACAGAGAGCTCAGCGCAATTAAAGCACGACTGATGCAGAACAATGACGGTGACGTGTCCAATAAACACGTTTCTCTACTCTGCTCCACAATGCGCTCGGCTGCCAGAGTGCACGTGGCTGTTAATTAAAATGGAGTGTGCATGTTCTTGGAATGTAAATCATGTTGCGGCGGTGCGGCCCGGCGCAACGCGACAGCTCTGTGATGAGTCATTTTAATTGAAACGACACGCAACTTGGACTCTCCTCCTCGCCGGCATGACAACACGAGAGACAGTCGTGTCGGCCCAAAGGCGAGGCGCAATATGAAACCTATTTTTTTCCTGTCAAACATTGCGTGAAAAGCTTTTTGTTGGCGGTTTGTTGTTTACTGCAACCACCAGGGCATGTTTATCACATCCTGCCTGAAAGCCAGTCTTGCAAATTGGAAGAAATGGCAGTAGGTGTAATTACCTCAATTGATAAAAGACACAATTGTCCACACACGGAGATTAAATGGTCAACTGCTGAGCCTGTCTGACCTCTGTTGCTAACCAAAACAGCAGCACTTCTGCATGTCAACAGTCTGTCTGGGAACTCTTTTTCAGAGTCTACGAAACGTTGCAATTCGTTATTATTACTAGGAATGTCCTGATCCAACTTCTTCAGCTCTGATCCGATACCGATATGGCACCCTTGAGTTTGTTCGTAGATGCAAACGGTAAGACGCAAACTTGTCTTCAAAACCTGTCCGTACTCTGCTGCCAACCAAAACGTTAGCACCTACCCAAGCGAGTAAATAATATTAAAGATGATATTGCATAATGCTGAGAAGGCATCTTTCATGACAATTACCGTTCCGGTATATTGACATGGTTGGTCCACAATGTTGTGTGCATTGTCCATATTAGTCGTTTGAACGATTACTGTACTCCTGATGTGCCGTTTTTGAAAGTTTCCCATTATGATGTTGCTTCCTTGTGGGAAAAAAAATTAAATAAAATCCTCTAGCTTTATTTGTGACAAGCAGAGGAAATGAGGCACCAATTACTGCATTTCTCCCGGGCTTCAAAAAATGTGTAAAAACTTTGACAATGGCGTTTGAACTGGGATGAAGCGCACTGCAGACCCTTCAATCTCCAGTACATCGGCTTCGCTCCGCTTACTCTCAAACAAAAAGATAGTCCAATCCGGCCACTCCACTAAGGCCAGTAGGTTAAAAGCAATGGCGCCAAACTCCAGATGTCAAAGTCCTGAATCGAAAGCTTGACGGGCTCAACTGTTTCTAAATTTGATCCATGGCTCGATCTTTTCTTTCAAGTGTCAGACAAGCGAGCGATTGGCCGGGGAGCTGCGGCTTTTAATCGCCATAGTTCCTCAGTCGGTTTTCACGACGACGAGCTTGTAAAACTTATTTTTTCCACGTATAACTTTGACGAAACCATCCCCGTTAATGCCGACCTGAAAAAAAAAACACTAACGCACAATCCAGGCCAGTTGTCGGTGATATTACGTAAACATAATCTTTCGACTACCCTTTATTAGCTTGTTTTTCGGAACTTTTTTGTCTACAACTGCGGTTTTGAGGCTTGTTCATGTACGAAACGCTAAACAACAACCCTCATCCACAAATCCATCAAAGTCCTCATGTTCTGTATCCGAAATGAGCAGTTGGGCAAGTTCTCCAACAAACACGCCGGGTTCCCTCTCGTCACTGTCAGAGTTAGTCTCGTTGCCGGGGGGCTGTTCAGCAATGATGCCTGCTTTTGCGAAAGCTCGGACAACAGTGAAAGCAGATACCTTAGCCCAAGCGTCCACCATCCATTAACATATGGTGGCGTAACTCGCCCGGCGTTGCCTCCCTGTCTTAGTAAAGCTGTGTTCGCCACCTGTCATCCATGGCTCCCACGCCGCTCGCAACTTCACTTTGAAAAGCCCTCTTTACACGGATGTCCAGCGGTTCGTCAAGCCTCCCGGAATGATGGCAAGCCCCGAGTTATTGCACTCAGTCGAATGGCTGTTCTTTGCTCATCAATCCATTGCTCGGGTTGGTCTTCCAACTCGGGCCACCTCGCCTTGTTTTTCTTTTTTTCCCCCCGCGGAAACTCAGCTTCGTCTTCTTGACTTGGCGAAGGTCGTTTTCCTGCTTCCTCCACTTGCGAACCATGGATTCGTTGATCTTGAATTCTCTCGCGGCTGCTCGATTCCCATGTTCCTCCGCGTAACATGATAGCTTGCAGTTTAAACTGTGCTTCGTAAGCGTGTCTCTTCGTAGGTGACATTTTCGGGGGTCCTTAGCCAAACCGATGTTGTTCTGCACAATGCACACCCCGGAAATGCTCCCAGTCAGTCAAGCGGTAAAATAAATAAAGAAAGAAAGAAAATTAAAAAACACCCCGGCGCTATATAGCTACTGGGGGCGTGGCTTTAGCGTCCTACTTCACGCACCCTTCCCCTGTCCTCGGCCACGTCCACTTTTCCTCGGTGTAAGAAGCGTGTCGGCAGGAAATGCTTAAAAAAAAAAAAAAAAAGAAAGAAAACCAAAAAGGCAAGCGGAGCGCTCATCACACAACAACCTTTATAGCTGTTGGAACTCTGTGCATACATAAGGCGCGCCGCATTATAAGACGCCCCGTCCATTTTGAAGAAAATTTAAGACTTTTATGCGCGTCTTATGGTCGTGAAAATACGGTACTTCCATACTTTTGGCCATTGACATTCTAACACTGATGTCGCGATTTTTTTTAAGAACTTCCTGTTTCACGTTTTCAGGGTTGGAAACATTTTTGGCGGGTAAATAATTTTAATTGCATTTATTTAGCTTTAATTGCATTTTATTTAGATTGGGTTTTTTTTAAACTCAGTTTTTCTTATCAGTACTTAGCAACTTTTGTTTTTTCTAATCAGTGGGTGTTGATACATGAGTCGGAGAAGAAACGTGAGGTCACGGCGACCTCTCAAGTCTAATGGAGTTCATCTTAGCAAGAGCGAGGAGTTATTGATTTACGGCCACAGAGGCAGCGGAGCGAAACGTTATGATTACGTAGTGCCGATGAACTTTCACCTCGGGAAAATGTCACGGTTTCATTATCTTATGTGAGAAACTTATTATAGAGAGTATATATAATATGCAGTCGTATTAATTCTGAAGGTGTGGAGTGCAGTTTAAAGGAACACCTTTGACCTTTGACAGATGGGGGGGAAAGAAAACGTAAACAAAATTACAATACCGTATTCGTAGTAATTATCTGGGAATCAATCGGCTTCATTATTTATGATTTTTTTTTCCAATCAATTAATGAATCGTTTCGGGGGTTGATATGGATTTTTTTAAATTACTTTCTATGAACAAATAACTGATTAAAAAATAATATGTGAACAAAAGACTTTAGTTTGGCTTTTGGAAGGCTTTATCAACAAACGACCTTGAATTCCAGTTTTTTAATCTTTCACTTTTTGTGACTAAAGAGCAGACTGTTAACAGGCATCGGCTGTGCTGCGGACGCGCATTTCGTCCTGCTTGGACGACTTCGGTCTGAAAGGCACGGACGGCTCTACGGTTTCGCCTCGGAGGCGCCAATTTATCAGTGAGCGCGGCACATTGCATATCAACAAAAGGCTTTTTCTATCCAGACAACATCTCCGGACATTTGAGGACTCTCTTCTGGCCGTTTGTTTTATCAAGCTGAAAAAACATAAGTGCCTCCTCATTCCAAATCCAGACAGATGTGCCGTCACAACAGACGTGCATTTGCGAGCGAGCCTGCATGCCATGTGTTAGTCCCCAAACTAATTCCCGGGGGGGGTGTGAATGATTAACAGTCAAGTGGAACATGGCATGCGTTGCCACCAAGTGACACTCCATCATCTCCTCGGTATTTAATAAAGAGCGTGGACGATCTTTGTTTATCCAAGAAGGTGCCGCAGAGGATGAAAATAACGCAGAATCACGGTGGCAAACAAGCTGTCAGATATGATCAGTGCGACATGCCAATGCATCTAGAGGCCTGTCAGGGATGGTGGAATACCATGGTAACATGGCCGAGAGAAAAAAAAAAAAAAAAAAAAAAGCAATATACAATATTGTTGATCCGAGGCGATAATGTTGCCCAGGCTTATTTGCTCATGAAGCAGTAACAAGAAAACCTCGTATTAAGACCTGCCCTTCATATTAAGCCCTTAGTGTTTGGATATTGGATATAAATATTAAAGTTACGCCGTCACATTCCGCCAAGCAGATGTTATCATATATAAATGCAAATGCAACATGTACAAATATTTTTGTACCGCATACAGTCGGAAATGACTGTATTTAAATGCAAATCCAACACATCAAATTTGCGCCGTAGATCGCAACTACTTGATAGTAGTGAAATTACGTCATTTGAAAAGCATCTGACCTCGATTCAGCAGTCGGCGATACACTAATCTAAACACCACTTTGCGAGAAACAGAGACCAAGTCCTGTCACGAAGAGCGAAAAAAGTAAGTGCCAACCTCCCAAATTTTTTAAATAAAATTATAAAATAAAATATTAATTTATAAAAACTGTTTATATCATTCAAAAGCTCCCCCCGCCGTCATAAGGCTAGCGTCCTCTCCGATCTTAAGTGCCCCGATTACATTTTTCACAAAATCGTAATGGAAATGATGGCGAAAAATATCTTTATGGCTGTATCCTAACATGATCATTTATATTTATTGTTAGCAAAATATTGCAATAATATCTTATGGTGAGTTACTCCCCTAGGAAATTATTTTTTCTAAAAGGCTAGCATAATCTCTTATCCAAAATACATGTATTTCATTAACAATCAGTATTCGACTCTTGGGAAAATCTGGATAAAACATATGCTGAACTAATTCCAAACAAGCTTCCCACATTAAATAAACAATGTTTCAACCTTGCTGTAAAGTTCTACTGAAGTACTTCATTATCTATTAGGCTGGCGGGTAAAAAAAAAAAAAAACACTTGAAAAGAGAAAACAAAAACAAAAAAAAGACTATTTCAAATCGGTAATCCTTCCCTCATCCAAATGCAAAAACGCACCCAAACCCTTCCTACCTGTGGATAACAAGAGTGCTCTTAAATGCAGGCCTGCTTCGATAAGATTAGCCGCAACGAGTGTGAACTAGAGATAAGTGCAGAGTAATTCCCGTGTCCCTGGAATGCGAGTTCCCACTTAGTCTCCGGTGGGATGACCCCGCCGGCTTCCCGGGAATTTGCGATGACCTAGCAACTCCGTCGGACCGTATGCGTGACAACCTAAATCTTTGCGCTAGACATGGTCCACGCTGATTCACCCCAGAGTATTATGTGGTAAATATACTGGACACCCTGCTGTGCAATAAGCAGCATGGAGCTTGGAGTTTTTATTTATCTTATTCGAGGACAGGTCAAAAGTTGGACGGGAAGAAAAAAAACTGGGGAAAAAATTTATCAACAAGATGCATTTGCCTGACAAAAAACTCTAATGTTTGTCAATTTAGCGTCATCTATCTGTTTTGTATATTAGTTTAAAATTTAAAAAAAGTAATTGAAAAAAATCTGGAGGACAAGTTCGGCTTTAAGGCCTGAATTTTCAAAATTGTGAAGTTTTGTGTTTTATTCCACGCATGCGCAATGACAAAAACTTTTTGTAATTTAGTCTAGTTTAATTTAGTTCCTGATCATATTACAGAATGAGTTATACTGTAGAGACTTTTGTGAGTCTACTCATGATAGACATGTCTACCAAATTCCATGTTGCTAAGTGACATTTACTTCGGGGGCTGAATTAAAAAACAAATAAATTGGAGAGTACCAACCTGTAAATGGCCACTTCAAACCAAAATGTCAAACTTCTTGTGAATTTTCGGGCATGGCTTTGAGACTTTGGCTACTAAATTTCACATGGTCATCCAGCTTTCGTTCCCCCCCCAACAGTTCCACAGAGAACATTTTCAACTGGGTGTCAAAACTGCACTCGCTATTGTTCAAAGTTGACTTTGGTGCTTTGTTACGCTCTGGTCCTTCAACACTCAATAGCGCGGCACTGCTGTAATTTGTCAAGGCATCTTGTAAAACTTTCCCTGACACAGGAAAAGGGAATAAAAGAGAGTGAGCGCAAGAGAGCGTTCATAAATATGCAAAAGCTGTTCTGAGCGCTTCTGTTTTCCCACACAGATGTGATGTCATTTTATATTTGATGCGGCTAAAAAGGGAGGAACGAGGATGCTAAAGACACCTTTGAAGTTGCGCATAAAAATGGCATACCAGTGAAAAATGGATGACTGGCGCTTGCAATGATCCAAAACAATTCACTTTGCTCTTATTAGGGATTTGCATGAAACTAAACTGTGGAAAAGTTAATAAAACAATAGGTCGGGAGAATCTTTATCCAAATGTTCTGAACCCGTTTCCAAGCCTGTGTGAACACCGGTGCCGGTGAACACAACCATTCCAAATTCTTAACAATTACCGAATCGCTTAACCAATTAGTCCATCGTTATAGTGTCATCGATGAGAAACAACATAGCATAGCAATTAGACAACATACGGCAAAGTTTTTACTTTCTCTGAATGTTCTGAACTCCTGTTTATCCAGCCACTGCCATCTTTTGAACGAATGATGACATGGTCATATAAAATGCTTATCAAATTGATTAAACAAATTCAGCAATTATTACTCCCTACAGTCATCGTGAGAAATGACGAAGCTCTTAGCTTGTCGTGACTTTGACGTAGCATAGGCGTAGCCTTTTCTTAATGCTAACAAACAGCACATTTTTTCATCGGTGAAAAGTGTTAGGTTGGTTACGAGAGAGATTATTTTTAGGAATGTCCCCACACAACTTTTTCACTTCTGACATGATACCGATATTGCAGCCTTGAGTATTGGCCGATACCGATATTGATCCGATATGATATCAGCATGAATCATATGTACTTTTATTACTGAATGTTTTGAAATCCAGCCAATGTACCAACATACCATACCAACAGCGATTGGTTGGTGACCGAGAATTGGGTACTTTGGTTCCATTTTAGTCGTTTACGTACCTTTACGACCTCGGACAACGTAAACTCAACCAACCAAATTGTATGACACCATATTGCTTGACGGAAGCATTACTCAGATCACAAAGAATATATACACCACAGACGACTGACCAGTTTTGACAGCTTTGCTGTTCATGTCTCTGCAGAAACCTTTCACGTCAGGTCAGAGATCAAGGGTCAGAGCCACGCTCACTCGACTTTCAGAGCATCGTAATGAAAGCTGTCACGGCACACGAAGGAAACAATTGAAAAGTCCTTCCATCAGAGGATTTCCAGTCCTTGCCAGAGACAGGATTGTCTAAACCGGGGAGGAGAGAAGTTCATTTCATGAATGACGGCCCCTGCCAAGCACTAGCGGGATCGACAAGCGGAGGGGTGCAGTGTCGGGTGGAATAGCGTGAAGGAAGTGGGCCATGTCCCGCAGCTATAAAGGGGCGTCTACGCTTTTGAAGTGGCACCTCACTAGCTAGCACGGAGGTTGGTGAATTTCAGATCATTTCACGGCGAGGGGGGGGGGGGGGTCAGCGGTGGATGTGAAGAGAGGTGGCGTGAAACACAGTAGAACCGCCCCTGACAGGCTGAGCCAAACGTTACGTCAACGTTTGGATGTGGTCTACTGAATACGCAGCGAAGATTTGAAAGGGAATTGAAAAATAGGTACGAAGGATCGTCTCAAAAGACATGGAGGATTTCTCAATCGGCTGCAGAAAAGATGCCTTTGAATGTCCGGAACAGAACGGTCTTTTGATCAATGATCAATTGATTGATTCTTAGGAATTCAGGAAATAGTGTGGAATTGATTGTTTAATTAATTGCGGCTTGGAGTAATGGAAACAAAATGGTGAGCAGTACTGTGTTCGTAAACTTCGGTTAGGGTTAGGAAAAAGGTGAGGTTTGGCGTTAAAAAGAAATGTCTTTGAACTTTGGCACACCACAGAGAAGCGTGTCGTTTACAAACGTGCCAAATTTGAATGATTATAAAAATCTCCACGTATATAAAAGGAGGCTTCAAAATCGTGACCCTTCGCTACACTCTCGCAAGCTTTGGGTGAATGAAGTCAAAGTAGATGTTTGCAAATGTCTTATTGTGATTAAACACAAAGATAATCAGTCTGTTTTCATGGAGGACAAAAGCAAAGTGAGAATATTTACTCTTGAGAGGCAGAAATTCTGAGGATTTCGACAACTTTAGTTAAACAAGGTCTCGACCCGATTAATCGATTATCAAAATTGAAGTGGAGTAACTTGATTAGTTGATTCATTGTTGCACCTCGAGATTATTTTCAAACAAATATCATCACATTGATACTGAGATCATTTTGGCCACCGTTATGTTATGATCAACTTTCATTTTGTTTCGTGTCTTTTGCACAAACAAAAAATAAAACGCTTTGGTGCAGGTTTGCCTCTGTGAAAATACAACCAACCAACCCTTCAATACAACATGTCCGCCGCTGCTGCTTTTCATCCATTCTCTGCCTCATTTACAGCATTTACTTAAAACCTGCAAGGTGCTTCATTCCCCACGCCCCCAACCCGCAAGAAATGCATTTTCATGTGAAGCAAACCTCCTCTGAGGTGGAAAATTGAAATTTTAACAGGAGGCGCATCACTCTCGCCGTCCTCTTTTTTTAATGAAATTGTTTATACATTCCACAGAAATATAAAAAAGGATTCCTTATTTTTTTTTATTAATAATACATGGACGTAATTAGTTCAATGTCATCGATTCTAATCAAGAAGTCATGAAGCTGATAACGATTTTATGAAATTATGATACTTTACATTAAAAAATGTTCCATTAAATTATTTTAATCCACTAATCACTACTATTATTATATTAGTTTTGTCATTTATTAAGTTAATCAATCAAGCTGTCACTGCTATTATTATAGTAGTTTGATAGCATTTAATTCATTATTAAACCAAAACAATATTAGTATGAAATAGTTTTTACAATCAACAACAATTTTAAATACTCATCCCACTCAAGACATGGATTTTTTTTGCTGTATTTTTTTAATTAATATTATATGGACGAATATGTTTTGATGAATTTTATTTTACAACAAGCAAGTAAACATGAATTCCGTTGTAGCCAACCATGGCTTTATGAACAATGGGTCATTGGTAAAGAAAACAAAAACGGCCAAATTGTCTACACATCCTACTTGGAAAGGGAAATTTTCTGAATTTAAGGCAAATTTTAAAAAGGCATTGCATAAAATTCATGTTTAAACTAGACGACCATGTGCTTATACAGCATGTATAACCTCTTTCTTTGGAATGCGTGTAGAGGTTTGGAATAAAGAGGCTTGTGTAGAGGCTTGGAAAAAAATTGAAGCTTCATTTAATGACGCATTATATGCACGATACATTAACATTTAATAGCTGCATTTATTACAATGGCGTGTTAATACGCTGCATAACGCTCTTCTGCCAGGTGCAGAAATCACCAAAGGGGTCAGCTTCTCTTGCTCTGAATAAACACACTGCAGGGCTTTATTATAAGGTTTTTTTTCATTCGCCATTAGCGTCCCCGCACGTCGGGGGGAAAAGCAGCAGCAGCAGCAGCATTAAACCATTTAACAGCCGCGCTAAATTATGGAGGGAAAAAAAAACAAACTGTGAATCATCAAAACCATACGACATTTCTGGCATCTGGCGAGTCGAAAAAATAAATAGAAAAGTATCATTCAAGCAGGGTTAGGACTGCCACAATTCATGTTAAGTTATACATATAATTTAAAAAAAATATGTTGCAAAGTTTTTTAATTCCACAGTCTTTGAATTAGTCACTACCACCTTAAAATGTTCAATATTTATGTCTTATATTACTTTCAAGAAAAGCCTCGAAATATATTGATGCTAATTTTATTTTCATCCATCCATCCATCCATCCATCCATCCATTTTCTGAGCCGCTTATCCTCACAAGTGCTGTAGCCTATCCCAGCTAGCATTGGGCAGGAGGCGCGGTACACCCTGAACCGGTTGCCAGCCAATCGCAGGGCACAATTTTATTTTCATGTCACAATAATTTCATACACATCAATGGATTTTAATATGCGAAATATTTTCTATCTAATGATTCGCTGAATTAAATTAACTTCAGTACATTTTGTAAATGTTGGGAAAAGCCTGACAGAACTGCTGAACTTAATAATCGGAGGCACATTAAATGGTGGCAGGTGTGCGCCGATTCCCAATTAACTTGAGTTTGAATGTGATTGGTTAATTCTGAACACAGCCACATCCCCAGTTTGTGAATAAGTAACTGTACCTAAGTAACCTAAGCAAGGTAAGCAAAAAACAAATGTCTGAAAACACCTACTAGAACAGCTGAACCTTATTTGGGCTAATCAGAGGCAGGTGTGTGCTGACTCCCATTAAACATGTTTGCTTGCGATTGATTAATTGTCAACACGGCCACATCCCCATTTATCAGAGGGTGTGCACACTTGTGCAACCACATTATCTCACTTGTTTATTTTTCGTTCCAATCTCAAAAACATTTATTTTAGGTCACGTTAATGGCGGAAAAGGTTGATGTTGGTCTCATTACTTCATATCACAAACCCTGGCACTTGAACAGGGGTGTGTAAACTTTTTATATCCACTGTATGTGCCTTGCGATTAACTGGCGCCCAAGTCCAGGGCAGACACCGCCTCTCTCGCCAGAAAGTCGGCCGGGATGGACTCCAGCTCAGCCGTGACCTTGTATGGGATAAGCTGTAGAAAAAGACAAAAAAAAAAAAAAAAAACGCGATTGTGTCGGACCGCAGAGATTCAAGTGTAATCCAACAACTCTATTCATTGTCTACTAACTACAGGGCATTACGGCGCAATCCCACTGTGAGCTCTGACTCGCTTAAAGTGATGGGTCGCCGCTCATAAAAATCCTCAGCAATAGGCTCCAAGTGGAGTGGTTTTGCCTTTTTTTTTCTTTTTGGGGTCTGAATATGAACAATAAAATAATCAAATAAATAGTGTGGGATATTGCAGTGTAAAAGAGGCTTAAAACTGGGGAAGGGCAGGAAATAAACGCAGATTACATCTGTCGTTCAGTTGAGTGGCACCTTATGAACCCTTGCACTTTTTTCCCCACATTTTCTACATATGGCGGATGGCTAAGTACGTCATATAAAGATGTAAAAAGTCAGAATTACAAAGACCCACTAAAGTCATTTTTGTGTGTTTTTTTTCCTCCTAAATATATTAACGTTTTGAAGTGCTGGAAACATGCAAAGTACTGAAATGTTGAGCTATAGCATTCAACTCTTTTTCACCATCTCACATACATACATATATATATATCCATCCATCCATCCATTTTCTGAGCCGCTTCTCCTCACTAGGGTCACGGGCGTGCTGGAGCCTATCCCAGCTGTCATCGGGCAGGAGGCGGGGTACACCCTGAACTGGTTGCCAGCCAATCGCAGGGCACATAGAAACAAACAACCAGTCGCACTCACAGTCATGCCTACGGGCAATTTAGAGTCTCCAGTTAATGCATGTTTTTGGGATGCACGAGGAGAACATGCAAACTCCACACAGGCGGGGCCGGGGATCGAACCCCGGTCCTCAGAACTGTGAGGCAGATGTGCTAACCAGTCGTTCACCGTGCCGGCTACATACATATACACATATATTTTCTATATGGCGGCACGGTGGACGACTGGTTAGAGCGTAAAAGTGAGTGCGAATGGTTGTTTGTTTAAATGTGCCCTGCGATTGGCTGGCAACCAGTTCAGGGTGTACCCACGCCTCCTGCCCGTTGATAGCTGGGATAGGCTCCAGCACTCCCGCGACCCTTGTGAGGAGAAACGCCTCAGAAAATGGATGGATGGATGGATTTTCTATATTATGTCCCTTTTATTCGCGAAGTGCGAGGACAACTTAGTGACTTTATCACTATAAATTTAGGGCCAGAACGATTAATCGTACAACCCAAATAAGTCAATGGTGAACAATAATACCTGCACCTTACACATGCATTTAATAGTTTAGCAATGTAAAACCTATTTTCTTATGATTAATCGATGGGATAATCAGTAGAATAATCAATTGTAATCATGATTGTTTTGCCTCCCAGCTGCAGTCAGAGCAAGAGATGTTCACCCAAGGTCGCACTCACAAAAGATTGGCTTGGATGCCTAATTTCACACTTGACGGCTGGGCAGGCACCCCAGAGACCAAACGACAGTATTTGTATACAGGCTATTATGAACTAAATTTTCCGTAATAGATAGATTTCCTTTGGAAAAAAAATAAATAAATCAGTCTGTCATCTACGTTTAAACTCTAACATTGACGTTTCCTCGGGCGAGAATACAAACGTTGAAGTGTCGCGCCCGTTTATCCACGCGAATTACATCCATGTTTTGACATTTTCGTGAGATGAAACCAGTTCCGCCCTTCCGATTAGCAGCCGCACGCCGTTTCAGTCGACTACAACGCCGGGTTACGTCGCTTCGGGCTATCCACTTAACGCAGGGGATATTTATTCTACGTTAACCATAGTAGACAGGATTATGCCCATGGAGGGTAGTCGGGTTAACAAAGTAATTACTGCGCATTTAAAATGCACACAAGTTTAGTTCACACGTCTTCGGGCTGTAGGTGGCGGCTTATCGTGGCGATTTTTTTGTTTCTCGATTACATGCGAAAACCAAGAGTTGCATTTTAGAGGAGGGTTTGCATCGAGCAGACGAAATGCAGCATACAAGGTCTTTTGAATAACCACTGTAGCTAGTTGGCACAAATATCCCAAAAATAATATAAATATAAAAAAAATAATGACACAAAAAGTGGGTACAACATTATTACTGGTTAATGAGCCATATGCTGTTTCACTAAGTTATTATTATCTGATTAAATTTCCTATTATGAAATAACAATTATCTGATTGTGTTGCACTTTAGAGCCTCCGATGGACACTCTGTCCCCTGTTATCAAAATGAACATCGTTTTCTTTTTTTGTTTGTTTTATAACATATTTGCAGGCTAGTAAAAGCCGATCTTCCAAGCACAGGCAGATATTTCCAGCGCAGATGACGTCTTTTAATATTAAGATATTAAACGGGTTTGTTGAATTGACCGCTCAGAGTTTTAGCCGTCCAGATGACCTCCCCCCCAAAAAAATAACATCAGGATTTGAGATTTTAATTTTTTTTTTTACATGAACCAGCCGGGACCAGGTTAGGGAATGCCGAGTGCTTTGGGAGCTGTTCAAAACCAAAAGCTAAAAAAATAAATACAATAAATACAACTAAACAATTGAAAGGCAGCGAGATAGTGGTAGGTGGAGGAGATGGGGGGGTGGGAACATGAGCAGATTTGTTTCAAGATTATGAGTGACTTGGGAGATTTGAATCAGTCAGGATTGTCATGCTCCAAACTGCTGACCTTAATACCCGAAAAACAGCGAACAGCCGTGTGGGTAGCGTCAGAATTTTCTGGCATCTGCAAGTCGAAGACGGCAGAAAAATCCCGTGCTGCTTGAGTCCAGACTGCCAAGATGCGTGTTAATATCATAAAAATGAATTACAAAGTATTTCATTGAACTCCACTGGAGTGGATGTCCTTGACTCCGTGAGTGTCGCTAAAATACACACAAATACAAATACACGCAAATTTATTAAATCGTTTATTACACCATTTATTGAACGGGACAAACAGTCAAACACACAGATACAAAATGAAGACACACGCAAGGCGCAGCAGTAGGCCAGTAGGCCTTAGACAACCCGACTTCTGACATCACCTATTAGGCCACGCCCCTATAAAGACACACATCCAACAGCCATATTATTGTTTTAAATAGACGTGTATTTCTCTTTATTTTATGTTTAATTTGACAACAAACTTCTTTTAACAAAAAAATTGTGGGGGGAAAGTGATTTTGATCTGAACAGCCTCAAAGTCGTGCATGTTTCTTTGCTAATTGCACCTCGATTCACAGCAGCCAGAGCTCAGAACACAAAAAAGAAAATCAGTGCTGAGTAGTGCGGGAGACCACCACAAGTAGCTCAAGTGGGTGAATGACTGAGCCAGCCAGCGAATGTGTGCATTGGAGAGGGAGAGTGATGAATCTAGGACAGGCACTGACTGCAGGGTGAGGGGGGGGGGGGAGAGAGGTAAAAGCACGTGTGTGTCGCTATGGGAGGCCGTTTGTTTGGTCGCACATACGCGTACATTATGCGCATCGCAACACCTGAGGTCGGAAGACGCCGAGTCGCGTGTTCATTGGTTGCCGCCAGCCAATACATTTCTTGACGGACATACGGATTAATCTGTGGAGAATGAGTAGGATGTTGAATGACGCGATGACTGTATTTTTCCACGTTAGCATTTTTCAATCATTTCCTTATTATTCCGCATTGTTTTCTCTTGCTTCGTACAGATAAAATTGAGGTTCTCAAGGGGGAATCTGAGGGCGCAAACTCACAAGAATTACGATGATTTTGTACGGAAATCTGTGCAAAGTAATTGCTCGGAATACTTGGAAAAAGACAACTTTCCTCCACAAAGAATCTTAGATTGCAACTATTGTTTTTTTTTTTTTTAAATATATTTTCCATTTTATTCCATATTTTGTATTGTTTCGTACAGTTAGAAATGACATGACATGACACGGGCTAATCTCAAGGCGCAAAAACTCACAAGAACTAGTAGGATTTTGTACTAAAATACGCAATATTTAGGGGGAAAAAGATATATCCTTGTCAAAGAATGTTAGGTTGCGAATTCTTTGGGGTTTTTTACGCTACCATTTTCCATATTTTCTTATTATTCCACAATTTATATTTCTTTGTACAGTTACGATTGACATTGTAAAGGGTTAATCTGAGGTTACAAACTCAGGAATTCGTAAGAATTTGTATGAAAATTTGAGCAATGGAATTTCTCAGATAAAAAAAACAAATTTACATTTCCTCCGTAAAGAATGTTAGGTTGCTAGCATGGAGTTTTTCCATGGTAGCATTTTTCAATATTTTCCTTTTTACGACTGATTTTGTTTTTTTTCGGTTGCCTTGTAAAATGAAGATTAAGATTCTCAAGGGCTAATCTGAGGGCCCAAGCTGCCAAGTATTATTCGGATTTTGTACGATTATGTGGGCAGCGTAATTAGTAGAAAATGAAGAATACTTTGAATATGTAGAAAAGCTCAATTTCCTCTGCAAAGAATGCTAGGATGTGAATACTTTTCCTTATTATTCCTCAGTTTTGTAGTCAGGGGCTAATGTATGGGCAGATTTCACAAGGTAGTTAAAAACTCAATTTCTTCCACAAAGGAATTTATATTTCCATCACAATTGCGTTTGTTAGCAGGGTCCAAGGTACAACAAATGTAATGAAATCTGCATGAGGATCAATTGGCTTCATTGCCTTTTATCTTAAATGGCTTTTTTCGTAAAATGGATGTAAATCTTCTGCACTCATATATATTCACATATAGGAAGTTTCTGGTCCACTTTAGAATGACAGAGCCTTTGCCGAGGTCTGCGTTTTCTACTCTCGCGAGTTCTATTCTATTTTCCAATATATGACCGCGAGGCATGACTGGGAATTGGGAAGCTGTCCAATGAAACATGTCTCGTTACGTTCCAAAAAACTCAAGAGTTCGGGCTCGCTCGCATTACTTTCATCCAGGAAATGAACTGTGACATGTTTTTCTCTCGAAGAGCATCAAAACAGTCAACAAGCAGATCATTCTGCCTAAAAACACTCCAAGGAGATAAGATACTTTCGGGGGGGGATCTGTTGTCGAGGGTGGTGGATAGCAATGAAGGGAAGGGGGTAGGGGGTTTTTAATCCTGAGAGTAAGATGTTTTTGTCTACCAGGGGGCATGTTTAAATCTTAATCGCTGAATCATAAATTTGACAAAGAAGAAGGTCGGCTAACTGATTTTGCTAAAAATACATCGGAATACATCCATCCATCCATTTTCTGAGCCGCTTCTCCTCACGAGGGTCGCGGGAGTGCTGGAGCCTATCCCAGCTATCATCGGGCAGGAGGCTTGGTACACCCTGAACTGGCTGCCAGCCAATTGCAGGGCACATACAAACAAACAGCCATTCACACTCACAGTCACACCTACGGGCAATTCGGAGTCTCCAATTCATGCATGTTTTTTTGGGGAAGTGGGAGGAAACCGGAGTGCCCGGAGAAAACCCACGCAGGCACGGGGAGTACATGCAAACTCCACACAGACGGGGCCGGTCCTCAGAACTGTGAGGCAGACGCTCGAACCAGTCGGTCACCGTGCCGCCTCATCGGAATACAATAGAGTGAATTTTTTTAAGTACCTTTACCAAATCATGCCAAAAAATATAGCATTACGGATGATATTGCGCAAACCAGTGGACAATGATTTAATACCAAAACATGAGGGCAACGTTACTAATTAACCTAACTAATGTAATTTTACCAAGCCGATGCTACCGTAAATAGCATGATGGCTATTAGCTAGCATGAAAATCACAACAGTATGACAACATTTTGGTGACACAGTGTTCCTGTGCATAATCGCGATTCACTACTCACTAGTTTGGATTCACAGATTTTTGGGGGGAAACTATCATTTGTTATTCACTTGAAAAACCCACTAGTGTTGTCTAAGGTTGAAATTAGTTGAGGAGCTTAATGTAGTGCTTTGTCAGCATCTTTTCGCATCTTGGCGCCAAAGAACTATGTTGAAATGTGTTGAGGAATTCCATTTGGACAGGATTAGTCCTTTGACATCATCTTGCGGCAAATCGGTGCCAAGGAACTATGTTGGAGTTAGTTGAGGTGCTTGACTGAAACAAAAGTAGATCTTTGTCGCCGTTTCTTGGCATCTATAAGCAACCATAAAAACACTGCTTAACTTCTTTTTACACGTGTATGACATTTATGCATGTTAGCATGACTTTGGAGGTTCAACCGTATATATCTTTCCCCAACCCATAAATTGTGATACTTAATCAAAATAAATGTTTTGTGTCACTTTCTTTTATATCATTTTTCCGGATTAAGTCAATGCTAACTCGTTGCTAACTCCTTGCTAACTTGTTTCCCCCACCCGCTAGTGAGGCAGACATTGTTTCTAATTTTTAGTTGTTCTTTTGCAATCCCACATTTATTTATTTTTTTGCCAGCTTTGCAATACAAACCCCACCTCTAAATGTCACCTTTACAGATGCCAGAGTCTGCTCTACGTGTTGTGATAAATATGTCTACCAATATCGGTATCAATCTTACTAAAGCGTAATTACCCTGATAGGGGCAGAAAATAAGATGTTTATTTGGCATTCGGTATTAATTTATTGAAATGGCACAACTGTACTGTTTTTTTTTGTTGTTTTTTTTTGAGGAGTGCTCTGTTAAATTCCAACAGAATGCCATGAAACTGCATAAAGTCGTAAAGTTTCCTGCACTTCAACTTTACGGCTAGAAGCCCCTTGCAGATGTGCCATGAGAGACACTCTATAGAAAATGAAGGATTTCCTGTCAGACACCCATTGCTCCCCGTGTGAACATTACAGCCTCCCGCGCCTTTGGTTTTTGGCTTTTCTTAAAATGTATTTATTGTTTTTCCACGCCGTACACCCGCCCGACGACGCTTTCAAACTGTCAGGAAACATGAGCAGCTACTTTTCTCCACCCAAAATAGAATATTCTGCCTTCGGAGGTAGAATCTACGCCGTAACAAAGGTGAGACTGCTCTGGGAATGCCAAACACACACACTTCTCCTACCCTGTTGCCGAGTAAAAATGTACACAGTCGTGGTAATTTCTCACCTTTGCTAGCCAAAATCGGTCTTATTGACGGATCTTTTGTAATTTTGCAAGGTCTCTGTGGGAAAGAATCAATGTGTGGTTTCTTTCATAGTCATTCCAGCTCCGAAACAACCATTCTAAGAGTTGTTTATACAAAACGTCCCCCAAATTACAATCATTAATCTTCGTTGTGGTGGCCTTGCAATACGAATGCAAAATATCCAGGCTGTTCGGCATTCAATTGTCCAGATACAGTGTAACGAAGCAGCAAATTGGACATATCACAGGGAATGGTTCGGACGACATGGGTGCACAAAAGCATCACAGGCAGCCATTGAAGTGGAGACAAAGTCGACCAGAGAGAGGCGCTTTGAATACAACCCCAATTCCAATGAAGTTGGGACGTTGTGTTAAACATAAAAACACAATACAATTATTTGCAAATCATGTTCAACCCATATTTAATTGAATACACTACAAAGACAAGATATTTAATGTTCAAACTGATCAACTTTATTGTTTTTAGCAAATAATCATTAACTTGGAATTTCATGGCTGCAACACGTTCCAAAAAAGCTGGGACAGGGTCATGTTTACCGGTGTGTTACATCACCTTTTCTTTTAACAACATTAAATAAACGTTTGGGAACTGAGGACACTAATTGTTGAAGCTTTGTAGGTGGAATTCTTTCCCATTCCTTGCTTGATGTACAGCTTCAGCTGTTCAACAGTCCACGGTCTCCGTTGTCGTATTCATAATGCGCCACACATTTTCAATGGGAGACAGGTCTGGACTGCAGGCAGTCTAGTACCCGCACTCTTTTACGACGAAGCCACGCTGTTGTAACACGTGCAGAATGTGGTTTAGCATTGTCTTGCTGAAATTAAGCAGGGGCGTCCATGAAAAAGACGTTGCTTGGATGGCAGCATATGTTTCTCCAAAACCTGTATGTACCTTTCAGCATTAATGGTGCCTTCACCGATGTGTAAGTTACCCATGCCATTGGCACGAACACAGCCCCATACCATCACAGATGCTGGCTTTTGAACTTTGCATCCATAACAGTCCGGATGGTTCTTCTCCTCTTTGGCCGGGAGGACACTACGGCCACAATTTCCAAAAACAATTTGAAATGTGGACTCGTCGGACCACAGAACACTTTTCCACTTTGCATCAGTCCATCTTAGATGAGCTCGGGCCTAGAGAGGCCAACGGCGTGTCTGGGTGTTGTTGATAAATGGCTTTTGCTTTGCATAGTAGAGTTTTAAGTTGCACTTACGGATGTAGCGCCAAACTGTACTTACTGACTTTGTTTTTCTGAAGTGTTCCTGAGCCCATTTATACATTGATGTCGGTTTTTGATGCAGTGCCGCATGAGGGATCGAAGGTCACGGGCATTCAATGCCTTGCCGCTTACATGCAGTGATTTCTCCAGATTCTCTGAACCTTTTGATGATATTATGGACCGTAGATGATGAAATCCCTCAATTCTTTGCAATTGTACGTTGAGGATCATTGTCTTAAACTGTTCGACTATTTTCTCACGCACTTGTTCACAAAGAGGTGAACCTCGCCCCATCTTTGCTTGTAAATGACTGAGCAATTCAGGGAAGCTCGTTTTATACCCAATCATGGCACCCACCTGTTCCCAATTAGCCTGCTCACCTGTGGGATGTTTGATGAGCATTCCTCAACTTTCTCAGTCTTTTTTGCCACCTCTCCCAGCTTGTGTTGCAACCATAAAATTCTAAGTTAATGATTATTTGCTAAAAACAATCAAGTTTATCAGTTTGAACATTAAATATTGTCTTTGTAGTGTATTCAATTAAATATAGGTTGAACATGATTTGCAAATCATTGTATTCTGTTTTTATTTATGTTTAACACAACTTCTCAAATTCATTGGAATTGGGGTTGTAAATGAAAGCGCTTCCCGCAGGATGCGCGTTTAATTCAATCGACTAGCTATTGTTCGTACCTTGCTATTTACAGTGGCTGCAATTTAAAGCAATCATGAGCATTGCCGAAGGCTATCGTGACCGTACCTGCTAATTACATGTCTCATTGGATACGCTTTACACGTTTCTCTTGAAATAGCTTTGTTCTCTCCTTGTCGTTATTCATAGAGGAAATAAATTGCCATTTTGACGGCTTGGTTGCACTCAAAATGTCAGATTATTTTGCAGGCGTGTGTTCATTCTGATGAAAATTTAATCTTGGAAAAAAAATACAAATAATCCAGCACCTGAAACCAGTTTAATTTAACATCATAAATGTGGTAATCTGTCTGTCATGAGTAGACCCACAAAAAGGTCTCAAGGCCTCATGCTGTAAAACGAACAGGAGAGCGGTCATTTTGGTTTGAAGCATCCATATTTGGGTCATTTTGGCCATTTCCAGGGGTCCTTCAAAGATCCATTTTCCATAGAACTTGTCCTATAGATTTTCCCTGATTGCTACCAAAATTGAACCTCATTTACTACACAGATGAGCAATGCTAAATATTTGAGTTTTCGTCATTGTGTGTGGGCAGAGCATGGCGGCGAAGTTTGATGGCTCTTAATAAAACAGCTAGACTAAACGTCTTTTCTCAAAAACTCAAAGAACTTTTCGAAAAATTTCAGCCTCCAAATTAGACTTGTCTAGCATGAGTTGACCCACAAAAACGTATCAGGGCCCATGCTGTAAAACAAACAGGAGGTCGGCCATTTCAGTTTGAAGCAGCCATCTTAAATCATTTTGGCCTTTTCCAGGGTTCCTTCAAAAAGAAAGATTGTTTTTTTTTGTTTTTTTTTCAGATTTCTACCAAATTACAACCGACTTACCTCTTTTACGAGTCAGATGGGTGACGCTAACATTAGAATTGTTGTCATTGCACATACTATATTTCACACTTCTGGTGAGCAGGAAATTTACTCCGCAATTTTGAAAATTCAGCCCCCAAAGCCAGTTTTAGGAGGCAACATGAAGTTTGGCAGGCATGTCTATCATGAGAAGCCCTACAAAAAAAGTCTCAAGGCTCCATGCTTGAAAATACTCAGCAAGTTGGCCATTTTGGTTTGAAACTGCCATTTAAGGGTCACGTTGGCCGTTTCCAGTGGTCCTTCAAAAAGCAAAAGTACTAAATATTTTGTCTCAATGCTGCCAAATTTGAACGACATATACAATACAATACAATATGCTAAACTGCAAAATATCTGATGATCATCCATCCAGAAGCTTTAATTATTGTATTACTATTATAGCAATCTACTGCAGAAAAGAAAAAAAACGATGCTGGCATTACCTAAAACGCTGATCAGGATAAATTTAGCACCAGAATGCTTCAAGACAAAACGACTCCTGTGATCGTTAATTGTCACATTAGTTGTCGGAAGTGCACATGTTGAAAGAAATCCCCCCTGAGTGTATTTATTTTAAAATGATGAAATACTACTTGGGAAAACAAAGAAAGTTAAATAATAGATAAAATGGGCATTGCTCGAAGCACGAGGAGCGATTTCGGGAGTGGAAAAAAAAAAGCTGTCACTTCCCGTCTGTGAAGCTCCCTGGTGTCCATTTGAAATGCCAAGGCTTGGAGAAAAAAATTATTTGGTTTCTTTAGATGTACAGTATTAATAATTTCCCTCCAAAAAAAAAAAATTTGCTCAATGGGTATTTTTCTTACACAATTTTCCAGGGGGCGCAACTGAATTATATTTTCCCCGGGATACTCGCACTTCAGTTCCCACTCATGTCGTTAGTATCTACTGGTATTCTACATATATTTTCAAGATAGCACAGAATGAATAGCAAATCCCGAGCTGTGGGTGAAATACGCCCCCGCAACAACAACAAAAAAACAAGGGAGAATAGTGAAAACAGTGTACTATATAATACCTACTTATAGTGGATTAACAAGCAGATGGCAGTGAAGAGGAGCAGAAGGCCGATAAAGTGCGGATCACATGTCACTTGCACTCCCACTCCAAACCCTAAATGAACGATTTCATGAATGAATGAACCAAATGTGGCCCACACATCACTGTCAACATCGCCAAAACTATGTGGAATACATAGAAGTAGATGACTATTATTTCCAATGTGAAAAACCTTTTTAGAAATCAACCAAGGCTCACGCAAACATTTATTGGATCATATTGTTTTTAAATCGGTAAGATCGGTTTTGTGTAATCCCGCCAAAAAAACTGAGAATTTTACTCAAAACCTTTTTGGCGGGGAATATGTCGCAAAACACAATTCAGAGTTCAAACCACCGCCATGTGACACATCGATATTATATGCAAGATCTTTGCAATTCACAACACAACTCATTTTCTTGATGTTACCTTTTATTTTACGGCTCGATTGTTTCCTGGGCGAACAACCTTTCAAAAATAGACCAATGGTCCAGGATCCACATCTTTCCTTTCCTATACTGTTTATCCATACATTATTTTTCTAGAAACTTATAGTATTTTGTTGGACTTGCATGACAGTCAATGATAAAAGCAAATTTGAGAGGATTTATGATGGTGACAGTTTGAAATTAGTCCAACTGCCCATATTTGGATTTTTTTTATATCTAAAAATTACAGACACCACTACATTTGGTATAGTCAGACAACAAGGAATGTTCTTTAATGAGGTACCTGATGAATCCTATCATTTCTGAGACAACAAAGGGCCCTGAGGGAGGTAATTAGGAGCTGGCAGCCATAAATCCAGGATCGCCAATTAGCCAATATTACTCATGATAGCGTAATATCTCAGCGTTTGCAGGGCGAAGGTCTTATATCCATAAATTAAAGTTCACATTAAAAACAATGAAGGCGATCTCGCCTCGACAAATCGATATGGGCACATGTGTCACGGCGAGAAGCATCCCGGTTAGCATCTTATTACGCCGCAAAGACGCCGGCGGAATGCTAATGAGGGCGCGCTGACGACTGACGACGCGGAGATGTTTCCCTGCAAAGTCAACGCTGCTGGCATGTGGGCCCCATCTGGAGACATCGCAGCCCCCCTCCCCCTACCCACCACGCACTACCTAGCAACTACCAACTAAAGTGCCAAACAGCAGCTGGAGCTTGCGCTTCTCGGCGTGCCGTTAGCGTCCGATCATACAGCGGTCATCGGTTATTGGTGCGCTGGTCTAATGGGAAATTACAGCCGTGACCAGCTATGGAAATAAGGCTTTGACTTTGCCAATAGCCAGGCATCCTGTTCGGATATATGTGTTGCATTAGCTCGGGGCGGAAAGCTCACCAGATGAAACAGATGATGTAAACCACCTGTCCACCATTTAATGAGAAACATTAACGTCTCTGTCCGATGATAACCTCACAAGTCCTGACTTGGTGACCACGTTGACTTTGAAACAGTATCAGATTTTCTAGAGCACAGGTTTAGCTCCAGGGTTAGGAGTTTGGGTTACAGTTTAGGGTACAGGTGTAAAACTCAAGCCCCGAGAACCAGATGGGGACAGCCACATCATTTTTGGCAGCCCTCAAACGAAAATAGTGTCTGCTTCATAGTTCTTGGTAAATGGAGCTCTCTGAAATGTGGACATTTTCTTTCATTTTAGATATTACAAACATCTTTCGCACCAAAATCCCTTCTTAACATAAATTGGGGTGCTACAGAGATTAATGGCATTTCAATTCATTTCAATGCGGGAAATTGATTTGATAAGTGAACCACCGCTATTTGAAAAGCCGCAAGTAATTGATGCACCTTCAAAAGGGTTCGTAGTTGCCTCTAGATGTAACAAAAGGGTGGAAAATAACTACTCGTCTAATTGAGGCTGTCTTACCTTGATAAATAAAGGTGAAATAGAATAAACAAAATAAAAACTCTCTTTAAATTATGTCCTCGGCACCAAGATGACACTAGACGGCACCAAAGAATTTCCCCCAAAAAGTTCCCCAAAATCCGCAATTAGGTGGATTCACGAATGCCGAGCCACGAATAAGCTGGAGTTCCGTGTTTGAGTAAATTGACGTGCAAGCTTGGAACGAATTAAACTTATAAGTCAAGGTACCACTGTATGTCTTTTTTTACCTCGTGTCGTCATTTGCGGAAGTTGAAAAAAAAGGCACCAGGCTATTTTGACAAAATAAGGAGTAGAAAGTAGAATGTATGGAGTAAAAGTAAAAAGTTGTCAGAAAAATAACCAAGTACAGATATCTAAAAATAAATAAATACATCTGTGAAGTACAGTAACGCTGTATTTGTGCTCCGTGGGTCAATTCGTCTATCTGTAAAGATTATCGTGAATTTTAGGTTCATCAAGAAATTTTATCTGGTAGCTGAATACTGCTGTCTTTTCATGCGTAGTATACACCAAGTATTAGTACAGTACTTGGTTACTTCCCACCACTGGCGTTGATCAAAATAACAAAATGGTTTTAATCTGCGATGACACCACTGGCTCCGGGGCCACTCCGGCTCAACAAATATGCGAGCGGCATCTGGGGAATCCGTAAGTGGAGCAACGGCAGCCTTTTAATCCTCATTAAACCGCGGCAGTCGCCATGAGTTCACTTGCCCGTCGCACCCGGAGAAAACGGCGCGCTTGTTCAACAGCGCGGCGATGAACCTTCCGCTCCCCGGTTTGCTCCTTTAATTTCCCTAGGGGCGGTGGGGGAAGTGCAGGGTGGTGGGGGGCACAGCGGTCTTGTTTGAGGGAGTCGGACCTCCCATCATTCATTCCGGATAACTCTCTCTTGTCTCTGACGGCTGTCAAATCCCCTGCAAATCTTCGCACGACAGCGAGGCGAGGCGAGGCGAGGCTGGATTATAAAAGACCAAATTTTGATGAGTAAAGCCACAATACATGTCAGGGATTGATCACCCACGGGAGGAGCGCCACATCTATTGTATGAGGCGGATGGAAAAAATAAGGTTTGAATAAAGTACCTTCACCAAGCTAAGCCGCGATGGAATGTCTTAGAGGGAACATATTATGGCAAATTGACTTTCTAATTGCTTGGATACTAATGGTTGGGTCTCTGGAGTGTATGCACACTCATCAAGTGTGAAATTAAACAACCAAGTCAATCTTTTGTGAACACAGTTGCGGGGGAATGTCTCCTGCTCTGACTGCAGCCGGGAGGGAGTCTGAGTCACCAAGCCTCCAAAAACAGCACAAAAATCTTGACGGGAGTCCCGTTTAGGAAAAAAAACTTTGGTGAGGGGTGTTTGCACTCGAAGGGGCGAACATCTGCTCTGATTGCAGTCTCAGAGTCACCAAAAGTTTCCAATAACACCACAAAAAGTCGGTCCGAATACTCGCTAAATATAGTGGCGCTAAGTAGAAGTCACACGGTTACACTCACTTTTAAGACTCGGGGCTTGAGCACACCCTGGAGTGAAGGGGCTGAGCAGTGGCTCATTTAAATGAGACAGGACTTCCCCTTAACACCAGATTGTCTTTTGCCATTCAGCTCTTTGTTAGCGAACAAAGGCGTGATGATGTAGACTGCTACCTGAAGTGCCTCATGCTAACTGCCAGTTAGCCACTGACTCACGATTTAAAATTCCCGAGCTTCCCCGACGGCAGGAGCGTTCACACGGGGGATGCGGCGTGTTAACAGACTGGCCGACTTTAACGCTGTGGCACTAATTAATTAGCAAGCCCCAGAAAGCACAGCGGGGGGACGCTAGCGCAACAACATGAGACCACCGGTGGTGCGAACACAAAATAATGCCGATCGACATAATGACAACAGTGGGTGTCTAGTCTTTCATGTTTTACTCCCTCGAGCATACGCGGAAGGCCCCAGATAATGACATTAGCAACAAAGCTAAGCTGAGCTTGTGTTAGCAGCAGGCGTGCAGATGATCACATATTTACTTTCCTATTAAAGCTGCTGGCCATTCGGATAACCGACTGGTGGAAATGTACCATTAAATTGTCATATTCAAGCATCAATATAAACATTTTGTTTTGTCATTGGCAGACATCAATTCAAATTCGATTGCCCACATGAGCCAGTATTTCGTCATTTAATTTTTCAACAAACAAACCACCTTCACATGAGGCTCAATAGTATTAGCTAGCATACTAAACTAAATAACACACTAGCACAAACCGACGTGACATCACACATGGGCAAACAAATTACTACAAACAAAATACTTTTAGCAACAGCGAAAACACTAGTTTTTCAGCGAATAACAGAGGATAGGTTCCCCCCAAAAATCCACGACTAGGTGAATTCCTAAATGCCAATCGGCAAATATGCGGGGGTTCACTGTATTTGCAATGATTTCAAACATGGCCTGCCAGTGTTTTTTGCTGAAGTGGGGGTTTCTCCCGCAAGTCTCCCGCCTTTCTGCCTCAAGCTTGTTCGGCTACGAGCGACCAGTCGAGCATGAAATCACATTCACCGGAACATTGCTTTTTTTTTTTTGCTTTTTTTAACAGTAATGCCAAGGAGATGCACACACCACAAAACAAAGTGAGAAACTAGTTTAACTCAAGTGGAAGGCGGCTTCGCTCGAGTAAGCAGTCCGTATGGACGACAGATATTGACAAAAGCGCTAACCTCCACACTTTGAGCTAATGTATAGCGACTTGTATAAGCCAAGCTCCCTGCGCTGTTGGCGGCATTGCTGTTTAAAAGAGTTTCTTTCGGGAAAAGCACTAACTTTCCTAACACAGTTGATATATTTGTGCAAAGATAAGCGAGCCCAATAATTTGAAAAACCTTGCATAGTAATAAGTCATGCAAATTTGGCAAAGAGCTCGGAATATGTTCTAAGACGTATAGGTTCCGTAATTTAATATATATTTTTTTTATTATTAGGTAGGAAAGCGCATTCACTGAATTTTCTTGATTGCCGATTGGAAAAGTAACACTCACCTAACCCCCATACACACGTCACGACCAACTAGTTATTTTTTTAATTAAAGATCATTTTAAACAGCAAGAAAATAGTTGTACAAGAATGTTTTATATATCAATATTGAGAATATTTATCTTTTTAAAAAACATTTTAGCATAAAAAAAATGGAGTAGGCAACATTTTGTTCTTCTCCGGATAGCAAACTAGTTGTGATGTGCTTGTGATGTACTCAACAGTGCCTCCGCTGGTTCCATCCAAGTACTATAAGAATTCCACACAAGTGGCAGAATTCTTACCAATTAATTCACTGACCGATTACAATTTTAATATCATTTTTTCCATTAATTCTACACAGCAGAAAATATAGGCATGTTTTTCACCGTTGTATGAATTAAAAAATATATTTTACACCAAATATTTGAACAATTAAACGGCCATATGACACCTTGTTCTTCTCTTCTCGCAAAGTAGTAGAGACAGAATCAACAGCACCTCAGCTGGTTGAAACTAGTACTACATCAATTACACACAATCGACAGAATAGTAGTCATTAAGTATTAATAATAATAAGTATCATTAGTATTAATAGTAGTAATTAAGTACAGAATAATCAACTATTGAACTAACTGCTATTTCTATAAATGTATGTTTTACAATTTTTACAGGCAGAAAATACTACATCTTTCACAGATTTATTTCAGAAATATTTGTACCTATTTTTCAAAAAACAATTCATCAACTAATGAATTATCATAGCCATCCGTAAACTGGAGGTATACCACATCTAAGGCCTTTATGTAATTTTTGCCCTCACTGTTGAAAACTATGCAAAAAATATGGAAAAAAATGTAAATGAAGGTGGGCAAAAGGGGGAGAGAAGAACATTTGCGGCATTGCTCACGCTCCTGCAGACTGCCCCTTCACCCGCAATCATCAGCATGAAAGATGCATGATGTACGAGCATATGCTGCGACAACCGCCCCCCCTGAGGCCAATCAGACACAATTTGGAAATGCGACATGCGTTCGACAAACAGGGCGGGGAAACGTCAGATGGGGTCGATTCTTACCCAACCTCAATCTCGGTCATGGGATGCTTTGCCCTCGTAGTCATCACGCGGAAGGAAAGAGTTCCCGGGAGGGCGCTCTAACTTTGATTTATTAAACGGTGCGGCTTTGGCACGACAACGCCACGTTTCATTGGGGATATTTATAGGCGGCAGGATGACGTCGTTTCCAACCGGCTATTCAATTCCTGTCAATTCGCTGATTTACATTAAAGTTAGCTGATAGGGCCTTAAAACAAAATCGTTCATTTTTTTTAACAAAAATACCATTTCCGATTTTAAGCGATTCTTCTTCCTCCTCTTGTTCTGATATGGTTGCAAATGGGTAGAAAATTATCAGTAAATATCTGTGGAAAGTTAAGATGGGGAATTTTGGAAATATTCCAAATTTAAATTCTTAATCAATTTCTCGACTGGTTGTTTTTAGAAATGTCATTTTTACAAGGCTAAAAATACTGCATCTTTCACAGATACCTTTGAAATGTTTTTTTTACCCTTTTTAAAAATAAAAAAAAAAATTAACAATGGACTAATTGATTATCACAGCCATCAGGTTAAAGGGACTTGATGTAATTTTAACACTATTTTTTATTTATGGTAATTTAATGGAAATGTATCACATTCATACATAAATATAAAAAAAAAATTTTTGTCACTAGCATCCATGCAAAGTCGATAGATCTAATTGCCCCCATGCGAGGGCATTACAGTACCTTAATTGCGCTGTTTGTTTGTTTTTTTTAACTTCAATTGAGTGGCGGTGTGTCCGAAGCTTGCGCATACCTTAAGTTTTGGCTCGCATAAAGTTTTCTACTTTGTTATCCCCTCGCATGTGGGCAAGGAGATCTGGTTCGCATTGTCTGCTTATGACAAAACATTTTTATTTTAATTTTTATGTATGCTTGAACGTGATACCTTTCCATGAAATGAACCTCACTTCCCAGTTATTTCTCATAGATTTCCAGGTATTTCCCATGGAAAACTGACCATTTGGAATATGTTTCCAATGGAAATTTCCTGGAAACTTGCTGTAAATTTACTGCACGTGTTCCGCCAATATGATACCTTTCCGATAAATGACCCACAATCCCCAGTTAATTCCCATTAATTGCTAAAATTCCCATGGAATTTTTTTTTATTTGGAATATTGCATTTCCTGCGAGTAATTGACATCTCCCCAAAAAAGGTTTGTAAATACCAATAGATAAAACATGTTTTTCTATTAGACAAGGCTATGGCCTGACTAAATGAAGCTCCTCAGCTACCAAGATGCCACAAGAGTGCGCAAAAATAATTGCAAATGCTGCGGGGATTCACTTTATTTCCCAAATTCTCCATCTTAACTCCCCATTGAAATTAACCAGAATTTTTCCACCACTTGTTTTTCTCATCTTCCCTACACTGATGCTGTATTTGTCATCAAAGTCTTTTTCACCCAGCGATGAGCCATTTGACATAATGCTAACCACATCAGAGTTTTGGAGCGGACATCTGGTGTTAATAACTAATTATGGCAATGATGCGCCCCATCATCGGTCAGCTGTATTACCCCGCACTTTGGCAGCCGTTCTAGAGTGGGAGAGTGGGTGGAACAGATGATGGAGTGTTTTGATGAGTGCCCTCGTACTGCGCAGAAATTTGCACCATGTTCCCCCCATATTTGATAACATCGTTTGGAAAAGCAAAGTGATTAAATTAGGGAATACTTCGGAGACGATGTTTGTATTGATTGCCCTACGGAGCGCCTTAGGGAGTCTTGCTCCCTCATCCATGGGAAAGCGGGTTCTTGGCGAGATGACGATTTAATTAAAATATTTTGACAAGGGCGACGACGAATCGTAACGCCAGTGATGTTGAGATGGCAAAAAAATGGGTGGTTAAGCCTCAATTCCGCATCCCATGAGTTCTAACGGACACTTTCAATGCAACAAGATGCTCTTAAGTCAATCAGTTTGGGCTTTTTCGGGCATTTTGCCAAATGTTGATATATTAAGCCAGCTCTTTTCTGGGGGGCGGCATGCCAGTCTTGGCCGAGTAACAAGTGTCAATAAACAAAAACGTTCTTGGTGTTTGTAGACCATGGCAACAGATTGCGCAGGACCTTTAGCTTTGCTACTGATGGTAATTAATATTCAAACAAACCCGCCCTCAAGTTTCGTTTGGAGCCTTTTGGAATATAGTTATCCTTTTTACTTGGAAATTCAGTCCAATTTAAAGTAAACTGCAAACACATTTCCGGAATTAGACTAATGAAGTTGACGATGAAACGTCGCGCATTTAGGCCAAACCCCCAGCCCCACCACCACCACCACCAAAGCACCCTAACGTGTGTCCCCGGAGATCTCTATGACTAATTCATCATTATAAGCCTTCTTACGCTCAGCATTCAAAAGCGGTATGATCACCGGGGTACAAAGGAATGTGGAACAATTTCATTCCGAGCCCAAATGAGTCAGGATTGAAGCAATCTGTTTTTCCATTCGTGCGGGAATTACAGTCATTTTCGTGTGTTGGTTGGTTGGGGGGGGGGGGTGTAAGAAGGTAGCTACATTTCTGAGAAAACATCCAAGCCACCGCCTCCTTTCTGTCTAGCTAGGTCACCGGCCGGCTAGTCGGCTAGCTCTCGTCATCAGCCACGCTGTCCCATTCATTTTGCCACTTTATGCAAATTTCAACACTGGACTTATTCTCCGCAATTAATCACGCGGAGAACACAGAACGCAGCGGCGCGCTACTCGAAAGGAGAAATAAGACTTCCCTTTCCCAAGGCTGAAAAGAAACTATAATCTATTTGCGGGAGTTTGATAGGGTTTTAATCAATAGCAGTGACTCTGTGATTACTTGGCCGGAAGCTGAGATTTGCGCTCTCCAAAACAAATGTTCCCATCTGCGCACCGGCCTTCTCAAACAAACCCTCGGCTGGAGCCGTTTCAAGATGCTCGTTGCCTGTTGGAGGTCACACAGTTGAACAAATATATAAACTTGTCAAATTAGCACTGGAATATCTGGAGGCCAAAACGTGCGGGTAATGAACCTCGAGACGTGCAATTTGGGTGGAGCGAGGCAGGCAATTTGAGGCTTTTCATATTCACAGAGTGCCACTTCTAATCCAAATCTCGAAAGGTGATGCCCTAACGGCTCATATTTTGAAACCGCTGAATCCAATGTCGTGTTAGTAACGCTACAGGGTTGCCAATGGGTGGAATATTTCTGGAAAATGTGCAGAAAGTTTCAGGTATATTTTCATGGGAAGTGAAGCTGCACAAAATAGTGGTGCCTTGAGATAAGCGTTAAATTCATTCCGTGCCCAGAGTCGCAACTCAAACGTCAAATCATCTTTTTCTTTTGAAATGAATAAAAATTCCATTAATCTGTGACAGAATTCAAACAAAATGTTTTTAATAAGAAAAATGCCACTCTGTCATTTTAGTTTTGATAAAAACATACACTAATGACACCATTAAATGGAATGTAAAGAATGAAACAGTTTATGCCACATTTGAAATACAATTCAATGAACATTGTGTTGCTCCTTCTTAGTCATTTTTCACAAAGGATAACAAATATATTCATGTAAGGATTGTTATATTGTCTGTCTATATGAGTTGCTCCACCATTTGCGTTCAAACATCTGTTGCTTAAAGTAACACCGCCATGCAGATGACTTTTATTAGCCCGTCAAAGGCGTTTCCCATTATGTGTTAGCATTCAGCTAGCGGACGTTAAGGCAACCGACGGTTCACATCCCGAAAAACTAAACGCTCATAAATCGGGTCACTCGCTGGGGGAAGACCAGGCGCAGGCACGGTTAGGGAAGGGAAGTAAGGGTTATGGTCAGGTTTAGCATTAGGGTAAGGTATAGGGTTAAGAATAAGGTTTAGGATTAGGATTCAGGTTAGATTGAGGGTTAGGTTTAGGGTAGAATTTCCCACGGGATCAGCAGAGTACCCATTTACCTACCTAGGGGTTAGGGTTTAATGCTATGGTTTTAGGGTTCGTGTTGAGTTTGGGGCTAGGGCTAGGGTTAGGGTTTAGGGTAGAATTTTCGATAGAACCAACCTACCTACCTACCTACGGGGTCAGGGATAGGGTTTTCGCTTCAGTTTTACGGGTTAGGTTCTGGTTCAAGAGTTATTGGCTTTGTGCTTAGAGTTATTTATTGTAATCTATGCATTCATTAAAGATGGTTAAGACCAGAAAATGTGTATTAAAACGCTTGTGTAAATTACCCAAAAGATGTGGATACAAATGAAGAACTATAGAAACGCTAGCAGTGATTTAAATCCTCTTTCAGAGACCTGTGTTTAAAAAGATGACAAATGTCAGCGAGGTAGGCTATTACAACACGCCGGGATTCCTTTTCTCTCAAAGCCAATGCAGCCTAATAAAAAGAATCGATTCAAACGGGCTCCAGGGTAAGAGAAAGGACATTTTCATAGACCGCGCAACGAGTGGTAAAACCGTAGCTCTGAGCCAAGTCAGGACAGAAAATTGTACTCGTATTACAGCAGAACAAGCGGACCAAATAATATTTACAAACCTGCCCATAGCCATTTTATGACGCACCTGCATTCTCATGGATTGATAACAAAATTCTTTAAAAATGGGTGAGCAGATTCCGATTGGGAATTTCATTCATCAGCATTAATGATTTCAAGACGAATTTCCGTTTGACACAGTTTGGATGATATCCTGAAATCAATGGACTGTTGGCAGAACCAGCATGTACCCAAAACAAAAACAACACTGTTTTAGGTCAATTTTATCATTTTTCATCTTTTCCAGTAATGAATTTGGTCTAGGCTTCTGAATGGCCAAAATGACCATCGTATTAGGGCTTGCTTTGGCATAAAGTCAAAAGCATTTGAATGCACATCCTGAAGTGTAGCCGCGGGATTGTTTTGATCCCAGAGATTATTTGTTTTCAACAACAACCGTGTACAAGTGAGGACACCGTGCCCGGCCGGTTCCATCCATAATTCTATTTTGGGGAGAAAAAAAAAAGAAATAACAACAACAACAACAACACCACAAGGGGCATATTAACATGCAAAGCATTGCGCAGGACAAAGTAAAAAGCGAGATCGAGACGGGAGAACACCCAAGTGTGCACCTATTGTCACACAGAACCTGATTGTAAATTTAATGAGAGGACCCTATGCGACTGGA